>NW_027507788.1:209441633-210164133 GCF_037356315.1 Lithobates pipiens
CTCGGCCATGGAAACCCATTCCGTGAAGCTCTCTACGCACTGCTGTTGTGCTAATCTGAAGGCCACTCGAAGTTTGGAGGCCCACAGCCATTGACTCTGCAGACAGTTGGCGACTTCTGCGCACACTGTGAGCTTCAGCATGCGCTGACCCCCGCTTTGTCATTTTACGTGGCCTACCACTTCGTGGCTGATGTTCCTAGTTGCTTCCACTTTGTTATAATACCACTAAGCCCTTGTACACACGGTCGGAGATGTGTCCTATCGGACCGTGTCGTCGGATAATCCGACTGTGTGTGGTATGCATCGGACTGATTCCGTCGGAATATCCGTCGGACCCAATTTTCCAACATGTTGGAAATATTTCCCGACCAACTGGTTCGATCGGACATACTCCGATCATGTGTAGAGAATTTTGATCGGACCAAGTGCCACGCATGCTCAGATCAAATTCCTACATCAAAGCTATTGGCTACTAGCCTGAATGTAGTCCCATCATAACGAAATTACGTCATCATGTTCTGAAAGATCGGATTTTTTCGCCAACTTTGTCCGACCGTGTGTATACAACAGTTTCGGACAAGATCCGACGGACAAAATCCGACGGGCAAAATCCGACGGATTTGGTTGTGGAACTCTCAGAGTACAGGGGCTAAGGCTCGATTCACATCTATGCATGTTGCTTTTGAGCGTTTTTGCAGTGCTTTTTGCGGTGCTTGTCACGTTTTTGGACACGTGTGTTTACCACGATTTTACCGCGTTTTGGTGTTTTTAAATTTTTTTTACACTGTGGTTGCTTAGCAACCAGCTAAATACAGTGAAAAAAACCCCGAAAAAAATAAAACGAAAATCGTGGCAAAATCCCGGTAAAAACACGGTACTTCCGTTTTGGATGCGGGTCCATTGACTTCTATTACATGCAAAAACGCTGCATTTTGCATAAAAAAAAAGTCCCCGACCCTTTCCAAAAAGGCAGAGGCACAAAAATGCATTGATGCAGTGGCGGAATTATCACGGTCGCACCAGTCGCATTTGCGACTGGGCCCTTGAGTTCCGCCACTGTGGGGGGGCCCGCTGCCGCCCGAGAGTCGGAGATAGTAATTTACACGGAGTCCCGATAAGCTCCGCCCACCCTTTCCAGCTGCTCCGCCCATCCTCCCCTCCCATCCTCTGCTCCAGCACCACGGGGACATTCCCCATCCGCTTAGCCCATCCTCTCTGCCCGCACAGCCTCCGCCCATCTTCTCTTCTCCGGCCACACCTTCACTCACAGTCTCCGCCCATCTTCTCTTCTCCGGCCACACCTTCACTCACAGTCTCCGCCCATCTTCTCTTCTCCGGCCACACCTTCACTCACAGGCTCTGCCCAGCCTCTCTGCTCGCCCAAGCAAGACCGAGCAAGGAGGAGGAACGAAGTGATCTGCAAGTGAGTGGCACCATCACTTAATAACAACACTGCCACTGATACCCCCTCCACACCACTACTGCCACCGATACCCCCTCCACACCACTACTACCACTGATACCCCCTCCACACCACTACTGCCACTGATACCCCCCGCACCACCACTGCTGCCACTGATACCCCCCGGACCACCACTGCTGCCACTGATACCCCCCGCACCACCACTACTGCCACTGATACCCCCTCCACTGCTGCCACTGATACCCCCCCGCACCACCACTGCTGCCACTGATACCCCCCGGACCACCACTGCTGCCACTGATACCCCCCGGACCACCACTGCTACCACTGATACCACCCGCACCAACACTACTGCCACTGATACCCCCTCCACTGCTGCCACTGATACCCCCCCGCACCACCACTGCTGCCACTGATACCCCCCGGGCCACCACTGCTGCCACTGATACCCCCGAACCACCACTGCTGCCACTGATACCCCCCGGACCACCACTGCTGCCACTGATACCCCCTCCACTGCTGCCACTGATACCCCCCGCACAACCACTACTGCCACTGATACCCCCACACCACCACTGCTGCCACTGATACCCCCCGCACCACCACTACTGCCACTGATACCCCCACACCACCACTACTGCCACTGATACCCCCACACCACCACTACTGCCACTGATACCCCCCGCACCACCACTGCTGCCACTGATACCCCACACACACCACCACCACTGCCACGGATACCCCCCACACCACCACTGATACCCCCACACACCACCACAACTGCCACCGATACCCCCCACACCACCACAACTGCCACTGATACCCCCACACACCAACACAACTGCCACTGGTTCCCCGTCCCCCCCACCACCACCACTGCCACTGGTTCCCCGTCCCCCCCACCACCACCACTAATACCCCCCAAACCACCACAACCACTGATCCACCCCATGATGACCACTACTGTCACTGATCCACCCCACCATGACAGCTGCTGCCACTGATCCCATCCTGCAACCACCATCCTTGCCACTGATACCATTCCCCTCCCCACCACTCATCCCATCCCACCCCCCCAACCACCACCCTCACCACAGATCCCATCCTCCCAAAACCACTGCCACTCATCCCATTCCATCCCCCTCCACCCCCCCAACCATCACCCTTTCCACTGATCTCATTCCCACCTCCACATCTGCCATTCATCCCATTCAACCCCCCTATCACTGATCCCACCCCCCCAACCACAACCCTTTGCCACTGATCCCATCCCCCCTCACCACTGACACTCATCCCATTCCACCACCGCTACTACTGATCCCATCCCCACCAAACCACCACCGCTGCCACTAATTCCATCCTCCCCACCGCTGCCACTTATCCCATCCTCCCCACCTCTGCCACTCATCCCATCCCCCACCACGGATGCCACTGATCCTATCCCTCCTCAACCACCACTGCTGTCAATAATCCCATCCCCCACTACCACCACTGCCACTCATCCCAGGGGCATAACTACAGGGGTCACAATTGCCCCTGAACACCTGGATGGGGGCGGGGGGCATTTAGAGGAACAAATCCCCTAAATTTTTCTACTGTGGCCACTAAAAGTCTGCTTCTCCTCCTGTCTCTCTGATAGGCATTAAGTGACTGCAGGAGGAAAATGGAGGGGATTTGTTCCCCCTGCTATCCAGGTCCTGCTACCCCTGGGATCAGTGGGAAGAGCCCTGGCTGGAGGTCAGGGGGGCCCTCCATGGTTTCTTGCACCGGGGCCCTGGAGGTTCTAGTTACGCCACTGCATTGATGCGAACATGTTCCATAGGAACCCATGTTAAAAAACGTCCCTGCATTTCTGCAAAATGCATTAAAAAAAAAACGCGTTAGTGTGAATCAAGCCTAACAGTTGACTGTAGAATATTAAGTAGCAAGGACATTTCACAGAACCAGGGTTGACTACACTGAGCGCACCCCGTTCTTTCACAAATATTTGTAGCAGCCGTCTCCTGATTTGCTTTTATACTCCATGTGGCCGTGGAGGTGATGGGAACACCTGAATCCAATGATCTGGAAGGGTGTCCCAATACTTTTGGCAATATACGGTATGTTCTTCAATTTTCATCTGTTTGCCTGATCTTCAGATTGGTTTGTCTCGATGATTAAGTACTATGCAATAATTAACGGTATGTGTTTTTCTCTGCAGTATTGTTTGCAATGAAAGAAGACAGTGAAAAGGTTCCCATGTTATTAACGGACTACATTTTAAAGGGTAAATCATTTTCTGTCCGATCCTCATTCTGAATAGCTTGGCTTGATGTGCATGTCACTTACCCCTTATATCATCACTCACCTCAAACATATTCAGCCACATTTACCAAAGCGTCTGAATCTGACGTATTGTCCTTTAGAATTTTTTTTTTAATAAAAGAAGAAATGTGGTCAGAGGCAGGTTTTTTTTAAGTTTTTCTATGCAGTGAGGGTTTTTTTTTTTTTTATATATACCACCAATCCATATAATGGGATAATATACAGTATATTATTCATAAAACAGTACAGATTAAACAACCTATAGGTAGCTTCTACTGAGCCCTGATGCCCAGGGAGCTCAGTTATACCCATAGGCATGTGCAGAGGGTGTGCCAGGTGTACCTGGGCACACCCTAATCCCTGCATGCAGAGACGATTCCCCTTACAGCCCAGGCTTCCCCTCATGTTGCCCCCCCCCCCAGGGTTGCCACCTCATTCCTTTGAGGCTGGGTTCACATCTCCGACGGATGGGGGTCCGGCGTGTCCCTGTTCTCCGTTTCAGGGACGAATCAGGGCTGAATTTTTTGGGCCGAATTCAGCTCTCAAACTGAGCCAAAGGTGTACAGGACCCCTGTGCAATTGGCTCCGGAGCCACACTGGGGGTACCCTGTTTCCCCCGAAAATAAGACCTAGCGTGATTGTCGGTGATGGCTGCAATATAAGCCCTACACCCCAAATAAGCCCTAGTTAAAGTACTTGTTCAGGGTAGAGCTTATTTTCGGGGGAAACGGGGTGGGGCTTATTTGGGGGGTAGGGCTTATATTGCAGCCATCACCGACAATCACACTAGGTCTTATTTTCAGGGAAACAGGGTATGTAAACCGGATCCATAGAGCAGTGGTCATCAACCCCGTCCTCTGGGCCCACTAATAGGCCATGTTTTATGTATTACCTTGGGGAGATGCAGACTAGAATACTGCAATCACTGAGCAGCCAATGTGATGGATTTCAGTTATCTTGCAAACCTGGCCTGTTAGTGGGCCCTGAGGACAGGGGTTGATGACGACTAGAGAACCGGTCACAGTCTCCTGTCGTGCGAATTGGATGCGGCGAAAACCACATCCAATTTGCATAAGTGTTAACCCAGCCTAAACCCGAACACATATTAATTACACAGGTTCTGATGCTGATTAACCAGTTACGGACCACCCGCCGCAGTTTTACGTCACTACTGTTGGAGAGGAATATCGTTGTTATTGCAGCAGTTAGTATCCTCTTCTTCAGAGGGCGGTCCGCTTCAAGAAAAAAGTGGTCTTTGCGGCGGATTCGCCGCAAGATCACTTTTATCGCTGCCGGGAGAGGCCCCCCCCCTCCCGCCGCACTCCGGTGCCCTCCGCCACTTCCCGGAGCCGATCGGATGTTGTCCCTTATGTGACATGGAGACGAGTGAGGGGAAGATGGCTCCCACCCATCTCCATATCATTGCAGGGTGGAAGTGACGTCAAAACATCACCTCCGCCCATAGCTCTTAGGCCCCTTTTACACTGGGGCGGGAGCGGCGTCGGCAGTAAGGCGGCGCTATGTTTGGCGGCACTTTACCGTCGTTTTAGCGCCGGTATTCGATTTTAACCCCCGCTAGCGGGCGAAAAAGGGTTAAACCCGCCTGCAAACCGCCGCTGCAGCGACGCTTTGCTGGCGGTACAGCCGCGCTGCCCCATTGATTTCAATGGGTAGAAGCGGTTTAGGAGTGGTGAATACGCCGCTCCTTCACCGCTCCAAAGATGCTGTTAGCAGGACTTTTTTTTTACCGTCCTGCCAGCGCACCGCTCCAGTGTGAAAGCCCTTGTGAAAGGGGCCGCATTTTTTTCAGGTGCTATACAGGCGCCTGAAAAACGCCTCAGTGTGGAACGGGCCTTAAAGAGAAATTTTATTTTTTTTTGTATTTTTTTAAATGACAATATTTTTATTATTATCCTTTTAGTGTAAATATGAGATCGGAGGACTTTTTGACCCCCAGATCTCATATTTAAGAGGACCTGTCAGGCTTTTTTTCTATTACAAGGGATGTTTACATGCCTTGTAATAGGAATAAAAGTGACATTTTTTTTTTTTTTAAAGAACAGTGTAAAAATAAAAGGTAAAATAAATAAGATTTTTTTTTTAAATGCGCCCCACCACGACTAGCTTGCGTGCATAAGTGAACGCATACGTGAGTAGCGCCAGCATATGAAAGCGGTGTTCAAACCACACATGTGAGGTATCGCCGCGATCGGTAGAGCGAGAGCAATAATTCTATCCCTAGACCTTTTCTGTACCTCTAAAACATAAAACCTTGAGACACCAGGCACCTGTCCCCCCCCCCCCCACCCTGAAAGGTGCCAAATGTGGCACCAGAGGGGGGGACGGGGACGCAGATAAGCAGAAGTTCCACTTTAAGGCTTTTTAAAAATAACAGTTTTTTTTACTTACCTGCTCCATGCAATGGAATTGCAACAGAGCGGCCCTGAACCTCCTCTTCTTATCGGGTCCTCATTACAGCATCCTGGTTTTGGCTTGCTTCTTGTCTGTCTGTCCACCTGCAAGGTGATTAATGTGGGTGGAGACCACACCTGATTTAAGCCAGGCAAGCCTGCAGTCTCATGCTTGTGATAGCTTGCTCTTATTTGGCCCTTTTGGTTTCTCCCCTCCAGCGAGTGTCCCCATAGAAAGCAGCTTGTGCAGGCTCACTCCCGAGCCTCGCTGTCTGTTTCTATAGACATAGATAGCAGGACTGAGCCCCGCCCTACCTTGTCTTTGATTGACAGCGGTGGGAGCCAATGGCCCCAGCAAAGCCTGTGAGACCGGGAAGTGGGGGGGGGGGGGAACTGCATACAGGCACAGCGCTGGATCAAATGAGGACTCAGGTAAGTGAAAGAAGGGGGTGGAGGGGGAATACTGATGCCTAAACATTGTTTAGAATAAAGTGTAGCTAATGGCAAAACTTTCTTTTTCATTTTGCATAGAGTAATGGAGTGTTAGAGCCCCATCATTTTTTTTTTTTTTTACATCTGTGTCCCATTGGGGAGATATCCCTTCACTTCTAGTCCCATAGCGAAAACAGGAAGTGAGAGGAAATCCCTGCAAATTAAGGGAATCCTTTGGGGTCCCCCAGGTCACCAGAACTAGTGTCCCCATTGGAAGATTTTTCCCTCGATTACTATTCTGGGGACAACCCAAAATTTGTGATTTTTCTTTTACTTTCAATGATAATGGTAAACAGGACAAATAGAGAGGGCAAAGCTTCCTAATGGGGGCACAGACGGCAATAAAAACCTGACAGGGGTGCTAATCTCTCTTCACCCTATCCAAAAAAGAAAAAAATTCCTTTACTTATACTTTAATGCAATAAATGCATTACGGAAAAAAATGTTTAAGCTTTATAACCACTTGACCTCCGGAAGATTTACCCCCCTTCATGACCAGGCCATTCTTTGCAATACAGCACTGCGTTATTTTAACTGACAATTGCACGGTCATACGACACTGTCCTTGCCACTAATAGAGCTTTCTTTTGGTGGTATTTGATCACCTCTGCATTTTTTTTAAATGCTTATTAAAGCTGAAGAAAAGGCTAAGTGATCCCACAATTCCGGTTCCCCTCTGTCAGTGAGCAGCAGCTGCAGGGGAGCGGAGGGAGCATCAACAGCTGCTGTCCCATGGGAGCCTATGGGTGATGCCACCGCTCCAAAAATTCCCAGCCTCTTGAGAGTTTGCCAGGAAGGGAGGGGGATGAGTATTAAGAGGAACAATGAGAGCTGCAGAGCTGGAGGTGTGCCTCTGTGTCTCTGTTTAAATCTAGGAAGTAAACAGGCAGCAGCTTCAGCTGCCCACAGTTAAAATGGCTGCAGTCAATCTAGGATGGAAAAGGAACTGGGGGGTCCTAGTAGATGATAGGCTCAGCAATGGCGTGCAATGCCAAGCTGCTGCTAACAAAGCAAACAGAATATTGGCATTAAAAAGGGGATCAACTCCAGAGATAAACCGATAATTCTCCCGCTCTACAAGACTCTGGTCCGGCCGCACCTGGAGTATACTGTCCAGTTCTGGGGCGCCAGTCCTCAGGAAGGATGTACTGGAAATGGAGCGACTACAAAGAAGGGCAACAAAGCTAATAAAGGGTCTGGAGGATATTAGTTATGAGGAAAAGTTGTGAGCACTGAACTTATTCCCTCTGGAGAAGAGACGCTTGAGAGGGGATATGATTTCAATATACAAATACCGTACTGGTGACCCCACAATAGGGATACAACTTTTTCTCAGAAGGGAGTTTAACAAGACACGTGGCCACTCATTAAAATTAGAAGAAAAGAGGTTTAATCTTAAACTATGTAGAGGGTTCCTTACTGTAAGAGCGGCAAGAATGTGGAATTCCCTTCCACAGGCGGTGGTTTCAGCGGGGGACATTGATGGTTTCAAAAAACGTATTAGATAAACACCTGAACGACCACAACATACAGGGATATACAATGTAATACTGACATATAATCACACACATTGGTTGGACTTGATGGACTTGTGTCTTTTTTCAACATCACCTACTATGTAACAAATCATGTGAGCAGACTGCAGTTCCTCTTTAAGTATAACTAAAGGCAAGACTTTATTTAAATGTATTTCTTTATTTTGGATAGAGTGGAGAAGGATTAGAACATCTGTCAGGTTTTTATTGCTGTCTGTGCCCCCCGTTAAAGAGATTCACTCTCTTTATTTGTCCTGTTTACTGTTATCACCGAGTGTGAAGGTGAAAGAAAATCCTACATTTTGGGTTGTTTACAGCAGTGTTTTTCAGCCTTTTTTCAGTCAAGGCACCCCATAAAAATTATGGACAGTCTCGAGGCACCCTATAAAAATGATGGACAGTCTCAAGGCACCCCATAAGAATTATGGAGAGTCTCAAGGCACCCCATAAAAATTCTGGACAGTCTTGAGGCACCCCATAAAAATTATGGACAGTCTCAAGGCACCCTATAAAAATTATGGACACTCTCGAGGCACCCCATAAAGATGATGGACAGTCTCGAGGCACCCCATAAAAATTATGGACAGTCTCAAGGCACCCTATAAAAATTATGGACGGTCTCGAGGCACCCCATAAAAATTATGGGCGGTCTCGAGGCACCCCATAAAAATTATGGACGGTCTCGAGGCACCCCATAAAAATTCTGGACGGTCTCGAGGCACCCCATAAAAATTCTGGACAGTCTTGAGACACCCCATAAAAATTCTGGACAGTCTTGAGGCACCCCATAAAAATTCTGGACAGTCTTGAGACACCCCATAAAAATTCTGGACAGTCTTGAGGCACCCTATAAAAATTCTGGACACTCTCGAGACACCCCATAAAAATTATGGACAGTCTCAAGGCACCCTATAAAAATTATGGACACTCTCGAGGCACCCCATAAAGATGATGGACAGTCTCAAGGCACCCCATAAAAATTCTGGACGGTCTCGAGGCACCCCATAAAAATTCTGGACAGTCTCAAGGCACCCCATAAAAATTCTGGACAGTCTTGATGCACCCCATAAAAATTCTGGACAGTCTTGAGACACCCCATAAAAATTCTGGACAGTCTTGAGACACTCCATAAAAATTCTGGACAGTCTTGAGGCACCCTATAAAAATTCTGGACACTCTCGAGACACCCCATAAAAATTATGGATAGTCTCGAGGCTCCCTACAAAAATGATGAACAGTCTCGAGGCTCCCTACAAAAATGATGAACAGTCTCGAGGCACCCTACAAAAATGATGAACAGTCTCGAGGCTCCCTACAAAAATGATGAACAGTCTCGAGGCTCCCTACAAAAATGATGAACAGTCTCGAGGCTCCCTACAAAAATTATGAACAGTCTCGAGGCTCCCTACAAAAATTATGAACAGTCTCGAGGCACCCCATTCTGAAATGTAAAAGCTAGTCTAATAGTTTTACATAATGCAACAACATTTACACAGGTTGGACACCTAACGTTAGAGGTGATTTATTCTTCCAAAGCAAATACATTTTTGCAAACTGGAATTGACTAGTATTCCAGTGTTTCTCTTCTCCCTTTTCTCCATCACTCAGCTAATGTGACCCCAGTGCAGAGAAGGGCAGGAGAGGGTCAAACAAGGATGCTATAGAGGCGACTGACATCTTCCTTATCAACCAATGATGTCATTGGTCATTTGGATGCTGGCAGCTAACTAAAAGGCAGGCTTCATCCATATGCCGACTTGTATAACATTTTTGGGTAATTTTTAGGCATTTTGCCAAGGCACCCCTGAAGAAACATCAAGGCTCCCTAAGGTGCCTGGGCACCCTGGTTGAACAAGGCTGGTTTATAGAACAAGATTAGAGGGGAACTCTTACAATGGGAACACTCGTTCTTGTGATAATCGGGGATTCCCTAACTTGAGAGGAGTTTCCTCTCACTTCCTGTTTTGGCTATGAGGCAGGAAGTGAAGGGAAGTCTCTTAATGAAAAAAAGAAAACTGGAGATATACCCTTCCTTACTCTCTAATCTAAATCTAAATCATTTTAATCTAAAATGAAAAAAAAAAAAACAGAAAATTGTATCATACTTACAGGGCCGTCTTTAATATTGATTGGACCCTGGGCAAAAATTTTCTTAGGGCCCCCCTTCGCCCACGCAATTTCGCTCTCCACCTTCTCTGAGACATACAATAAATAGTAGCTAGACTTAAAATCAGTTTACTGTATCAGATCAGGCAGCGATTGCGATTGGTTGCCAGAGGTTACAGCATATCATTACTGCTTACTGACTGGTTGCTAGAGGTTACAGCACTCCTTAAGGCTCACTGATTAGTTGCTAGAGGTTACAGCACATTTCTGCTTGTTGATTGGCTGCTAGAGATTGCTGTACAGTAATACTGCTCACTGGTTGTTATAGGTTACAGCACATCTTCTCCTCACTGCAGGAGGGCATGCTATACCTATGAATGCTGCCTTTATTTACATATCAATGCAGTTGGCCTCAGCTATTTACATGTCACTGCTATTTACATATGAATGCCAGTATTTACATGTAAACACAGGTCTGCAGGTGAGTCATCTGTACACAACAATAGGGCAAAGCTGGGCAGCATTAGTAGCAGCACTTCACACTGAGATATTGGGACTAAAACTTCAAGGGACAAGGGAATGTAAACTGGGATAGTTGGCAAGTATGAGGCAGCTGCTTTGGGCCCCACAACAATGACAGGGCCCAGGGCAGCTTTTGCCCTGCCTTAAAGACAGCCCTGCATACTTACCGTAATTTTCTTTGTATGGTGCCTATCCATGGCAGGATACATGTGATAGTAGTCCTGCCCACAGAACCAGTGCAAAGCTATAAAGCAGGGATATGCAATTAGCGGACCTCCAGCTGTTACAGAACTACAAATCCCATGAGGCATAGTGAGACTCTAACAGCCACAAGCATGACACCCAGAGACAGAGGCAGAGGCTTATAGTTTTATAACAGCTGGAGGTCCGCTAACTGCATATCCCTGCTATAAAGAGTTAACACCCACACAACCGCCCATTCCTTGTACATTGTTAAGAACGTACTGGGTGGGTTCGGTATGCTGCCATGGATAGGCACCAGGAAAAGAAAATTACGGTAAGTAGGATACAATTTTCTATTTTCCTGGTGCCTCCGTGGCAGCATAAATGTGATAGATGAATACCTAGCTACCAGTGTGCGAAGCTTCAGCAAATCCTATCATAAGAAAGTGAGTAAATGGGCTGCTGTGTAGGTGTTATCTCTTCATAACTATGCACTGGTCCTGTAGGTGGAAGTAGGTGGGGCTACTACCACATGTATGCTGCCATGGAGGCACCAGGAAAAAAGCTTTTTGCTTTGAGTTCTACTTTAGGTCTAAGCCTGCAGGGATCTCCAAACTACGGCCCTCCAGCTGTTGCGGAACTCCACGTCCCATGAGGCATTGTAAAAACTCTGACATTCACAGACATGACTAGGCATGATGGGAATTGTACTTCCTGAACATCTGAAGGACCGTAGTTTGGAGACCCCTGGGCGAGGGGGTGGAGGAAAAGACTGTAATGATTAACTTAGTCCTTGCTGTGCCGGTGCCCTTTTCTCCATTGCGATACCCGAGTTTGTTTGTCGGCATCCTCACATACAAAGCAGGACTATTGGCACACCTCCCAACTTTTAGAGATGGGAATGAGGGACTAGGGTTGCCACCTTTTCTTTAAGCCAAACCCAACAATTTAGTGGCCTGGGACACCTTTGGGTGCCCCAAGTAGAGTAGTAATGTGGTGCGCATAGTGTGCTGCATCGAACAGTGGGTGTGGCCAGATTGCTCTTGCTGACCGCATCGTCCTGCCCCCCTTGATGCTGAACGTGCCTGCAGACAGCCGCCTGTAGTGTGACTAGCTTGCTTACTTGGGGAGCCACAGCCCAATATGAATAATGTGTCTGGGTTTCAGTCTGCCTGAAACCCGAACACCTGATTCAAAACCCAAACTGTCTGGGTGAATCCCGGATTTCAGTCTGCCTGAAACCCGAACACCTGATTCAAAACCCAAACTGTCTGGGTGAATCCCGGATTTCAGTCTGCCTGAAACCCGAACACCTGATTCAAAACCCAAACTGTCTGGGTGAATCCCGGATTTCAGTCTGCCTGAAACCCGAACACATAATTCAAAACCCGAACTGTCCGGGTGAATCCCGAACAGGTGGCAACCCTATGAGGGACGCCTATCAGAAAAAGTATGCAGGCATAGGACACACCCCTTGCCACGCCCCCTTAAAGGAGAATTGTACAAAAAATAAAAGATTGGTTCAGCCCAAAAGTGCTTTTTTTTTAACCAATATTCTTCCTGTATATTGGCTTTTAAAATTGACAAACGCAGCAATTTAGAAATTCGGATGAAAGGTTTAGCACTGGGAAACACTTTTTTATAGGTAAAAAGTGCATTTTATATACAACTATATGGATCAGAGGAAAATGAGGGACAAATGAGGAGGAAAGAGGGACAGAGGGACATTGCTCCAAAGCAGGGACAGTCCCTCGAAATCAGGGACAGTTGGGAGCTATGTATTGGTCCTGCATTGTACTTGATACAACCGCTGTCCAGAGCACTTCAGAGAAGAGACTTCTCGGTACCAGTGGCACAGATGGTGGGAGCCTGCTGGTGAGGATTATGGTAAATAATATTGCAGCTGATTCCTCTACCCAGGGACAGGACAAAGGGTGGGCAGGAAGGAAAACTGCCCTGGGCACAATGGTTTGTTGCAGCGGCGCCCTGTGCCAATTGCTTCTGTTAAAGGGCTGACAAGGAGTAGTGCTATCACTGCTAACCCTAATGGAAGTGGGGAGGTAGGTGCAGTTTGGCATCTTTGCCCTGGGCACTGGATGACCTTGTCCTGGCACTGTGCCTCTACCCCTAGAGTTTATGAACATTTAACCCTTGCTGTGCGGCATGCGGGGGGGGGGGGGCAGAGTGGCCCACTTTTGGGAACTTTTTTTTTTAACCCCTTGGCGCCGGCTGTACGCAAGTATGCGGCCTCCCAGTGCCTGGTTCTTAGCGCAGAGGGGCCGCATATTTGTGAATTGCCCCCAATACACCCCGTGCCGAGAGCTCACGCACTGCACACTCGCCTAACCGAAAGCTGGAAGTTTTATGACCATGTGACTGCCAACCATGGCGGTCACATGACCTAAAGCCACGACCTGCGTCTCTCGGAGTTATAAACCCCTTAAAGGGCCTGGGGTGACGCCGGCGCCAAGAGGTTAAGTCCTGACCTTTATTTGTATTTAAATGACCTGCTTCTGAAAAATGTCACATGCCTGGCTGTTGAGGCTGACCCCTCTGGCTTTAGCACCCCATTGCGTAAATATAATTCTTGCCGGTTCTTCCAACTGAAAATAATCTGTTGTTTTCTCTCTAGTGCTGTGCCCAACCTAACGTGTCCTGTCACCAGCACCAATCAGGGAGAACGTATGTGTTACACCAGGACTGCATGACATAACATTTAAATTTGCATCGAATTAATCCAAACTACATGCCGGTATTATTACCTATTGCTTTCTCATCAATTTAACCACTACCTGCTCAGAGAAGCCTGGAATTTACCCCCCCCCCCCCCATTAAATTTTATGTTGACTTGACCTCTGAATCTTCTACCAGCACGTCTGCCCTCTGCTGGTCACAGGTAGTAGTCAGGTGTGTTTATAGCAGACTCATACCTGGAGGTCTTGTTCTATTGTCATAACCAAGGTAAAAATGATATTTTGGGACAACTTTGTGTCATTTGCAGGCAAGCCATCCTCCTAACTATGTGATATGTAAACTGCTTTGAATGAAGACAAAGTATTATCATTACCTTCATTCCCGGAGGAAGAGGAAAGGATCACCAGATAATACAGTCCTATACAGAACCTTCATGAACCAAACCAGCCATTGCATTGACCTTTGGCTGCTTGTTCATATTCATCCCTTCGGCTCTGTTTATCTGTAGCGGGTTCATGTTTATGGAATCCGAATTCGAGTTGGTTCGCCTCTTTTTTTTTTTTCTCTCCTCCAATTTTATTGGCAAAAACCAGACCTGTCTCTTGTACCTTGGTGTCGATCTTTCCCTTGTATTGAGTTATTTTGTGGACGTGTCGAGAGAAGATACTGGATTGTATGTCATGTGTGTGCGCTTTGCCAAACGAGTAGCTTTAATGGAAAGCGTTTCCTTACCTCTGAGTATCACCGGAAGTATTATCATCCGCCCCCCCCCCCATTACACTCTAATTTATCATTTATGCAGCAATACGGTACCTCAAGACGGACAGACGGGCGAGGTGGCGGCTCCGCCACAAGGAGGGTCTCTGTACATTGTAGTGTGTTAGAATGTATCTTGCGATTATATTTACATGATAGTAAAATAAATCTCATGTAGTGAAGTTGTTGTGTGTTTTTTTTTTTTTTTTTTTTTTTACCTGTCAACTGGTCACCTCTGATCAGTCAGTGTTTCATTTAAGGAATAAATCAATCCACCATTGTTATATAATTGTCACATACAGTATCTCACAAAAGTGAGTACAACTTTTTTTATTTTTTTGACCCACAATTATATAACAGTTCATAGACGTGCGCACAGGGTGTGCCGGATGTGTGTGGGCACACCCTAATCACCCCATGCACATTAGCATTATCATTCTGTGTGCCAGCGGCAGGGCTGGACTGGGACAAAAATTTGGCCCTGGACTTCATCCAGACCGGCCCACTTTAATTTTGAGTGTACCCATCAGCAGTCCACTTACATCAGAGTGTCCCCATCACCAGCAGCCCCCTTACATCAGTGTCCCCATCACCAGAAGCCTCCTTACATCAGAGTGTCCCCCATCACCAGCAGCCCCCTTACATCAGAATGTCTCCATCACCAGCAGCCCCCTTACATCAGAGTGTCCCCATCACCAGCAGCCCCCTTACATCAGAGTGTCCCCATCACCAGCAGCCCCCTTACATCAAAATGTCTCCATCACCAGCAGCCCCCTTACATCAGAGTGTCCCTGTCACCAGCAGCCCCCTTACATCAGAGTGTCCCTGTCACCAGCAGCCCCCTTACATCAGAGTGTCCCCATCACCAGCAGCCCCCTTACATCAGAGTGTCTCCATTACCAGCAGCCCCCTTACATCAGAGTGTCCCCATCATCAGCAGCCCCCTTACATCAGAGTGTCCCCATCACCAGCAGCCCCCTTACATCAGAGTGTCTCCATAACCAGCAGCCCCCTTACATCAGAGTGTCCCCATCACCAGCAGCCCCCTTACATCAAAATGTCTCCATCACCAGCAGCCTCCTTACATCAGAGTGTCCCCATCACCAGCAGCCCCCTTACATCAGAGTGTCCCCATCACCAGCAGCCCCCTTACATCAGAGTGTCTCCATTACCAGCAGCCCCCTTACATCAAAGTGTCCCCATCACCAGCAGCCCCCTTACATCAGAGTGTCCCCATCACCAGCAGCCTCCTTACATCAGAGTGTCCCCATTACCAGCAGCCCCCTTACATCAAAATGTCTCCATCACCAGCAGCCCCCTTACATCAGAGTGTCCCCGTCACCAGCAGCCCCCTTACATCACAGTGTCCCCATCACCAGCAGCCCCCTTACATCAGAGTGTCTCCATTACCAGCAGCCCCCTTACATCAGAGTGTCCCCATCATCAGCAGCCCCCTTACATCAGAGTGTCCCCATCACCAGCAGCCCCCTTACATCAGAGTGTCTCCATTACCAGCAGCCCCCTTACATCAGAGTGTCCCCATCACCAGCAGCCCCCTTACATCAAAATGTCTCCATCACCAGCAGCCCCCTTACATCAGAGTGTCCCCATCACCAGCAGCCCCCTTACATCAGAGTGTCCCCATCACCAGAAGCCCCCTTACATCAGAGTGTCTCCATTACCAGCAGCCCCCTTACATCAGAGTGTCTCCATCACCAGCAGCCCCCTTACATCAGAGTGTCCCCATCACCAGCAGCCCCCTTATATCAGAGTGTCCCCATCACCAGCAGCCCCCTTACATCAGAGTGTCCCCATCACCAGTAGCCCCCTTACATCAGAGTGTCTCCATTAATCAGAGTGTCTCCATTACCAGCAGCCCCATTACATCAGAGTGTCTCCATTACCAGCAGCCCCCTTACATCAGAGTGTCTCCATTACCAGCAGCCCCCTTACATCAGAGTGTCTCCATTACCAGCAGCCCCCTTACATCAGAGTGTCCCCATCACCAGCAGCCCCCTTATATCAGAGTGTCCCCATCACCAGCAGCCCCCTTACATCAGAGTGTCCCCATCACCAGTAGCCCCCTTACATCAGAGTGTCTCCATTAATCAGAGTGTCTCCATTACCAGCAGCCCCATTACATCAGAGTGTCTCCATCACCAGCAGCCCCCTTACATCAGAGTGTCCCCATCCCCAGCAGCCCCCTTATATCAGAGTGTCCCCATCACCAGCAGCCCCCTTACATCAGAGTGTCCCCATCACCAGTAGCCCCCTTACATCAGAGTGTCTCCATTAATCAGAGTGTCTCCATTACCAGCAGCCCCATTACATCAGAGTGTCTCCATTACCAGCAGCCCCCTTACATCAGAGTGTCTCCATTACCAGCAGCCCCTTACATCAGAGTGTCCCCGTCACCAGCAGCCCCCTTACATCACAGTGTCCCCATCACCAGCAGCCCCCTTACATGAGAGTGTCTCCATTACCAGCAGCCCCCTTACATCAGAGTGTCCCCATCATCAGCAGCCCCCTTACATCAGAGTGTCCCCATCACCAGCAGCCCCCTTACATCAGAGTGTCTCCATTACCAGCAGCCCCCTTACATCAGAGTGTCCCCATCACCAGCAGCCCCCTTACATCAGAGTGTCTCCATCACCAGCAGCCCCCTTACATCAGAGTGTCTCCATCACCAGCAGCCCCCTTACATCAGAGTGTCCCCATCACCAGCAGCCCCCTTATATCAGAGTGTCCCCATCACCAGCAGCCCCCTTACATCAGAGTGTCCCCATCACCAGTAGCCCCCTTACATCAGAGTGTCTCCATTAATCAGAGTGTCTCCATTAGTGATGGACGAACTTCCGACGGGACGTTTCGCGAACGCGAAACGCGAACGGGCACAAACGTTCGCGAAAACGACCGTTCGCCGCGGGCTCCATTGACTTCAATGGGAGGCGAATTTCGCAAACCTTTAGGTCGAATTTGCGGCCACGGGGTAATTATTAGGGGGTAGCACGTAGTCCCACCACCTGGACAATAGCATAATACATGTATGAGGTGAATTTGGGATCGATAACTACAAGCATTTTTTTTTTATTTGGGAAATTGTTCTGACAATTCAGGACTATGGAGCTAATGAAGGCAATGGAGGAGAGGGAAGGTCAGGGACCAGGGTAGGCAAACAAGAGGGTGCAGGAGATACAGAGCACTGACAGCAGCACCGTAATACAGAGCACTGACATCAGCACCGTGACATACAGCGCTGACAGCAGCTCCGTGACATACAGCGCTGACAGCAGCTCCGTGACATACAGCGCTGACAGCAGCTCCGTGACATACAGCGCTGACAGCAGCTCCGTGACATACAGCGCTGACAGCAGCTCCGTGACATACAGCGCTGACAGCAGCACCGTGACATACAGCGCTGACAGCAGCTCCGTGACATACAGCGCTGACAGCAGCTCCGTGACATACAGCGCTGACAGCAGCTCCGTGACATACAGCACTGACAGCAGCTCCGTGACATACAGCGCTGACAGCAGCTCCGTGACATACAGCGCTGACAGCAGCACCGTGACATACAGCGCTGACAGCAGCTCCGTGACATACAGCGCTGACAGCAGCTCCGTGACATACAGCGCTGACAGCAGCTCCGTGACATACAGCACTGACAGCAGCTCCGTGACATACAGCGCTGACAGCAGCTCCGTGACATACAGCGCTGACAGCAGCACCGTGACATACAGCGCTGACAGCAGCTCCGTGACATACAGCGCTGACAGCAGCACCGTGACATACAGCGCTGACAGCAGCTCCGTGACATACAGCGCTGACAGCAGCTCCGTGACATACAGCGCTGACAGCAGCACCGTGACATACAGCGCTGACAGCAGCTCCGTGACATACAGCGCTGACAGCAGCTCCGTGACATACAGCGCTGACAGCAGCTCCGTGACATACAGCGCTGACAGCAGCTCCGTGACATACAGCGCTGACAGCAGCTCCGTGACATACAGCGCTGACAGCAGCACCGTGACATACAGCGCTGACAGCAGCTCCGTGACATACAGCGCTGACAGCAGCTCCGTGACATACAGCGCTGACAGCAGCTCCGTGACATACAGCGCTGACAGCAGCTCCGTGACATACAGCGCTGACAGCAGCTCCGTGACATACAGCGCTGACAGCAGCTCCGTGACATACAGCGCTGACAGCAGCTCCGTGACATACAGCGCTGACAGCAGCACCGTAAGCAGCCCCAGGAGGAAGTCAGCACAGCACAGGGATGGTGTGATCCCCTCATAATAAGAACCCCCAGGAGGAAGTCAGCACAGCACAGGGATGGTGTGATCCCCTCATAATAAGAACCCCCAGGAGGAAGTCAGCACAGCACAGGGATGGTGTGATCCCCTCATAATAAGAACCCCCAGGAGGAAGTCAGCACAGCACAGGGATGGTGGGAGCCCCTCATAATAAGAACACCCAGGAGGAAGTCAGCACAGCACAGGGATGGTGGGAACCCCTCATAATAAGCAGCCCCAGTAGAAATATGACACCGCTCAACCTCTTCAAAGAGGAGGGTAGGGGCATATAGTACGGTGTGCTTTTTTGGGTCAGGGAAGTGAGCCAAATGAATTAAGAAGGTCTGTGTGCTTGATTCCAAAAATTGTTTATAGACATATACATGGTCTACTGATCACATGTGTTGAATTCCTCCGAGATCCATGCCTCATTCATTTTTAGAAATGTGAGGTAGTTAACACTGTGGTGAGCTAGGCGAGTACGCTTATCGGTCACAATCCCCCCTGCTGCGCTGAACGTCCTTTCGGACAGGACACTGGATGAGGGGCAAGCCAACAGTTCGATTGCAAATTGGGCAAGCTCTGGCCAGAGGTCAAGCCTGCCCACCCAGTAGTCTAGGGGTTCATCACTCCTCAGAGCGTCCACATCGGCCGTTAACCCAATGTAGTCGGACACCTGACGGTCTAGGCGTTCCCTGATGCTGGATCCGGATGACACCTGTCGATGGGTCGGCTGAAAGAATGACCTCATATCCGAAGTCACCAACACATCTTCAAACCGGCCTCTTCTTGCAGGCGCTGTTGGATTGGTACCCGCAAATCCTTCTCTGGGAGTGGGAATTGCTCCTCTGCCAGCGCACGCAAAAGCAGAATGCAGCATTTCTCGAAGCAAGGCCTGGAAGTGCTGCATTCTGACAGCCCTCTGCGACGGCGGTAACATTTCCGCCATTTTGTGTTTGTACCGGGGGTCTAAGTACGTTGCCACCCAGTACTGGTCCTTGACCCTCATGCTTTTTATACGGGGGTCCCTATTAAAACACTGGAGCATGAAGGCCCCCATTTGCACTAAAGTGGAAGCGGTGTGGTGGCCTGGCTCCTGCTCATCATCCAGGATAATGTCGTCCTCTTCATTCTCCTCTCCCCATCCTCGCACAACAGGGATCCCAGAAAGGTTTAAAGCATGCTCTTCTTGCTCCTGCTCATCCGCCCCGGCACCATCCTCCTCTGACTCCTCATCAGACTCCTGTTGTTGACTTGTCTCAGATAGAGTAGCCCCCCCTGGGAATTCATCCAGCATTGCGACTTCCTCATCTTCCCGCTCCTGCTCCTCCACAGCCTGATCAATGACACGACGCAATGCACGCTCCAGAAAGAAGGCATAAGGTACCATGTCACTGATGGCGCCATGGCTGCGACTGACCAGTTTGGTGATCTCCTCAAATGGCCGCAGAAGTCTGCATGTGTCGCGCATGAGCAGCCACTGGCGCGGTGAAAAAAAACCCAGCTCCCCAGAACCGTTTCTTTCGCAGAGTTCATACAGGTAGACGTTAACTGCACGTTTCTGCTGGAGCAGCCTATCAAGCATATAGAAGGTTGAGTTCCATCGCGTCGGGCAATCGCAAATAAGACGTCTGACCGGCAGATGGTGTCGCCGCTGAATGTCAGCAAGGCGAGCCATGGCCGTGTAAGATCTTCTGAAATGGGCCGAGATTTTCCTTGCCTGCCGCAAGATGTCCTGGACCCCAGGGTATTTGACAAGGAATCGCTGCACGACCAAGTTTAAGACGTGTGCCATGCACGGCACGTGCGTGATTTTGCCCTGTTTCAATGCGCTAAGCAGATTGGCACCGTTGTCACACACCACTTTACCAACTGTCAAATTGAGCGGTGTTAGCCACTCATCTGCCTGTGAACGCAAAGCTGAAAGGAGTGCCGGGCCAGTGTGGCTCTTTGCTTCCAGGCACAACAGACGCAGCACGGCATGGCAACGTCTCACCTGGCATGTGGAATAGGTTCTGGGGAGCTTGGGCGGTGCAGTGGAAGAGACGCTAGCAGCGGAAAAGGAGGAGGCAGCTGAGGAGGAGAGGGAGGAGGATGGAGTAGGAGGAGGAGAAGAAGAGTCAGGCCTGCATGCAATCCGTGGCGGTAAAACCAAATCTACACGGGTGCCACGGGTTACATGCTTGACGGCCGTCAGAAGGTTCACCCAGTGGGCAGTAAAACTGATATACCTTCCCTGCCCGTGTTTGCTAGACCACGTGTCTGTGGTCAGATGTATCTTGGCACCGACACTGTGTGCCAGAGATACATTCACTTGCCGCTGAACATGGCCATATAGCTCTGGGATGCCCTTCTCTGAGAAATACTTCCTTCCTGGGACCTTCCATTGTGGTGTTCCAATGGCCACAAATTTGCGAAAGGCCTCCGAGTCCACCAGTTTATATGGCAGTAGTTGGCGGGCTATGAGTTCTGACAAGCCAGCCGCCAACCGTTGGGCAAGAGGGTTATCCGGCGTCATCATTTTTTTACGCTCAAACATTAGGCCCACGGAAGCCTGCCTTTTTGCAGAAAAATGTGAGCTTGGCGTGATGGAAGGTGGAGTGGAGGACAATTGTGAGGAGAGAGGAGAAGGAGAAGTAGAAGACGAGGCTGGACGGTGAGAGCCTGCAGTGTGGCTTTGTGTGTTCCGTTGCTCCCACTGGGCTCGGTGATGGCTGCTCATGTGCCTTCTTAAGGCGGTCGTCCCTAGGTGAGTATTGGGCTTACCGCGACTAACGCGTTGACTGCAAAGATTGCAGATGGCAACGCTATTGTCAGCAGCGGACACGTTAAAAAAAGCCCACACTGCGGAGCCATGTGCCGGTGTCCTGGGAGCGCCAGATGTGACCGTACATGGTCGATGACTCGCTCCTGATACATTTGCAGTCTGCTTTGTCCCTGCTGTGCAATGTAAGTCATTGCTGCTTCTCCTCCCTATCTGCTGGTCCATATCTCCCTCTGAACTCCCCTCCTCTTCCTCTCTTGTGGGCACCCACGTGACATCACTAGACACGTCATCATCAACGTCACCTTCCCCACCGCTATAAGTAGAGTAGGCAGCAACACCGGGGACCAACCTCCTCCTTGGGCTGATCTGGGTACTGGCGTCAGACTGCTGAGTAGCGCTTGTTGCTACCTCCTCTTCCTGATCCAATACCAAGAGTGGCTGCGCATCAGAAATGTCCTCTTGATATGGATCGGAAAATAATTCCAGTGACTCAAGCGGAAGGTATGTGGTGGTGGTGGTGGTGGTCGTGTTGTTGGTGGTAGTGTCTTTGGGGGTGCACATAGCAGAGAGTGAAGAAGAGGGTGCAGATCGAGAGGATGAGGAGGGTGCAGAAGAATAAGGCTGAGTGAGCCACTCAACCAAGTCTGGTGCGTCCTTTAAAGTAATTGAACGCACCTTCTGCAACTTCCCACTTTGGCTCAAGGCTGTTGCTCCTGCCCTACCCCTACCACCCCTGCGGAAGGGCCTGCCTCTTCCTCTGCCTGTCATTTTTTAAATCACCCTGTGACAAAACTCTTAGTCCCTATACCGCTGAAGGACTGCTGCAGTATAGGGCAGCGGTCAGCAGTAGTGCACGTCAACCCTATGTATTGTGGACCGATAGCGGTCCTTACAGAACAGCAGACTGTACTGCACTCAGGCCTATGTACCGTAGCACCCTATACCAAGTTACCAGTCCTTATAAAAACTTTTGTGGACCAAGCAGGTTGTGTGTTAGTGATTAGCAGACTGTACGTCAGTCCCTATACCAATGAAGGACTGCTGCAGTATAGGGCAGCGGTCAGCAGTAGTGCACGGCAACCCTATGTATTGTGGACCGATAGCGGTCCTTACAGAACAGCAGACTGTACTGCACTCAGGCCTATGTACCGTAGCACCCTATACCAAGTTACCAGTCCTTATAAAAACTTTTGTGGACCAAGCAGGTTGTGTGTTAGTGATTAGCAGACTGTACGTCAGTCCCTATACCAATGAAGGACTGCTGCAGTATAGGGCAGCGGTCAGCAGTAGTGCACGGCAACCCTATGTATTGTGGACCGATAGCGGTCCTTACAGAACAGCAGACTGTACTGCACTCAGGCCTATGTACCGTAGCACCCTATACCAAGTTACCAGTCCTTATAAAAACTTTTGTGGACCAAGCAGGTTGTGTGTTAGTGATTAGCAGACTGTACGTCAGTCCCTATACCAATGAAGGACTGCTGCAGTATAGGGCAGCGGTCAGCAGTAGTGCACGGCAACCCTATGTATTGTGGACCGATAGCGGTCCTTACAGAACAGCAGACTGTACTGCACTCAGGCCTATGTACCGTAGCACCCTATACCAAGTTACCAGTCCTTATAAAAACTTTTGTGGACCAAGCAGGTTGTGTGTTAGTGATTAGCAGACTGTACGTCAGTCCCTATACCAATGAAGGACTGCTGCAGTATAGGGCAGCGGTCAGCAGTAGTGCACGGCAACCCTATGTATTGTGGACCGATAGCGGTCCTTACAGAACAGCAGACTGTAACGCACTCAGGCCTATGTACCGTAGCACCCTATACCAAGTTACCAGTCCTTATAAGAACTTTTGTGGACCAAGCAGGTTGTGTGTTAGTGATTAGCAGACTGTACGTCAGTCCCTATACCAATGAAGGACTGCTGCAGTATAGGGCAGCGGTCAGCAGTAGTGCACGGCAACCCTATGTATTGTGGACCGATAGCGGTCCTTACAGAACAGCAGACTGTACTGCACTCAGGCCTATGTACCGTAGCACCCTATACCAAGTTACCAGTCCTTATAAGAACTTTTGTGGACCAAGCAGGTTGTGTGTTAGTGTTTAGCAGACTGTGCGTCAGTCCCTATACCGCTGAAGGACTGCTGCAGTATAGGGCAGCGGTCAGCAGTAGTGCACGGCAACCCTATGTATTGTGGACCGATAGCGGTCCTTACAGAACAGCAGACTGTACTGCACTCAGGCCTATGTACCGTAGCACCCTATACCAAGTTACCAGTCCTTATAAGAACTTTTGTGGACCAAGCAGGTTGTGTGTTAGTGTTTAGCAGACTGTGCGTCAGTCCCTATACCGCTGAAGGACTGCTGCAGTATAGGGCAGCGGTCAGCAGTAGTGCACGTCAACCCTATGTATTGTGGACCGATAGCGGTCCTTACAGAACAGCAGACTGTACTGCACTCAGGCCTATGTACCGTAGCACCCTATACCAAGTTACCAGTCCTTATAAGAACTTTTGTGGACCAAGCAGGTTGTGTGTTAGTGATTAGCAGACTGTACGTCAGTCCCTATACCAATGAAGGACTGCTGCAGTATAGGGCAGCGGTCAGCAGTAGTGCACGGCAACCCTATGTATTGTGGACCGATAGCGGTCCTTACAGAACAGCAGACTGTAACGCACTCAGGCCTATGTACCGTAGCACCCTATACCAAGTTACCAGTCCTTATAAGAACTTTTGTGGACCAAGCAGGTTGTGTGTTAGTGATTAGCAGACTGTACGTCAGTCCCTATACCAATGAAGGACTGCTGCAGTATAGGGCAGCGGTCAGCAGTAGTGCACGGCAACCCTATGTATTGTGGACCGATAGCGGTCCTTACAGAACAGCAGACTGTACTGCACTCAGGCCTATGTACCGTAGCACCCTATACCAAGTTACCAGTCCTTATAAGAACTTTTGTGGACCAAGCAGGTTGTGTGTTAGTGTTTAGCAGACTGTGCGTCAGTCCCTATACCGCTGAAGGACTGCTGCAGTATAGGGCAGCGGTCAGCAGTAGTGCACGGCAACCCTATGTATTGTGGACCGATAGCGGTCCTTACAGAACAGCAGACTGTACTGCACTCAGGCCTATGTACCGTAGCACCCTATACCAAGTTACCAGTCCTTATAAGAACTTTTGTGGACCAAGCAGGTTGTGTGTTAGTGATTAGCAGACTGTACGTCAGTCCCTATACCAATGAAGGACTGCTGCAGTATAGGGCAGCGGTCAGCAGTAGTGCACGGCAACCCTATGTATTGTGGACCGATAGCGGTCCTTACAGAACAGCAGACTGTACTGCACTCAGGCCTATGTACCGTAGCACCCTATACCAAGTTACCAGTCCTTATAAGAACTTTTGTGGACCAAGCAGGTTGTGTGTTAGTGTTTAGCAGACTGTGCGTCAGTCCCTATACCGCTGAAGGACTGCTGCAGTATAGGGCAGCGGTCAGCAGTAGTGCACGGCAACCCTATGTATTGTGGACCGATAGCGGTCCTTACAGAACAGCAGACTGTACTGCACTCAGGCCTATGTACCGTAGCACCCTATACCAAGTTACCAGTCCTTATAAGAACTTTTGTGGACCAAGCAGGTTGTGTGTTAGTGTTTAGCAGACTGTGCGTCAGTCCCTATACCGCTGAAGGACTGCTGCAGTATAGGGCAGCGGTCAGCAGTAGTGCACGGCAACCCTATGTATTGTGGACCGATAGCGGTCCTTACAGAACAGCAGACTGTACTGCACTCAGGCCTATGTACCGTAGCACCCTATACCAAGTTACCAGTCCTTATAAGAACTTTTGTGGACCAAGCAGGTTGTGTGTTAGTGATTAGCAGACTGTACGTCAGTCCCTATACCAATGAAGGACTGCTGCAGTATAGGGCAGCGGTCAGCAGTAGTGCACGGCAACCCTATGTATTGTGGACCGATAGCGGTCCTTACAGAACAGCAGACTGTAACGCACTCAGGCCTATGTACCGTAGCACCCTATACCAAGTTACCAGTCCTTATAAGAACTTTTGTGGACCAAGCAGGTTGTGTGTTAGTGATTAGCAGACTGTACGTCAGTCCCTATACCAATGAAGGACTGCTGCAGTATAGGGCAGCGGTCAGCAGTAGTGCACGGCAACCCTATGTATTGTGGACCGATAGCGGTCCTTACAGAACAGCAGACTGTAACGCACTCAGGCCTATGTACCGTAGCACCCTATACCAAGTTACCAGTCCTTATAAGAACTTTTGTGGACCAAGCAGGTTGTGTGTTAGTGATTAGCAGACTGTACGTCAGTCCCTATACCAATGAAGGACTGCTGCAGTATAGGGCAGCGGTCAGCAGTAGTGCACGGCAACCCTATGTATTGTGGACCGATAGCGGTCCTTACAGAACAGCAGACTGTACTGCACTCAGGCCTATGTACCGTAGCACCCTATACCAAGTTACCAGTCCTTATAAGAACTTTTGTGGACCAAGCAGGTTGTGTGTTAGTGTTTAGCAGACTGTGCGTCAGTCCCTATACCGCTGAAGGACTGCTGCAGTATAGGGCAGCGGTCAGCAGTAGTGCACGTCAACCCTATGTATTGTGGACCGATAGCGGTCCTTACAGAACAGCAGACTGTACTGCACTCAGGCCTATGTACCGTAGCACCCTATACCAAGTTACCAGTCCTTATAAGAACTTTTGTGGACCAAGCAGGTTGTGTGTTAGTGTTTAGCAGACTGTGCGTCAGTCCCTATACCGCTGAAGGACTGCTGCAGTATAGGGCAGCGGTCAGCAGTAGTGCACGGCAACCCTATGTATTGTGGACCGATAGCGGTCCTTACAGAACAGCAGACTGTACTGCACTCAGGCCTATGTACCGTAGCACCCTATACCAAGTTACCAGTCCTTATAAGAACTTTTGTGGACCAAGCAGGTTGTGTGTTAGTGATTAGCAGACTGTACGTCAGTCCCTATACCAATGAAGGACTGCTGCAGTATAGGGCAGCGGTCAGCAGTAGTGCACGGCAACCCTATGTATTGTGGACCGATAGCGGTCCTTACAGAACAGCAGACTGTAACGCACTCAGGCCTATGTACCGTAGCACCCTATACCAAGTTACCAGTCCTTATAAGAACTTTTGTGGACCAAGCAGGTTGTGTGTTAGTGATTAGCAGACTGTACGTCAGTCCCTATACCAATGAAGGACTGCTGCAGTATAGGGCAGCGGTCAGCAGTAGTGCACGGCAACCCTATGTATTGTGGACCGATAGCGGTCCTTACAGAACAGCAGACTGTAACGCACTCAGGCCTATGTACCGTAGCACCCTATACCAAGTTACCAGTCCTTATAAGAACTTTTGTGGACCAAGCAGGTTGTGTGTTAGTGATTAGCAGACTGTACGTCAGTCCCTATACCAATGAAGGACTGCTGCAGTATAGGGCAGCGGTCAGCAGTAGTGCACGGCAACCCTATGTATTGTGGACCGATAGCGGTCCTTACAGAACAGCAGACTGTACTGCACTCAGGCCTATGTACCGTAGCACCCTATACCAAGTTACCAGTCCTTATAAGAACTTTTGTGGACCAAGCAGGTTGTGTGTTAGTGTTTAGCAGACTGTGCGTCAGTCCCTATACCGCTGAAGGACTGCTGCAGTATAGGGCAGCGGTCAGCAGTAGTGCACGTCAACCCTATGTATTGTGGACCGATAGCGGTCCTTACAGAACAGCAGACTGTACTGCACTCAGGCCTATGTACCGTAGCACCCTATACCAAGTTACCAGTCCTTATAAGAACTTTTGTGGACCAAGCAGGTTGTGTGTTAGTGTTTAGCAGACTGTGCGTCAGTCCCTATACCGCTGAAGGACTGCTGCAGTATAGGGCAGCGGTCAGCAGTAGTGCACGGCAACCCTATGTATTGTGGACCGATAGCGGTCCTTACAGAACAGCAGACTGTACTGCACTCAGGCCTATGTACCGTAGCACCCTATACCAAGTTACCAGTCCTTATAAGAACTTTTGTGGACCAAGCAGGTTGTGTGTTAGTGATTAGCAGACTGTACGTCAGTCCCTATACCAATGAAGGACTGCTGCAGTATAGGGCAGCGGTCAGCAGTAGTGCACGGCAACCCTATGTATTGTGGACCGATAGCGGTCCTTACAGAACAGCAGACTGTACCGCACCCAAGCCTATGTACCGTAGCACCCTAGACAGACCAAGTTACCAGTCCTGATAAAGAGCTTTGTGGAACAAGTGAGTTGTGAATGATTAGCAGACTGCAGCAGAAGGGCAGCAGTCAAGTATAATATTCTTTCTATATTTGGAAGAAAGAATATTATACGTGTACAAGCCTATTACCGTACCACTGATACCAGTCCTGAAAAGAACCTTTGTGGAACTAATAGTAACAGCAAGTCTTTAAAATTATCCTCACTGCCTGACAACACTGCTTCCTGCCTGTCCCTATACAAATTGGCAAAAAAGAGTAGGCTGGAACGATTAGCTGGAACAGCTCTTTTGTGGACCTGATAGTAACAGCTAATGATGATGATGATGATGATGATGAAGAAAGACTAATCTGGCTGAGCTGTCCCTAAAATAGCAGCATACAGCGCTCTGTCCCTTTATCTAAACTGACAAAAGAAACTCAGGCTGCTGACCTAACACCTATACCAGTCCTGAAAAGAACTTTTGTGTACCAAATAGCTAGCGTTTTCTCTGTCCCTACTCCACACAGGATCCTTTCCCTACAGTGACAGAAGAAAGAATGTAAAATGGCCACCGGATCGGGTGTATTTATAGGTTAGGGGGAATGTCCAAGTGTCCATGAGCTGTCATGTCTCAATTGGTTGTCCTGTAACACATGATAAACGTGTCACGAAAGGTTAAAGTTCTTGTATACATTAAACACGTAAGTCCGCCGGGGCGAACGACGGAAAAAGGTGTTCGAACCCGCGGACGGCGAAAGTCGGAAATTCGCCGCGAAACGACCGCCGGGCGAACCGTTCGGCCATCACTAGTCTCCATTACCAGCAGCCCCATTACATCAGAGTGTCTCCATTTCCAGCAGCCCCCTTACATCAGAGTGTCTCCATTACCAGCAGCCCCTTACATCAGAGTGTCCCCATCAACAGCAGCCCCCTTACATCAGAGTGTCCTCCCTCTCCTCCCCCTCTCACGTGTACGTTCCTTTCTCCAGTCATGTGATAAGTGACAAGTGATCAGGGGAGAGAGGAAGGAAAGAAAGCCTGTCGCTGTCTAGCTCCCCTTGCAGGCTGGAGGGAGCAGAAAGCCTAATACTCTCTCCAGCAAGTGACGGCAGCTGCTCCTCCTGACAGGAGTGAAATCACTGTCAGAGAGGAGCGGCTCCAGGACTGCAACTGACCGGCCCACTGAGCTATCGGCTCACCGGGAAACTCCCGATAGTCCCAATGGCCAGTACATGCCTGGCCAGCGGTAAGATAGGAAAGATCTCCCTCTTACCAGCACAATGTACCAGTACCACATACATTTGGAGATGGGAATGAGGGACACCTACTAGCAAATGTATGTAGGCATAGGACACGCCCCCTGCCACACCCCCTTAAAAGAAGAATTAACCCCAAAAAAAGGTTAATTAAATGCACAAGTGCTTTTTTTTACCACTACTAGTACTTTATATTGGCTTTTAAAATGTACAAATGCAGCAATTTAGAAATCGGATGAAAGGCTTAGCGCTGGAACACACTTTTTGAAAGATAAAAAGTGCATTTTATATACAACTATGTAGATCAGACCAAAATGAGGAACAAATGAAGAGAAATGAGGGACAGAGGGACATTGCTCCAAATCAGGGACAGTCCCTCGAAATACGGGACAGTTGGCAGGTATGGTACCATATATGTAGACACACATACACATTTTTGAGCTTTAGGGTGCACACTCATACTGTAGGTGTGCGCTGTCTATTGCATTAGAGTGTGCACCCTAAAGCTCAAAAACGCGTGTGTGTGTCTACATATATGGCTCTTGTACATTGTGCGTAAGAACTTTACTTATGGCAGAGCCGGTAAGAAGGAGATCTTTCCTATCTTACCGCTGGCACACGCAGGACGATAATGCTAATGTGCATGGGGTGATCAGGGCGTGCCCAGGCACATCCGGAACACCCTGTGCGCAGCTCTATGAATTATTATATAATTGTGGGTCAAAAAAAGAGTTGCTAACCTCTCGAAAATACCAGCTGTTAGACTTAAAAGTGGTTGTAAACTCTTATGTATATAGTAAAACCTTGGATTGCGAGTAACTTGGTCTGCGAGTGTTTTACAAGACAAGCAAAATATTTTTATAAGATTTAACTTGATAACCGAGCGAGGACTTGCAGTACAAGTGATCTGACTTGTGAGACCCCCTAAGTCACGTGACATGTGAAATCCCATGTTAGTCAATGAGAGCTATCTTAATTAGCACTACTCAAGTCCCTCTGACTTTAGAAAAGGTTCCTGTACTACTTCAAGGCGACTTCTATCTGGCTTGAGCCCATAGACTTTAATGTAAGTTGTCTCCAAGTTGGATCTTCATCCTAATTGATGTGATTTGGAGCCGGCATTACAGGAACATTACCCAGGGATTCCGTGAAGTCGCTTCTAAGTCGTGCCAAAGTCGCCTGGCAAAGTAGCACTGTAAGTCACTGTAGTGTGAAACGAGCCTTAGTATAGCAATATGGTTACATTTATGGACTATAAACTGAAGGACTTCTGAATAAATGGTTGTGGAACGAATCATCGGAGTTTCCATTATTTCTTATGGGGAAATTCGCTTTGATATACAAGTGCTTTGGATTACAAGCATGTTTCTGGAACGAATTATGCTCGCAATCCACGGTTTTACTGTACTCAATAGTGACTGGTCTCGGGTGATACACAAAAACTAAAGAGGAAGTAAAGTCTGAGTTTTACTTCCTCTTTATTCCCCAGCAAAGTTAAAGCATAATTGGCTAGTATGCATCGCATACTAGCCCATTATGTTGCACTTACCTGCAAACGAAGCTCGCGATGTCCCCCCTGGTGGCTGCGTCCATCTTCACCCCTCTTCCTCCCGGGGCTCTGTGACTGGCCGCGCATGACGTCACTCCCGCGCATGCACGTGAAAGCCGGCGGTCTCGGTACGGGCCCTATAGAAATGGCACGATCGCACCCTTTTTTTAATGCGCATGCCCTGATGACATCGATGCAGGCATACATGGTAAATATCTCCTAAACCGTGCAGGTTTAGGAGATATTTACAGTATCTACAGGTAAGCCTTATTATAGGCTTACCTGTAGGTAAAAGTGGTATGTAGGGGTTTACGACCACTTTAACCACTTCAGCTCCAGAAGATTTGGCTGCTGAATGACCGGGCCATTTTTTTGCGAATCGCCACTGCGTCGCTGTAACTGAGAATTGCGCGGTCGTGCCATGTTGTACCCAACCAAAATTGACATTCTTTTTTCCCCCACAAATAGAGATTTCTTTTGGTGGTATTTGATCACCCCTGCGGTTTTTATTTTTTGCGCTATAAATAAAAAAAGAGCGACAATTTTGAAAACAAAAGTAATATTTTTTACATTTTGCTATAATAAATATCCCCCAAAAATATATAAAAAAATTTTTTTTTCCTCAGTTTAGGCCGATACGTATTCTTCTACATATTTTTGGTAAAAAAAATCGCAATAAGTGTATATTGATTGGTTTGCGCAAAAGTTATAGCGTCTACACAATAGGGGATAGTTTTATGCCATTTTTATTATTATTTTATTAGTAATGGCGATGATCTGTGATTTTTTTTTATCGTGACTGCGACATTATGGCGGACACATCGGACACTTTTGACACTATTTTTGGACCCACCCCCGCCACGGGCTCCGTGAGAGCACCCGCGGGTCACGCGGACTCGATGTCCGCCGGGTGTCCCGCGATCGTCTCACGGAGAGGCAGAGCAGGGACATGACTATGTAAACAAGCCATTTCCCTGTTCTGTCTTGTGACAGGACAGAGATCTACTGCTCCCTGTCATTGGGAGCAGTGATCACTGTCGTGTCACTTGTAGCCCCTCACAGTTAGAATCACTCCCTAGGACACACTTAACCCCTTCTTTGCCCCCTAGTGGGTAACTCCTTCCCTGCCAGTGTCATTTACACAATAATCAGTGCAATTTAATAGCACTGATCGCTGTATAAATGACAATGGCGTATCGGCACGGCAGCAAATTCAAAGGGACGTACAGGTACGCCCATTCGCGCAGACTGCCAACGTAACTGTGCATGCGGCAGTTGGCAAGCGGTTAAACAAATCCTCCTACATAAGATGTACCTGCTTATCTGCAGTCTTCTCTCCTATACATCCTTTCAAAATGCTGAATTTTTACAGCTTGTCTGAGCTTTCAGAAAACACGGAGGCGGAGAGCTGAAATGACACACTGCAGAGCTCAGTGAAGAGAGCTGATTGCCGGAAAGGGAAGGGACCACCCCCGGTCGGACAGCTCACAGGAACAGAGCGGATGCTGTCAATCACAGGCTGTGTGCTTGTCACCTTCAGGAAAACTTGTCAGAAGTGACTCATGCTGAGGAAAAAAGCAGCAGACAGAGATGTCACTTAGCGCTCTGGATTGAGGCAAGTACACGCTATAGAGGGATATGCTTTGTTCATATTTCATGTCTGAGGTTTACAACCACTTTAAATCAGGTCTGATTCTCTGTGGTCTCTGAAGGATGGACTACCAGAGGATAGGAAAACTACACATACCAAGCTTACACCATTGGGCTTACAATTTGTTAAAGGGTTAGTTCACCTTTACCAAAAAGAACGCCTATGCAGATAAAGGGCGTCCGTAGATTTAGACAAACTGTGAAGCTCTGACAAAAGTTGAATAGGCCATTTATGTGCCTCCCGAAGCCTGAATATTCAACTTCCAGGATGTTGCTAAGAGAGGTCTAGTCATTTCTGCTCAACTTCGCCATCACAGGAGTGAGCTCCCATATGCTGAGCTCAGAACAGGGGAGAGAAAGAGCATGTTACATGGTTACATACCCTGTTTTCCCGAAAATAAGACCTAGCGTGATTGTCGGTGATGGCTGTAATATAAGCCCTATCCCCCAAATAGGGGAAGATCCTGGGAGTTTTTCGGTCAGGCTTTGGAAGGTACATAAATGACCTACCCCTATAGACTTTAGTCAGAGCTACAAAGGTTGTTTTTATCTACAGACGCTCCTTACTTGCATAGGTAGTTTTTGGTTAACTGACCCTTTAAGCAGTTTCCCCTAAGGCCCCATGCACACTGGGAGTTTAGCCCCATGCACACTGGGAGTTTAGCCCCATGCACACTGGGAGTTTAGCCCCATGCACACTGGGAGTTTAGCCCCATGCACACTGGGAGTTTAGCCCCATGCACACTGGGAGTTTAGCCCCATGCACACTGGGAGTTTAGCTCCATGCACACTGGGAGTTTAGCCCCATGCACACTGGGAGTTTAGCCCCATGCACACTGGGAGTTTAGCCCCATGCACACTGGGAGTTTAGCTCCATGCACACTGGGAGTTTAGCCCCATGCACACTGGGAGTTTAGCCCCATGCACACTGGGAGTTTAGCTCCATGCACACTGGGAGTTTAGCCCCATGCACACTGGGAGTTTAGCCCCATGCACACTGGGAGTTTAGCTCCATGCACACTGGGAGTTTAGCCCTATGCACACTGTGAGTTTAGCCCCATGCACACTGGGAGTTTAGCCCCATGCACTGGGAGTTTAGCCCCATGCACACTGGGAGTTTAGCTCCATGCACACTGGGAGTTTAGCCCCATGCACACTGGGAGTTTAGCCCCATGCACACTGGGAGTTTAGCTCCATGCACACTGGGAGTTTAGCCCCATGCACACTGGGAGTTTAGCCCCATGCACACTGGGAGTTTAGCCCCATGCACACTGGGAGTTTAGCCCCATGCACACTGGGAGTTTAGCTCCATGCACACTGGGAGTTTAGCCCCATGCACACTGGGAGTTTAGCCCCATGCACACTGGGAGTTTAGCCCCATGCACACTGGGAGTTTAGCTCCATGCACACTGGGAGTTTAGACCCATGCATGGGGTTTTGCCATTTAGGTATGGGTGGGGGACACAGGTGTATTGTCCAGCCCTGCAGCCAACAGCCTGCCAAACTCTATGAGAGGCTGACAGCTGCTGCCCCTGGATGGTGCACTGAGTGTTTTGTTTTTTTTTACGTTTGAGGCAGTATGCCCCTAGGGACGAATGCCTAGAATTACAGGTATTCATCCATAGGTGCATACTGCCATGAACCACCATAAGTACCACTGGGTCCACTCTCCAGCTGCAGTAGCTGTCAAACTCTCACGGAGTTTGACAGGCTGCTGGTAGCAGGGCTGGATGGTGCACCCATGTCCTCCTCCCGCACCTAAACTCTGGAACCTCATGCAATAGGTATATGAACGCCCAGTGTACATAGGGCTTTGCATTTGCCTGCCCATAGACACGCGCTGTGGTTCAATCTGGAGCAACAGACTGGCCTCCATGGACAACCTCAGATTCCAACTGCAGGTTTAATGAAATTGCTGCATCACATACATTTATACATTATTATTTTCACACTTATGCCGCGTACACACGAGCGAATTGTCCGGCGTACTTAGTCCGCCGAAAACGCATTTCAGCGGACAATTCGATCGTGTGTGGGCTTCAGCTGACTTTTCCAGCGTAAAGTCTGGCGGACTTAGAAAGTATTTTTGCACTCCAATCTTTCCGCCAGACTTGGGTTTCAGTGGACAATACGTTCGTCAGTATGCTAGTCCGGCGGACTAAGAATGACGCATGCTCAGAAGCAAGTTCGAAAAAGGAAGCTATTGACTACTGGCTATTGAACTTCCTTTTTCTAGTCCCGTCGTACGTGCTGTACGTCATCCTAATGATTTGTACAGGGGCAAAATATCTCTCTCTCTGGAGTCCATACCTCTCTTACCCTAGGTTCACATTGCTGATACACAATTTTAAACCAGCAATGCAGTCCAACTTTGGGGGCGATTTGACAGGCATCTGTGCGGGTTCCTGCACAGATGTCTATTCAAATCGCCCCCTAAGTCGCCAGAAGTAGTACAGGAACTACTTTTGGGAATCAATGTGGCACCACAAAGTTGGCGTCGTACCGATTCGGACGGTGCTATTGGGGGCAATAGCAGCCCGATTTGGCATGCAATGTTGACATCACATCAAATCGCTTGCCAAATCGGCCCGATGTATGAAAAGACAGAACGAAAAGCTCCTCTAAATGTAGCATTTATTTGACATGGCAAAGATAACAATAAAAACTCACAGGAGGGAGATTTGGTATCGGCTCATCTGTGTGATGAAAGCGTCAGTTGACAAAGTAGTGTGCATGCTCAGTAGGGGGCTTCGCACATGCTCTGAAACGTGTTGTGTTTCCAAGCCTCCCGGTGACGTCACATGCCATCTTTGGTGCTACGCTCCACGCTGCCATTCACATGATCATGGCACCACGGGGACTTTGCCGGCTTCTTTCCCTGTGACACCGCGGTCTTGGTTCCCCTGGAGCTGCGCGCTGAACCCCTTTCATCAGGGGGCTTTCATTACACAGATGAGCCGGTACCATATCTCCCTTCTGTGAGTTTTTATTGTTATCTTTGCCATGTCAAATAAATGCTACACTTATGCCGCGTACACACGAGCGGATTGTATGGCGTACTTAGTCCGTCATACAATCCGACGGACAGTCCATCATACTTTCCACTGAACGGACTTGACCACACACGGATACCCAAACAGTCCGACGAAAGCTTGCGCGATGACGTGTACAGCACGTACAACGGGACTAGAAATAGGAAGTCCAATACACAGCAAAGCACCTTTCCGCCGCGTAAATCCTTTCTGGGCATGCGCCATTCTTAGGCCACGTACACACGGGCGGATTGTCTGCCCAACTTAGTCCGCTGAAACGTGTTTCAGCGGACAATCCGCTCGTGTGTGGGCTTCAGCGGACTTTTTCAGCGGACAGTCTGGCGGACTAAGTCTTTCGGAATTTCCGTAATTTTGTCCGTCCAAACTTGGTTTTGTCCATCCAAACTTGGTTTCAGCGGACAGTCCGCTCGTGTGTAGGCAAGTTGGACGGACTAAGTATGGCGCATGCTCAGAAAGGATTTACACGGCTGAAGGTTGCATTGCAGTGTATTGGACGTCGTTTTTCTAGTCCCGTCGTACGTGCTGTACACGTCATCGCGCAAGCTTTCAACGGACTGTCTGTTCATCGTGTGTGGTCAAGTCCGTTCATTCAAATGTTGGACGGACTGTCTGTCGGATTGTCTGACGAACTTAGTTGGCCAGACAATCCGCCCGTGTGTACGCGGCCTTAGTCCGTCCAACTAGCACACTGACGACCGTATTGTCCGCTGAAACCAAAGTATGACGGACAGAATTATGGAAAATCCGAAATACTTAGTACGCCGGACTGCACGCTGAAAAAGTCCGCTGAAGCCCACACACGAGCGGATTGTCCGCTGAAATGTGTTTCGACTGACTAAGTACACCATACAGTCCGCCCGTGTGTACGCGGCATTAGAGTCGCTTTTCGTTCTGTCTTTTCATGCATCTACTATAGAGTCGAGTCTGCTCCTGAGAAAAGCCTTAGCCCTGAGTATACAAGCATTACAGACTTCCACCTGTGGCCCAGTCCTTTTCCATTTGTCCTGCATTACCCTTTAATTGAACTTCTTATGGACTTTGTTGGACATCACATCACCTTTTACAGAACCTTGTGATAAGTACAGTACTTGTCCTTACACAGCCCTTATAGGGGTCTACCCTGAGTGCATGTCATATATGTCGCAAATCGGCCCGGTGTGAACGTGTGCTTAATACAAGAAGGGACTTTGCTCGCTTTGGAAACCGCAGCTTGGCATTGCATGCCATTATTAGGCTTATGATCTACCAGAACACCCAGATCCTTCTCCACCATTGATTCCCCCAGTTGTATTGCTCCCAGTATGTATAATGCATGCATGTTTATAGCCTTCAAGTGCATAACTACATTTATGAACATTAAATCTCATTGGCTACACAGTTGCCCAATTAAATAGTGCATTAAGGTCAGCTTGTAAATTGGAGACATCCTATAAGGACCTTATTCCACTGCATAGCTTGGTGTCATCTGTGAAGACAGAAATGGTACTTTCAATCCTAGACCCTATGTTTTTGAGGTTTGGTCAGGAGGGCACACTCTATCATGTTTGTTGGACATCTCTAATGCCCCATACACACGGTCGGAAATTCCGATGGAAAAAGTCCGATCGGATTATGTTGTCGGAAAATCCGATCGTGTGTGGGCTCTATCGGACTTTTTCTGTCGGATTTTCCGATGCACAAAGTTTGAGAGCAGGATCTAAAATTTTCCGACAACAAAATCCGATCGTCTGTAGACGATTCCGACGGACAAAGTGCCACGCATGCTCAGAATAAACTAAGAGACGAAAGCTATTGGCTACTGGTCCGTTTATAGTCCCGACGTACGTGTTTGACTTCACCTCGTTCAGAGAGGTCAAATTCCTAGACCAAAGCTATTGGCTACTAGCCTGAACGTAGTCCCGTCGTAACGAAATAACGCCATCATGTTCTGCACGATCGGATTTTCTGACAACTTTGTGCGACCGTGTGTATGCAACACAAGTTTTGGCCAAAATCCGTCGGAAAAAAATCAGACGGGTTTTGTGGCCGGAACGTCAGACCGTCTGTATGGGGCATAACAGTAAAGCATTATTGGATACGTATCTCCAATTTTATTTACTCCTTGACCCAAACAAACCTAAAAAAATCCCCAAAACAAGCTTCATTGGATTATCTTGCACCTGAGGCCCCCCGAGACATGCGAGGAAGCAATTTTCCTCTATATTTATACTAATAACTATTGCGAGATCCTGGAGATCTGCTATTATTCTATTTGATATGGTTAAAGCAAAGCAACAGTATGTTGGATACATGAAAGACTCTCTGCGATTCTAAATGACAAACTAAAACTCTTTAAAAACATTTGGGATCCATGGATTTCCTATGTCTCATGAAACGCCTAATGCAATAGTGGTGGCACAGTGGTGTAGTGGGTAGCACTATTGCCTAGCAGTAAAAAGGGTCACTGGTTTGAATCCCAACCACGGCACTACCTGCCTGGAGTTTGCATGTTCTCCCTGTGCCTGTGTGGGTTACCTCCGGGTACTCCAGTTTCCTCCCACACTCCAAAGACATGCAGGTAGGTTAATTGACTTCTGTCTAAATTGGCCCTTGTACACACGGTCGGAGATTCCGGCAACCAAATCCATCGGATTTTGTCCGAAACTGTTGCATACATACACGGTCGGACGAAGTTGTCGGAAAATCCGATCGTTCAGAACGTGATGACGTAATTTCGTTACGACGGGACTACGTTCAGGCTAGTAGCCAATAGCTTTGATGTAGGAATTTGATCTGAGCATGCGTGGCACTTTGTCCGATCGGAATTCTCTACACATGATCGGAGTATGTCCGATCGGAGTATTTTGTCGGAAAATATTTCCAGCAAGTTGGAAAATTTGGTCCGACGGATATTCTGACAGAAACAGTCTGATGCAGACCACACACAGTCGGAATATCCGACAAAATGCTCCGATCGGACACATTCCGTCGGAATCTCTGATCGTGTGTACAGGGGCTTAGGCCGCGTACACACGGGCGGATTGTCTGCCCAACTAAGTTCGTCAGACAATCCGACAGACAGTCCGTTCAACTTTTGAATGAACGGACTTGACCACACACGATGAACAGACAGTCCGCTGAAAGCTTGCGCGATGACGTGTACAGCACGTACGACGGGACTAGAAATACGACGTCCAATACACTGCAATGCAACCTTCGGCGTGTAAATCCTTTCTGAGCATGCGCCATACTTAGTCCGTCCAACTTGCCTACTCACGAGCGGACTGTCCGCTGAAACCAAGTTTGGACGGACAAAATTACGGAAATTCCGAAAGACTAAATCCGTCAGACTGTCCGCTGAAACAGTCCGCTGAAGCCCACACACGAGCGGATTGACCGCTGAAACACGGTTCAGCGGACTAAGTTGGGCAGACAATCCGCCGGTTGTGTACGCGGCCTTAGTATGAATGTGAGTTAGGAACCTTAGATTGTAAGCTCCTTGAGGGAGGGTAGGGACTGATGTGAATGTACAATGTATATGTAAAGTGCTGTGTAAATTGACAGCGCTATACAAGTATCTGAAATAATAATAATGTAATCACTAACTTCATAAGGGTACAGGTGGTCCTTTGGTCTTGTCTCTCACTTTCCTCCTGTTCAGTGCCACTCTCTACTTTCCTTTTTCTTCTCCCTCTCCAGTGGGGTGTCCCATGGACAGTCAGTTTTCAAGGCAGGATGTGGCAGTGGAGAGGACCCCCCACCACCACAGGATATCTTTCTTGTTTACCCAACACAAGCACGTTGGCTTATTTCGGATAGACACAATGAAACAAGAATATTTGTTTTAGCATATTGATAGGGAACAGAAAGGTCCCATCTATTAGCAGTTTCTTTGTTTTCATACTGACCTTGATTAGATCTGTTCTAATATTTTCTGTTATCTAACTTGACTTATATGTTACCGCACATAATCAAAGATCGGAAAAGTGCTTTACACCACCTCTAATCCTTTCTTTATATAATGCAGTGATTTTTTTTTTTTTTCATGCACAAAGTGAAAGATTGTATTCATGCACTAAATCTACAATATTTTGTACACTTTCTCTTTAAAACAATAAAAAATATTGCAAAGAAGGTTCCTCTCTAGAGGTTGTTAGGGGTTCCTTGAGCTGTGACTAATTGACCTGCCATCTGATGGTGCCTGCAAAGCTCCAGGACCAACACCACTTGGAAGAATCCATGGCATGACACCAATGATCTTTTTAACTATCTCTTATGCCGCTTACACACAACCGGACTTTTCAACATCAAAGGTCCGACAGAACAATTCCGGCGGACCATTCGATCGTGTGGGGGCTGCAGCGGACTTTTGATTTGCAAAAATCCGACAGACTTTAGAAATGGAACATGTTTCAAATTTTTCCGCCGGAACTCTGTCGGACCCAGTTCCTACTGAGAAATCCGCTCGTGTGTATGCTAGTCCGACGGACAAAAACCGACACGAGGGCAGCTATTGGCTACTGACTATGAACTTCCTTATTCTAGTCTGGTCGTACGTCATCACGTTCGAATCCGTCGGACTTTGGTGTGATTGTGTGTGGCCAAGTCCGTTCATTCGGAAAGTCCGTCAGAACTCTGTCAGAACTCTGCCGAAAGTCCGTCGGACCTAGTCCCTCGAAAAGTCCGGTCGTGTGTACGCGGCATAAGGCTGCATTCATGCTTCAGCATTTTGAATCGCGGACAGTTTTGCCGCATTTCTGCCCGCGATTGGAAAGTGCTGATGTGTGAATGACAAATCGCAGGACTCACATTTAAGATGCCATTCATTTAAATGACACCTAAAATCGCGGGAAGCATGTTGCCCCCCCCAAAAAAGTTCAGGAGCTACTTTTGGGGCGACATGCTTCCAGCGATGCAGGTTTCCACGTCTGCACCGCAATTTTAGGTCTCATTCAAATGAATGCCATCTGAAATGCGAGTCCTGCGATTTGTCATACACACATCAGCGCTTTCAAATCACGGGCAGAATCACGGCAAATCTGCCCACGATTCAAAATGCTGAAGTGTGAATGCAGCCTAAGGGTGGCATTCTGACCACCACTGTAAGGGGCATATTTAAAGAGCATAGGGTGTCCCTGAGATTCCCACAACGGGAGGCACAGGAGTAAATGGGGATTTTTAAATGTGCCACAACCAATAGTACACAAGATAAAGATATGTTTAAAATATTGAGAACCTTGTTGTCTGTCAAAACGTATTTTCAATAAAAATCATTGGAAAGAAAAGATATGTTTAAAAAAAAATAAAAATTTATTAATCCATAGAAAAAGTGTAAGAAGACATCCAAAAACATGTATACAGTGCTGCCAAATTTGCCACACAAACAAAAGAACCCAGGATGATGGTGGGATCAACGCGTTTCGCCCAAAATCCCCCCAAAATCCCACCACCGTCCTGGGTTCTTTTGTTTGTATGGCAAATTTGGCAGCACTGTATACATGTTTTTAGAATGTTTTCTTACACTTTTTCAATGGATTAATACATTTAGTATTTAAAAACATCCCGTGTCTCCCCTTGTGGGAAACTCAGTGATACCCTATGCTCTTTAAATATTGACCTTGGACGATTGTGCCTCCCCTTTTTGTTTGCACAAGCTCCCCCATCCAAGTTTTTCACTGTAAAGGGCATACGTTCCATTGACCCCCCACCAAAGCCCAATTGGTGTTAGTAGGGGTTCCCCAAGACTTGAAAATAATATAATGGGTTCCTCTGGGATAAAAATATGGATATATAGAGGTAAGTACCCCCTGGTACAAAAGAAGAAGTAAAAAGAACCATATATGGAGAAAAAAAAGACTCCATTTGTTGTTGCCACCGTCCCAGGTATATGGATATATAGAGGTAAGTACCCCCCAGTGCAAACCTTTTAGAAGACACAAATGTTATTCAAAAAGATAGAAACATTTATTAGATAAAAAATACTGTAGTAGTCAGAAACAACAGTTATGGACAGAATAATACATAATGTCCATGAGTAGTATATAAGCAGAAAAGCATTTCTCCTATAGCCCGACGTGTTTCGGGAGATTCAGGATGGATCCCTTCTTCAGGGTCATGAAGGAGACAATAATTGGAAATGCTCAATACTACATTCATAGAATGGAATATTAACCACTTCCCGACTGGCGCACGACGATGTACGTCGGCAGAATGGCACGGACAGGCAAACTGGCGTACAGGTACGTCCATTTAAAATTCCCGCCGCGCCATCGTGTGTGCGCCGGCGGCGGCGCACGCACGTGCCGATCGGGACCCCCGTGATTCCGACCGCGGGTCCTGCGGACTCGATCGCCGCGGGGATACCCGCAATCGTCTCACGGGAAGGAAGAACGGGGAGATGCCGATTGTAAACAGTATCGCCCCATTCTGCCTAGCAACAAGTGACACTGATCTCTGCTCCCTGTGATTGGAGCAGAGATCAGTGTTCACTAACACACAGCCACGCCCCCCACAGTTAGTAACCCGCCCCTAGGCCACACTTAACCCCTACACTGCCACCCACTGGTTAACCCCTTCACTGCCAGTGTCATTTACACAGGAATCAGTGCATTTGTATACCAGTGATTGCTGTATAAATGACAATGGTCCCAAAAATGTGTCAAAAATGTCCGATGTGTCCGCCATAATGTTCACAATAATCACAATAAAAATCGCTGATCGCCTCCATTACTAGTAAAAAAAAATTATTAATAAAAATGCTATATAACTATCCCCTATTTTGCAAATGCTATAAATTTTGCGCAAACCAATCAATAATCACTTATTGCAATTTTTTTTACCAAAAATATGTAGAAGAATACGTATAGGACTAAAAAGAGGAAAAAATAAAAACCGCAGAGGTGATCAAATACCACCAAAAGAAAGCTCTATTTGTGGGAAAAAAAGGACGCCAATTTTGTTTGGGAGCAACGTTGCATGACCGCGCAATTGTCAGTTAAAGCCACACAGTGCCGAATCACAAAAAGTGGTCTGGTCATTGGCCTGCAAAATGGTCCGGTCTGAAAGTGGTTAGAAAAACTTTGGTTCAAGATGGTGCTGAATATATATGAAGGCACCTATCCAGATTGAAAAGGAGGTTACCCCAAAGGGGAAAATAAGTCCTCAAGGCTCGAGAGATCCCACACAAGGGTCCCCAGAGAAAAGTGAGTCCTCACAGCAAACACATGCAGAGTAAGTAGCTTCTGTCTCATAGTAGAATCTGAGCATGCGTGATTTTTGGCGTGTCGGAATTGCATACAAACGATCGGAATTACCGATAAAAAGTTTTTCCGTCGGGAAAATTGAGAACATGCTATCAATTTTTGGCTGGCGGAAATTCGGACAGCTAAATTCGGATGGAGCATACACACGGTCGCTTTTTCCGATGAAAAGCCCTCATCGGTCTTTATCTGGCCGGAATTCCGATCGTGTGTAGGTGGCATAAGTGTAGTTTTACATTACTCTGCACGTGTTTGCTGCAAGGACTCACTTTTCTTTGGGGACCCTTATGTGAGATCTCTCGAGCCTTGAGGACTTATTTTCCCCTTTGGGGTAACCTCCTTTTCAATCTGGATATGCGTCTTCATATATTTTCAGCACCATCTTGAACCATCGTTTTTTTATGTTCCATTCTATCAATGAAGTATTGACAATTTTCAATTATTGTCTCCTTCATGACCCTGAAGAAGGGATCCAACCTGAATCTTCCGAAACGCGTTGGGGTATAGGAGAAATGTTTTTCTGCTTATATACTACTTATGGACATTATGTATTATTCTGTGCATAACTGTTGTTTCTGACTACTACAGTACTTTTTATATAATGCATTTTTCTATCTTTTTGAATAACATTTGTGTCTTCTAAAAAGTTTGCACTGGGGGGTACTTACCTCTATATATCCATATACCTGGGACGGTGGCAACAACAAATGGAGTCTTTTTTTTCTCCATATATGGTTCTTTTTATAGAATTCTGGGATAAAAAAGGTTGAGAAAGGCTGTTGTAGAGAATCTCATCCTTCCCTCCTAAAATGCAGGGCTTTTTTTCTCAGAGAAAAGGTGCAGGAACTCCCCCCTTTTAAATCACCCTTTGTCTCCGCCCCCTACCCACCTCCAAGCACCGTCCCTTGGTTCCACCCCCTACCCACCTCCGAGCACCGTCCCTTGGTTCCACCCCCTACCCACCTCCGAGCACCGTCCCTTGGTTCCACCCCCTACCCACCTCCGAGCACCGTCCCTTGGTTCCACCCCCTACCCACCTCCGAACACCGTCCCTTGGTTCCACCCCCTACCCATCTCCCAGTAGAGGATACAGAACCAAGCATCATTCTATGGCGCTAAGTATCTTGTATAGAATTTGTTAGCAGCAAAATAGATCCTCTGCAGCCAGCAACAATAGATACCCCAGCAACAATAGTTCCCTCACACAACAATGCCCCCCCTGCAACAAAAATCCACCCCAGCAGCAACAACAGATTTACCAGCAGCCAGCATCAATAGACCCTCCAGCAGCCGGCCTCAATAGACATCTCTCTCAATGGTAGATTCCTCTAAGAAACAACGGACCCCCCCCCTCCAGAAATATAAAACCCCCTCCCAGCAACAATAGATCCTCCACCAGCAACAATAGACCCCCACTCCAAAATAGAACCCCACCAGCGTAGTCGCTATAGACCATAGATCCCCCAGTGGCAACACATCCCCAGCACCCCTTGCCATTACATTACTTTAGTGCTGGAGGTGCCGGAACTGCGTTCCACCACGTTCCCCCTGAAAAAAAAGCCCTGGTAAAATGTTATGTAGGTTTTGGTTAACTTTGTTTCTGCTTAACACAAGAAACACGGGAGCACGCCAGTAGTTTTATAACCGTCATACTCTGTTTATATGGAAATTTCATAAAACAGTTTACTTGCCAAAATAGATGAGTCTGGTAAATATTACATCATTTTAAAGATTGAGGGGGGGGAGGGGGGGGGGCGGCGGAGGTGCGTTTCCAGAGTTTCACACACAAATGTTTCTGTGAAAAACTTGTTGATAATAGATGAGAAGTATAGAAATGTACCTATAGATATACATGTGTATAATATACTGTATATCCATACATACATCCACCCTACGGAGTGCTCTCAAAACCCTAACACTTCAATAGCATTCAGTCATAATAATACAGAAAAAAGCTTGACCTAAAAACAGGTTCTTTTAAAAAAACAAAAGAAAAATAAAACAAAAACAGCCACAACATATGGCTCTGTAAACATGTGTCCTTCACTTAAATAACATCCAGGGACGGGTGACACGGGCGCCTGTGGCAGGTAATGGGGCGTTTGCGTTTTCTTCTGTCTGAAGAGCGGCACAGGAAGTTGCATTTTACACAAGCGGAGTTCCATCTTGGGTGGTGGTGGTGGTGGGGGGGGTCCTCATGGTTCTGGCAGGAGAAGGGAAGGGCTCTTGTCCTTTTTATCGGCAGTTTGTTTTCTACCATTTGTGCGGAGGAAGGACAGGCCTCTCGCCCTTCCCGTGCAGGCGGTGGGCTCCAGTAAAGTCAAGAGGATGAAAGTTTTTTTTTTTTAGAAATGATGTCCCAAGGCTAAACTTGTTATAAGTCCTATTGCGCGTGGTGGGCTTCGCTCGGACAGTCCGCTACTCCAGGGAGTCGCTCTGTTCTAAGCCCAGGTCACTGACGTTAGTTGTTTGAAGGTCTTCGCTATCCTCTTCGAGGTCGTCCTCTTCCATCTCTTCCTCGTCATCCTCCTCTTCTGTGCCATCCAAGGAGTCGTCGTGTGCGGCCATCATGGCTTGTTGCATGGACAAGGTGTCTGCGGACAAAGCCTGCAGGTTGTCTAGGTTCACAGAACCTGGAGGAAAGGAACAAAACAAGGGGCTTTCAGTTCCACAATGCAAGAAATACCATCTGTGTATTAGTATCAGTGGGAGGATCAAAATATAGAAGAATGGTGGAAGGAAAAAAGATCAAGTGGCAGAGGCGTCACTAGAACCTTCAGGAGGCCCCCGATGTAAGAAACCATGAAGCACCCCGTTGGCCTTCCCACTGATCTCGGGGCCCTTTACCCCCTTTGTGGGACCCTTCATTACGGCCCCACAGTAGGCCCCCTTGCTGCCGTCTTGGAGTACCCCCACGGTGGCAGAACGCTTGGACCCAGTTGCAAGTGCAACTTTTGTGACCCTGGTAGTTCTGCCACTGGTGTCAGTAGTTTTTTTATTTTTGTTATTTTTTCATTATTTTGTTTTTACCATTTAATTTTATTTATTTTACAATTTTTTTTTTTTTTTTTTCCAAAACATTTTTGGGACTCCCATTGGGGAGCTTTGGTGAAATATCAGGGGTCTAAACAAACCTCTGATGTTTCACCTTTGAGACAGAGAAAGGAGATTAAGGACACCACAATGCCCATCTCTGCAGCCTCAGCAGCACAGAATAAATGAACAGGAATTGCTCTGTAAAGAGCTTCCAGTTCATTCATAAACGAAAGCATAGTAAACACAGTTTACTATGCATCAGCTATGAATGGAAAAAAAACCCCAAAAAACAGTCATCGTTACTGAATACTGATTATGTTCATTAAGACAAGGAAGGGGTCGGTAAATGACACATTTACTGTCTCTTTCCCCACTCTCCATCCAGTTTCCCCGACAGCAGCGGGCAGGAGGCGGGAGGGGGAAAACCTGGCAGCACACACAGGGGCCCCGGGGCAGCAGGACAGGGATAGCGGGTGGGGGCAGTGGCATGTAGAGCAACCGATGCCCTCCATTTCCCTCCTGCAGCCATTAAATGTCTGCAGGAGGGAGAGGAGGAGAAGCAGGCATTCCGTGGATGCATGGAGGGTTGTTTCCTCTACATGCCACTGCTCCCACCCAGGTGTACGGGGAGGGGGGGGGCGGACAGGCCCCCTTGAGCAGGGGGCAGAGTCGCAATCGCGACCCCTGCATGTATGCCACTGCCAAGTGGTTCATCAAGTGTGCCCCACATCTGTTTTTTTTTAACTTTTAACTTGAGTATAAAATCATGTTTGTCCCAAGCATGTTTAAATCCACTAAGGGCTTTCAGAAAGGTGGCCGCGGGGAACAAAAAAAACCCAGATGGCTGAGCTGCAGTTATGACCCTCAATCTTGCGATACATTCACCATGATGCATGTAGCCACATAGGATAAAAATGAAGGTGTGTTGATACTATGCACCAGTTGCGGCCCGTCCATAGAGGGCGCACAGGCGCCACCTCCCCTATCCATGCGCCCGGCCCCCTGATCTACATATCAGTGGCGCTGGACTATGGATTTCAATGCGGCGGGGTGTATTTTTTAAGCACCTGATTAGAGCCAGAGGCTCTAATAGGATTAAAAAAAAGGTGGCCTCAGAGCACAGAGCATTGCACGCCGAGGCCATCCAGTTGTGTGACCATAGCAAATTAATCTCCACTATTTTCACACTAAAGTTCCTCCCCGCCAATCAGGAGGCAGGTCTGTGAGACCTGTTTCCCGATTGGCCAAAGCGGCAGGCGATCCTTTTGGATGCCTATCGCTTTGGCCGAAGAGGAGAAAACACGGCAGAGGAAGCTAGAGGAGCGGACACTGGAGCCACCACACTCCAGGAGAGGAGGAGAGGACACCACAGCCAAGTGCTGGACCCCCCGTGGGGGGGGGGGGGGGTGTGTGGGTGTGTTTCAGTGCCGTGCCATGCTGCTGGGGGGGGGGGGGGTGTTCTTTGTTTGCCACCTTTTCAAAAAGAAGAACCCACCAGCTGCCACTGCTATGCACCCCCAGATTAAACAGGCTAGATCCGACCCTGCTGTACATCCCTGTGCAGGCAGTCCCATTCATATCAAATGGGATGCACCGGCTGCTCGGCTATTAAATGGCCTCCCTAACGGCAAGTGCCAATGGGCTTTGGTTTTTCTCATGCAGGTTTTGCATTGCTATAGATTTGTATGGGAATGCAAAACCCAGAGATTGTAGTGTAGAGAAAAGAGAGTCTCACCGCTGCAGGAGCACACATGCAGATAGTGAACCGTTCTCTCGGCCCGGAGGCCACAGGTGCTGGCAATTGCCGATGGCAACAGACGAAAGTAGACTCTGGACTGCCGCACTCTTCAGAAAAAACACCTTTCTTTATTAAAAAAATCACATCAAAGCCCAGCAAACACAGCAGACAAAAAAAAAAAGCTGACTTTACGCACTAGCAGTAGTGCTTAATCATTGCTATGATTAAGCACTACTGCTAGTGCGAAACGTCAGCTTTTTATGTCTTCTGTGTTTGCTGGGCTTTGATGTGCTTTTTTAATTAAGAAAGGTGGTTTTTCTGAAGAGTGCGGCAGTCCAGAGTCTACTTTCGTCGGGAATGCAAAACCCGCTTGAAGCAGATTAGGAGGTCAAATGCCCCCGTCAATGATGATCTCAGAAGCATCTCAAGCTGATGCAATTGACACAAGCCCAAAGTCCATCAACAGAGGCCCTAATGGACATAGGCACTACGGGGCTGCTACAATAAGAAGCATCGGTGCTTTGCTAACGGCACCCTGACACTGCTATGAAAACGACTATGCATAACAATTGTAACTAAGAGCATGGCTGGCAGACATAACCCCGCTAATGGAGTTTAAGTGGGCCATAGGCACTAGATGGCAATCAGACATGCAGGCACATTGTCAAAAACTGCTGGATAAAGGCAGGTGGTGGAATAGGAGTAGACAACCCGGGAACCTGTGTATGTTGATGATCGACTAAAGTAATTCAACACAGTTAATTTGCTTTTCATGCAAAAAAAAACCCCAAAACCTTTCTTCTACGTAGGGACCAACATAGCCTCCTTTCCCAGTCTCCCATAGTGCAACAGCAACACGAACAAGAACACAGTGGTTCTGAGCAACAAAACAGTTCCTTTCTCGTGTACAAGCAGGGCAGTCTTTAATATTGACTGGACCCTGGGCAAAACTTTTCTTGGGGGCCCCCCCATGCAGTTTTGCTCTCCACCTGCTCTGAGACATACAATAAATAGCAGCTAGCCTCAAAATTAGTTTACTGAATCAGATCAGGCAGCTATTGCGATTGGTTGCCAGAGGTTATATTGTATCATTACCACTCACTGACTGGTTGCTAGAGGTTACAGCACATATTATAGCTCACTGGTTAGTTGCTAGAGATTACAGCACATGATTTCTGCTTGTTGATTAGTTGCTAGAGATTACTGTGGATATGACCTCAGGGGGCATGATATACATATGAATGCCGCTGGCCACCGCTATTTACATATGAATGCTGGTAATTTACATGTAAACACAGGGTCTGCAGGTGAGTCATCTGTAAACAACAATAGGGCAGAGCTAGGCAGCATTAGTAGCAGCACTTCACACTGAGGTATTGGGACACAGCACAGAACTAAAACCTTTAGGGGCGAGGGAATTTAAACCAGGATAGTTGGCAAGTATGAGGCAGCTGCTTTGGGCCCCACAACAATGACAGGGCCCAGGGCAGCTGCCCCTTTTGCCCTGCCTTAAAAACGGCCCTGCGTACAAGGCCCAGTGTGGTAGATGATTTGGTGGTTTGGTTCTCTCCAGCAATACAGACAAGTATCCTGAGCCCTATGCCCTCACGTTCCACACTCACCATCAGAATTGGTCCCAGGTAACCCTCCTTGTTGCTGTAGGACTCCAGCTGCGATGGAGTTGGGCCAGAACCTCTGCGTTGGCCGGTGCTGAGATTTTATCTTCTTTGCTTTTGGTGCTGGATCTGGATTACTGGCATCTAACATTGGCTGGAGGATACGCCGCCGAGCATTGATGAACCTAGAACACACCAAGGGGACAACAGTCACGTCCACTCTGAAGGTTGAAGGGATTTTGCAGCAACAGGTATAAGGTAAGACCACCTAACGCAACACAATGCAAGCAGAGCTCAGCATGTATGTACATACTTCTTGGGTACACAGTCTGAGTGTAACACCTGTATATGATGGAGAGGTGGAAAAAAATTGCTGTGGGTAGCCTGCAAGAGCTCTGAAGGAAGCCACTAAGAAGGCCACTAAAAAAAGGTATATGGACTGCAAAACCAATTCAGTGAAAAGATAAATACAAAAAATAGCAATGCAAAGCCCACCTAAAGTCTTCTTAAACCCTGGACCCTGCATTCACTATATCTGGTCTCCCACAGAACATGGAAATGTAATTATTTTAGTAAATACAGTGCCTTGAAAAAGTATTCATACCCCTTGAAATTTTCCACATTTTGTCATGTTACAACCAAAAACGTAAATGTATTTTATTGGGATTTTTATGTGATAGACCAACACAAAGTGGCACATAATTGTGACATGGAAGGAAAATGATAAATGGTTTTCAATTTTTTTTTTTTTACAAATAAATATGTGAAAAGTGTGGGGGGTACATTTGTATGGCGCCCCCCTGAGTCAATACTTTGTAGAACCGCCTTTCTCTGCAATTACAGCTGCAGGTCTTTTTGGGGATGTCTCTACCAGCTTTGCACATCTAGAGAGGGACATTTTTTGCTCATTCTTCTTATATCTCAAGCTCTGTCAGATTGGATGGAGAGCGTCTGTGAACAGCAATTTTCAAGTCTTGTCACAGATTCTCAACTGGATTTAGGTCTGGACTGTGACTGGGCCATTCTAACACATGAATATGCTTTGATCTAAACCCTTCCATTGTAACTTTGGCTGTATGTTTCGGGTCGTTGTCCTGCTGGAAGGTGAACCTCTGCCCCGGTCTCAAGTCTTCTGCAGACTCTAAATGGTTTTCTTCTAAGATTGTCCTGTATTTGGCTCCATCCATCTTCCCATCAACTCTGACCAGCTTCCCTGTCCCTGCTGAAGAAAAGCATCCCCACAATATGATGCTTCCACCACCATGTTTCACAGTGGGGATGGTGTATTCAGGGTGATGTACAGTGTTAGTTTCCCCCCACACATAGCGTTTTGCTTTTAGGCCAAAATGTGCAATTTTGGTCTCATCTGACCAGAGCACCTTCTTCCACATGTTTGCTGTGTCCTCCACATGGCTTCTCACAAACTGCAACCGGGGCGTCTTATGGCTTTCTTTCAACAATGACTTTGTGCACTGATCCAAATCATTTGGTGGAGGGGGGATTATGGTGCGGGGTCGCTATTGAGGGGTTGGGTTTGGCCCCCCATGAAGGGAACTCTTAAGGCCTCAGCATACCAAGACATTTTGGACAATTTCATGCTCCCAACTTTGTGGGAACAGTTTGGTGATGGCCCCTTCCTGTTCCAACATGACTGCGCTTCAGTGCACAAAGCAATGTCTATAAAGACATGGATGAGCCAGTTTGGGGTGGAGGAACTTGACTGTCCTGACCTCAACCCAATAAGATCACCTTTGGGATGAATTAGAGCGGAGACTGCGAGCCAGGCCTTCTTGTCCAACATCAGTGCCTGACCTCACAAATGCGCTTCTGGAAGAATGGTCAAACATTCCTATAGACACATCTCCTAAACCCTGTAGATGGCCTTCCCGGAAGAGTTGAAGCTGTTTTAGCTGCAAAGGGTGGGCCAACTCAATATTGAACCCTACGGACTAAGACTGGGATGCCATTAAAGTTCATGTGTGTGTCTGTAATGGCAGGCGTCCCAATACTTTTGGTAATATAGTGTATATTAACCACTCATCTCCCTTTATCCTGCACATCTGAACATTAACCGCCTCATCTCCATCCTGCCACTGTAGGTGACCAGTACATGAACCCCTTCACTTTCTCCTTCCTCTGTCTATCCCCTGTACATTTAATAAATCTAATGCAAGCTCCATGTGTAATCCCCTCAGTACCAGAATGTTTCTTAATTTCCCAAAAATTGTGGCAAAAAATAAAAAATAAAAATATACATCACCTTGGAGTATCTACTTTCTAAAAAAAAATGTGTAATTGGAGGGATTTTGGTACTTTTCTGGTATTTTTTTTTTAAACAGTATGAAAGGAAAACAGTTTTTTATTTAAAAATGTCTGGTTGTTTTTCCTCTTTATAGTAAAAAAATAAAACTCAGGGCTTATTAAATATCACCAAAAGAAAGTTCTATCTGTCTCAAAATTAAAATATAGAACTCATCTGGGTATAATGTTGCATGAAGGATTAATTGTCAGCCAAACTAGTACTGAGAACTAATAAACAGGCCTGGAAATTGAGAGATTAGAGTGGTTAACCATGTGCTTGCTTTTTTTTTTTTTTTTTTTATTATTAATATGTGTGTGAAACACTAAAATACCGAATATAAGGAGTAAGATATTCCAATTGTAGAACCATCATAGAAATGTGCACAAAAAGCCACATGCATTACACAGGAGAAGGTCACAGCAAAAATATCAGCTGCTCATTGCTGTCAAATCCACTAGAGGGCGCAAAAGTCCCAGAAATACCAGTTCATGGCAGGTACCAAAGTCTGCAACTTTTACTGGGCAAAGTTATCTTTTCTCATCTCTTGTGATCCAAAATACACAACAAGGTTTATTTCACTTTGTACAGTATATTTTTGCTAGATTAGACACACAATTGTGCTGTCACTGTATGTTGTACAACCTACAGATTTCTGCCTTGGTTCATATAAAGGATGATTTTTTCAAAACAATGAGTGTGAAATGAAGTGGCGGCTGGTGCTCAAATTTTTTTTTGGGGGGGCACAAACAATTGGAAAAATTCTGAAAAATACTTCTGAAAAAAAAAATTATGCAGCACTGTGCCATCATATGCAGCCACTGTGCCCATCAAATACAGCCACTGTGCCCATCATATGCAGCCACTGTGCCCATCATATGCAGCCACTGTGCCCATCATATGCAGCCACTGTGCCCATCAAATACAGCCACTGTGCCCATCAAATGCAGCTACTGTGCCCATCATATGCCACCACTGTGCCCATCAAATACAGCCACTGTGCCCATCAAATGCAGCTACTGTGCCCATCATATGCCACCACTGTGCCCATCAAATACAGCCACTGTGCCCATCAAATACAGCCCCTGTGCCCATCAAATACAGCCACTGTGCCCATCAAATACAGCCACTGTGCCCATCATATGCAGCTACTGTGCCCATCATATGCAGCCACTGTGCCCATCAAATACAGCCACTGTGCCCATCAAATACAGCCACTGTGCACATCAAATTCAGCCAATGTGCACATCAAATTCAGCCACTTTTCCCATCATATGCAACCACTGTGCCCATCAAATGCAGCCACTGTGCCCATCATATGCAGCCACTGTGCCCATCATATGCAGCCACTGTGCCCATCAAATACAGCCACTGTGCCCATCAAATACAGCCACTGTGCCCATCATATGCAGCCACTGTGCCCATCAAATACAGCCACTGTGCCCATCAAATACAGCCACTGTGCACATCAAATACAGCCACTGTGCACATCATATGCAGCCACTGTTCCCATCAAATACAGCCACTGTGCCATCAGATGTAATCACTGTGCCCAACATATGCAGTCACTGTGCCCATCAAATACAGCCACTGTGCCCATCATATGCAGCCACTGTGCCCATCAAATACAGCCACTGTGCCCATCATATGCAGCCACTGTGCCCATCAAATACAGCCACTGTGCCCATGCGGAGCATTCATTGGTAGATTTTTTATATAGACCCCCCAGGAAGCCTTCAATGCTGGAGGTGCAGTCATCACCCCGGGGCACTCACCAGTTGTTGACTTGCAATAAGGTGAGGTTTGTCTGTGCAGCGATCTGCCGCTTCTCATCCTCTGTTGGGTATGGGTGCTGAAAAAGAGAAAAAAATTACAAGAGATAATCTGGGCAATCTGCGCAAAGAATCAAAGGAAAACAGGTATACACTTTTTTGTCGAAAGTATTGGGACACCTGCCTTTACACGCACATGTCTGCAGCCTCTGACCATCTCCCCTTCACCATGTCCGTAGCCTCTGACAATCTCCCACGCACCATATCCGCAGCCTCTGACAATCTCCCACGGCACCATGTCCGCAGCCTCTGACCATCTCCCCTTCACCATGTCCGTAGCCTCTGCCAATCTCCCACGCACCATGTCCGCAGCCTCTGACCATCTCCCCTTCACCATGTCCGTAGCCTCTGACAATCTCCCACGCACCATATCCGCAGCCTCTGACCATCTCCCCCGGCACCATGAACGCAACCTCTGACCATCTCCCCTGGCACTATGTCTGCAACCTCTGACCATCTCCCCCGGCACCATGTCGGCAGCCTCTGACCATCTCCCCCGGCACCATGTCCGCAGCCTCTGACCATCTCCCCCGGCACCATGTCCGCAGCCTCTGACCATCTCCCCCAGCACCATGTCCGCAACCTCTGACTATCTCCCCCGGCACCATGTCCGCAACCTCTGACCATCTCCCCCGGCACCATGTCCGCAACCTCTGACCATCTCTCCCTGCATCATGTCCGCAACCTCTGACCATCTCCCCCTGCACCATGCCTGCAACCTCTGACCATCTCCCCCTGCACCATGTCCGTAGCCTCTGACAATCTCCCACGCACCATGTCCGCAACCTCTGACCATCTCTCTCTGCATCATGTCCACAGCCCCTGACCATCTCCACCAGCACCATGTCCGCAACCTCTGACCATCTCCCCCCTGCACCATGTCCGTAACCTCTGACCATCTACCCCTGCACCATTCCCCCAGCCTCTGGCAATCTCCACTGCACCATTCCCCCAGCCTCTTACCATCTCCTCCTGCACCATGTCAACAGCCTCTGACCATCTCCCCCTGCACCATGTCAACAGCCTCTGACCATCTCCTCGTGCACCATGTCCGCAGCCTCTGACCATCTCCCCCTGCGCCATGCCCGCAGCCTCTTACCATCTCCCCCTGCACCATGTCCACAGCCTCTGACTATCCCCCCCCTGCACCATGTCCACAGCCTCTGACTATCTCCCCCTGCACCATGTCCACAGCCTCTGACCATCTCCCCTGCATCATGTCTGCAGCCTCTGTCCATCTCCCCCTGCACCATGTCCGCAGCCTCTGACAATCTCCCATGCACCATGTCCGCAACCTCTGACCATCTCTCTCTGCACCATGCCCGCAGCATCTGACCATCTCCTCCTGCACCATGTCCGCAGCCCCTGACCATCTCCCCCTGCACCATGTCCGCAGCCTCTGACCATTTCCCACTGCAGATCTTTCGTAGACCTAGCAACACCCCTGGTCATTGGTGTATTTTGGTGGCTGCCTGTAGTTCAGCTTTTAAAAAAAATGGCAGCATTTTAGCGTGCTAAATCAAGGAAATACAAACAGTTAATTAAACTGTTGAATTCTTCTTTTTTTTCAATAAGCTACAGTGTTACACACCAGAGAAGTAGGGCAGCAGTAGATACAGTAGATGAGTGCTACTTCCCACATGGACCCCTTACTTTTGCAGTGTTAGAATATGAAAAAGCACATTTTTGTCTGACCCCTAGATGGCGTCACAGGCAAAGGAAAGCATCCCACCATTGTTGAACTAAAGCCATGCGTCCGCTATCACTTTTCCAGCTTTTACTATAGAAGTTAGATCACCAACATTTCCCGAAAAAGAATCACTTCAAGTATTTCTACAATACTGACACATGGCAATGACTAAATTGGCAATGACAAAGTAACCGTATGATCGTCAGTCCCCATGATAATACAAACAGTAGGCGGTGAATTCTATATGATCATCAGTCAACATAACAATGTAAACAATAGGCATTCTCCTCTCTATGACTATTAGCCCCCCTGATAATGTAAACAATAGGAGGCCAACTCTGTATGGCATCCCATAGATGAGTCTATTTTTTTTTTTATGTTCAATCGATGTGGATGGGGAAATCCTCCCCGCTGAGCTACTGCATCCTAAAAAAGGAATGCCCAAGTGTACGAGAGGGAGATGGGAGGAGAACATAACTTTTAGGGTGAAGATCTGCTTTCATCTCTATTCTGTTCATGAAATTCTGCTGTATCTTTGCCTCTTGTAAACTCAAAATATCAAAAAATACTTTACAGTGTAAAATGATTGCACGCAATTTTGAACAAAAATATAACAAAAATAATGCACGACATGCTTACATACACTATTACTATATTACAAAAAGTATTGGGACACCTGCCTTTACATACACATAAACTTTAATGGCATCCCAGTCTTAGTCCGTAAGGTTCAATATTGAGTTGGCCCACCATTTGCAGCTATAACAGCTTCAACTCTTCTGGGAAGGCCATCCACAAGGTTTAGGAGTGTGTCTATGGGAATGTCTGACCATTCTTCCAGAAGTGCATTTGTGAGGTCAGGCGCTGATGTTGGACGAGAAGGCCTGTTCTATTGGGTTGAGGTCAAGACTCTGTGCAGGCCAGTCAAGTTCCTCCACCCCAAACTCACTCATCCATGTCTTTATGGACCTTGCTTTGTGCACAGTCATGTTGGAACAGGAAGAGGCCATCCCCAAACTGTTTCCACAAAGTTGGGTGCATGAAATTGTCAAAATAAATCTTGGTATGCTGACTCCTTAAGACATCCCTTCACTGGAACTATGGGGCCAAGCCCAACCCTTGAAAAACAACCCCACACCATAATCCCCCCTCCACCAAATGATTTGAACCAGTGCACAAAGCAAGGTCCATAAAGACCTGGATGAGCGAGTTTGGAGTGGAGGAACTTTACTGGCCTGCACAGAGTCCTGACCTCAACCCAATAGAACACCTTTGGGATGAATTAGAGCGGGGACTGAGAGCCAGGCCTTCTCGCCTAACATCAGTGCCTGACCTCACAAATGGGCTTCTGGAAGAATGGTCAAACATTCCCATAGAAACACTCCTAAACCTTGTGGACGGCCTTCCCAGAAGACTTGAATCTGTTATAGCTGAAAGGGTGGAGCCAACTCAATATTAAACTCCCAAAAGGACTAAGACTGGGATGCCATTAAAGTTCATGTGCATAAAGGCAGGCGTCCCAATACTTTCGGTATTATAGTGTATATTGCTACTCAGTGAGTTAACCCCAATGTCTTTTGAATGGGTTGGTACTTAAATTAAGACAAATTATAACAAGCAGTTAACACAATTGACATCTAAAAAAAAAAAAAATATGAAATGTGCTCGCAAAGCTGGCAATTGGTTGGAAGTGCAGGCAATGGACAAATGAGGGATGAGGGAAACACAACATCAGTTCAACATGTTGGGTACTAGACCGGTGATTGGTGGCTCGCTCCAGATACCAATCCAGAATCAACCTATTCTACTATTATTGGCTTGTTTTTTTTTATTTTTTTATTTTTTTTCAAATCCTTTATTTCTACAAGAGATCCGAGAGTCCATTACCACATCAATATTCCAAGAATAATAGTACAAAATCTCTAAATCACTCAAAAATTCCATGACTGAGTATAACAGGACACAATAGACCAACAACTCGTTCTTATTTTCATATTTTAACACGTGACTAATGATAATGTACCCAAATGGGCCCTTCAGCTCTCCCATTATTTTTCATTTAAAGCGGTAGTAAACCTGCTGAAATTTTTTATTTTTTTTTCATACCTGCAAGGGAAAAGGCATAATGAGCTAGTATGCACCTCATACTAGCTCATTATGAAATACTTACCTTAGAATGAGGCCCCGACATCTCGCCCGGTACACGCCGAGAGAGCTGACATGTTCCCTCGGCGTGTCTTCCGGATATCGTGGCTCTGGCGCTGTGAGTGGCCGGAGCGGCGATATTGTAACGCATGTGTGCAGGAGATTTCTTTCCGGCAGGGTCCGGCGTCTGCCGGGCTTCCAGCCCAGAAACCCCTGTGCGCATGCGCCGCTGCAATCAGCGGCTCATTGTCAGGGGGATATCTCCTAAACCATACAGGTTTAGGACATATTTTTTTACCTACAGGTAAGCCTTATTATAGGCTTACCTGTAAGAAAAAGTGAAAAAAAAGACTATACAACCGCATTAAAAAGGGGAAAATAACCACACAAAAAAAAAAAAAAAAAACATAAAAACCAAACAAAAAAAACCCCCCACAATTCCCAAAGGAGATGGATTGCGTAATTGCGTTAACCGCTTCAGCCCCGGAAGGTTTTACCCCCTTTCCGACCAGAGCACTTTTTGCGATTCGGCACTGCGTCTCTTTAACTGACAATTGCGCGTTGCACCCAAACAAAATTGAAGGAGATACGCACACTCTGAAACGCGTTGGGTGCAAGAGTATTTTCACACTATTGTATGTACATTGATGTTAAACGCTATAGATGCATTCCGGATGTTACATGTTATGTGATTAATATGTCTTTATGTATATATTTAATAAACTATATATTTGCATTACAATACCATTCTACTTTCTATGTGCCTAAAAAGTCCACCACTGGGGGTTTTCTGCTTTTACCAAACAAAATTTATGTCCTTTTTCCCCCACAAATAGAGCTTTCTTTTGGTGGTATTTGATCACCTCTGCGGTTTTTATTGTTTGTGCTATAAACAAAAAAAGAGCGACAATTTAGAAAAAAAACACAATATTTTTTACTTTTCGCTATAATAAATATCCCCAAAAATATATAAATTTTTTTTTTTTGCCTCAGTTTAGGCCGATATGTATTCTTTTACATATTTTTTGGTATAAAAAAAAAATCGCAATCGATTGGTTTGCGCAAAAGTTATAGCGTCTACAAAATAGGGGATAGTTTTATGGCATTTTTATTATGATTTTTTTTTTACTGGTAATGGCACCGATCTGTGATTTTTATCGGGACTGTGACATTATGGCGGAAACATCGGCCAATTTTGACACATTTTTGGGACCATTGGCATTTTTACAGTGATCAGTGCTATAAAAATGCACTGATTACTTTAACCACTTTCAGAATGGACCATTTTGCTGGTCAAAGACCAGACCACTTTTTGCGATTCGGCACTGCGTCGCTTTAACTGACAATTGCGCGGTTGTGCGACGAGGCTTCCAAACAAAATTGACGTCCTTTTTTTTTCCACAAATAGAGCTTTCTTTTGGTGGTATTTGATTACCCCTGCTGTTGTTATTTTTTGCGCTATAAACAAAAATAGAGCGACAATTTTGAAAAAAACTTATTATTTTTTACTTTTTGTTATAATAAATATCCCCCAAAAATATATAAAAAACATTTTTTTCCCTCAGCTTAGGCCGATACGTATTCTTCTACATATTTTTGGTAAAAAAATCGCAATAAGCGATTATTGATTGGTTTGCGCAAAAGTTATAGCGTTTACAAAATAGGGGATAGTTTTATGGCATTTTTATTAATAATTTTTTTTTTTACTAGTAATGGCGGCGATCAGCGATTTTTATTGTGACTGCGACATTATGGCGGACATTTTTGACACATTTTTGGGACCATTGTCATTTATACAGCAATCACTGCTATATAAATGCAGTGATTCCTGTGTAAATGACACTGGCAGTGAAGGGGTTAACCAGTGGGTGGCAGTGTAGGGGTTAAGTGTTCCTAGGGGTTACTAACTGTGGGGGGCTTGGCTTTCATTTAGTGAACACTGATCTCTGCTCCAATCACATGGAGCATAGATCAGCATCACTAGTTGCTAGGCAGAATGGGGAAATGCTGTTTACAATGGCATCTCCCAGTTCAGCCGCCCTGTGAGACGATCGCGGGTATTCCAGCGGCGATCGAGTCTGCGGGACCCGCGACCGGATCTCACGGGGGTCCCGACCGGAATGCGAGCGCGCCGCCGCGCCGGCGCGCTCGCGATGGCAGGGCGGCAAATTTAAAGGGACGTACGGGTACGCCCATTTGCCTGCCCGTGCCATTCTGCCGACGTACATCGGTGTGCGCTGGTCGGGAACTGGTTAAAAATGTCACTGGCAGGCAAGGGGGTTAACACTAGGGGGTGATCAAGGGGTTAACTGTTGTCCTGGTGTGTGTTCTAACTGAAGGGGGGAGGGGACTGTGTAGGGGAGATGACAGATCGCTGTTCATACTCTGCACTTTATACTCTGTACTCTGTTTACACACACAGATCCCAGGGTTCTGTGTGTGTCAGCAGCGATCACGGGAGCCCGGCGGTGATCGCAAACGGTGGGCACTCGCATCGGCTTCATGGGCGAGCAGGGAGCGCGCGCCCCTAGTGGCCACAGGGAAAAGCGACGTTACATAGCGTCGTTTCGCCCAGCCGTGCCATTATACCGCAGTACAACTGCTGCGGCGGCTGGTCGGCAAGTGGTTAATGAAAACAAAAACAACAAAAACAAAGGACCTCACTCCCCGGAGCAACTATCTAGTAACCCCTTTCCCTTGTCTGAATATACAAACAAATCCCAAGAAGACCACGTTTTAATATATTGTCCCCTTCTATCTTCATGGCGCCAATACTTCTAACCTTGTCGAGCCACATAGTAATGGAGGGGGATCTAAGATCCTTCCAGCACAGGGTAATACAGGCTTTAGCGGCATTAACCATGTGACAAAGCACTGATTTTTTTTATATTTCTGGAGTGGAATTTGTGAACAGTGGAACAAAAAAAAAAAAGTCCTCTGGTATTAAGAAACTTGTGAATTTTTGGGAAATCTTTTGTACCTGGGACAGGGCCAAAAGATATGGAGTAAAGTCCTCTGTCCCTCTCGGCATTGCCCAGCAACGGTCCGAGGCCTCCGGAAAGAATTTGCCAAGGATTGACGGAGTATAGTACCAACACGTTAGTAATTTATAGTAATGCCACATACATACGAGCGGACTTTCTGGCAGAAAAGGTCAGACGGAACGATTCTGTCGGACATTCCGCTCGTGTGTGGGCTTCATCTGAATTTTTTTTTTCCGAAACTCTGACGGACCTAGAAATAGAACATGTTTCAAATCTTTCCGCCGGAACCAGTTCCTATCGAGAAAACCGTTAGTCTGTATGCTATTCCGACTGATCAAAAACGACGCAAGGGCAGCTATTGGCTACTGGCTATTGAATTTCCCTTTTTCTAGTCCCGTCGTACGTCATTGCGTTCTAGACGGTATGACTTTGGTGTGATCGTGTGTGGGCAAGTCCGTTTCGGCGGAACTCCGTCGAAAAAGTCCTTTGAAGTTCAGTCCGACGAGAAGTCCGCTCCTGTGTACGCGGCATTAGATTCTTGGGTTTGCCTACAAATAGAGGATTTTAATGACAGATGAATAATATTCTGCCGCTGTGCCGCTGTAAAAGTTCTGTTGAGATTTCTCTCCCATTTACTAAGGCCCGGCAGCAAAAAAAGTCATCTGGAGGAGCTATCAACAAGGCGTACATCTTGAAGGAAAGTGCCACAATGTAGATAGGTAAATAGAAATAGGGGCGGGTACCATCATCCCTGTGCTTACAATGATAAAGGTATGGGGAATGTTATGCCGCGTACACACGAGCGGACTGTATGGCGTACTTAGTCCGTCATACAATCCGACGGACAGTCCGTCGTACTTTCCACTGAACGGACTTGACCACACACGGATGCACAAACAGTCCGTCGAAAGCTTGCGCGATGACGTGTACAGCACGTACGACGGGACTAGAAATAGGAAGTCCAAGACACAGCAAAGCACCCTTCCGCCGTGTAAATCCTTTCTGGGCATGCGCCATTCTTAGTCCGTCCAACTAGCATACTGACGACTGTTTTGTCCGCTGAAACCAAAGTACGACGGACAGAATTTCGGAAAAACCGAAATACTTAGTACTCCGGACTGCACGCTGAAAAAGTCAGCTGAAGCCCACACACGAGCGGATTGTCCGCTGAAATGTGTTTCGACGGACTAAGTACGCCATACAGTCCGCCCGTGTGTACGCGGCATTAGGAGCTACTCCAAAAAATGCCCCATGACAAAAAGAAAATGGACTGTCTAAGTACACAGGGAGTGGACAATTGAATATAAAAAATATATTTTATTGTAGAAAACAACTTGATACACAATAATACAAGCGATATATAAAAAAATGATTGCATACAATAGCAAAGTAATACTGACTTAAACAGTGGGGACCACACAAGATAGCGGAGCCTCCGGAGATGTAGGTCCAAAATATGATCCTCTACATGTTTCGCAAATTAATTTGTTTCTTCAGGAGGGAATGAACTTATATATCTATGTATTTCTCCATAGAGAGGTCATTCCCTCCTGAAGAAGCGAATTAATGCGTGAAACATGTAGAGGATCACATTTTGAACCTACATCTCCACTATCTTGTTTAAGTCTGTATTACTTTATTATTGTATGCAATCATTTATTTATATATTGCTTGTATTAATGTGTATCAAGTTGTTTTCAATAATAAAATATATTTTTTATATTCAGTTGTCCACTTCCTGGGTACGGAGACAGTCCATTTTCTTTTTGTCATGGGGCATTTTTTGGAGTAGCTCCTGACATTCCCCATACCTTTATCAAGGTGTACATCTTGGAAATAGTATGGAAAAGAGTTTCCTTATCCTCACAGTACACTTCGAAATTTCTTCGATAGTTCGCTGGAGATCCTAAAGATCCTACCATTATTTGTTGATTGCACAGAGAACGGCAAGAGGTTCATTTTTTTTTTGCAGTCTCTAGGCAGAGCAGATATAAAGAAAGTTACCTCCATAAAAGAAGTTTGACAAGACAGGAAATGCTGAACCGCACAGAGCCACTGGGTCACCACTGGGATAATGAATATTAAAGGTTCGGTGACATTTAAGATTTCATTACTCTGACCTTCACATAAACCCGTCCTTCCACGGCCCAGCGGCTCCACTGTGTGAATTTTTACCGGAAACTTTTACCATAAAACAAAAGTTCAGAAAGACGTAGGACTACATCGATGTAAGCCCAACTCTGGGATTACTGCCTTCTTATCTCCTTTTTTTTTTTCTATCATCATATCCATCACATATTCATGAATTCATTTAATTGGCCCCCCCTTTACACCTGAGCGTTTCGTCACGATTCCCGAAGTATGATGGCGTTCAAGATGAAGGATCTTATTATCCTCAATAAGTGCACTACTACTTGTCTGCGGGCTGGTCGGTACGTTAAGCTTGTTTTTTTTTTCTTGGATTTATCCTTGGCCTTGTTTATAACTACTTGTCATGTGTCTGTCATATGAGGCTCGAAAAAGTACACGGGGCAATAGCAAGTGTATTTGGCCCTATAGGAGCGCCTTAAAAATGCTTGAAAAATGCATGTCTATGCAGGTTCATGTAAAAGTCTATTGATACCAGGACCCAGTAAATCCTTTCAAAACCCTCCATACCCAAACAGTAAAACAAAATCAAGTTATACTCACACAATAAAAGTATGGAGATATTAAGTGGGGCTGGGTGTCACCATGGGGAATTTGGGAGCTCTGGAAGGAGCTTTGTGTCTCTCTAAGAGGCTGGGGGGAGGGCACTGTTTGAGGTTGGGGGCATTATGGGGGGGGGGCTGGAGGCTCTGCAGTATGCTAGGGGCAGGCACTGGGGAGAGGGGGGTACTATGGGAGGTTGAGCAGTTTTTTGGGGGCTGAGTCCTGTAAGGTGGTCTTGGGGTACTGTGGGAGGTTGAGGGGCATGGTGAACCACTATAGGAGGTTGGGAGGCACCGTGGGAGCTGAGGGCTGTTTAGCTGACCAGGGGGTTCTGTGGAAAATTGAGGGGCATGGTGAACCACTATAGGAGGTTGGGAGGCACTGTGGGAGCTGAGGGCTGTTAGCTGACCAGGGGGTTCTGTGGAAAGTTGAGGGGCATGGTGAACCACTATTGGTGGTTGGGAGGCACTGTGGGAGCTGAGGGCTGTTAGCTGACCAGGGTGTTCTGTGGAAAGTTGAGGGGCATGGTGAACCACTATAAGAGGTTGGGAGGCACTGTGGGAGCTGAGGGCTGTTAGCTGACCAGGGGGTTCTGTGGAAAGTTGAGGGGCATGGTGAACCACTATTGGCGGTTGGGAGGCACTGTGGGAGCTGAGGGCTGTCAGCAGACCAGGGGGTTCTGTGGAAAGTTGAGGGGCATGGTGAACCACTATGGGAGGTTGGAAGGCACTGTGGGAGGTTAGGGGATCTGCAGCTGGCTGGAGGCCTAAGAGACCGGGCCTGGAAGTGGGTCAATGGTTGAGAGCCACTGGTCTATGAGGCCAAAATCTTCACATACAAAAGTGCACAAAAAGTCTTCTGAATTATCCGGGTACACTCCGGCTCAATTATGACTGCAGTCCGAAAGAGAAATCAGGTATGATGTTACCTGTGACATCATGTAAAGCTGGCCATATATTCTACAATGGGTGTAGAAAAGAATCACCCCCCCCCTTTAAAATAATCACATTTTGTTGCGTTGCAGTCTGAAATGAAGACAGGCGCAGTTTTTGTTTTATCCAGCTGTATTTACTAGTGCAAGTTATAATATCCAAGTGAAAGATAGAACACCAGCATGCCATTAAAAAAACTAGAAAAACAGAATCACTGATGCCATGCTGATGCGTTTCATACCACTCTACAGATGCTTAACGGGGTTGTAAAGGCTCGTCTTTTTTTCACCTTAATGCATCCTATGCATTAACCCTTTAACGTTCTGCTCCACTGTTTAGTAGAGCACATTTTTGAGTCACGCTAACTCATTGAAAAATGTGGACTTTAGGGTTAAGGTGAAAAAACACCTTGCAGTCACCGGCCCCCGAGCCCCCCGTTTTACTTACCTGAGCCCCTAATATCCATTGGCGCGTCCCCACCGTCCCTCTCTCCATGGGTTCCCGGTTCTTGATTGGATAGATTGATAGCAGTGCAGCCATTGGCTCCCGCTGCTGTCAATCAAATCCAATGACGCTGGCGCCGGGGGGGGGGGGGACGGGGGGTTTGGGTATGGCCGAGTCCTGCATTTGGCCTCTATGGACAGTGAATGCTGGACTCGGGAGAGTTCCCGCAAGGTAACCCCCTAGGGAGAGCACTTTTCCAAGGGGTTATCTAGTGCCGGGAGGAGCCGCAAGAGCCGCCGAGAGACTCCAGAAATGGATGTTCGGGGGCCACGCTGTGCAAAACGAGCTGCACAGTGGTGGTAAGTATGATATGTTTGTCATTTAAAAAATATTATCCTTTAGTATCACTTTAATCATAGCCTAGGCTATGTCTAAGCACCTGTAGAGTGGTGTGAAATGCGTCAGTTTTGGTGCTTTTATTACCATTGCTGTATGGACTGTTTTTCAATAAAGGAACATATTTTGGAGTGCGGCCATCCGGACCTTTCTTCTTTCTTTTATTTTAACCTAGTGGTAAGCTTATAATAAAGCTTACCTCTAGGTGAAATTAATATTTATTTATTTCAGGTATTTATATAGTGCCATCAATTTACGCAGTGCTTTACATATACATTGTACATTCACATCAGTCCCTGCCCTCAAGGCGCTTACACTCTAAGGTCCCTAACTCACATTCATACATACACATACTAGGGCCCAATTTAGAGAGGATCCAATTGCCTACCAGCATGTCTTTGGAGCGTGAGAGGAAACCGATGTACCCGGAGCAAACCCAAGCAGGCACAGGGAGAATGTGCAAAGTACAGGCGGGTACTGTTGGGGATTTGAACCAGCGGCCCTTTTGCTGCTAGGTGATAGCACTAACCACTACACCACTGTGCTGCCCCATATCTCCAATATCTCCAATATCTCCAATATCTCCTAAATGTACACCACTTAGAAGATATTCTAGGGAGCAGCAGCCGGTGACGTCACCAATGCATGCTCTCTGAAGGAACCGCATACCCGTGCTGTTCCTTCAGAGCCCAGTGTCGTAAAAAGTGACTCCCGTGCGCATACACGGGAGTGACGTCCTTGCGCACTGGCCATTTCCGGAAGGAAGACTGGGCAAAGATGGAAGCCCTGTCAGCGGTTAGAGCGTGCCACTGGAGGGCTTTGTTTCAAGGTTAGTCTTTCATAATATGCTAGTATGCATTGCATACTAGCGGGGACGGCTCCCCCCCCCCCCAAACGGTTGATATGCTTCCCTCTCTGTGATTCAAAATGGCAGCTCAGTAGGTGTTTTTTTTTTTTTTTTTCAGCAAATCCATGTGATTGCTATGATTGGCTGTGACAGTGACCAACTGATTAGGAACCATGCTGATTGGTTCTCCATCTCTAGCCTGCCCGGCTAGTTGTCAGTGACAGCGCAATCATGGAACTGGTGGCAATCGTGGTTATTCACTGCTAGTTTGCACTCATTGAAATTTTTATTAAATGTATCCCCATCTCAGGGCATCATGCTCAGGAATATTTACATACAGATTACAAAGAAAGGTAGAGGAGAGGCGCAAGACAATGATCTGTAACCCACAAAGTCATTTTATTGAGGCACATGGATTGAAGCTGACAACTCTTTACAAAGTGGGGGTCACCGAAACTGAGAAGTCCACATATAGGTAAGCCCAAAAAAATAAAATAGAAAAAGCACCAAATGTCTTAAGAGGTCAAAGTTAACAAAAAAGCAAAAAGGAAACCAACATATTTCGTGGACTAGAAAATCCCCCTTCATCAGGGCTTGGGCACCATATCCAAAGTGTCCTCCAGACTCAAAACAAAGCTCCTGGATAAAGATCTATGACAAGAGAATAATTAGGCCGCGTACACACGGGCGGATTGTCTGCCCAACTTAGTCCGCTGAACCGTGTTTCAGCGGACAATCTGCTCGTGTGTGGGCTTCAGCGGACTTTTTCAGCGGACAGTCTGACGGACTAAGTCTTTCGGAATTTCCGTAATTTTGTCCGTCCAAACTTGGTTTCAGCGGACAGTCCGCTCGTGAGTAGGCAAGTTGGACGGACTAAGTATGGCGCATGCTCAGAAAGGATTTACACGGCGAAGGTTGCATTGCAGTGTATTGGACGTTGTATTTCTAGTCCCGTCGTACGTGCTGTACACGTCATCGCGCAAGCTTTCAGCGGACTGTCTGTTCATCGTGTGTGGTCAAGTCCGTTCATTCAAAAGTTGGACGGACTGTCTGTCGGATTGTCTGACGAACTTAGTTGGGCAGATAATCCGCCCGTGTGTACGCGGCCTTAGTGATCTTGCCTGCATCAGTGGTGGCAAAGCAATGTGGGAAGTGGTACCATTCTTTATGATTTAAATGGATTATTTTGGTGTTGGGAAAAGGAGGGTTGGAGGAGAACCTTCAAGGCCATGGTCACAGGCCTTTTGCTTTCCTGTTGTCACTCCTTATGGACCGGACTTTCCAGCAGACTAGGTTCCGACGGTCTTCCCGACTGACTTTTCAGCGGATTTCCGCCGGACTTTCCAAATGAACGGACTTGGCCACACACAATCTCACCAAAGCCCGATGGATTCGACCGCGATGACATACGACCGGACTAGAATAAGTTCATAGCCAGTAGCCAAAAGCTGCCCTAGCGTCGGTTTTCGTCCGTCGGACTAGCATACAGATGAACAGATCTTTCAAGTCTGTCGGAAAGATCTGAAACATGTTCTAAATCTATTTTTTTTTGACAGCAAAGGTCCGATGAAGCCCACACACACGGTCAAATTGTCCGATGGATTCGTTTTGTCTGACCTTTGCTGTCGAAAAGTCCGGCCGTGTGTACATGGCATAAGGCCCCTTTCACACTGAAGCGGCGGGTCCGTTAGCAGTTAAGTGCCGATAGTTTTAGCTGCCGCTGTTATGGCGGCGCACTTTAAAGTGGAAGTAAACTACCCTATCGGTTTCATCCAAGGAAGCTGCCATCTTTGCCTCTGTTTAATCTTCAGCTGCCACGGTGCTGCACATGTGATCCATTATGACACCAGCCATTGGATGGTTTGACAGTTTGGTCGAGAGCACAGCCAATGTGCAGTTAGCATTCCCGGCATGCTGTTTTTTGAAACTGTTTAAATCGATGGGTTTACTTCCACTTTAACCACAAAGAATGGGTTAAAGAGGGGTTAAAAGTGCCTGCTTAATGCTGCTTTCAAGGCGCTTTTAAGGTGCTCTGAAAGTGGCGCCCATTCATTTCAATGGGCTGGGTCGGTGGAGGAGTGGTGGAGGAGCAGTGTCTATGTGTACCACTCCAGCACCGCCACAAAGATGCCGCTTGCAGGACTTTTTTTTCTGTCCTGCAAGCGCACCGCCCCCAGTGGGAAAGCACTCAGGCTTTTAAACTGGGGCTGCAGAAGGGGCAGTTTACAGGCGCTATTATTAGCTATTATTTTGCGCTATTATTAGCGCAAAAACGCCTGTAAATCGCCTCAGTGTGGAAGTGGCCTAAGTAAGGCTGAATTCATGACGTATGTGGGGCTGGTAATAAGGAGGTACTACTGGTCCCCAGTAGGGTGACCACATTTCCAAACTGCCATTCAGGGACACCCCCATCCCAAAAATCAGCTTGTACTGTGACGAATCACAGCACAGCCAGGGTGGCGAGTGCACGCTCTACCCAGAAGCACTGATCACGCCGCCCAAAAAATGCCGCCGCCATGGCACTTTACTAACTGACAGTACTTGTCCTGCCCGGCCGAGGCCCATTTTCCCTTGGTGCAACGCTGGCTTGTGATTAGACACAAGAGGCAGGATTTATGATTTCTCAAATCACAAGCAGGGGGTGGGGATTGTGCCCCTCCAGACATTCCCGTCCAGGACAAGTACAGTTAGTGTGTGGTGATGTGCCTTATTCTGGGCATCGGATCGGAGGGGGGTGGGGGGTGGCTGTGTTAGTTTTAGTTTTATTCTGGGACACTGTAATGTTCTGGAATGAAGGTGTCCGGGACAAACCTGCAAAATACGGGACTGTCCCAGGAAATCCGGGACCTGTGGTCACCCTAGTCCCCTCCCCCGTTGAACTCATGGGGCCCAGGCCAGCTGACAAGCAGAAGAAAGAGGAACCTGGACAGGAGGGGCAGCAAGGGCAGTATTCACTGGAACCAATCCCCTATATCTAACCTCTGCAGTAGCTGAAAGCCAGCTTCTCTTATTCTACGTCCTGCCAGCTTTCAGCTGCTGCAGTGGATTGGCTACAGTATATGCTGCCCTTGCCACTCCTTCTGTCCAGGTTCCCCTTCCTTCCCCCCCCCCCCCCCTGGTCCCCTGCAGTGCTGCAGGTTTTCCCATCCTGAACATTTCAGGATGGAGAGCAGGGGAAGGGGCCAGTAAATATGTAATTTACTAGCCCTTTCCTTTTCTAAATGAGCTCAGTGAGTAATTGGTGCCAATCCCTCGTGTCCATTAATAACTAAAAGAGTAACTTTTGTTGAGAAAAAAACATTCCCCTCTGGGTGATCTCTGTACATTGCAGGGATTTTAACAAACTTTGTTGCAGATTCCTACCTTTTGATATTCTGAAGAAATGCCTGTGTGTTTGTGTGCATGTACATGTGCAAAGTGAATCTGTATGGGAGTGGTTTTATAATTATCAATCAGCTGCTGCACCTGCAGGGCTCTACTGAGGAAAGTGGCAGGATCTGCATCCCTTTAGACGTGATTTCCCTCTTGGGAGTAGCTCACCGAAAATTAATTTTTTTGTAGCCGGGGGATGCCTGAAATCAGACTTGTATCTTAGTTAAGACTTCTGGGAAAATCAGTGAGCCAATCACACAAGCCGGAATTGACGTTTGTGTACAGAACACCTTCAGGTTGCCATATTGCATTTTACAGAAAATTACAGCGGCCGCAGATTGAAAAGGAAAGGTTGTTTTTTTTAATAACATTTAATTACAATATGATTAGTGTCGCAATTGTATATACTATATTATTTTTTCTTTATTTGGTAATTTTTTTTCCCCAGGAAAGTGGAGTTACCCTTGAAGCATAGTAACCTGTGTTAACTATGTTTCAGTTTTTGAATAAACAGAAAGCTCTGTGCAGAGCTCTTCCTGTTTATTTATTCTGTGCAGCTGAGAATGTAGAGATAGAGACTGAGGACTGTGTGAATAAGCCCCAAGACATACATGGGAGACTTTTTTTTATTTATTAACTCAATACAGTTGTATCTTTTAGATTCAGCAGGAATTTTGTAAGTTATGTTGTGTTTGTGCCCGCTAACAATGGTTTTAGTGTATACAGGGCCGTCTTTAATATTGATTGGACCTTGGGCAAAAAACTTTTCTTGGGCCCCCCCCCCATGCAGTTTTGCTCTCCACCTTCTCTGACATACAATAAATAGCAGCCAGACTCAAAATCAGTTTACTGAATCAGATCAGGCAGCTATTGCAATTGGTTGCCAGAGGTTATATTGTATCATTACCACTCACTGACTGGTTGCTAGAGGTTACAGCACACATTATGGCTCACTGATTAGTTGCTAGAGGTTACAGCACATGATTTCTGCTTGTTGATTGATTGCTAGAGATTACTTTGGATATGACCTCAGGGGGGCATGATATACATATCAATGCGGCTGGCTGTCCCATATACATATGAATGACGGTAATTTACATGTAAACACAGGGTCTGAAGATGAGTCATCTGTACACAATAGGGCAGAGCTGGGCAGCATTAGTAGCAGCACTTCACACTAAGATATTGGGACACAGCGCAGGACTAAAACCTCAAGGGATGAGGGAATTTAAACAGGGATAGTTGGCAAGTATGAGGCAGCAGCTTTGGACCCCACAACAATGACAGGGCCCAGGGCAGCTGCCCCTTTTGCCCTGCCTTAAAAACGGCCCTGAGTGTATATTTAGCAAAATGATTGTTTTGATTTTTTTGGGGGAGCGGTCCTGTTAGGTTGGCTGTACTGGGCCCTGTGATTTCTAATAGTGGCCCTGGACATACCCTGTTTCCCCGAAAATAAGACCTAGTGTCAATCACGCTAGGTCTTATTTTCGAGGAAACAGGGTATGCATAGATGTGAATACACAAGCGTTATGTTGGCTGAAATGGTCAGGTATGTTTTTTTGGTCTGTGGACGATCATTGAGGGCCCACTGAAAATAAATGGGCCCATGCAGGGTCGGTGATACCACTAGTCAAACTAGGCAGCCGCATAAGGCACACTGTTGCCTAGGGCGCAGCCATGGCCACTGGTTAATATGGTTTGACTTTGTCGTGTTTTTTTTTTTTTTTTTTATGCCTGCGTTTTCAGGGTCATGCGGACAGGATGTACCACTTTACCTGTTACTCTGGTGCCTGGAGCTTGGTATGCCGCCACCCTTCCCTTTTTCAAGATGGTGGCTGCAGTCATCGGTTTTGCTTTGAATGTGTGACAGGCCATCCTGAACTATGGGTCTTGGACCTGGCAAGTGGATGGGGGACCGGTGTGGGCGGTTTGATCTCCCCCACGGCTTGGCAGGTCATTTGGCCTCTTGTGGAGGTGCTGGTGGTACTACCCTATATTTCTTGGATGGGGTAGTTGGACTGGTACAGTGCCTTGATAAAGTATTCATGGCACATAATTGTGAAGTGGAAGGAAAATAATAAATGGTTTTCCAAATTCCTTACAAATAAATATCTGAAAAGTGTGGAGGGGCATTTGTATTCAGCCCCTTTAATCTGATACCCCTAATTAAAATCTAGTGGAACCAATCACCTTCAGAAGTCACCTAATTAGTAAATAAAGTCCTCCTGTGTGTAATTTAATCTCAGCATAAATGCAGCTGTTCTGTGAAGCCCTCAAGAGGTTTGATAGAGAACCTTAGTGAACAAACAGCATCATGAAGGCCAAGGAACACACCAGACAGGTCAGGGATAAAGTTGTGGAGAAGTATAAAGCAGGGTTAGGTTATAAAAAAATATCTCAAGCTTTGAACATCTCACGGAGCTCTGTTCAATCCATCATCCGAAAATGGAAAGAGTATGGCACAACTGCAAACCTACCAAGACATGGCCATCCACCTAAACTGACCGGCCGGGCAAGGAGAGCATTCATCAGAGAAGAGCCAAGAGGCCCATGGTAACTCTGGAGGAGCTGCAGAGATCCACAGCTCAGGTGGGAGAATCTGTCCACAGGACAACTATTAGTCGTGCTCTCCACAAATCTGCCCTTTATGGAAGAGTGGCAAGAAGAAAGCAAATTGTTGAAAGAAAGTCATAAACAGTCCCATTTGCAGTTTGCGAGAAGCCATGCGGAGGACACAGAAAACATGTGGAAGAAGGTGCTCTGGTCAGATGAGACCAAAATTGAACTTTTTGGCCTAAAAGCAAAACGCTACGTGTGGCGGAAAACTAACTCTGCACATCACCCTGAACACACCATCCCCACTGTGAAACATGGTGGTGGCAGCATCATGTGGTGGGGATGCTTTTCTTCAGCAGGGGCAGGGAAGCTGGTCAGAGTTGATGGGAAGATGGATGGAGCCAAATACAGGGCAATCGTAGAAGAAAACCTGTTATGCCGCGTACACACGACCGGACTTTCTGGCAGACTAGATCCAAAGGGATTAGTCCGTTGGACAATCCAATTGTGTGTGGGCTAGGCCGATCATTTTTAGAGAAAAAAATGTTTCAAATCTATCCGACTGACTAAATTCCGACGGACTAAAATCGGGAAAACCGTTTTGTCTGTGTGCTGGTCCGACGGACCAAACACGACGCAAGGGAAGCTATTGGCTACTGAACTTCCTTGTTTAGTCCTATCTTACGTCATCACGTTAAAAAAAAAACAGACTTCCTTGTTTAGTCCCGTCTTACGTCATCACGTTCAAAACAAACGGACTTTCGAATGGACTTAGTCCGTTTGTGTGTGGCCAAGTACGTTCGCTCGGAAAGTCAGTCGGAACTCCGCCGAAAGTCTGTCAGGAAGACCGTTGGACCTAGTCTGCTGGAAAGTCCGGTCGTGTGTACGCGGCATTAGAGTCTGCAAAAGACTTGAGACTGGGGTGGAAGTTCATCTTCCAGTAGGACAACGACCCGAAACATACAGCCAGAGCTACAATGGAATGGTTTATATCAAAGCATATTCATGTGTTAGAATGGCTCAGTCAAAGTTCAGACCTAAATTCAACTGAGAATCTGTGGCAAGACTTGAAAATTGCTGTTCACAGACGCTCTCCATCCAATCTGACAGAACTTGAGATATTTTACAAAGAAGAATGGGCAGAAATGTCCCTCTCTAGATGTGCAAAGCTGGTAGAGACATCCCCAAAAAGACTTGCAGCTGTAATTGCAGTGAAAGGTGGTTCTACAACGTATTGACTCCGGGGGGCGCCATACAAATGCCTCCCCACACTTTTCACATATTTATTTGTAAAAAATTTTGAAAACCATTTATCATTTTCCTTCCACTTCACAATTATGTGCCACTTTGTGCTGGCCAATCACATAAAATCCCAATAAAATACATTTACATTTATGGTTGTAACGTGAGAAAATGTGGAACATTTGAAGGGGTATGAATACTTTTTTAAGGCACTGTAAGCCTGGCACAGCCTTGTTCTCATTCAGGGGCTGCATTTCGCTGCACACTATCTCTGTTATTCTGAGTTTTTTTACACCTCCTATTTTTTTTCACAGATATAACACATGGGGGGAGGGGGTTGGGGGGTGCACGTAGCTGATCTGGCCTAGGGCACAAAGTAGTCTAGCACCAGCCCTGGGCCAATGTAACACAACAGAAACAGGAGTGAGAAGGCCATATAATGTACAACCTCTAATTCCGTGCAATACATTGCATTGGCCTTTGAGGTTTCCTTCACTTCTCTGGTGGTGGCAGCAATGTGTGACAGCAATGGGAAGACTCTCCGGTCTCACTATATCTCACTCTACACTCATTACAACGTCTATTTTTCATTACTGAGCCCTTTATCTGATAAAACTCGGGCTCAGTGGTGAAACACTCAACATCCATCTACAGCAGACTTAGGAGTAAAAGAGTTAATTTGTTGGCTCGTTTGTACCAGTCTATTCTCAGACTTCATTTCCCTTTAGTCTGCGACAGTTTAATTTAGCAGGGAATTTATGCCTTCGTTAAAGGCTCCTCTTCCTGATGACTTTTAATGGCTGACTTTAATGTTCTGGCATAATGCTCTTCATGTGGCTGTGTTGTAGAACTCTGTAGTCAGGATGCTGAGTAAATAAAAGACGGATCCTCATCACTGGTCTCAGACAAGGGCCCAGCCGCAAACAACTGCTTTTATTTCAGGAGGGATTCAACCGGCTGGAGAGTGGGCTTAGAGGCTGAGGTTTCTTATTCCAGCCTAATTCAGCCTTTCTGAGACTTTTTACCCCCAAGGAACCCTTGAAATAACGATCAGGGGTCAGGGAACCCCTGATAAAACCAGGACAAGTGACCCTTACATGGGTGGGCAGTGAGAAGAATGCTTCTTACATTAGCAGCCAGTACAAAGAATGCTTCTTTAATTGGTGGTCAAAGGAAAGAATGCTCCTTACACTGGTGGTCACTGAGAAGAATGCTCCTTACACTGGTGGTCACTGGGAAGAATGCTCCTTACACTGGTGGTCACTGGGAAGAATGCTCCTTACATTGGACATTGGTGGCCAGTGGTGGCAAGTATGCTCCCTACATTGGTGGTCACTGGGAAGAATGCTCATTACATTGGTGATCACTGTAAAAAATGTCCCTTATATTGGTGGTCAGTGGGAAGAATGCTCCTTACATTGGTGATCACTGGGAAGAATGCTCCTTACATTGGTGGCCAGTGGTGGCAAGTATGCTCCCTACGTTGGTGGTCACTGGGAAGAATGCCCCTTATCTTGGTAGCCCGTGGGAAGAATGCTCCTTACATTGGTGGTCAGTGGAAAGAATGTCCCTTACATTTGTGATCACTGGGAAGAATGATCCTTACACTGGTGATCACTGGGAAGAATGATCCTTACATTGGTGGCCACTGGTGGCAAGTATGCTCACTACATTGCTGGTCACTGGGAAGAATGCTCATTACATTGGTGATCATCACTGGAAAGAATGCCCCTTATATTGGTAACCAGTGGGGAGAATGCTCCTTACATTGGGGGTCACTGGGAAGAATGTTCCTTACAATGGTTATCAGTGGGAAAAAATCTTCTTTAATTGGTGGTCAGAGGGAAGAATGTTCCTTACATTTGTGATCACTGGAAAGAATGCCCCTTATATTGGTAGCCAGTGGAGAGAATGCTGCTTACATTGGTGGTCAGTGGAAAGAATGCTCCTTACATTAATGGCCAGGTGGAAAAAATGTTCCTTACATTGGTGGTCAGAGGAAAAAATGACTCTTACATTGGTGGCCACTGGGAAGAATTCTCATTACATCGGTGGCCAGTGGGAAGAATGCTTCTTGCATTGATGGCCATTGAGAAAAATGCTCCTTACATTGATGGCAATTACGCTCCTTACATTGGTGGCCACTGGGAATAATGCCCATTTCATTGGTGGTCAGTGGGATGAATGCTCATTACATTGGTGGCCAGTGGTGGGAATTATGTTCCTTACATTGGTGGCCAATGGGAAAAATGCTCCTTACATTGGTGGCCACTGGGAAGAATGCACATTTCATTGGTGGTCAATGGGAAAAATGTTCAATACATTGGTGGTCAGTGGTGGGAAGAATGTTTCTTACATCGATGGTCACTGGAAAGAATACTCATTATATTGGTGGTAAGTGGGAAGAATGCTCCTTGCATTGGTTGCCAATGGAAAGAATGCCCCCAGATTGAGAATGGGCTTAGGATGCTAAAAGAACTGAAGGTCTTCTATCAAATAGTAACAGGAGATAATAAGTATATTTTCTATTTTGTTATCCTGCAGTATGGAATTCCAATGTATACCAAGCTACATAGCCAATAGTTCTCATTTGCCTACCCTAAAACTCATTCCCTGCACCCTGAGCTGGAAATCAATATAAATGACTGAATAGTGGAACAAATGACATCAAACTGAGATTGGAATTACCTGAATTCAAATTTTTTAGTATATGCCTCTTTATTTTATTCCGCCTTGGAACCTGATATCGTCCGCTCCACCCGGTGTGACCTGGACACTTCCACCCTGACAGCAGAGCAAGTTATAAAGCTGAAAAATTCATTCTAGGGCTGACCATACATTATACAATTTTCTTGCTCAATTTCCTTTAGATTTACCTTCAACTATGTAGTGCAAGAGCCTGCCCCGATTGCATACAAATTGAAAATGTTTAGGTTTTACCTCATATTATATGGTTTTGGTAAATCTAAAGGAAAATTGTACAAGACAATTGTATAATGTATAGCCAACCTTAGTAATATACTTATGGTCTGTGACACATAAGAGATAACTGTTAAAAGATACTCAGCAAGTCAGGATACAGTGCCTTGAAAAAGTATTCATACCCTTTGAACTTTTCTACATTTTGTCTTGTTACAACCAAAAACATAAATGTATTTTATTGGGAGTTTATGTGCTAGACCAATGATGGTGAACCTTGACATCCCAGATGTTTTGGAACTACATTTCCCATGATGCTAATGCACTCAGCAGTGTAGTTGAGCATCATGGGAAATGTAGTTCCAAAACATCTGGGATGTCAAGGTTCTCCATCACTGTGATAGCCCTTGTACACACGGTCGGAGATTCCGACAACCAAATCTGTCGGATTTTGTCAGACGGATTTTGTCCGAAACTGTTGTATACACACGGTCGGACGAATTTGACGGAATGTCCGATCGTTCAGAACGTGATGACGTTATTTCGTTACGATGGGACTACGTTCAGGCTAGTAGCCAATAGCTTTGATGTAGGAATTTGATCTGAGCATGCGTGGCACTTTGACCGATCGGAATTCTCTACACATGATCGGAGTATGTCTGATCGGAGCATTTTGTCGGAAAATATTTCCGGCAAGTTGGAAAATTTGGTCCGACGGGTATTTTCCGATGGAAACAGTCCGATGGAGACCACACACAGTCGGAATATCCGACAAAACGTTCCGATCGGACACATTCCGACGGAATCTCCGACCGTGTGTACAAGGGCTTAGACCAACACAAAGTGGCACATAATTGTGAAGTGGAAGGAAAATGATCAATTGTTTTCCAAATTTTTTACAAATAAATATTTGAAAAGTGTGGCGTACATTTGTATTCAGCTCCCTTTACTCTCATACCCCTAACTAAAATCTAGTGGAACTAATTGCCTTCAGAAGTCACCTAATTTGTAGAGTCCACCTGCATGTAATTTAATGTCAGTATAAATACAGCTGTTCTGTAAAGCCCTCAGAGGTTTATTAGAGAACCTTAGTGAACAAACAGCATCATGAAGGCCAAGAAACACACCAGACAGGTCAGGGAGAAAGTTGTGGAGAAGTTTAAAGCAGGGTTAGGTTATAAAAAAATATCTCAAGCTTTGAACATCTCATGGAGCTCTGTTCAATCCATCATCTAAAAATGGAAAGAGTATGGCACAACTACAAACCTACAAAGACATGGCCGTCCACCTAAAATGACCGGGCCGGGCAAGGAGAGCGTTCATCAGAGAAGGAGCCAAGAGGTCCATGGTAACTCTGGAGGAGCTGCAGAGATCCACAGCTCAGGGGGGAGAATCTGTCTACAGGACAACTATTAGTTGAGCTCTCCACAAATTTGGCCTTTATGGAAGAGCGGGATATGACTCTTGTTTTTATTGAAATACATTTTTTTTGGTAATGCGCAAGGTCGGTGCGCCCTCCCCGTTTTTCTATATGTTTCAGCTCTAAGGATACCCATTGTTCTGAGGAGGACAGCAAGACCTTTGACTTTCCATATTGTATCCAAAGGGTTGGCCACACCACTTACATATGGACTTTGTTTTGTGCTTTATGGAAGAGCGGCAAGAAGAAAGCTATTGCTAAACATACAGCCAGCGCTACAATAGAATGGCTTAGATCAAAGCATATTCATGTGCTATGCCCTGTACACACGACCGGTTTACCCGTCGGAATAAACACTGAAGGTTTTTCCGACAGAGTTCTGCTCAAGCTGTCTTGCGTACACACGATCACACCAAAGTCCGACCGTTAAGAACGCGGTGACGTACAAAACACGTACAACGGGACTAGAAAAAGGAAGTTCAATAGCCAGTAGCCAATAGCTTCTGTCTCGTGCTTGTTTCAGAGCATGCATCGTTTTTCGTCCATCGGAACAGCATACAGACGAGTGGTTTTCCCGATAGGAATTGGTTCAGTCGGAAATATTTAGAACATGTTCTATCTCTAGGTCCGTCAGAATTTAAAACGTAAAAAGTCCGATGGGGCATACACACTATCGGAATATACGATGAAAAGCTCCCGTCTGACTTTTTCTGTCGGACATTCCGCTCGTGTGTACGTGGCGTTAGAATGGCCCAGTCAAAGTCCAGATCTAAATCCAATTGAGAATCTGTGTCAAGACTTGAAAATTGCTGTTCACAGACGCTCTCCATCCAATCTGACAGATCCTGAGGCATTTTGCAAAGAAGAATGGATGAAAATGTCCCTCTCTAGATGTGCAGACATGGTAGAGACATCCCCAAAAAGACTTGCAGTCGTAAATTGCAGTGAAAGGTGGTTCTACAAAGTATTGACTCCGGGGGGCGCCATACAAATGTACCCCACACTTTTCACATATTTATTTGTACAAATTTTGGAAAACCATTTATCAGTTTCCTTCTACTTCACAATTATGTGCCACTTTGTGTTGGTCTATCACATAAAATCTCAATAAAATACATTTAAGTTTTTGGTTGTAACATGAGAAAATGTGGAAAATCAAGGTGTATGAATACTTTTTCAAGGCGCTGTATCTCCTCATTCTCAGGGGGTAGGATTATCCTTGATGTTCTGGGCCCATAACTCTCCACTAGTGAGAGGTGGGCTAAGCCCTTGTACACACGATTGGACATTCCGACAACAAAATCCGTCGGATTTTGTCTGACGGATTTTGTCCGAAACTTGTGTTGCATACACACGGTCGGACAAAGTTGAAAATCCGAACATTCGTAACGTGATGACGTAATTTTGTTACGACGGGACTATGTTCAGGCTAGTAGCCAATAGCTTTGGTCTAAAAATTTGATCTGAGCATGCGTGGCACTTTGTCCGATCGGAATTCTCTACAAACAATTGGACAAGGTCCAATCGGATCATGTTGTCGGAAAATTTTATAGCCCAGCTCTAAAACTTTTGTCGGTCGGATATTCCGACGGAAACAATCCGATGGAGCCCACACACGGTCGGATTATCCGACAACACGGTCCGATCGGACATTTTCCGTCGGAATGTCCGACCGTGTGTACAAGGGCTTACAATGATTGTCAAAATGAACACCTGAACCTCGCAGGTAGGTTTGAAAGTGGACTATTTAACTCAATCTTGTTAACACAGTATAACCCTTGAAATAACTTTCAAGTCTCAGGAAACCCCTGCTAAAAATGACTATATCTACAATTCATTATACATTAGTGTGATGATCAGTGGGAAGAATGCTCCTTTCACTTCTGGTCATTGGGAAGAACTACCCCTTAGCCCTTGTACACGCGGTCGGAGATTCCGACGGAATGTGTCCGATCGGACCGTTTTGTCGGATAATCCGACTGTGTGTGGTCTCCATCGGACTGTTTCCGTCGGAGTATCCGACGGACCAAGTTTTCCAACTTGTCGGTAAAATTTTCCGACAACATGATCCGATCGGACCTTGTCCGATCATGTGTAGAGAATTCCGATCGGACAAAGTGCCACGCATGCTCAGATCAAATTCCTACACCAAAGCTATTGGCTACTAGCCTGAACGTAGTCCCGTCGTAACGAAATAACGTCATCACGTTCTGAACGATCGGATTTTCCGACAACTTTGTCCGACCGTGTGTATGCAACAGTTTCGGACAAAATCCGTCGGACAAAATCCGACGGATTTGGTTGTCGGAATGTCCATCCGGGCTTACAGATAGCTAAAAAAAATTCAATGATGTCGGTGGGAACTTATCTGAGAGGCAGAAAGTGCTCATTGCTCAAGGAACCTCTGGCAACCTTTGGAGGGACCCTAGGGTTCCAAGGAACCCTGTTTGAGAAATGCTGATAACTGTTTGGTTAATAACTTTGAGCTAAACATTCAGTCCCAGTGATCACCCTGACATGATAAAAAAATATATACAGTGCGTGCCAAGTAGGTTGTTACAGTCAAGATAAGACATGTCCTCTCTTTCTTACCATCAGGTGTTGGAAGAGCCATGAACGCATGATGTTGGTTGCATGTTTCGGGAGAACTCCACGCTTGTTTTTAGATTTTTTATCTTCCCCATCAAGCAGAGAGGTCAGTTCCAGATTGACCTACAGAGACAGGCGCAAACAATGATTTCTTAAGTATAGTGTTTAGCTCCATAATAAACTAATTGTTTTAAAAAAATTATTTATAGGCAGCTAATGTTTTCACATTGCCCTTTAATTTATTCAGCAGCACTATACAGAATGCATCAAAAAAATTCAAATAATTTTCTGCCTCTCAGAAGCTTACAATCTAATGCCCCAGTCATAGGGACACAGGCAGACACACGATTGAGTCAGCAATTAGAGTGTTTTTGGAGGAACATTCACTAATAGCTGTATACGAATTGAATAAATATATATTAATATTTTTAGGCTGCATCTGTGTTATTATTATTATTATTCAGGATTGATAAAGTGCCAACAGTTTGCGCAAAGGGTTACAATATAAGGAGAGACAGTTACAACACAATCCAATACAAGAGAGAAGGACTATGCTTGTGGGAGCTTACAATCTAAATGGAAGGTCAAGTGGTACAATATTAGTAACTGTGTGGGGATGAGTTGATAGAGAAGATAAAAGTTCAGTTTTTCTGGTGGTGCCAAGATAGGCTTTCCCGTAGAGATGAGTTTTTAGGGATCTACTAAAGGTGGTAAGAGTAGGAGATAGCTGGACAAATTGGGGTAGGGGGTTCCAGACGATGGGGAAGGCTCTTGAGAAGTCCTAAGCATAGGAGAAGGGGATGAGAGGGCTGGAGAGTAGGAAGTCTTGGCAGCAGTTGGTATGGCGGTCGCATTCATGATGGACTGAAGAGTGGGATAGACTGTGTAGAGGTAGGCCAATGAAGAGGGCTTTGCAATTGTTGAGGTGAGAACTAATAAGGGAATGAATGAGTAGCTTGATGGTGTCTTTAGTTATGAAGAGGCACATTTTGGAAATGTCATGGATGCGAAGGTGGCGTGATTTGATCAGTGATTGGATTTGTGACCCCGAAGGAGAGATCCGAGTCCAGAATTACTACAACACCCTGGTATGAGGGGAGGGACTGATGGTTGTGCTATTGATCTTGATGCAATAGTCAAGGGAGGAGTAAACCAATGGCTGACATGGGTGACACTTAAGCCCCGTACACACGAGAGTACTTATGTCCGACAGACTTCCGAAGGAGTTCTGCCGGAGTTCTGACAGAGTTCTGACGGACTTTTCGACTGAGCGGACTTGGCCACACACAATCACACTAAACTCCGACGGATTCGAACGTGATGATGTACGACTGGACTCGAATAAGGAAGTTCATAGCCAGTAGCCAATAGCTGCCCTAGCGTCGGTTTTAGTCCGTCGGAATAGCATACACACGAGCTAATTTTTCGGAGGGACCGGGTACGGCGGAGTTCCGTCGGAAAAATTTGAAGCATGTTCCATTTCTAAAGTCCGTCAGACTTTTGCGAATCAAAAGTCCGTTGCAGCCCACACACGATCGAATAGTCTGACGGAATCAGTCCGTCGGACTTTGGATGTTGAAAAGTCCGCTCGTGTGTACGCGGCATTAGAATATATTGCATGTCTATATCCATTATATTACATCCAGAAATAAAAGCTAGGACTGCAGTAAATATCCTCTATTTAAAAAAAAGAAGTTCTGTACTTTAGTGGACTTTTTCTTCTTTTTCTCTCTTTGCCAATCCTGAAATATCTCAGTCATAACATGTATATCAGGAAGGCAGTGCATCAATCCTAAACTAATAGTGGAAGAACCATAACCTAATATGTCGGAGGGGTTAAATCCCTCTAAAGTGAGGTACTTCCTGGTTGTCACCAGAACTAGTGTCCCCATTGGAAGACTTCCCCTCTGTTCTGGTAAAAACCCAAAATATGGTATTCTCTTTCACTTTTACTTTCTGAGATAACGGCCAGCAGGACACTCCCTAACGAGAGCACAGATAGCAATAAAAACCTGACAAGTGTTCTAATCCGGGAGTTCTCAACCTTATAGAGTCCAGGGCATGTTCAGTTCTTCCAAAACCTTCCATACACCAACAGTTGAAAATAAATTCTAAACTCACACAATAAAATTATGGGACTGCAAAACATGCTCTGAATTGGGTTGGGTGTCACTGGGGGGGGATGGGGTTCTGGAGGGGTTTGGAGGACTCTGCGGCAGACATGGTGACTCTGTAGGGAATGAGGATTTGGAGGGGGCTGTGGAGCACTGTGGGAGAATGGGGGGCACTGCGGGATGCTATGGGAGGTTGGGAGACAATGTGGAAGCCAAGGGCTCTCGTGGGACTTGGGGCACTGAGGATCATTATTGGAGGTTCAGGGACACTATAGGAGCTAGGTGACATTGTGGAAAGTTATGGGACACAGTGAAGGCTGAGGGCTCTCATGTGACTTGGGGTACTGGGAAGAGGCAATTTGCTGAGTGAGCCATTGCTGGTATGCATGTGAATGAGTCTGGGCCCTGTTGTTTTGTTTTATATATGTAGAAAGGTCCCAGACCTCCTTTGGTCTAATAGGAGCCTCCAGGGCCAGAGATAGCTGACATCCTTCTGTATATGGTGGGTTGCATGGCATAGTGGGTGTAATGCAAGTTAGATTGATTGGGCGCCAGACACTTCTTGGATGCAAAAGAGATTTTATTTCAAACAGAACTTTGGGAGAGAGGGTTAGGGCCAGGACACCTTTAGGTAGTTGCAAGATTAATTGGCAGACTCAGAGACTTCAACAAGAGGACAGCCATGCAGGGAAAAGCCTCCAGTATAACACCACATCTGCATGTGTAGGAATGCTGTCTCCTATGGCAACAATCTTTAACAGTTCCTAACACAAAGTGTAACAGTTCCTTCGCTTCCACTACAATCACTTCTAGTAGTTCTTCAGCCCACTGAGCTCCCGGTCTCTCACTAGACTAGATGATTCACTGACACTGAATCCCTTGAGCTCCCCCAATCTTTACTGTGGTATCTTCCTCAAGCATCACCCCTGCTTCTTTGCTGGGTCCCTAGCTTGGCACTCAAGATACTTCTCAAGCTTCACCCGACTGACCTGCTCGGTCCCTGGCATGACACACAAGGCTGCTCTGCAAGCATCACCTCCACTGGCTGGGTCCCTGGCTTGATACCCACTGAAGTTTCCCAATTCTTCACTGTCCCTGGTTGGTGAGAATGCTGCTTCAGCTACACACTGTGGTCCCTGGAAATAAGGCGGATGGTCCCTTAGTGGTGAAAACTTCCCCTCTACCTCTGACCATGACAGGTTTTCCGGCTGGCAGAACCGTCACTTAGGCTGGGTTCACACCGCTGCGGGGGGGAACCGGATGTGATTCGCACAGCAAATCACATCCGATCTCCGTAGCGCTGCGAGTTCAGCCATACAGATAGTATGGCTGAACTCGCAGCGGTCCCGCAGCAAACTCGCACGGGACCCTTTTTTGGGTCCGCAACGGAATCGGATCGCATGGGGGTTCACACCATGCGATCCGATTCCTGTGCGAGTCGGCAGATCGCACTGCGATATGCCGACGGATCTGGGGGTGTCATTAACATAACATTGACACCCCCAGCCGTCCGCATAGGGCAGTGTGAACTGCCGGCGGGAGGTATGCGATGCGGGAAAACGCCGCGGATTCGCGGCGTTCCCGCATCGCAGCAATGTGAACCTAGCCTTATGGTTAGACTGCAAGCTGCAATCCCAACCCTGCGCTGCTCTCTTGCTTCTGGATAGGCCCTCAGACAGCCTAGAAGCCAGATGTGCCTGGGTTAGGCCCAACCTCCGGCCTAGCAGCCCAGGCAATACAACACACATCCACCCAGACAGCCATCCAGGTGGCACAGAACCCCGATCCCCTGACTCCACCCAAGTATAGGTTCTCCGAACAGGCCAAGGGATTTAAAAAGATCCCTGACCATTGGCTATACCCATAATCTGACCTTGCATTGCACTTCTCATATCTAATGCCATCAGCTAACGGCAGAAGAGAAAAGTGCAGCAAGTACAGACTAAGCCCTTGTACACACGGTAGGAAATTCAGACGGAAAATGTCCGATCGGACCGTGTTGTCGGATAATCCGACTGTGTGTGGGCTACATCGGACTTTTTCCGTCGGAATGTCCGACCAACAAAGTTTGAGAGCTGGATATAAAATTTTCCAACATGATCCGATCGTTTGTAGAGAATTCCGATCGGACAAAGTGCCACGCATGCTCAGATCAAATTACGAGACCAAAGCTATTGGCTACTAGCCTGAATGTAGTCCCATCGTAACGAATGAACGTCATCACGTTCTGAACGATCGGATTTTCCGACAACTTTGTCCTACCATGTGTATGCAACATCGGTTGGAAAAAATCAGACGGATTTTGTTGTCGGAATGTCCGACCATGTGTACAAGGGCTTAGAGTGATATCAATTGATCCCTAACAATAGACCAAGATAGCTATACCTGGCAGGTAAATTTAAGAGCAACCCTGCCCAAACACCAGGGTGCTACATATAGACTGACAACGTTGTTCACTTTGATTTTAATATTGGTGTTTGGAGGGCGTTTGGCCAACTTGGCCACTTTTTTGCTACAATACTTTATTGTATTTCAATAAAGTTTTTTCTAATCAATGATACTGCAGTTGGTTCTGTTTTACAACTACTTGTTGGGAGTTTGCTTCATGACTCTCCATTGTTTTCAGAATTTACATGCCCAGTTGTTGAGGTACCGCACCATACTGGTGAGATGGCGATTTGACCGCTAAAGGCGGCATTATTTAAAGTGTATTTTTCCCCTACGGAGGGACTTTTTGGCCCCTCACCGTTTTCTACCTTTATTTCTACACTCCACAGCATTGCCTTGGTGCATTGAACCGTATTGAAATATCACTCATGACATTTCAATAAAGTTCTGCGGAAAAATGCAATGTGCGCTGCGTCACGGAGTGCGATCAGCATGGCGCGCCGGTGTGAACGGGGCCCTTATGAACTCCTGAACTGAACCTGATTAGCTCTTTGTAAAAGAGCACCTTATCTGTCAGGTTAGTCCATAGAGCCCTGTGTTTGGTGGTATAAGCACGGGGTGATGCGTTGCAGCTGCTCTGGGCTTTCAGTCGGGGGAGCTGGGAGGACGCCCCATGGAACAAACGGTCCTGTATCCTGCCGGTTTAATCGGTGTGCCTGGTCACAGACAGACTTATCTTATAAGCTGCCCTTTCTTCTCAGGAAGTCAGGCTTAAAAAGGCTGAAAGCGTCGCCATAGCGACCACCCTTCCTGATTCCCCCCCGGCTTACAATAGCATTGTGGTTTCCTTAGCAATGGCAGGAGTGATGAGAGGGAGAGCGGTCTATGTGATCACACAGGAATGGTCTGTGTTCGCCCTGTGATGAAATGTGAGCGCATTGTGTCAAATCGTCGGCGGATAATCCGGCGAGTGCAGGAAGCGTCTCCGGGATAAAAGGCGTTCAGGGTACTCAGCTGATCCGCCGGATTCCCAGGTTATGTCATAAGTGGCAGAGGTTACAATTTGGGATTTCTTTTTTTTTTTTCGTTTGCCGAGTATTTATACTGATATTTTTTTTGTTTTAGTATCTGAAGGGTTTAGTTCACCTTTACAAAAAAAATAAAAAAAACTGACTGCAAGTAAGGAGTAAAAACAAACTGTGCAGCTCTGACTAAGTTGAATAATGCCCTTGCTATGGTTTTAGGCCATTTACTTGACTCATGAGGCCTGACTGGAATACTCCCAGGAGGTTGCTAAGTGAGGCCTAGTCGTCACTGCTCACCTTCACCATCACAAGAGTGAGCTCTCAAACGCTGACCTCAGAGCAGCTGCATCTGGGGAGAAAGAGCATGTGAGGGGGGTTGAATCAGAGGAAAACCTCGCTCCTGTGATGGTGGAGGTGAGCAGTAATGACTAGGCCTCACTTAGCAAAGTCCTAGCAATATCCTGGGAGTATTATTTATTATTAGTTTTATACACAGGGATTTTTTTTCTCTCAGAGAATAGGTCTAGGAACTCCCCCCTTCTGAGTCCCTCCTTGCAGACATCCCAAGTCGCCCGCGAGGTGTGGGAGTCTCCCGTATTTGTTATCGGGCTCCCGGCACCCGCGAGTGCCCTATGATCTCCAGGCCGCAGGGCTGATCCTGGACGGCAGTGGTCATCATCCATGTGTCCCCCTCAGTTCTCCTCCAGCCTGCTGTCCTCCTCCTCCACCCCCCCCCCCTCGTTCCCCGAAGCCGGCTTCCCTCCTCTCCTGTGGGCTGCTTGGGGGTATGTATCAGGATGGAGAGCGGAGGAAGGGGCTGGTAAATATGTAATTTACCGGCCCCTTCCTTTTCTGAATGTGTCCTGTAATAACTGAGCAGAGTAACCTGTGATGACTCTGCTTCAGTTTATGAATGGACAGGAGACTATTCCGTGCAGCCGAGAAAAAGGATAATGGCTGTGTCCTCAATCTCCTTTCGTTGTCCTAAAGGCGGAACATCATAATTTTTTTTACCATTTTATTTTATTTTTACAATAATTGTTTTTATTCATTTTTCCAGTTTTTTACAAAGTACATAGGGGGCTTTGATGCAATATCAGGGGTCTAAGTAGACACTTAGACCCCTGATATTGCATCAAAGCCCCCTATGTACTTTGTAAAAAACTGGAAAAATGAATAAAAACAATTATTGTAAAAATAAAATAAAATGGTAAAAAAAATTATAAAAAATGAAATAACAAAAATAAAAACCATCGTCGAAAAGGTCACACTTGCGATGGGGCCCTGGCGTTCTGCCACAGGGCTCCAAGGGAAGGTCCCTGGCCTGGGGTCGGGGGGGGCCTTCATGGTTTCTTGCACCAGGGCCCTTAAGGTTCTAGTTACGCCTCTGCACTGAGGCCCTGGTTACATCACCAGTGCCTCACGCAGTCAGGAATTAAAAAAAGAGTAACTGAAAGTAAAAATAAGTAAAGTAAAAACAAAAAACTGTATGTTCAGGTTTTTCAGGTATTTATATAGGCAGGCAATGTATGCCGCAGTTTACATATATTGTACATTCGTGTCTATCCCTGCCCTCTAGGAGCTTACAATCTAAGGTCTCTATCTGACATAATAGGGCCAATTTGGATAGAAGCCAAATAACCTACCAGCATGTCTTTAGAGTATTGGAGGAAGCCCTCACAAGCACAGGGAGTACATGCAAACTCCATGCAAGTGGTGCCAGGGTTGGGATTCAAATCGTTGACCCCAGTGCTGTAAGGCAGAAATGCTAAAAACAAAGCCACTATTCTGTTTAGCTAACCAACGTAAAGTGATTAAAAATCGGCACACAGAGCTGCATGGTGATTTTATTGAAAGGGGTGAAAGGCCAAATAAAACCTCTGCATGCACTTTCGTACTTATGTTGAGGCAGCTCTTTCACTTTGAATGGGCCCTTAATTGACTTGATTTATAAAATATTGCAGCAGAACTACTTTTGGGCAGCGCAGTGCACCACAGCACTCATTAATCTGAGCATTAGGCTGTGCGTTACCCTTGACTTTGGTTCCGCAGTGACGAAACGCACTGGGGCGGAGCTTGGTCATGAAAGTGATAGGTGAAGTTTAAAGGGTAATTCCACTTTTCTGGTCAAAAAATAGCAAGTAAAAAAAATATATATAGCGTATACAATTGCAAAAAAAGTCATATTGTAATTGGATGTTATTAAAAATGACCTTTCCTGTTACAATCTACAGCTCTGTAATTTTCTGCAAAATGCAATATGGCTACCTGGAGGTGTTCTGTACACAAAACGCCTTCCGTCACTCCTCTTCCCCCAGCAAACAACACCCTCCTAATGCTCCCAGTGCCAGATTTAGACCGTGGGGGGCCCAGGGCACTTCAAGTTGGGGGGGGAGGGGGTCGACATTAAATTCCGTGGCAAATAAAAAAGTGAACTGAAATGAATGATAACCCCCACGCCTGTCCTGAATTTGACCAATCTCCTAACTGCTGGATTCACCTCTTGACCCAATCATGTGATAAATTGATGCTGGTCATCACTCCTAAACGATGGGGTTGGGGCTGTTGCTTGCTACTTTCCAACATTTTCAAATTTTTCCCTTGTCCCACCCATTTGTCTCTCATAAAACAAGATATAAAACATATGCCAGAAGCTCTCATCCCTTTCTTTGCCTCTGAAGTCAAGCTTAACTATTCTGTATCCTGACATCCGCATACACTTTGTTATTTTTTGTAATAATAAAATTAATTTTAGAATTAAATTTTTTTTTTTATAAAGGGAGTCTGGGGCCCCCTCTGGCAGGGGTCCTGGGCCAATTTCCCCTGTTGCCCCCTTATAAACCTTAGCATTGCATGCTCCAGTGGTTGACTTTTCCTTGGCGTCATCATGTGAAAACCAATGCATGATCCTGACATGGTCAAGGCCAAGGTATGGTCCACCTTGTGTTGGAGACCACGCTGGACTGACTGCATTGGTCTCTGAGTGGGTATTCATGCGGTCAAAAAAGAAGGAAGGTCTTCCGGTGGATAGTGTCTAGAGATGGATGGTGGCTATGGGCCTTGTCAGGGATTGGGCTGCTGCTTTTTCTGTGCGACATTAAGGTTGTTTCAGCATGTACTCTTAGCCCTTGTACACACGCTCGGACATTCCGACAACAAAATCCGTCGGATTTTGTCCGAAACTTGTGTTGCATACACACGGTCGGACAAAGTTGTCGGGAAAATCCGATCGTTCAGAACGTGATAACGTTATTGCGTTACGACGGGACTACATTCAGGCTAGTAGCCAATAGCTTTGGTCTAGGAATTTGATCTGAGCATGCGTGGCACTTTGTCCGATCGGAATTCTCTACAAATGATAGGACAAAGTCCCATCGGACCATGTTGTCGGAAAATTTTATAGCCCAGCTCTAAAACTTTGTCGGTCGGATATTCCAATGGAAACAGTCCGATGGAGCCCACACACTTTATCCGACAACACGGTCCGATCGGACATTTTCCGTCGGAATGTCCGACCGTGTGTACAAGGGCTTAGATAAAAATGAAGGAGAGCCCGCTGTCTAGAGAAACGTGACTTCTAAAATGTGGTTCATTGATCTTTATTAAAAATTAACAACATGTACATCAAGCCAACGTGTTTCGGAGGAATAGACTCCCCCTTCTTCAGGGCTGTTGCTGCGTACTATTAGATGGGAACGATTCCCATGAGTGGTTATGTTGGATCAAGGTTTATGAATGTCAGGGTGTCGGCTTTTGTTGTATAGGCATTCTGCCATTCAGAAGCCATGATTCAACATAACCACTGATGGGAATTGCTTCCTCCTAATAGTATGCAACAACAGCCCTGAAGAAGGGGGAGTCTATTCCCCCGAAACACGTTGGCTTGATGTATATATTGCTCATTTTTAATAAAGATCCATGAACCATATTTTAGAAGTCACATTTCTCTGCACATTCGGTGCTCTTTCCTTTTTATCTAAGTTATGGTCCATAGCTCTGCAATGGTCTTGATGACGTTAGGACCTTAAACCACTGGAGCACCCGGGGGACCGATCCAGCGTCACAGAGGAACGGGAAAGTACATCTACTTTTCCATGTCCCCTAGACCTAAACGGGCGATTAACCCTTGCAGTGCAGATCTAGCCCCACCACAAGGAGGAATTTTCACGTTTTCCAGCAGGTAGGCTTTAAGTACGAGTTAAGATTTGTTGTAATTCAAACTGTATGTAGACCAGAAGGTTTCCACATGTCCATGTACAGGAGGAACTCACATAATAATACAGCAGTCAGCCAGTTTATAGGTGTCTAGAAGATACAGGCTGCGATTTCATGGCCTGGTACTTAGACTCAGGTCATAACACCTTCCACGTGTAACTAATGGTCACCAAGCAAGACCTTGAGTCCAATGGAGGCCGCAGACCACAATACAGCCTCTTGTCCTATATTTCTGCACAGAGCACATTAAACGATGATAGTACATAAACCGAGTGATAAAACCACCTTCATTTCTTTCTCCATTTTCAACCTGGAAGATTCCGCAGCTGAATAAGGCGACACGTCTGCTTTGGGGCATCTTACTAGCGACTTAAGTCTTCCTGCAAACCGGATATCATTAATTAAATTCTCCTATTTAATTTCCAGCAGCTTAACAAACAGAAACCGTGGCAAGGTGAAAATTAAAATATACGTTACAAGTATTAATGACAAAGTGTGATAACTGTGCATACGGAAGGTGCTTCTCGGCATCGCCGTCTATAATCTCTGAAATGAGAGCCGCTTACGATCCACGCTCGTGCTGCCGCTTTATAGAAAGGTTGGCAGTTGTTACAGGAGGCTGAACATAGAAAAAGACAGCAAGGTGCGGGGTCTACAGCAGCCTATCACATATCGGCCTTTTATTTTTTACTGCAGTTAAAATAGAAATTAAAAAAAATATATATAATGCTTGTGTTGAAATTTTATCAGTGCGGCTTATTTTTTGGGGGTTTGGTTCTAAAAAAAAATTTCGCTGTGCGATTGTCTCAGCATTTACACATCTGTCACAAATAATCCCCATAATGTGTCTAATAGATTTATTTGCTATGATCGTCGGCTCCATCTAGAGGCCATAATGCAGCATTTTATTGAAATACTTCATCAGGAACCAAAACAGGAAAATGCCATATTACAGCCACTAGATGGAGCTGATGATCACAGAATTGAAATATATTAGACACATTATGGGAATTATTCGGGAAACATCTGTGCGAAAGCTGAGACATTAATACAGAGATTTTTTTTTTAAATAGGCCTTATAGTGCAGGGGTAGGCAACATGGGACCATCCAGCTGTTGTGGAACTACATTTCCCATGAGGCATTGCACGGCTGGCAGTTACAATTACTCCCAGAGGCATAATGGGACTTCCCAGGTTGCCTACCCCAGCCATAGTGTACTATGTCTAAGAACAATATCTATGCTTCAGTATGGTATTATGTCTCAATGTATTCAGATTACTCAGCCCCTTGGCATTGGTTTCTGCTGACACCTATGCAGTTTGCTTTTGATCCGTTTCTGCAGTAATATTTTGCGGTTTTGCGTGTGCGTTTTGCATAAAAATAAAAAAAATTTGGGGCAATTTGTTGTTAGGCAGATTATAAAACGCCTCAAAAATGCACTAAATGCTTTTCTGCAGCATTTTCATCAAAGTCTATCGAACCAAAGGCGCACCGTTTTGCATTTAAAAGAATGTCCCTGACCCTTTTCCAAAAATGCAGAGGCTGAAAGAAAAAAAGCAAAGTTAAATGGTCTGTAGTGCGTTTTCTGCAAAAAGCACAAAAAAATATGCATAGGTGTGAACCAGGCCTGAGGCTCCATTCACATCTATGCATGTTGCTTTTATGCGTCTGTGCAGCGCTTTTTGCGTTTTTGAACAATCGATTTTCCCGCATTTTGCATTTTTTTCATGTTATTATAATAGGAAGACCCTCCAAGCTGGTACTCAGACTGACATCATTGCAAGTTTTTATTAAAATGCAGTGGTGGCTGGTGGTATATTCTTGGATGGCTGACCAACCGACCCTCACCCCATCTAGGTCACGGGCTTCCTCCTGGCGGGGGCTTGGCTTCACCCTGCGTCTCCTCCTTCCTCGGCTTCACAGCGCCGCGGCATTCCCCTGCGTCTCCTCCCTCCTCCTTCTCAGCGGCCAATAGAATCCCTTCTCTTCTCGGCCAATATGGTCTATAGGACCCGCTTCCTGAACCAGGATTGGCCAGGAGGAGAATCAGAAACACAATAGCGAATATTCATTCGCTATTGACACACAACTGGGTGGGCTTAGGGGCGCAGTGCTCTGCGTCCTGAGCCCACCTTTTTTTTAAGCCAATTAGAGCCTCCGGGTCTAATCATGTGCTTTTTAAAAAAAAAACACTTGGAATCCATGCGTCCGGCGCCCTGCATGTAGATTAGGGACTGGGCGCATGGATTAGGGGGGGGGATTAGGGACTGGGCGCATGGATTAGGGGGGGCTGTGCCCGTATGGACAGGCCACCGCTGTTAAAATGACATAAAGAGGGTGCCTCTACACAGGTATTTTCACCAACCAGAGAAAGGAGATCCCGGTCCCACTAAGACACACACAGATGTGAGATAGAAGGGCCAATTCACTAAAACATATTGTAAGAGGCGTTTTAATTGTCGTTCATCATTCTCTAATCTTTATGCGAAAAAATAACGTTTTCAGCTCACAAGGTTATTTTTTGTGCAGATCAGCTGAATTCACCGCATGCACATTACTATTACTATTTTGTATGCAAAATCAATTTACAAAGATTATCGCTCTGGTTATCACCCCTTAAATCAGTGCAACCTTTAAGCTGGCGTGAAATGGGAATTACTCTAAGCTGTCTATTGAAGAGAGAGAGAAAAAAAAAGAGGAGCCAAAAAAAGATCCATAAACAAAAAATAAAGATTAAAACGTATCTAAACCTGAGAACAAAATTTGGTAATATTGCAGCTCACCGGTCCTTAGATGCGGTGGCTGCATTCGTTTTCTTTTTCACATTTTGTTTTCTTTTGATTTGACCTGGTAATCATACCAGTAACATAATTCCTAAGCCGTGTTGTCATCTTAGGTCAGGCAATGTGTTAGGACTACATAACAGCTCCCTCTCCATAAAATGCTTCCAGAGTTAATCTTTAATGCCCCGTACACACGGTCGGACATTCCGACCACAAAATCCGTCAGATTTTTTCAGACGGATTTTGGCCGAAACTTGTCTTGCATGCACACGGTCGCACAAAGTTGTCGGAAAATCTGATCGTTCGGAACGAGGTGACGTATAAAACGTACGACGGGACTACGTAGAGGCCAGTAGCCAATAGCTTTCGTCTCCAAATTTTTTCTTAGCATGCGAGACACTTTGTGCGTCGGAATTCTCTACACTCAATTGGAAAAAGTCTGATCGGATTTTTGTTGTTGAAAACTTTAGATCCTGCTCTCAAACTTTTTCCGTCGGAAATTCTGACAGAAAAAGTCAGATAGAGCCCACACACAATCGGATTTTCTGACAACATAATCCGATCTGACTTTTTCAGTCGGAATTTCTGACCGTGCGTACAGGGCATAAGGCCAGGTTCACACCTGTGCTGTGCGAATTTCAGGTCCGTTTTCCAAAGTTCAACTGATTTAGATACGGTTTTGATGAGAATTTCAGCAGCAGGCATCCTTAACGATCGCTGGTTGTTAAAGAGTGGGCCGGCAAGCCGAAGACTCATCAGGCCGCGTGCCCTCAACATGGGGGGTGCCTTGGGGAAGGGGGGGGCCGCGCGGCCCCCCCACCCCAAAGCACCTTGTCCCCATGTTGATGAGGACAAGGGCCTCTTCCCGACAACCCTGGCCGTTGGTTGTCGGGGTCTGCGGGCGGGGGGCTTATCGGAATCCGGGAGCCCCCTTTAAGAAGGGGGCCCCCGGATACCGGCCCCCCACCCTATGTGAATGAGTATGGGGTACAATGTACCCCTACCCATTCACCTGTGAAAAAAAGTACAAAAAAAAACACAACACAGGGTTAAAATATTTTATTGCACAGCTCCGGGGGTCTTCCGTCTTCAGGGGTCTTCTCCGGACTCCTCCGCTATCTTCTTGTAGCTCTTTTGCTAGCGGAGGAGTCCGGCTTTCTTCCTCCCCGCCGCCGGCCTCTTCTTCCGACTTCGGGGGTCTTGTCCCCCTCTTCGGTTCTTCTGCCGGGCCACCGTGCCTTCTTCTAGCTCTTTTAGAGGCGGTGGCCCGGTCTTCTGTCGCCGCCTTCCGTTCTTCTTCTTCTTCTTCTTCTTCTCCAGGAGATGTTGACACGTCGCTCTCTCCGGCCGGAATGCCAGAGCCGCGCTGTGCTGCCACTTATATAGTGCCAATGGGGCAGTGTCACATGGTATATGTCACATGGGTTGGTCACATGGGTTGATGTCACATGGGGACTATGACATCGTAAGGGGGCGGGGTCACCATGTGACATCAACCCATGTGACCAACCCATGTGACATATACCATGTGACACCGCCCCATTGGCACTATATAAGTGGCAGCGCAGGGCGGCTCTGGCATTCCGGCCGGAGAGAGCGTCGTGTCAACATCTCCTGGAGAAGAAGAACAAGAAGAAGAAGAAGAATGGAAGGCGGCGACGGCGACAGCGGCGACAGAAGACCGGGCCACCGCTTGCAAAAGAGCTACAAGAAGGCGCGGTGGCCCGGCAGAAGAACCGAAGAGGGGGACAAGACCCCCGAAGTCGGGAGAAGAGGCCGGCGGCGGGGAGGAAGAAAGCCGGACTCCTCCGCTAGCAAAAGAGCTACACGAAGATAGCGGAGGAGTCCGGCGAGAAGACCCCCGAAGACGGAAGACCCCCGGAGCTGTGCAATAAATTATTTTTTCTCGTGTGTTGTGTTTTTTTTTTGGGTACTTTTATTTTACAGGTGAATGGGTAGGGGTACATTGTACCCCATACTCATTCACATAGGGTGGGGGGCCGGTATCCGGGGGCCCCCTTCTTAAAGGGGGCTCCCGGATTCCGATAAGCCCCCCGCCCGCAGACCACGACAACCAACGGCCAGGGTTGTCGGGAAGAGGCCCTTGTCCTCATCAACATGGGGACAAGGTGCTTTGGGGTGGGGGGGCCGCGCGGCCCCCCCTTCTCCAAGGCACCCCCCATGTTGAGGGCACGCGGCCTGGTACGGCTCAGGAGGGGGGGCGCGCTTGCTCGCCCCCCTTTCCTGGCCGGCCGGGTAGCGTGCTCGGACAAGGGTCTGTTGTGGACTTTGGGGGGACCCCCACGCCGATTTTTTTCGGCGTTGGGGTTCCCCTTTAAGTCCATTCCAGGCGGCGGAGCCCGCGACGTCTCCGTCGCGGGCCCCGCCTACCTTCACACGCGCTCGAAATGAGCAGACTTTCCTCCGAGCGGGAACAGTTTGCTCATTTCGAAAGTAGCCTACACACGGGCGGACTGTTCGCTCAAACAAAGTTTCAGCGGACAGTTTTTCGGAATTTCCGAAAGACTTTGTCCGTCAAACTGTCCGCTGAAACTGTCCGCTGAAAGCCCACACACGGGCGGACTGTCCGCTGAAACACTGTTCAGCGGACAAAGTTGAGCGAACAGTCCGCCCGTGTGTACGCGGCCTTACTGCGCGCAAAAATAATAATTTAAAAAAACAAAAAAAATAGTGGGGTCCCCTCCAAATTCACACCTAAGGGTCTGTGTATGGATTTTGAGGGAAACCTCGCACCACACTTTAAAAAAAAAAAAAAGGTGTGGGGTCCCCCCAAGATCTATACCAGACCCTTATCTGAGCATGCAGCCTGGCAGGCCAGGAAAGGGGGGGACGTGTGAGCGCTCCCCTCCTGAACCATGCCAGGAGCCATGCCCTCAACATAGGGGGACCCCCCAAAGCACCTTGTCCTCATGTTGATGATGAAAATGGGTCTCTTCCCCACAACCCTGGCCAGTAGTTGTGGGGTTCTGCGGGTAGGGTGCTTATCAAAATCTGGAAGCCCCCTTTAACCCCAGATCCCGCCCTCCCCATGTGAATGAGTATGGGGTAAAACTTAAAAACAAGCATCACCATGTGGCCCTGTCCCCTTGCGATGTCATCGACTGCGGCATACTCTCACAATAAAAGTATGGGAATACAAAATATGCCTTCAATTTCTGGAAAGCCCCGGATGAAGCTGGGTGACACTATTGGGGTGATGGGGGTTCAGACTTTGTGGCCCTGTAGGGGATGAAGTTTCAAGAGGGGGCTGGGGAAACACTCTGGGAGGCTAGGGGGCACTACAGGACAATGTTAGAGGTTGAGGGCATTATGGAGGGCTGAAGGCTCTGCAATAGGCTGGAGGGGGGGCACTGTGGGGTGTTCAGGGCCAATCTAGGCCAGTAGGTTCATGTATCCCAACAGTAAAAAAAAAAGATTAGACTCACAGAATAAAAGTATAGGAATACAAAATATGTATTGAAATTCTGGAAGGTTCTGGATTTGGGCATGTCACTGTGGGGGGATTAAGACTCTGGAGGGGGTTAGGGGACTAGGTAGCAGACTAGGTGGCTCTGTAGGTGATGACGTTTTTGGATGGAGCTGGGGGCAACTGTGGGAATGGATTCTCTGGAGCGGATTGGGGGTCTCTCCAGGCGGCTTGGAGCTATGCAGGGGCAATGTAGAAAACTGGAGGGCAATTCTGGAGCTGGGGTCACTATGGGACACTGTAGGGGGCACTATAAGGGGGTTAGAGGTTCTGAAGAAAGATAAATGGCGCTGTAGGGGTCAGGGAGGCAGTGTGGAAGGTTGGGGCATACTGAGGGCTGTTGGGGGCCTGAGGGCATTGTGAGAGGGTGAGTGTCACTATGGGGGAATGAATGTTCTGGTGGGGGGTCAAAGGACCCTGCAGCAGACTTGTTGGCCCTATAAAGGATGAGGTTTCTGGAGGGATCAACTGTGGGGGCTGGGGCAGCGACCACTTGTTTGTACTGTGAATTATATTGGCCAGGCAATGCACTGACACCTTTGCTGCCATAGTGCTATGTGCTGTGTGTTCAGGGCACCCCTGTGCCTTTAAGGAGGGATGGGCTCCCTCTGCCTGTCCATTAAAATGCATGTGCTTCCATTGTTGGAGACTTACAGAAAGTAGAGTTAGGTCCACAGAAAACGGGGTGCCTTGTTGGGGCTCTGTGGCTAACGCATGTTGGACAGGTCCATTCGGTTGGTCGCAGTCTGGTCGGTAAGTTGAGCTTGGAAATTTCCTTGGTTTTTGTTTTATATGTGGGGGTTGGGGGGCTGTCCAGGAGGCGGGGAGTTTTTCTGGGGCAATGTGGGAGACTGGAGGGGGTTGGTAGCATTGTGCATCACTGTTGGGGGCACTATGGTGGGCTAGAGGCTCTGCAGAAAGCTAGGGGAAACTTCAGGGGGCTAGGGAGCACTGTGGGAAGTTGAAAGGCACTGTGGGGGTCAAGGGCTCTTAGGGGGCCTGAGGACACTCTGGGCCACTATGGGAAGTTGGGTGGCACTATGGGAGCTGGGAGGCACTGTGGCAGGTTAGAGGTCTGCACCTAACTGAAGGGCTGGGAGGAAGGAGGCTACAGCTTGGCAGTGGGCCACAGCCCAGTGGTTGAGAACCACTGCTGTATACTACATACAGGTCAGAAGAACCTGGGGCTCTGTGACGTACGCATGTTGGACAGGTCCATTCGGTTGGTCGCAGGCTGGTCGGTAAGTTGAGCTTGGAAATTTCCTTGGTTTTTGTTTTATATGTGGGGGTTGGGGGGCTGTCCAGGAGGTGCAGAGTTTTTCTGGGGCAATTTGGGAGACTGGAGGGGGTTGGTAGCATTGTGCGTCACTGTTGGGGGCACTATGGTGGGCTGGAGGCTCTGCAAAAAGCTAGGGGAAACTTCAGGGGTCTAGGGAGCACTGTGGGAAGTTGAAAGGCACTTTGGGGGTCAAGGGCTCTTAGGGGGCCTGAGGACACTCTGGGTCACTATGGGAAGTTGGGTGGCACTATGGGAGCTGGGAGGCACTGTGGCAGTTAAGGGGTGTGCCCCTAACTGAAGGGCTGGGAGGAAGGAGGCTACAGCCGGGCAGTGGGCCATGGCCCAGTGGTTGAGAACCACTGCTGTATAGTACATACAGGTCAGAAGAAACTCTAAATGCGATTATAGATATTGTCTTTTTTTTTTCGCCAGTAGCAGCACAAATCAGTCATATTAGTAGATGACATTGCTGGTGAAAAGCTGCCATTGAAACGCGTCTATAACAATGGTCAGGCGTGCGGTGGAGGGAAAAACATGATGATTTTTCCATCTTACACCTTGCACTCCGCAGGGGGGCTCTTCCACCTCCTCCCAGGCCTCCCCAGAGATCAATGGAAAGTTTCTGATAAAAATGTGATTTATTTGTATGAAAAGTTTGGTCTCCGGAGTGCCACTTTGCAGCCCTGCAGTTTCATTTATGAATGGATTTCAGCAGCCCATCAAGCACAGTTATGGACATAAACAAAGCCGACACCGCAGACGTTTTTATGGCTCCTCATATATCATTCAATTTCTTGCAGAGGTGAAACACAGGCCGCCAATTCTGAAAGCGTGTTCCTCCTCAAAGTGCAGCTCCAAATGTGATCTGTACAGCTGCAAATAAGTTGCAGGGCCCGGGCATGGCCCCTGAGACGACGGGAGAGGGTCACACTTCACCCGGACGGGCTCAGAGGAGTGCAGATTCTCTCGCCATTATTGCTCGCTGTCAGACAGCCTATGTCAGGTGTTCTTACTGCACGAGAAGAATAAAACTACAATAAATGATTTAATGTTTCTATTACTGTACAGATAAAATATGTATCTGGGACAGCAGAGAACAGCTGACGTATCTGTTACGGCCCTAATGGACCTCACTTATCAAGTTTTTAAAATAAAAACGGTCTGTAACTGCCCAGAACATTAAAATGAGAGAACAAAACCTTGGCACCGTAACTGTAATGCCTCGTACACACGATCGGACCTTCCGACAACAAAACCGTCCGAAGGGCGTTGGCTCAAACTTGTCTTGCCTACACAAGGATCACACAAATGTTGGCCAACAATTACGAACGTAGTGACGTACTATGTGGTTTTTCAGCTCTTTAGCGCCACCCTTTGGGCTCCTTCTGCTAATTTCGTGTTAGAAGTTTGGTGAGTGTTGATTCACGCTTTTCTTTTATGTTTTTCAGTTTGTTTCTGAACGGCCATTCGTCAACCAGTCATATTGTGGAATCGGAGAAGATAATGTGTTATTTATTATTGGCCTTGGAGTTATTGCTTTGACTTTTTTTTTTTTTGGTTGAATAATAATAATTTGATTTGGTATATTTTCTATATTTTTGGATGCATAGAATGCACTTTTTGGTTAAGTTCTGCTAATTTTGCGTTAGTAGAAGTTTGGTGAGTGTTGATTTGCGCTTTTCTTTTTGCGTTTTCCAGTTTGGTTCTGAAAGGCCGTTTGTCAACCAGCCATGTTGTGGAATCGGAGGAGATAACGTGTTATTTATTATTGGCCTTGGAGTTATTGCTTTGACTTTTTTTTTGGTTGAATAATAAAGATTTGATTTGGTATATTTTCTATATTTTTGGATGCATAGAATTTGGTTAAGTTCTATTGGCAGATAGCATGTCTAATTTTATTTGTTTTCTTTATTTAATGCACAAAAAAAATTGGCTATGTGTTTTACTTCAAATGACAGTTTGGGAGTTGGCAGTTACATTTAAAAAAATACAATGTAAAATTGACAAGGGACACCAACATAGTTGTGTCTTTGATCGTAAAAACGACCGGATAATGGTGTTGTGGTAACTTGCCCATATAAAAAAAAAAAAAAAAGAAAGTATAATATTATTCTTGATATCACTAGAAAAAAAACCTTTGAAAATTATTTTGCAATAACTCCATCAGTATCACCAGCAGAGCACCTTAATTATTATCCCATTAAAGAAGAAGAGAATTGTGCGCTGCATTTACAGATTTCATAATTTGCTGCGTCACGAATGTTAATTCTCCATTATGAACGCTAGTTTACAAGACTGACAGCTTCCGGCTCGCCCTTGCTTTCGAGCATGTGTGTTTGTACTTTGGACTTTTGTCCGACGGACTTGTGTACACACGCCCGGAAAATCCGACAACAGACATTTGTCCGTGGAAAATTTATAAACCTGCTAGGCAACATTTGTCTGTGGAAAATCCGACAACAATTGTCCATTGGAGCGTACACACGGTCGGATTTACCGCCAACAGCCTGTCATCACACAATTCCCATCGGAAAGTCTGATCGTATGTATGTAGCTTTAGAGATTATTCAGAAAGCAAACGGACTGTAGTAGATGATGATCATCAGCTCTCTACCGAGACAGGAATGTTCCACCAATGCTGCCATCTTGAGATCAGGAAATCTTGAAACAGCACAAACAAAACAGAAGGGCGTGCAACACTTTATTACGAATTAAAAACAGGTGGATGCTGTCAGGAAGGTTATAGCCATAGTACAGATGAAGCCTGAAGGTGTAGACGGCTGCATAGTGCATAGTTGTGCACATCTGCGCACACCTGACGCTAAAGTTGGCGCCAATGAGACTATTTAGACTGCAATAGTTCTATTAGCCAGTGCTGTCTGATCTACAGCTGTTCCCTGTGTTCCCGTATCTGTTCCTGAGTTTACTTCTATGACTGACCCAGCTTGTCCTGACCCTGCTTGAATGTTACCTGTCCTGTCCTTGGCTTACTCCTTGATTCTGCCCTGCATCCTGTTCATCTACCTGATTCTACGTTGCTGACCACAGCTTATATCCTGACCATTCTCTGCCTGCCGTCCATGCCTATATCTGACCATCTGTTGCTGACCTGGCTTGTCTGACCACACATCCACTTATCCGCCTAACCAGCCCTGCTCACTACCTGGTTCCTGCTGGTCCTTCACCTGCTGAAGCACTTTCAGTTCCTCTGCACCTGCAACTTGCCAGCTGCCTGTCAAGCAACTGTCGTCCGCTGTCTGCCCAGCCTGGAGTCTGCTGCTTCTGCTGCCATCTGCTGTTCCAGCTACCTGGCCTCTGGTGACACACCTAACATTCACTACTGCAGCCGATGGAAATTCTTGCAGGCACTCATACCTTGCCACTCTCCCACGGCCACTGTCACAACATAAGTGGTCCTTGAGCCGGGGCTGTAAGAGAGGCCTCCATCTACATATCAAGCTCTGTTACAAGGTACATACCAGTTGCATACTTGCAAGAGCTAAAGGTAGACCCAGCATTGTAAAAAAGGCCCAGGAAACAGAATGGTATTTCCGAATATAGAACTCACATGGTCCTAACATGAGTCAAACTATCCACTGACCTGTTTCCAGGGACATGCCCTCTTCTTCAGAGCAAACTGAAGAAGGAGCAAGTCTCTTGAAACATGTCCCTGGATAGTTTCACACATGTTAGGATGAATTCCATCTTCAGGAATACCATTCACTGACCTCCCACACTTAATGGGTACCCAGAAGCAACCTAAAGTATACAAATGCCAAACCACAAACTGAAAAAGGCCTTTAATTGCAAAACAGCCAACATGTGCAACTCTCCCTTCATCAGGGCTAGAAAACGGCCACAAATAATTTTTAAAAAAAAACAACAATTAGCCCTTGTACACACGGTAGGAGATTCCGACAACCAAATCAGTCGGATTAATTCCGGAAGAGGTCCGGAAGTGATGTTGCATACACACGGTTGGACTAAGTTGTCGGAAAATCCGATTGTACATAACGTGATGACGTTATTTCGTTATGACGGGACTACGTTCAGGCTAGTAGCCAATAGCTTTGGTCTAGGAATTTGATCTGAGCATGCGTGGCACTTTATAAGTCAGAGTAGGCTACACATGATCGGAGTATGTCTGATCGGAACATTTTGTCAGAAAATTTTACCGGCAAGTTGGAAAACTTGGCCCGTCGGATATTCCGACGGAAACAGTACGATGTGGACCACACACAGTCGGAATATCCGACAAAACGGTCCGATAGGACACATTCCGTCGTAATCTCCGACCGTGTGTACAAGGGCTTAGAAGTGTACGTAAAAGAACATGCTGCACAATATCTACCCTATATAAACAAAAAAGTCAGTGCTTCTACCCATACATCACATAGAAAGCAGAGCTCCCAGGTGCTCAATCCACAGTCGTTGGCTGAGTATAGAAATGAAGAAAAGATGATCTACACTCCAGTGATTGCTCTTAAAAAAATGTTGTATTTATTAACAAGTCACAGTGACCAAACGCAAATATGAAAGGTTGACGCGTTTCAACCTATAAGGCCTTAGTCATAACTGGGCAATATCTCCCCTCACTTTACGGAAAAAGTGTTAGTAAAGTGTTCTTGGTCCGCAAAGTGACTCTTCCTCTGACAACGGAGAACAAATTCTACTTATTATAAGCAATGGAAACACTTTTTATCTACCCCGGATCTGAAATACTATCCCAAAAGAAACAAATGGGTTCCAAAACACAGTCCAAAGTGATTTGTTCGTATTACCATTACATAAAAAACAAAACTCTCCCTTCATCAGGGATATAAAACAGACACAATTTAAAATAAGTAATAGTACTATTATATTTAAATCAATAAATAACTCCAAATTTACATATTTAATTATGTATGGACGCAAGTTTTTTTTTAATGTCGGAATTTTTGTTTTCTGTTCTATAAATAATTTTTGATTTGTTTTGTAGACCTGATGAAGGGAGATTTTGGTTGCACAAATCGGCTGTCTTTTTATGTAATGGTATTACAAACAATTAAAGGCTCTTTGGACTTGGTTTGGTACTTTTGGTACTTTTTGGTTTGTATTTGTATACTTTGAAATGCTATTTCAGATCCAGTGTGGATGAAAAAAAATTTCCTTGCCTATAATAACCAGATTCTTTTCTCCATTGTCAGAGAAATGCCCTGTACACACGGTCTGACTTTTCCGACAGAAAATGTGGGATCGGAATGTGTTGTCGGAAATTCCAATCGTGTGTGGGCTCCATCTGACTTTTTCCAACACTGAGACCCGATTGGCGGGAGTCCTAAGACCGGATTGGCCAGGAGGAGAAGCAACCGCTGGGACTCGGGAGGAGACGCAGGGGGGAAGCGGTGACCTGGATGGGGTAATTGTGGGGCTTTCTGGGGGGGCCTTGCGGGCAACTGGCAAGCGAAAGAAAATTGAGCACCAGGAGCCACTGCTGAGAAGGTTCAACCAAGGAGTCTTGGAAAATTATAATTATGATAATTCCAGATTCAACCATAAACACTCAGATTACAGATATGGTCTAATATTTGTGGCCAACTTAATTTAAAGTGGAACTAAAATCACAGATTTAACGGTTTTCCAAAACAGTTACATTCAAGGCATGTCTGGTGAAAACTGTAATGCGCACACACGACCGGACTTTCTGGCAGACTAGGTCCGACGGGATCAGTCCGTCGGACAATCCGATCGTGTGTGGGCTAGTCCGACCGTTTTTTATAAAAAAAAAATTGACAGACCTAGAAATAGAACATGTTTCAAATCTATCCGACGGACTAAAAATCGGGAAACCCGTTCGTCTGTGTGCTAGTCCAATGGACCAAATATGATGCAGCTATTGGCTACTGGCTATTGAACTTCCTTGTTTAGGCCCGTTTATGTCAATGTTCAAAATGAACGGACTTTCGAATGGACTCAGTTCTTTCGTGTGTGGCCAAGTCCGTTCGTTCAGAAAGTCAGTCGGACCTCCACCGAAAGTCCGTCTGGAAGACCGTCGGACCTAGTCCGTCGAAAAGTCCGGTCGTGTGTACGCGGCATTAAGGTTGACAGTTTTTTTTATGCCGGCTTTCAACCAAACTCCAGCCCTCGAATGGCTGGTGTCATAGCTGATCACGTGTGTGGCACCACAGCAACTGTAGATCAAACAGAGACTACAATGGTACCTTCAATGGCTGTAAAGAAGGGAAGGGTTTAGTTCTGTTTTAAGGAAGTGACAACTTTTGATACTAGCTATTTTTTTTTCTTCTTTTTTTACCAAATGAGGGTGACCTCTAATTCACAAGTCTCTGCAATAGGGCCAGGCACTCATGAACAATGTTGGTAAATGGTGGTGGTGAGCATGCTGACAGCATAGATTCAAACTGCACATGAGTAGTACAGTATAAACACGGGAAGCTGATAAGGTTTATTTTTAGGATGTTTCTAGAATGAAATCTCTAGAATTCCTAGCCATCAGCTGTTCATAACTGTGCGGTTAGCAATCGGTTTTCAAGCATTTAGAAAGTGGGTCACTGCTGCTTCCTTATTATTTCTTGTTACAGTTGGAATGCCTTACAATCACTTAAAGTAAACCAACATTTTTTAGGCAAAGCAACACCTTCCCAGCTTCCCTGCTTGGCCACCTTTCCAACCACCACTTATACATACATTATTTGTCCAACATTTTGTGGACACCTGACGATCACACTTATATAAGCTTGTTGGACATCCCACTCTAAAATTATGGTAATTCAAGAGTTGGACCACCTATATGGCTATAGCTGCCTCCGTTCTCCTGGGAGGGCTTTCGGAAGGATTTTGCAGTGGGTCTGTGGGAATTTGAGACCATTCAGACAAGATAGCCTTTGCAAGGATAGGTACTCATTTTAGAAGAGAAGATCTGCATCACAATCGGTGTTCTAAAGAGTCTGTGCAGACCACTCAAATTGCTCCACACAAAAATCATCAAACCGTGTCTTTAAGGAACTGGCTATGCGCACCTGAACTTAATCATTTGGAGAGGTGTTCACATAATTTTAGCCATGCTGCATGCCTTCAATTCTTGTAATTCAAAACTTGTAGGCAGGTGCAGTCTGTGCTACCCACTGCAGGGGGTGCTCAACCAAAGCAGCAATTCAAAAAGGGAAAGAAGTTGCGTGGGGACGCTGGTGCCCAATTTGACTCCAGCAGCCTTCTTTGGGTCAGGCAGAGTCAATTTAAGACTCCGGCTCCTGGGTTTGGCACTCTTTATGCTAATGGCTAGTGAAGGGACAGATTCCCCGTCTGGCAGGGACAGAGGAAAGGAAAGGTTCCTGACGAATAGGGTCAGTGTAGTGACTACGTCTTCCTCGCTTCATGAAGTCTCCCCTTTGGGTGTGCACTGGCCAGGCTACATTTCACTCCTTACTGCAGATGCTGTTGGCATCTTTCAAGTCTACAGACCACTGTTACAGTTCATAAATGATGGGCATGCCTACTGTCAGGCCTTGTTGTGTTGTGTTGGACCTTTCTACAATATATTGGACACCATACTGCATCTTGCTCACATGCTCCCCAATGTCTACCAAATTGAACAAAAAAGTCAGTGCAAGCTGCAAGGTGATCAGGTCATGGCTACACGTAGAAGTACTCTCTAATCACCCTACATGACAATGCTAATGATTGGCCACTCAGTCAACCCATGCTGCATACTGCAGGTTTGGGTAGAGAGTTACATGCTCCCCATACCTAGAAGAACTGGGTATTTCATTTCATTTCCTACTGGAACAAAGCACAGGTTCACTTTACCATTTACCAGCTGCTTACCAAACACCAAAAATGTTACTACTGGCATTAAAAAAATCTTAGCCCTTGTACACACAATGTCCGATAGGACCGTGTTGTCGGATAACCAGACAGTGTGTGGGCTCCATCAGACTGTTTCCGTCGGAGTATCCGACGGACCAAGTTTTCCAGCTGGGCTATTTTCCGACAACATGATCCGATCGGACTTTGTCCGATCATGTGTAGAGAATTCCGATCGGACAAAGTGCCACGCATGCTCAGATCAAATTCCTAGACCAAAGCTATTGGCTACTAGCCTGAACGTAGTCCTGTCCTAACTAAATAACGTCATGACGTTAAGTACGATCAGATTTTCTGACAACTTTGTCTGACTGTGTGTATGCAACAGTTTCGGACAAAATCCGTTGGACAAAATCCGACGGATTTGGTTGTCGGAATGTCCGACCGTGTGTACAAGGGCTTATAGGGACAAAACACTACATTCACTGCATGTATGCCAACTATAAGCCAAATTACTGAGAAGAGTAAGGCCGCGTACACACGGGTGGATTGTCTGCCCAACTTAGTCCGCTGAACCGTGTTTCAGCGGACAATCCGCTCGTGTGTGGGCTTCAGCGGACTTTTTCAGCGGACAGTCCGACGGACTTTGTCTTTCGGAATTTCCGTAATTTTGTTCGCTGAAACTTGGTTTTGTCCGTCCAAACTTGGTTTCAGCGGATAGTCCGCTCGTGTGTAGGCAAGTTGGACGGACTAAGTATGGCGCATGCTCAGAAAGGGTTTACACGGCCGAAGGTTGCATTGCAGTGTATTGGACGTCGTTTTTCTAGTCCCGTCGTACGTGCTGTACATGTCATCGCGCACGTTTTCAGCGGACTGTCTGTTCATCGTGTGTGGTCAAGTCCGTTCATTCAAAAGTTGAACGGACTGTCTGTCGGATTGTCTGACGAACTTAGTTGGGCAGACAATCCGCCCGTGTGTACGCGGCCTATCACTCCACTGGCTTTCACTCACCCAACAACCAAAACATAAAAATACCAACTGCAACATATAAAGCCATCTACAATTATGCCCCCAGCTACATCACCAACCTCATCTCAAAATATCACCCAAACTGTCCTCTCCGCTCCTCCCAAGACCTCCTGATCTCTAACTCCCTTGTCATTCTAGACAATTTTTGCATTGTTCCAGCTTGGACCAATGTAAGTATGTACAGTATCTCACAAAAGTGAGTACACCCCTCATATTTTTTGTAAATATTTTATTATATCTTTTCAGGTGACAACACTGAAGAAATGAAACTTGTCTACAATGTAAAGTAGTGAGTGTACAGCTTGTATAACAGTGTAAATTTGCTGTCCCCTCAAAATAGCTTAACAGACAGCCATTAATGTCTAAAGCGCTGGCAACAAAAGTGAGCACACCCCTAACTTAATTCATAGTTAGTAATAGTTATTATTAGTTAGTTATTATTTCAGATTTTCTAATTTTCAGGTTTTCTAATTTTCCTTCTTATTTTTGGATTTTCGTTCTTTTGAATTTTCGTTCTTATTTTCAAATTTCTGCACTTTTGAATTTCCGAATTTTTTGCGAAATTTCGGATTTTCTCATTTCCGAATCTTTAAATTTTAAATTTTTTACGAATTTCCAAATTTCTGAATTTGTCTAATTCCTTTGAAAAATAATTCAAACATGTCTAATGATGATAACTGATTGTCAGTCATGGAAATAGGCAAGTGGGCTTAGCTTCCAAGGAATATGTTGTGTAATTCCATCATACTATTGGCTCCCTATAGTGATAACTGCTGCAACCAATTTTCTGTGGACATTTGAAAGGTCCTTCAACTAAAGTACATCCCACTCCAAAAAGAGAGGAGAAGATGGTTGGAAAAGAGAACAAACAAGACAGAACTGCCAAAACTGCCAGCCAGGCACCCAATGGGACCTCAAGCCCATAGGGCTGATGAAGATATGGATTATGGTTTTTAAATGCAATTTTAAATCAAATATAATTTTGTTAATTTAATGCCTAGACTTTGATACAGAGCTTGGTTAGTTGTATGTTTAAAATAATTTGGAAGAATTGGAGACTATCGCCACCCTATAGGAGGTCAAGGATATCTGCCGCAGCCATTTTTCCATGGACATTTTAAAAGTCCCCCGACTGAAGTGTGTCCCACTCCAAAGGGAGAGGTGGTGGGGTAACGGAAAAGAAAACAAAGAAGACAGAACCTCAGAAACTGCCAGCCAGGCATCCAATGAAACCTCAATTATAATGTAAGAGGCCAAAGAATATAAGGATTATGTTTTTTTAACTCCAATTTTAAATCAAATCATTATTTTGTTAAGTTCATGCCTAGGCTTTGATAAAGGACTTGGTGACACCCGAAAAATCTTTGGGGTTAGTTATAGTTGTATGCTTTGTTTAGAATATGTGGTGTTTTCATTCACTGACCCTGGGACAAATTGGGTGCATATATATATATATATATATATATATATATATATATATATATATATATATATATATATATATATATATATATATATATATAGCTTATGGCAGTCACTGTGTGTCTGGTCTAGATATAGAGGCTTGGGGTGGCTCTCTGGTTAGATTTATGAATATCTGTGATTATTATACTTGACTTGAAAATACAACTATTAAAATGCTTGTGTTGCATTATCTTAATATTTTTTATTCTATACTATTATTATATCACAGATACAACCTACAACGCAGATCCGTTTATTCAGCGTTCACACAGCTGTTTCAGGGCTGTTTTATGTCATTATAGAAGACAGCAAAACAACGTCTGGTATGAAGAATTGTACAGTCAGGGCGGACTCTTTCTAATTAATTCCTCAATGAGACACATATATCTATTCATCTCAGCTCACCTGTGCATTCTGGATCTGGATGGCCCCCTGGGGGATTGCTTGAGTTACTACCTGTCCCTGCGATGTTACCATGGTAACGGGTTGGTAAAGTGCACCACCTGCAAAAGACAAAAGAAGAGATAGCAATTGAGCTAATACAACCTATCATGAAACAAAACCAGCATTACTACAGGAAATGCAGATGAAATACTTCTATACGGCTTAGTAACACATATGCATAGAACCTGAACCAGAAGTTGAAAGATACTTACCCCACCACCAAATGGATTTAAAGAGAAGAAGCAGGCATAGCGGCTGCCACAGGAGTTATCTTCTGAAAACAGCCACTTTACCTGGCTATCAAAGTCTTTCTGAGTTGCTGACCCAGAACAAGTAGATAGATCAGAAGAAATGATGATGCTATAGTTCAGGTCAGACTCAGTTGGGCCTGAACCCATGGGAAACTTCTATCACATGCCAGCCCAATCAGGTGCGACCATGGAATTTCCCACCCTGCACTTGGTGTCACCAAGTTCTGTATCAAAGCCTTGGCAGGAATTTAACAAAATAATATTATGATCTAAAAACTATAATTCATATCATCTTTGACCCCTTATGTTATAATTGAGGTACCACTGGGTGCCTGGCTGGCCGTTTCTGCGGTTCTGCCTTCTTTGTTTTCTTTGCCATTACCCCCACCTCTCTTTTGGGAGTGGGACTTTCAAATGTCCATGGAAAAATGGCAGATATCCCTAAATCCTATAGGGTGGCGATGCAACAAATGGGTGGAGATTCTGGTAGTATCAATGGCTTAATATGGCCACATGGCCATATTAGGTCCATGATGTCACTAACATTTGCCCCTTTGCTACATGCAGCCACGAGATGGGAATTCCAAGGTTGCAGTTGACTGGATAACTGGCCTCCTGTCATGTGATAGTGTCCTGTGAACCTTAGCCCATCCCTTATTAGGGGTTCTGATTTCATGGCTTGGAAATAGCCCATCAACCAGCATTTTCAGAAAGAGGACAGCAAGGACACTACATGTATTTGTATCATAACAGGTTTCCTAGCACAGTAAAGCCTTCCTAAAACAGAAGGTATCCACAAGTCTCTTTCCGTCACATATCCCAAAAATAGGAGAATTATTTCAGGATAGTGCGTGAGGGCCATACAAACCATTACTTTACACCTCACTGGCCAGATTCACTTTTAGAACAACAGGTGATTAGTGCAAATGTAGTCCAATATCATAGTAAATATCATAGAACCATTTATTCCAAACTGTATACAGTTGCTTAAGACTGTCCAGTCACCATCAGTATAGGGTATGGAAACCATGACTTCTATGGAGTAGAGCGTGGGACCCAATGGAATAGTATAACCCTACAATACATGTCATACTGTCCTATTTATCCAATTCTGCATACAACTGCTTGAGGATTTTTGGCCAACATCAGTGTAGTGCAGTGGTCTCCAAACTGCGGCCCAGGGGTCGTATGCAGCCCTTAGCTTACTTTTATTCCGGCCCTTGGGGCACTACATCTCCTACTGACACCAACAATGGGGGCAGAATTCCTGCCATTGACACCAACAATGGAACACTTTTCCTCCCACTGATACCAATGATGGGCAGCTCTCCACCCACTGGGGGGTGGTGGAGGGCTGGTGTGGCGTTATTCCTCTCACTAAAGATGTGGCATTTTCTACATCTGTTGGCCACAGTCCGTCCCCCTTAACGTCTATAGGACAGTAAACTGATCACTTGTTTAAAAAGTTTAGAGACCCCTGCACTAGAAAACTGGTCTCCAACCTGCGTCCCGGGGACCAGATGTGGCCCATTCCTTGCCTTTATCTGGCCCTTGGGGAACTATTCCTCCCATTGATACAAGACTCTATTCCGGCAACTGATACCAGCAGTGGGGCACCATTTCTCCCACTGACACCAACAATGGGGCACTATTTCTTCCAGTGATACCAACGATGGGGCACTATTCCTCCCAATGATGCCAATAAATTAGCACTATTTCTCCCAGTAATACCAATGATTGGGCACTATTCCTCCCCCTTATACAAAATGTGGTAATGAAAGGAAAATGTCCACTCCCACTGGCCACAGTCCGGCCCCCCTAAAGTCTGAAGAACAATAAATTGTCCCTTTATTTAGAAAGTTTGGAAACCCCTGGTGTAGTGTATGGAAACCATGGCTTCTGTGGAGTAGGGCTTGAGACCCAATGAAACCATAACCTGTATGGCTATATTGTCTCATGACATGTCTTCTTTATTAATAGAGTATTACAGTACCTCTGTATTGTCCTATATTCCTGGAACCTACGGTACACTGGAGGATATTTGGAGCATTATTGCTATTACAACACACCAGAACCTGCATTCTCCAATAAAGAGGTTTATTATTACTAATACAGCAAAAATTAAGCTAGAATTACCTCTAAAACAAAACTGTGTCCATGAAGAAACATACAATCACAATTGCATGTATTCAAGTGAGGACCGGTCTTTATGAAGTTGTCCATAAAAACAAAAACCTCTCAGGACATTGCTGGGATTTTCAACAAGCTGTGTGAGCACAAATCTGTGAAAGACCATGGATTCCCATAATCAATGATGCCAACCTTTTCCCCAATGACTTGCAGCGTCATCACTAGCCTATTGTGTGTTGCTATAATTGTTTTGAGACGGATCACACAAAACTTCATCAGCCCGCGCAACCCTGGGCGATTTCCAGTTGGGCGGCTCTTGCAACTGAAAAACATGCCAACGTGCATTGTTAACCAGACGTGACTTTAAATACTAGCGCTAGTCAACTATTTTGATAGAATGGAGAAGAGTTATCATTTCTGTCCAGTTTTTATTTCTGTCTATAAGGAAAAAAAGAACAAAATTGACTCCAAAGCCGGCCATAGATGAATCGATTTTCTTTCCTTCCACCATGGGTTGCAGGCAAGAAAATGACTTGATTCCCCAATCAACACAGTCAGTGTTGATGGGGGAGTCCTTCCAGCAGAGCTATTGTGTTCTCCAAGCGAGAGGAGCCACCCCTGCCGGAAGAACACGTAGTGATTATTGCTAGTGGATAGGGATGAGCCGAACACCCCCCCCCCCGGTTCGGTTCGCACCAGAACATTCGAACGGACCGAAAATTCCTACGAACTTTAGAACCCTATTAAAGTCTATGGGACTCGAACGGTCGAAATCAAAAGTGCTAATTTTAAAGGCTAATATGCAAGATATGCAACAGACAACACCAGCAATAATCTTCAGGTGTATACTGTGCTGAGGGCACACAACACCCACTTTAACTCTTGCAGATGCCCGTATTAGAGAACACCAGCAATAAAGGGTAGATACAGGTGTATACTGTGCTGTGCTGGAGGCACACAACACCCACTAACTCCTGCAGGTGCCTGTATTAGAGAACACCAGCAAAAAAGGGTAGATACAGGTGTATATTGTGCTGGAGGTACACAAAACCCACTTTAACTCCTGCAGATGCCTGAGAAAAGAACACACTGTCCCTGCCTATGCTGCTCTTTCCCTGCACGCCGGAACACACTACACAAGGCTGCCGCGACGGCGGCCTTATATAGTGTGTGGCGTGTACTAAATCCCCTGAGCTATAATTGTCCACAGGCATCCTGCCTGTGGCCAATTATGGCTCTCCTCGCTGCCGGCGCTGTGATTGGCCAAGCATGTGGGGTCACAGTGCATGCTTGGCCAATCATGAGCCAGCAATGCACTGCGATGGCGTAGTGCATTGTGGGCCATTCGTGCCACGCAAATTTGGTGCAAACGGGCCAAAAAGTTCTGAATTCGCCAAACAGATGAACGGCCGATGTTCGAGACGAACACCGAGCTCATCCCTACTAGTGAATAATCTCATGAAAAATCCAACAGGCTGGTTGTACCCAAGGTGATCGATTGATCACCTTGGGTACAATCAGCCTGCCCATACATGGTTCAAATCTTGGTCTGTCCCTGTTGAGATTGGAACCATCTATGGCCGGTTTCAAGTGTTACTAAACCCTCAACAGTAAAATCAGTCTGTATATGATGTAAAGCAGGGATATGCAATTAGCGGACCTCCAGCTGTTGCAAAACTACAAGTCCCATCATGCCTTTGCATCTGAGAGTCATGCTTGTGGCTGATAGAGTCTTGCTATGCCTCATGAGACTTGTAGTTCTATGCTGGAGGTCCGCTAATTGCATATCTCTGATGTAAAGCATGCGTGTTATATTCATTGTGGAACCTAAAGGGTTAATCTTCTGCATTGTGTAAAAAGGCTGTTTCATCCTGTCTTCTCTGATCCTCTCCTTCTTCCACTGTCCCCAATCCATGCTCAGTTTGGCGTGTATTGCTTTTGTTTCTTGGGAAGGTGCATGTGATCAGCACAGGGTCAATCAGCACTGTCTAGACAGAGGGTCAGGGGTCCTGCAGCCTCATAGGACAATCAGTAACTGATAGAAGTCACAAGACTGCTATATACTGCTGATGGGAAAAGGTATTTAGCAGTTTATATTTACTAAAATAATAGCATTTCCATGTTCTGTGTACCGTGGGAGACCAGATATAGTGAATACAGAGTTTAGTAGCACTTTTTCCCGGGTTTAGTAGCACTTTTTATGCCCCGTACACACGATCGGAAATTCCGCGAGCAAAAGTTGGTTGTGAGCTTTTGGTCGGAAATTCCAACCGTGTGTATGCTCCATCTGACTTTTGCTGGCTGAATTCCCGCCAGCAAAAGATTGAGAGCAGGTTCTCAATTTTTCGGTCGGAAAAAGTTCCGAACGGAAATTCCAATCGTCTGTACCAATTCCGACACGCAAAATTCCTACGCATGCTCAGAAACAATTCGACGCATGCTCTGAAGCATTGAACTTCATTTTCTCGGCTCATCGTAGTGTTGTACGTCACCGCGTTCTTGACGGTCGTAAGTTCAGAGAACATTTGTGTGACCGTGTGTATGCAAGCCAAGCTTGAGCCGAATTCCGTCGGAAAAACCATCCAAGATTTTTCCAATGGAAATTCCGCTCGTGTGCACTGGGCATAAGAGTATCTTTTCAGATAACAGTTGAATTGAGATAAACACTGTATGCTCACCTCCTTTTTTGGCCGAGATAACGCTAAAAGCCTGAAGCCTTTTAAAAAGGGACTCGGCCGAGATTCATCTATGGGCAGGCTCGTTGTACTGAAGTCAATCCAGCGGGACGCGCCACTGCCAGAATACACTAATCAGCAACTTCAGTTTTTCCACTGTTCCTTTCACAGAAGTCAATTAACCACTTGCCGACCGCCGCACGACGATGTACGTCGACAGAATGGCACGGGCAGGCATAAGGGCTTACATGTACGTCCTTGCCTGCCCGCGGGTCGGGGGCCCGATCGGGCCCCCGCCCGGTGCCTGCGGCGGTCGGTATTCGTTCGGGAGCGATCCCGGACGAGGGGACGGCCATTCATTCATGGCCACCCCCTCGCGATCGCTCCCGACGAATGAAAATGTCCCGTGACATCACTTCCTCTCCTGTAATGTAAACACAGGAGAGGAAGTGATGTATTCTCTCCTCCGTGTCGGTATTTTTCGTTCCGGCACCGAGGAGAGAGCATCGGTGAGTTGCACAAGCACTACACTACACAGTAGAACATGCCAGGCACACTCACACCCCCCCTTTACCCCCCGATCACCCCCCAATTACCCCTGCCCCCCCCAGTCACAGTGACACCAATTGCATTTTTTTTTTTTTTTTGCATTGGTGTCATTTGTGACTGTAATAACTGTTAGGGCAGTTAGGGTTAGCCCCCTTTAGTTCTAATGTGCCCCCCTAACCCCCCCAATAAAGGTTTAACCCCGTGATCACCCCCCCTCGCCAGTGTCGCTAAGGCTGGGTTCACATTGCAGCGGTTTATGAGAACGAATGTGATTCGCACCGCACTGCAGTGCAAATCACATCCGATCTCTGTGCGATTCGAGTTCAGCCATACAGATAGTATGGCTGAATTCATGTCGCACCCGCCGCAAATTCGCACGGGACCCTTTTTTTGGCCCGCAGCAGAATCGGATCGCATGGGTGTTCACACCATGCGATCCGAGTTTGCAGATCGCACTGCGATATGCGAACTGATCTGGGGGTGTCATTAACATTTCACTGACACTCCCAGCAGTTCGCATAGGGCAGTGTGAACTGCCGCCGGGAGGCATTCGATGCGGGAACCCGCCGCGGATTCATGGCGTTCCCGCATCGCTCCAGTGTGAACCCAGCCTAATAAGCGATCATTTTTCTGATCGCTGTATTAGTGTCACAGGTGACGCTAGTTAGGCAGGTAGGTATTTAGGTTCGCCGCAGCTTTTTATAGCGCCAGGGACCCCCATATACTACCGCATAAAGCCCCCTGATTGCCCCCTAGTTAACCCTTTCACCAGTGATCACCATATAACTGTTACAGGTGACGCTGGTTGGTTAGTTATTTTTTTATAGTTTCAGGGCACCCGCCATTTATTACCTAATAAAGGTTTAACCCCCTGATCACCCGGCGGGTGTCATTTGTGACTAATAACTGTTAGGGCAGTTAGGGTTAGCCCCCTTTAGTTCTAAGGTACCCCCCTAACCCCCCCAATAAAGGTTTAACCCCGTGATCACCCCCCGTCGCCAGTGTCACTAAGGCTGGGTTCACATTGCAGCGGTTTATGAGAACGGATGTGATTCGCACCGCACTGCAGTGCAAATCACATCCAATCTCTGTGCGATTCGAGTTCAGCCATACAGATAGTATGGCTGAATTTGTGTCGCACCCGCCGCACCCGCCGCAAACTCGCACGGGACCCTTTTTTTGGTCCGCAGCAGAATCGGATCGCATGGGTGTTCACACCATGCGATCCGAGTTTGCAGATCGCACTGCGATATGCGAACTGATCTGGGGGTGTCATTAACATTTCACTGACACTCCCAGCAGTTCGCATAGGGCAGTGTGAACTGCCGCCGGGAGGCATGTGATGCGGGACCCCGCCGCGCATTCGTGGCGTTCCCACATCGCTCCAGTGTGAACCCAGCCTAATAAGCGATCGTTTTTCTGATCACTGTATTAGTGTCACAGGTGACGCTAGTTAGGCAGGTAGGTATTTAGGTTCGCCGCAGCTTTTTATAGCGCCAGGGACCCCCATATACTACCGCATAAAGCCCCCTGATTGCCCCCTAGTTAACCCTTTCACCAGTGATCACCATATAACTGTTACAGGTGACGCTGGTTGGTTAGTTATTTTTTTTATTGTTTCAGGGCACCCGCCATTTATTACCTAGTCTCACTAGTGTACCCCTAAATTTAGGGGTGTCTACTTTCCAAAATTGGGTCATTTGGGGGGGGGTTTGTGCCATCTTGGCATTTTATGGCCTTCAAAACTGTAACGCCCTTAGAAAGCCTGAAGGCGGTGCTTGGTTTTCGGGGCCCCGTACGCGGCTAGGCTCCCAAAAAGTCCCACATATGTGGTATCCCCGTACTCAGGAGAAGCAGCAGAATTTATTTTGGGGTGTCATTTCACATATGCCCATGGCATGCGTGAGCAATATATCATTTAGTGACAACTTTGTGAAAAAAAAAAAAAAGTTTGTAATTTTCCCGCAACTTGTGGCAAAATATAAAATATTCCATGGACTCAACATGCCTCTCAGCAAATAGCTTGGGGTGTCTACTTTCTAAAATGGGGTCATTTGTGGGGGTTTTGTGCCATCTTGGCATTTTATGGCCTTCAAAACTGTAATAGGTAGTGAGAAGTGAAATAAAAAATTTACGCCCTTAGAAAGCCTGAAGGCGGTGCTTGGTTTTCGGGGCCCCGTACGCGGCTAGGCTCCCAAAAAGTCCCACATATGTGGTATCCCCGTACTCAGGAGAAGCAGCAGAATTTATTTTGGGTGTCATTTCACATACGCCCATAGCATGTGTGAGCAATATATCATTTAGTGACAACTTTGTGTAAAAAAAAAAAATAAATAAATAAATTTTTGTCATTATTCAATCGCTTGAGGCAAAAAAATAAAATATTCAATGGGCTCAACATGCCACTTATCAATTTCCTTAGGGTGTCTACTTTCCAAAATGGGGTCATTTGGGGGGGTTTTGTACTGCCCTGCCATTTTAGCACCTCAAGAACTGAGATAGGCAGTCATAAATTAAAAGCTGCGTAAATTCCAGAAAACGTACCTTAGTTTGTAGATGTGACAACTTTTGCGCAAACCAATAAATATACAATTATTGACTTTTTTTTTACCAAAGACATGTGGCTGAATACATTTTGGCCTAAATGTATGACTAAAATTGAGTTTATTGGATTTTTCTAATAACAAAAAGTAGAAAATATCATTTTTTTTCAAAATTTGCGGTCTTTTTACGTTTATATCGCAAAAAATAAAAATCGCAGAGGCAATCAAATACCATCAAAAGAAAGCTCTATTTGTGGGAAGAAAAGGACGCAAATTTTGTTTGGGTACAACATTGCATGACCGCGCAATTACCAGTTAAAGCAGCGCAGTGCCAAATTGTAAAAAGACCTCTGGTCATTTACCAGCAAAATGGTCCGGTCTGAAGGTGGTTAAACAACTGACTTCTGTCAAGCAAGGATAGCCACACACTGATACCAATTTGTCCGGTCCCTGGCGAAATTTGATCAGTCCATGACCAGCTTTAAACTCTAATCACCCTACATGGAGGACTGCTCCTTGCTCCACTGTAAAGGAATTCTTTTGTGTAGGTTTTAATTCTATCTATGACTCTATTGGGACTTCCTGTCCATGTAACAAAAAATAGGAAGTGTGGTTGCCACTGGGACAATAAGGCACAGACAAAAGTAGAAATGCTTTTAGGCTTTCTTACCCTTCTCCATGCTACTAAAAATGTGTTTTTGTTTTTTTCGGCCCCGTTGGAGAGATTTCCCCATCACTTCCTGTCCTAAAGGTAAAATGAGAAGTGAGGAGAAATTCCTGAAATAGGGACACAGACAGTAATACGTATCTGACAGCGCCTCTAACCCCTCCTCACCCCGAGAAATAATAATAAAAAAAAAAGCTTTACATTTATAGGAGTATGCTGAGGGCTTACTCATAGGCCCCATGCATAACTGGATCATCTAGGTGCAGTGCATCAATTTAGTGCACCCAGTAGGGGCAGGTACAGACCGGTGTTTTGGAACTTCATCCCTGAAAGCACAGGGTCCTAGACTTGGGTACCACTCAGTAAAGAATTCAGCCCTGTCCAGCCACAGCTTGCAATAGAATTTGACAGGCTCCAGGCAGCATGCCTGGCTTGCTGAACTTGTTTCTCCAGGGTGCACAAAATTGCCGGAAGGGATGCACTGCACGTAAATGGCCCCATGTCCAAGGCACCATAAACAAAAGCATTTAGCATCAGATAGTACCAGTTTAGCGTAACAGCATAATTAAAGGATAATACGAAATTGGCTGCAAGAGGTGACTGACAGAGATTGAATCTACGGCATAAGAAAAGGGCAACATGCCTCTGTTTACTAGCCTCTACCTGCCCATGTATGTTGGTGGTTGTAATTCCTCAACCTTTAATGGCTGATCTACAATAACCTTTTAATACAAAGGTTGCGTGTTGGTGGTTATAGTTCCTCAACCTTTGATGGCTGGTCAACAATAATCGATCTACAATAACTCTTTAACACAAAGGTTGCATACTGATGGTTGTAGTACCTCAAACTTTGATAAATGGTCGACAATAATTGATCTACAATAGCTCTCTAAAGCCCCATACACACTATCAGTTGTTCTGCTATGTTTTTTCTTCAGGTTTACCAAAACCATGTAGTGCAAGGGTCTGCCTGATTGCATACAAATTGAAACGCCTAAGGTTTGACCTCATATTATATGGTTTTGGTAAATCTGAAGGAAAAACTGATAGTGTGTATGGGGGTTAATACAAATATTGCATGTTCGTGGGTATAGTTTCTCAACTTTTGATTGCTGATCTACAATAACCTTTTTAATACATAGGTTGCATGTAAGTGATTGTAGTTCCTCAACCTTTGATGGCTGGTCAACAATAATTGATCTACAATAACTTTTTAATACAAAAGTTGCATGTCGGTTGTTGTAGTTCCTCAACCTCTGATGGCTTATCTATAATGACTCTTTAATTTAAAGGTTGCATGTTGGTTTTTGTAGTTCTTCAACCTTTGATAAATGGTCAACAATAATTGATCTACAATAACTCTTTAATACAAAGGTTGTATGCTGGTGGTTGTAGTACCTCAACCTTTAATGAATGATCAACAATAATTGATCTACAATAACTCTTTAATACAAAGGTTGTATGCTGGTGGTTGTAGTACCTCAACCTTTGATGAATGTTCAACAATAATTGATCTACAATAACTCTTTAATACAAAGATTTTATATTGGTGGTTGTATACAAAGGTTGCATGGTGGTGGGTGTGGTTCCTCAACCTTTGATGACTAGCCAACAATAACTGATTCCCAATAACTCTTTAATACAAAGGTTTCATGTTGGTGGTTGTAGTTCCTCAACCTTCTATGGCTGGTCAACAATAACTAATCTACAATAAATCTTTAATACAAAGGTTGCATGTTGGTGGGTGTAGTTCCTCAACCTTCAATAACTGGTTAACAATAACTAATCTACAATAAATCTTTAATACAAAGGTTACATGTTGGTGGGTGTAGTTCCTCAACCTTCAATAACTGGTTAACAATAACTAATCTACAATAAATCTTTAATACAAAGGTTACATGTTGGTGGTTGTAGTTCCTCAACCTTCTATGGCTGGTCAACAATAACTAATCTACAATAAATCTTTAATACAAAGGTTGCATGTTGGTGGGTGTAGTTCCTCAACCTTCAATGACTGGTTAACAATAAATAATCTACAATAAATCTTTAATACAAAGGTTACATGTTGGTGGTTGTAGTTCCTCAACCTTCTATGGCTGGTTAACAATAACTAATCTACAATAACTCTTTAATACAAAGGTTGCATGTTGGTGGTTGTAGTTCCTCAACCTTCTATGGCTCGTTAACAATAACTAATCTACAATAACTCTTTAATACAAAGGTTGCATGTTGGTCGTTGTAGTTCCTCAACCTTCTATGGCTCGTTAACAATAACTAATCTACAATAACTCTTTAATACAAAGGTTGCATGTTGGTCGTTGTAGTTCCTCAACCTTCTATGGCTGGTCAACAATAACTAATCTACAATAACTCTTTAATACAAAGGTTGCATGTTGGTCGTTGTAGTTCCTCAACCTTCTATGGCTGGTCAACAATAACTAATCTACAATAACTCATTAATACGAAGGTTTAGGGTGCACTTAAAACATATTAACACTGAACTGTACTTTATTTTCTATATGCGAAAACCATCTCTAGCTAAATACAACAGGTACTTTCCATAATAACCCCAAGCTGAGTTATGTTAGAGAAATGAAGCAGATAACTGATCATGTGCAGCCAATACCGTTGAGCATGAGGTGATTATATTCACTTTCTCCAGCAGGATGCCAGGCTGTGCGATTCCCAGCAATACACACTGACGGGGTGCAGAGAGTTATTACGGAGTTAGGTGAATTATACAGGACATAACTAGACACACTGTATTGCTCTACCCCAGGGAGGTGTTGTGTTATCTGTCGTATCAAGCCGCACCGATTTAACACAAGTCATAATCTAGTAGTCATTTCCCTCAGAACATGGTGAAATTAGCCAAGAGAAAAAGACGTTGGGTGGCCGAACCGTACAAACAATCCAGGAGAATGAGGGGAGGTTATGACTTCATAAGCTGCTATTATGTAAACAGAGAGCAGGCTCTGAGGGGTTAAACTATCCCCCGAGCAGTGCAGACCTCTCATTCATGAATAATACATGGGCATCAGCAGAGATTTGTAGCTTTATTGACATGCGGCATCCTCTCCTCTGGGAGCGTGGTACAATAAGAAGAGAAAACATTATATGAAGCTGACACCATCACTCACCACGAAGAGCAGCGCTCAAGAGATGGAGAAAGCATCAACCATAGCAGAACAGGTTATGGTACTCATGGGGGCCTGAAGACTGCACCATTCACTGGAGCCCAGAGTATATATCATTTACATAGACCAACAGACTGCATCACTCAAAGGGGCCCACAGACTGTGCCATCCACGTGGGACCACAGACTACGTGGTTAATGCAAGTCCATAGACTGCATCACTTACAGGGTCCACAGATTGCATTATCCAAAAACTGCACCATCCATAGTGGCCTACAGATGATGTCACTCATAGGAGCCTACAGATTACTCTAGCTACAGGAGCCCACAGATTGCTTTACTGGGGCCCGAGTCTACGCCATTTACATAGATCAACAGACTGTATAACTCAAAGGGGTGCACAGTCTGTGCCATCCACGTGGGACCACAGACTACGTGGTTATTGCAAGTCCATAGACTGCATCACTTACAGGGTCCACAGATTGCATTATCCAAAAACTGCACCATCCATAGTGGCCTACAGATGATGTCACTCATAGGAGCCTACAGATTAATCTAGCTACAGGAGCCCACAGGTTGCTTTACTGGGGCCCCAAGTCTACACCATTTACATAGATCAACAGACTGCATAACTCAAAGGGGTCCACAGTCTGTGCCATCCACACAGGACAACAAATGGTCTCATTCTTAGGTGTCCATTGACTACTTGGTTAATGCAAGTCCATAGATTGCGTCACTTACAGGGTCCACAGATTGCATCATCCAAAAGGACACAAAAACTGCATCATCCATAGTGGCCTAAAGACTATTTCACTCATAGAAGCCTGCAGACTAATTTAGCTACAGGGTTATACAGATTGCTTCACTCACAGGGCCCCAAAGACCACACCATCCACTGGGACCCAGAGTCTACATCATTTACATAGACTAGCAGACTGTGGGGGTTATTTACGAAAGGTAAATCCACTTTGCACTACAACTGCAAAGTGCACTTGAAATTGCACTTTTAAATGCAGGCGCTGTAAATCTGAGGGGGTAGAACTGAAATGAGGGGAAGCTCTGCTGATTTTATTATCCAGTCATGTGGAAGCTAAAATGCTGTTTTTTTTTTCCTTGCATGTCCCCCTCGGATCTACAGCGACTGCACTTCCAAGTGCATTTTCAGTGCAATTTCAAGTGCACTTTGCACTTGTAGTTTGCACTTGTAGTGCAAAGTGGATTTGCCTTTGGTAAAGAACTCTCTGTATCTCTCAAAAAAGACTGTGCCATCCGCATAGGTCCACAGACTCATCTCAACTTTAGGGGTTTGTCAACTATGTGGTTAATACGAGTCGATAGTTTGTGTTACCTACGGTGTCCACAGTTTGCATCATCCAAAAAGGGCCCAAAGACTGTACCGTCCGTAGTGGTCCACAGACTGTGTCATTCGTAGGTGTCTGCAGACTACAGTGTCCACAGGAGCCGACTGATTGCTTAACTCACAGTGGCCCACAGACTACTTCACTGCAGAGGCCAATAAATTGCCTTAATCGCAGAGCCCACAAACTGCTTCACACAGTGGGCCTACAGACTACATCAGTTCTAGAGGTCAACAGACTGCATCACCCACAGTGGCCCAAAGACCACATTTTCAGAAGCGAATAGCCTGCATCACTCACGAGGGTCTGCAGATTCCATTACCCACAGAGAACAACAGAGTGGCCCACTGATAGTCAGTGATATGCAGGGGTGGACTGACAACTCATGGGGCCCCCGAGCAATAGGAGATTATGGGGCCCCCAAACAATCCAAGATGATGGGGCCACAAAGTATACACAAACACAGTATACAATCACACAGTATACACATACATGTACACACAGTATACACAGATATGTTTCTATTGGCTGAGAAGGTACTGGAGAGGTGGGGCAGCTATAATCTTGGGATTTTTAGACCAAAAGGATGTCGGTAAGGGACATTTCAGAGACAGATGTAAAAAAACATAGATTTTTACATACTGTCCCTGGTTTTACTGAGGCTGCCAACCCTGATGGGTCCCCCTAGTGGCTCGGGGCCCTCGGGCAGTGCCCGAGTGGCCCAATGGTCAGTCCGCCCCTGGTGATATGCAGACCTAGCTACCTACGGCCAGCTATAATCACATAAAACCAAGTTTTGAATTAGCTTTCTTTTGCTGGCTGGCAATAGCTAGCAAATACTTCCGTATTTTGTACTTTTAATGACTTGACCCTCTGATTTGTTAGTTATATAGCTGACTGTGTGTGTTGCAATTTTACCGTTTTGCTATGGAAATGTGATGACAGACCCCAGACGCAGCCACTAAAAAGTGTATTTTCACTCCAAGGTAGTATTCACATCTTGCATGTGCCAGGCCTGGCTCTAGGCAAGGAATATGCAATTAGCGGACCTCCAGCTGTTGCAAAACTACAAGTCCCATCATGCCTCTGCCTCTGGGTGTCATGCTTGTGGCTGTCAGTCTTGCTATGCCTCATGGGACTTGTAGTTCTGCAACAGCTGGAGGTCCACTAATTGCATATCACTGCTCTAGGGAATGATGGTACCTGTCTATCTACAGCTCAGTGCATGTCCCCAGGACAATTAAGTCTCTCTATGGCTTGGGTTACCACATGCATAACTTTACAGTAGAGGTCAAAAAAGCCACAAGCTTTATCACTTGCCTGGGAGTTAAAAGGTACGCTTGTCTGCTTCTGAGGTTGTTACATTTATAGATTTTATAAGAGGCAAAAAAGGGGGTACAGGACTTTGTATAAACTGTGCTTATATGAGCGAGGGGGTGTTTCGTCACATTCAGTGACCCATCACATTTTTCCACCTGCTGGAGTGCGCATGCGTGACGCCGCCATATGCGTTCCAACACTGTTGTAAGACCACTTTGCCACAGGGCCCCTCGCCATGCTTCGGGCATGGCCTCACTTCTCTCCGCATAATTATAATCTAACTCTATGTCCACTTGGATGGTGGTGCTTAACCACTTGCCGACCGCCGCACGACGATGGCACGGGCAGGCATATGGGCGTATATATAAGTCCCTGCCTGCCCGCGGGTGGGGGGCCCGATCGGGCCCCCCCCCGGTGCCTGCGGCGGTCGGCATTCCTTCGAGAGCGATCCGGGATGAGGGGGCGGCCATTCATTCATGGCCACCCCCTCGCGATCGCTCTCGACGAATGGAAATCCCCCGTGACATCACTTCCTCTCCTGTAATGTAAACACAGGAGAGGAAGTGATGTATTCTCTCCTCCGTGTCGGTATTTTTCGTTCCGACACGGAGGAGAGCGGATCGGTGAGTTGCACCAACACTCTACACACACAGTAGAACATGCCAGGCACACTCACACCCCCCCTTTACCCCCCGATCACCCCCCCCCCAATTACCCCTGCCCCCCAGTCACAGTGACACCAATGTCATTTTTTTTTTTTTTTTTTGCATTGGTGTCATTTGTGACTGTAATAACTGTTAGGGCAGTTAGAGTTAGCCCCCTTTAGTTCTAATGTACCCCCCTAACCCCCCCAATAAAGGTTTAACCCCGTGATCACCCCCCGTCGCCAGTGTCACTAAGGCTGGGTTCACATTGCAGCGGTTTATGAGAACGAATGTGATTCGCACCGCACTGCAGTGCAAATCACATCCGATCTCTGTGCGATTCGAGTTCAGCCATTCGCCGCACCCGCCACACCCGCCGCACCGCCGCAAATTCGCACGGGACCCTTTTTTTGGCCTGCAGCAGAATCGGATCGCATGGGTGTTCACACCATGCGATCCGAGTTTGCAGATCGCACTGCGATATGCGAACTGATCTGGGGGTGTCAGTAACATTTCACTGACACTCCCAGCAGTTCGCATAGGGCAGTGTGAACTGCCGCCGGGAGGCATGCGATGCGGGAACCCGCCGCGGATTTGCGGCGTTTCCGCATCGCTCCAGTGTGAACCCAGCCTAATAAGCGATAATTTTTCTGATCGCCGTATTAGTGTCACAGGTGACGCTAGTTAGGCAGGTAGGTATTTAGGTTCGCCGCAGCTTTTTATAGCGCCAGGGACCCCCATATACTACCGCATAAAGCCCCCTGATTGCCCCCTAGTTAACCCTTTCACCTGTGATCACCATATAACTGTTACAGGTGACGCCGGTTGGTTAGTTATTTTTTTATAGTTTCAGGGCACCCGCCATTTATTACCTAATAAAGGTTTAACCCCCTGATCACCCGGCGGGTGTCATTTGTGACTAATAACTGTTAGGGCAGTTAGGGTTAGCCCCCTTTAGTTCTAAGGTACCCCCCTAACCCCCCCAATAAAGGTTTAACCCCGTGATCACCCCCCGTCGCCAGTGTCACTAAGGCTGGGTTCACATTGCAGCGGTTTGAGAACGGATGTGATTCGCACCGCACTGCAGTGCAAATCACATCCGATCTCTGTGCGATTCGAGTTCAGCCATTCGCCGCACCCGCCGCACCCGCCACACCCGCCGCAAATTCGCACGGGACCCTTTTTTTGGCCCGCAGCAGAATCGGATCGCATGGGTGTTCACACCATGCGATCCGAGTTTGCAGATCGCACTGCGATATGCGAACTGATCTGGGGGTGTCAGTAACATTTCACTGACACTCCCAGCAGTTCGCATAGGGCAGTGTGAACTGCCGCCGGGAGGCATGCGATGCGGGAACCCGCCGCGCATTCGTGGCGTTCCCGCATCGCTCCAGTGTGAACCCAGCCTAATAAGCGATCGTTTTTCTGATCGCTGTATTAGTGTCACAGGTGACGCTAGTTAGGCAGGTAGGTATTTAGGTTCGCCGCAGCTTTTTATAGCGCCAGGGACCCCCATATACTACCGCATAAAGCCCCCTGATTGCCCCCTAGTTAACCCTTTCACCAGTGATCACCATATAACTGTTACAGGTGACGCTGGTTGGTTAGTTATTTTTTTATAGTTTCAGGGCACCCGCCATTTATTACCTAGTCTCACTAGTGTACCCCTAAATTTAGGGGTGTCTACTTTCCAAAATGGGGTCATTTGGGGGGGGTTTGTGCCATCTTGGCATTTTATGGCCTTCAAAACTGTAACGCCCTTAGAAAGCCTGAAGGCGGTGCTTGGTTTTCGGGGCCCCGTACGCGGCTAGGCTCCCAAAAAGTCCCACATATGTGGTATCCCCGTACTCAGGAGAAGCAGCAGAATTTATTTTGGGGTGTCATTTCACATATGCCCATGGCATGCGTGAGCAATATATCATTTAGTGACAACTTTGTGAAAAAATAAAAAAATAAAAAAAAGTTTGTAATTTTCCCGCAACTTGTGGCAAAATATAAAATATTCCATGGACTCAACATGCCTCTCAGCAAATAGCTTGGGGTGTCTACTTTCTAAAATGGGGTCATTTGTGGGGGTTTTGTGCCATCTTGGCATTTTATGGCCTTCAAAACTATAATAGGTAGTGAGAAGTGAACTCAAAAATTTACGCCCTTAGAAAGCCTGAAGGCGGTGCTTGGTTTTCGGGGCCCCGTACGCGGCTAGGCTCCCAAAAAGTCCCACATATGTGGTATCCCCGTACTCAGGAGAAGCAGCAGAATTTATTTTGGGGTGTCATTTCACATACGCCCATAGCATGTGTGAGCAATATATCATTTAGTGACAACTTTGTGTAAAAAAAAAAAAAATATGTTTTTTTTTGTCATTATTCAATCGCTTGAGGCAAAAAAATAAAATATTCAATGGGCTCAACATGCCTCTTATCAATTTCCTTAGGGGGTCTACTTTCCAAAATGGGGTCATTTGGGGGGGTTTTGTACTGCCCTGCCATTTTAGCACCTCAAGAAATGAGATAGGCAGTCGTAAACTAAAAGCTGCGTAAATTCCAGAAAACGTACCTTAGTTTGTAGATGTGACAACTTTTGCGCAAACCAATAAATATACAATTATTGACTTTTTTTTTACCAAAGACATGTGGCTGAATACATTTTGGCCTAAATGTATGACTAAAATTGAGTTTATTGGATTTTTCTAATAACAAAAAGTAGAAAATATCATTTTTTTTCAAAATTTGCGGTCTTTTTACGTTTATATCGCAAAAAATAAAAATCGCAGAGGCAATCAAATACCATCAAAAGAAAGCTCTATTTGTGGGAAGAAAAGGACGCAAATTTTGTTTGGGTACAACATTGCATGACCGCGCAATTACCAGTTAAAGCAGCGCAGTGCCAAAGTGTAAAAAGACCTCTGGTCATTTACCAGCAAAATGGTCCGGTCTGAAAGTGGTTAAACCTGGACTTAAACCTGGACTCAGGGGTGTGGGTCCAAAATTCTGTGCAAGCGCAGATCGCCACAGTGTTGGAACTCATATGGCGGCGTGGTGCATGCGCAGTCCAGCGGGTAGCCATATGTGATGGGTCTCCATATGTAACGAAACAGAGGCAACCTCAAGGTGAACTAGCTCTTGATTTGCTCATTGCTGTATACATCACTATGTTGGTTCTCACACAGAGCAAAGCAGGACCAAACTTTGCAGAGTTGCTTTGGTGTGCATTTACATACACCATATAGTCAAAAGTACTGGGACACCTGCCTTTACACGTACATGAACTTTAATGGCATCCCAGTCTTAGTCCGTAGGGTTCAAAATGGAGTTGGCCCACCCTTTGCAGCTATAACAGTTTCAATTCTTCAGGGAAGATTGTCCACAAGGTTTAGGAGTGTGTCTATGGGAATATTTGACCATTCTTCTGGAAACGCATTTGTGAGGTCAGGCACTGATGTGATCAATAAGGCCTGGCTCGCAGTCTCTGCTCGAATTCATCCCAAAGGTCTTCTATCGGGTTGAAGGTCAGGACTCTGTGCAGGCCAGTCAAGTTCCTCCACCCCAAACTCGCTCATCCATGTGTTTATGGACCTTGCTTTGTGCATTGGTCCAAATCATTTGGTGGAGGGGGGATTATGGTGTGGGGGTTATTTTTCAGGGGTTGGGCTTGACCCCTTAGTTCCAGTGAAGAGAACTCTTAAGGCATCAGCATACCAAGACATTTTGAACAATTTCACGCTCACAGCTTTGTGGGAACAGTTTGGGGATGGCCCCTTCCTGTTCCAACATGACTGCGCACCAGTGCACAAAGCAAGGTCCATAAAGACATGGATGAGCGAGTTTGGGGTGAAGGAACTTGACTGACCTCAACCCGATAGAACACCTTTGGGATAAATTAGAGCGGAGACTGCGAGCCAGGCCTTCTTGTGCAACATTAGTGCCTGACCTCCCAAATGCTCTTCTGGAAGAATGGTCAAACATTCCCATAGACACACTCCTAAACCTTGTGGACGGCCTTCCCAGAAGAGTTGAAGCTGTTATAGCTGCAAAGGGCGGGCCAACTCAATATTGAACCCTACAGACTAAGACCGGGGAAGCTGTTAAAGTTCATGTGCGTGCAAAGGCAGACGTCAGAATACTTTTGACAATTTAGGGTATACAGTACTTGGGAAAAAAATAATAATAAATAAATATATATATATATATATATATATATATATATATATATATATATATATATTTATTAAAATACATTCCTCTGGACTTTTGTATTTTGCACTTGTAGAAGAATGGCTCTCCCACTGTGCATTTCCCTAGTTAGTCAAAAACGAAATAGGCGGCCATCCATTTTCTCCTCTCACACAAGAGTACAATTGGATACCTTTACAAAAGAGACATGGGACCAATCATGGTGAACAATCACATCATAATAGAATTTCAGGTACATTAGTAATTTTGCATAGTACATTTTATTTTTCAAATCTCTCAAAGAACCCATAAAACAGTGTCACTCACAGCGATAAAGAGATAGTATTCAAAATTACCATAATCAATTTACAAATTAGTATAATATTACTAGGAAATCTCAAGGTAGCAAAACCGCAATTGTTATTCTTTAAAGAAAGTCCAGCAATGAGTGCTCCTTCTGAAAAAATAAAGTACTATCATTATTTGGAACATAGACTGAACCATTCATAACCATGATGATTTTTTTGATCCATGGAATCAAAACATGATTGGCTCACAATAACCAATCAGATTCAAATACGCATTTTTTTCCAGTAGAGGTTTGGATTTCATTGGCTTCTGTTAGCCAGTAAAGAATGTTGAAGGCCATTCTTCTTCTTCTTCTCTTATCACTATGGTATGAAAGTCCTAAGTTTGCTTCCTATTTGTCCAGAGTCATTTAAAGGTAACAGATGCTTTGCCCATGCCTACCCACTCACAGTGAAGTGATATTGCTCTGTATGAGTGAAAATTAGCTGTGGTCACAACCAGGGCAGGACTTGGGGTGATGGGGGCCCCTGGGCTTGAGTCACTTCCGGGACCTACCTTTTATACATTACCGTATTTATCGGTGTATAACACGCGCCGGCATATAACATGCACCCCAAGTTTAGGAGGGAATTTTAAGGAAAAAAACTTTTAGGAGGGAAGTTTAAGGAAAAAACTTTTAAATGCCCATCAATGCAGCCTTATCAGTGTCCATCTGCAGCCTTGTCCAATGTCATTTGCAGCCTTGCCCCAGTGTCATTTGCAGCCTTGTCATTGCAGTCTTGTAGTTTAAAAATGGCGCTGCCAAGAGGCTCTCGGGTCCTCTCGGCGGCTCTCGGGTCCTCTCAGCAGCTCTCGGGTCATCTCGGTGGCTCATGGGTCATCTCGCAGTCCCGAGCAGGAGACGAGAGTAGCCGAGTGTACTCAGCTCGGCTCACAGTCACACCCAGTCCCTGTGTTATGTCCATCATAGGGCAGGACTGGGCGTGCCTGTGAGCGGAGCCGAGCCGAGTATAATCCGCTATGTATCTCAGCAGGGCCCACGGGGGCCCCCTACTGGACGGGGCCCATGGGCTTGAGCCCAGTCAAGCCCAATGGTAAGTCCAGCCCTGGTCACAACTTACACTATAATATATGTGGACATCCCTCCAAATTACTGAGGTCAGATGGTCCATGAAAACACAGTTTGATGATTTTGGTGGGGAGCCCTTACTTCAAACCCTTCGGAACATCTTTGGGATGAACTGAACACCAAATGTAGGTCTTCTCGTCCACTATTATGACCAATTTTTTTGGATAGGCCAAAAATATCAACAGACACACTCCAAACTCTTGTTGAAATCCTTCCCAGAAGGGTGGAGGATGTTATATTTGCAAAGGAGGCCAACTCCATAATATTGTTCATGGTTTTAGAATGGGATGTCTTGTATAGCTCATATAAGTGGGATCAGGTGATCAAGTGTGGTCAAGTGTGGTCAAGCGTGGTCAAGCGTGGTCAAGCGTGGTCAAATGTGGTCAAGCGTGGTCAAGCGTGGTCAAGCGTGGTCAAGCGGGGTCAAGTGTGGTCAAGCGTGGTCAAGCATGGTCAGGTGTCCGCAAACATTTGGGTGTATAGAGGGCTAAGGACTCCCACTCCCCCCCGTGTACCAGCACTGGGGTGTGACGCTCAGGAAACGAATGCTGTACCAAGGGTGGAAGAGAAGAGAATCCTCCTCATCTCGTACCAGGATGTATCAGCTATTTCACTTTCTCTTCGGTTTGAGAAATTCAGTAGCATTGGAACAGAAGGCCGCTATAAGCTTTGGGGGCAATTGGGTGACCCTGTTACTTTGCTCTGCAAGGGCAAAGCATCGGCTCACTTTAAACTGTAATCGTGTGCAGGCTCTATAGACGACCATAAAAATGATCACATCACTGTATGTACAAAGGGCTCAGATCACAATGCATCCCACCATACACAGAGTCCTTTAGGTACAGTCATTTCAGTTTGACATTTTCCCACCTGATACAACCTGCGAAGAGTTGACGGTTGTCATGGAAAGGCTGCTTTGCTGTAGTGTGGAGGACGGCACAACTATTCCTTGTGGGTTGTTGGACAGGACGGACATGGCGTTGGGAGAATTCTGTAACAAGTCCTAAAATGACAAGAGAAGGAAGTACATTTGCTCAACTGGTTTCCAAGAAAGGTAGAATAAAAGGAAATATATTGGAAAAGGAGGGTGATGGTAATGAGGAAGAGAGAAAATGTGAAGAATCCTTTATTAAAACAAGAGAAGAATTTGGGGGTACTGCCCATAACACATCAGATTAAAAGTGTTACATTTCATAGACAGGTTACAGAGTCACAGGCATCACTAATTTCTCTTCCCAACATTTTACCTTCCAAAGTATTTATATTTCTGTCCATCCAGTCCTGATATTTACACAGTTCAGCACACAGCATAGCTTTGTCTGGCAGAGTCCTGATTCTTCTGTGCTGTGGTTAAGTATTGCCTTGTCCAACCCATAGCCCAACCTTTCTCAACCCTTTCACTCTAGAGCAGTGGTTCTAAACTCTTATAAAAAAAAAAAAAAAAAAAAAACTTGGAATCCATGCGTCCGGCGCCCTGCATGTGGATTAGGGGCCGGGCTGATAGATTGGGAGTTGGCGCCCCTGCACCCCATATGGATGGGCCGCCACTGCTGGAGTAACAACACTGGTTCTGCCCAGTGGTGTTGGCCCCAGAACTACACAGGCATCATCAAATGGGAGGTCAATCAGCCACAGCTCAAGGAATCCCTGGCAACATGCCCTAGAGCAAGGGTAGGCAACCTCGGCCCTCCAGCTGTTTTGAAACTACAAGACCCATGAGACATTGCAAGACCCTGACAATCACAGGCATGACTCACATAGGCATGATGGGGTTTGTAGTTTCACCACAGCTGGAGTGCCAAGGTTGCCTACTCCTGCCCTAGAGGAACCTTTGAAATAAATTTTCAAGTCTTGAGGTACACCCGATAAAAGCAAATTCATCAGAGGTCAACTACCATTTACATTGGAGGTCAGTAGGAAAAATGCCCCTTTTACCATGGTGGTAAGAATGATACCTTTACAGATAGCTAAAAGGATCATTGGTGTTATACTGCTGGCTCTTCCAAGTGGTGCTGGCCCCCGGAACTATGCAGGCACCATCAGATGGCAAGTTAATTAACCACAGCTCAAGGAACACCTAGCAAGCTCTAGAGCCGGGATTTGCAATTAGCGGACCTCCAGCTGTTGCAGAACTACAATTCCCATGAGGCATAGCAAGACTCTGACAGCCACAAGAATGACACCCAGAGGCAGAGGCATGATGGGACTTGTAGTTTTGTAACAGCTGGAGTCCGCTAATTGCATATCCCTTTAACTACTATCTTTAACCACTTCCATACTGGGCCTATTATGGCACTCCTCTCCTACATGTAAAAATCATATTTTTTTTTTGCTAGAAAATTACTCAGAACCCCCAAAACATTATATATTTATTTTTTAGCAGATGCTGTAGGGAATAAAATGGCGATCATTGCAACTTTTTATCTTGCACGGTATTTGCGCAACAATTGTTAAAACAAGTTTTTTGGGGAAAAAAAACGGTTTCAGGATTTAAAAAATAACAAAACAGTAAAGTTAGCCAATTTTTTAATAGAATGTGAAAGATGATGGCACGACGAGTAAAGTGATACCCAACATGTCACGCTTTAAAATTGTGCACACTCATGGAATGACGCCAAACTTCAGTACTTAAAAATCTCCATAGGTGACGCTTTCAATTTTTTTTTTTACAGGTTACATGTTTAGAGTTACAGAGGGAGGCTAGTGCTAGAATTGTTGCTCGCACTCTAATGCACGTGGCGATACCTCACATGTGTGGTTTGAACAGCGTTTACATATGTGGGTGGGGCTAACATGTGTGTTCGCTTCTGAGAGCGAGCTATCGGGGACAGGGGCATTTAAAACTTTTTTTTATTATTATTTTACTTTTTTTTTTGTTTTACTTTCTTTTACAACATTTTTTTTTGATCACTTTTATTCCCAAGGGATGTAAACAAAAAAAAAATCCACAATCTCATACTTACTTGCCGCGATCTCGGCTTTGTTTACAACCTCATAACGTCGCGCCTGGGCCTCCGACGGTCATAGAGATGAGCGGTGACCATCTGGTCACCGCTCATCTCTATGCTTATCATCCGGCGGCGGGTGATTCTTTCTCCAGGTCCCCGATGGCACGGAAGAGCCCGGAGAAGCACCGGATGGCAGCAGGAGGGGAAGATGTCCCCTCCCGTCGCCTGCAAGAACAATCAAGCGGTGGAACTGCCACTATGATCATTCTTATGGTGCACAGAATCGCCGGGCGGAAAACAAGGATATCTGAATGATGCCTGTAGCTGCACCCATCATTCAGGTATTCCCACTGAAATTCTAGGGCGTCATATGACGTTCTTGGGTGGGAATTGGTTAAAACAATTCTTGAGGTACAACTGATAAAACCAATTTATCGGGGGTTAGTGGAAAAAATGGTTAGTTACATTGGTGGTCATTGGGAAAATGTCTCTTAGCTAAAAAGGATCATTGGTGTTATTATACCGCTGGCTCTCCCAAGTGGTGTTTGCACTGGAACTATGCAGGCACCATCAGATGGAAAGTCAATCGACCACAGCTCAAGGAACCCCTAGCAAGCTCTGGAGCAGGTTTTCTCAACCTTTTAACCCTAGAGGAACCCCAAAAATAATTTTGATGTCTCGAGGAACCCTTACTAAAACCAAATCATCAGGGCTCAATAAGAAAAATGCTCCTTATATTAGTGGTCAATAGGAAGAATGTCTTCCTTAAAGCGGGATTCCACCCTAAAGTGGAACCTCCGCTGATCGGAACCCCCCCCTCCGGTGTCACAATTGACACCTTTCAGGGGGGAGGGGGTGGAGATACCTGTCAAAGACAGGTATTTTCACCCACTTCCGGGCATAGACTCCCACGGGAGTCTACGCCATTTCCTGCCCTGCCGCGCTGTCTGCTGGGACACACACGGGTCCCAGTGACAGCGCGGAGATTTCTGATTGCGCGGCGCGGCTCGCGCATGCGCAGTAGGGAACCGGGAAGTGAAGCCGATTCGCTTTACTTCCTGATTCCCTCACCTCGAGCGATCGATCGGCCTTGGCTGCCGGCATCGCTGGAACCCGGGACAGGTGAGTGTCCATTTATTAAAAGTCAGCAGCTGTAGTATTTATAGCTGCTGGCTTTAAATATTTTTTTTTGGGGCGGAATCCCTCTTTAAAGTGGTGTTTAGAATGCCACCCTTAAAGACAGCAAAAAAGATATTTGGTGTCACGCTCCTGGCTTTGCTAAGTGGTGGTGAACCTTGAACTCTGTAGGCATCATCAAAATAGGTGGTCCATCAGCCACAGCTCAAGGAACCCCTAGCAACCTCTGAAGGAACCCCAGGGTTCCACGCAACCCTGGTTGAGAATGGCTGCTCTGGAGGAACGCTAGGGTTCCTTGCTACTCTGCACTACTTAAAGTGGTTGTAAACCTTTACAACCAACTTTGACCTACAGGTAAGCCTAGATTAAGGCTTACCTGTAGGTCCAACAAATATCTCCTAAACCTACATGGTTTAGGAGATATTTGCCGAAAGAAAGGCACTGAGTGCACCGCGGTCAACGGCGATATATGCCGCGAGTGGCGGCTCCCGTGTGCATTCGTGGGAGTGACGTCATCGTGGCTTCGCTGAATGACAGCGGCGGAGCAGCGAGACCCACCGAGAAAATGGATGCGCCGGAATACAGGGGACAGCAGTGACTTCGCTGGCTCCTGTGTCAGGTAAGTGACACATAATGGACTACTATGCGATGCATAGTAGTCCATTATGCTTTACCTTTGCAGGGAATGAAAAAGGAAGTAAACTCATTAGGGTTTACTTCCTCTTTAAAGTGTTGTTTAGAATGCCACCCTTAAGATAGCAAAAAAGATATTTGGTGTCATGCTTCTGGCTTTGCTAAGTGGTGCTGAACCTTGAACTTTGTAGGCATCATCAAAATAGGTGGTCCATCAGCCACACCTCAAGGAACCCCTAGCAACCTCTAAAGGAACCCCAAGGTTCCACGGAACCCTGTTTGAGAATGGCTGCTCTGGAGGAACGCTAGGGTTCCTTGCTACTCTGCACTACTTAAAGCGGGATTCCACCCTAAAGTGGAACCTCCGCTGATCGGATCCCTCCCCCCCTCCGGTGTCACAATTGACACCTTTCAGGGGGGAGGGGGGTGGAGATACCTGTCAAAGACAGGTATTTTCACCCACTTCCGGGCATAGACTTCCGTGGGAGTCTACGCCATTTCCTGCCCTGCCGCGCTGTCTGCTGGGACACACACGGGTCCCAGTGACAGCGCGGAGATTTCCTATTGCGTGGCGAGGCTCGCGCATGCGCAGTAGGGAACCGGGAAGTGAAGCCGATTCGCTTCACTTCCCGATTCCCTCACCTAGAATGGTGGCGACAGCAGCCGAGGGCCGATCGATCGATCGGCCTCGGCTGCCGGCATCGCTGGAACCCGGGACAGGTGAGTGTCCATTTATTAAAAGTCAGCAGCTGTAGTATTTATAGCTGCTGGCTTTTAATATTTTTTTTTTTTTTGGTGGAATCCCTCTTTAAAGTGGTGTTTAGAATGCCACCCTTAAGATAGCAAAAAAGATATTTGGTGTCATGCTTCTGGCTTTGCTAAGTGGTGCTGAACCTTGAACTTTGTAGGCATCATCAAAATAGGTGGTCCATCAGCTACACCTCAAGGAACCCCTAGCAACCTCTAAAGGAACCCCAAGGTTCCATGGAACCCTGGTTGAGAATGGCTGCTCTGGAGGAACGCTAGGGTTCCTTGCTACTCTGCACTACTTAAAGCAAAATGATGAGGTCATCTCTCTCTCACTCTGCTCTTTCCTCCTGTCAGTATGTTCCTTGTTAGTACATGAACATTGCACATCTCCTGAATGGCTCCTATTGCTTCTCCTCCCTCTTCCATTCTGACCTCTGCTGGACCGGGGCTGCAAGAAGCTGATATCACTATGTACTGATATTGCTTGTCTTTAAAAAAAAAAAAAATACATTCAATTATGCATTAATGAGTAGAGCTGCATTAATTAATGCGTTGTGTGTCTTCCCAGAGTTCATCTTTAAATATGCTCAAAGGCTATAGGTTTGCCAGCGGTGCATTGTTTCTTATTACAATCCTGATAGCCTTCTGAAGATGCAAACTAAAACTCAGCAGAAAGTGGAGTTTTACTTTTTGATAAATGAGGCCTAATATAACAGGCTCATGGTTACGAGCCTACAATGGAAGGCGAGAAGCAGAAGACAGACTTATCCATGAAATATATACATTGTTCATAAAATATTACTATATAATTATATAGCGTAAAAAATGAAATTTTATGTCGGATCGCGCCCGAATTAAAACAGAAATTGGAATTTTCCTGCAGGAAAGGTGGACGTCCACTTCCAACCGCAGACTATTCATTACCATCATAATATATTTATTTTCTGCTAGGATCTGGAGGTGTTTTTTTTTTTTTTTTTTTGCACGAGAGCTTAAATCCTCATTACGTTTCCTGACCAATGCATTCTAATTAGATCAACATTTAAAAAAAAATAAAAAAAAAATAAAAAAAATCTATTCACAACAGCCACAGGACAGCTTTACATCTCATTAACTTCTCACTTCCTATTTTCAGCAGAATTACTGATAAAAATGTGCATCTCCATTTTCCCGAGCGCGCAGCCCCACCGCTTCATATCTAACATCTCTCTTGTCGCCCGGGATGCAAGTCGTTGCCGTGGCAACCTGCAATAATAGAAGCTAATAAATTACAAACGAGATGCTCGTTGAGCAATTATTGTCGTCCTTTATGCAAGTTTCTTGCTAATTTCGCTCATAAGGGAAAGCGCAATAAGCAGAGACGGCATAAGAAGTCTCTTTTCCAGAGGATATTAGCAAACAAGAGGAAGAAAAAGCCCCCTCTCCCTACTTTTAAAATCAGTGATTAAGTGGTTCTGTTATTTCAGGATGTCTAAATTAGATTTTTTTTTTTTTTTTTTTTGTGCCATTATTTATTTGTATTTTTGAGACGATCCTGGGAGGAAAAGGAAAAAATGAAAGAAAATTGCTCATAATGAATATATCTTTTCATGTAGAGCGCATCAAATATTCCTGATATCATCTCCAGTGCCAGCGCATACAATATTTAAATATTCTCTGCAGCCCATAAAACGCACAACACAAAAGGCTGCTGGATTTGCGACTGCTGATCGGAGGGGGGGGGGGGATAGCCGGGGTATTGTTGTGACACAGTGTGAAAGCATAGCTGGCCAGTCAAGTGTACGTTTGTCCAGCAGAGATTTGTAATAGCGGGTAGGCCTCAGTTTTAAATGCTGATACGTCCACAATGGAAAAGGTAAAAAAAAATAAAAAATCAATCACAAAAATTATCCTTATTGGTCAAAAATATGACGCCTGGCTCCTGTGCAACTTCCCAGCCCATCTTTTTATACTCAAGTACAGGAAGGAGCATGTAGATCTGGATCCTTGGATAGTAGATAAAAAGGCCTTAGGCCAGCCATAGACGGTTCAAATCTTGGCTGGTTCCTGCTGAACCGGCCGAGATTCGAACCATTTGTGGGCAGACTGAATGCACCAAGTTGATCGATCTATCACTAGAAAAAAAAGAGAGGAAGGATCCCTGGTGCCACACATCCATGGTGTCCTGTGATGGTTATGGGAGAGACGACCTCAGCCTGGGCTCCCCCGCAAGGCCACGACCCCAACGTGTTTCACTCCGCCGAACGCGTTTCAGACGTGAGAGAACTGAGTTTGGGGCGTGGCCTGGCAGGAGCCCAGGCTGAATTTGTCTCTCCCATAACTATCACAGACCACCGTGGATGTGCGGCACCAGGGATCTTTCCTCTCTTTCTTCTAGTGACTATAGGAGCTGCGACGAGCTCCATCTCTTGTTGGCACTCCTGCGGTGGATGTGGCATCACCCACACTACTCCCCACAGTCATCAAGCCTGAGCAGCACACTTACAAATCGTTGATTGATCTATCAACTTGAGTACAAACTAGCCTGTTGGATTTACTTGCGATTATCGATTCTAATCACTGTCCACTACCCCTGCCCCCCACCAGTAGAATAAAATGTTTGGGCAGGAAGAATTCCCCTGTCAGCACTGTTTGTGTTAACGGGGGCAATCGTGCAAATTTCTTTCCTGCAACCTGTGGCCTGCCTTAGTCTGATCCAGATGGTCTAGGCTTGGCAGCTCTTTAACAAAGCTAGGGTCTTCCAAGAGATAGGGGGCACCCAGTTTGAAAAGTCAACATATAGTTGAGCCAAAAGGAGCACCAAACATGTTGCTGAGAGTTCAATTGTTTTTTATTTGCTCCACAAAAGACAACAGGAAAAAAATATTAGGCAGCCAATGCTTGCCTGGTAAAGCAGCCTGATGAAGGGGGTGCTTTGGTCCCCAAAACACATTGGAAGCCTATAGTTTTTCGTGTTGCCCTTGTGGAACAAATAAAATATATTTGGACTAATGTGTTTTGCATTCCTTCAGGTCAAAAACCTGGAGAAAGTCTCTGCGGATGAAACGCGTTGGGGAGGGGCTTATGCTGGCGTCATCATTCCGGACCATGATGTTAACTTATCCCATGAGTGCATTTCTTTGATTAAATAGTTACATAGTTATATAGTTGGTAAGATTGAATAAAGATAACAGTCCATATAGTTCAACCTGTGTAGGTGTATGTGTGTAGAGAAATCATTTCCCATATTCCCGTATTTAGTTTTCGCTAAGATGCCTGTCCAAGCGTCTTTTAAAACTATTCATACTTTCTATCGACACCACCGATTGTGGAAGAGAGTTCCACATCCTTACCACTCTGACAGTGAAAAAAACCCCTACGTAACTTAAGGTTTAACCGCTTCCCTTCCAATCTCATCGGGTGGTCCCCCCCCATGTCCTCTTACACTCCCTGGGACTGAAAAGTTTCTTACTTACGCTGGGATCACTGTTGCAATATTTGTATAAATAAATCTCCTCTCAAGCGTCTCTTCTCCAGGGACAATAAATTTAGCGCTTGTAGTCGTTCCTCATAATTGAGGTCCTCCAGACCCCATATTCATTTAGTTGCTCTTCTCTGGACTCTTCTCCAGCTCCAGCACATCCCTTCTGAGGACTGGTGACCAGAACTGGATGGAATACTCCAGATGTGGCCAAACCAGAGTTTTATAAAGTGGTAGAATAGACGTTTCATCTCTGGAGTAAATTACCTTTTTAATGCACGCTAATATTCTGCTTGCTTTGGTAGCCGCAGCTTGACACTGCATGCTTTTGCTCAGTCTGTCTTCTACTAGGACCCCCAGATCCTTCTCCATCCTGGAAGCGCCTCTCAACAAATAAAATATTTTACCGGTTTTACACTATGGAAGCTTTGGGATCTCTCTTCCTGGTTAACCTCTGATTAACCCCTTATGTACCAATGCCTGAGGCTCTGAGTCTTCCATCCATCCATACATCCATGTGCAGGATCCATACTGAGTGGTGTGATCTGAGTGTTTGGGTTAACTTTTGGTGTACCAAGCCTTCTATAAATTGGGGTCTGTTATTCTGGTAAGAGGCTGAGATTCTTATGAATGGTGATGGAACTCACTGGGAGCATGTTTATTTGAATTTATTAGATTTTTGACTTTCATTGGTGAATTATATGTATATTGGAATATATGGACTTGTGGAAATAATACACAAGTCCATATATTGGAATATAAGGACTCATATATATATATAATTTTAAGGCACAGAGGACTTAATTAAATTACTCATAATTCATTGATTGTGCCTTTTATTATTGTTTGGAACAGTGCAACATACAGTATGTGGTCTATGTATCAACTGTATACAGTATAGACTGAGGCTCTGAGTCTTCCATCCATCCATACATCCATGTGCAGGATCCATACTGAGTGGTGTGATCTGAGTGTTTGGGTTAACCCTTGGTGTACCAAGCCTCCTATAAATTGGAGTCTGTTATTCTGGTAAGAGTCTGAGATTCTTATGAATGGTGATGGAACTCACTAGGAGCATGTTCATTTGAATTTATTAGATTTTTGACTTTCATTGGTGAATTATATGTATATTAGAATATATGGACTTGTGGCAACAATATATGAGTCCATATATTGGAATATAAGGACTCATATATATATAATTTTAAGGCACAGAGGACTTAATTAAATTACTCATAATTCATTGATTGTGCCTTTTATTATTGTTTGGAACATTGCAACATATAGTATGTGGTCTATGTATCAACTATATACAGTATAGACTATTTTTTTATATCCACTGCTTTTACGGGCTAAGCTGGGCTGGAAAAAAAGATCTGTTGGCCACATCCCCCTGTGGAAACACCAGCCAGAAAAAGTATTCCAAAGGGAAAATGCGCTTCTTGCCCACGGCTAACAATCAGATTATTTGATGCTTTTTTAGACCAGGACAGTAAAAAAATGATAGCTGGAAGCTTGTTGGCTGCTGTGGGCAACCCCCTCCCCCCCCAACAAATCTTGGAGCGATTTTCACACACAAGGCCTAAAGTCAGCAGTATATAATTAACTATTTTCTCCACATACAAGTTAATGGGGAGACAAAAGGAGCCTAAGGTATGTTGATGCAGCTTAGAAGGAAGTCAAATGCAGGTCAACTGCACCAGTGAAAGAACTTCTAATGGTCTCCCAAGCATCTCAAATTATACTCTAAGCAAGCTGCACCTACCATCAACACAAGCCCTTAAATGTTCTCATGTAAACATCCTGCCTTAAGCAGGAGTGTTTCCCAAATGTTAGTACTGCCTGGCTATATTCAGCTAAGAGTTTAATTAAATAGGATCTGTCTTTGCCTGGCCTTCCGTATACCCAGCTGTATTGTCTATGTCTGCCTCCTGCTGGGGGCTGGAAATAGAGTGGGAAGAGACAATGGGTCTGGGTTATGAATATTTATCTACTTTCCAGGTCAACCCCCAGGACAGTGGCAGGCAAGCTTTGGAGAGCAGGAATCAGCCTGTATCATCTAGAAAAGTCCACCATCATAAGTTAAAGGAAACCTTTCCAAGTGGTGCATGCTGTGGGTCTACCTTTACGAGGGTGTCTTCCCCCTAGGCTCTCGCCCTGGGGGAGGTAATGTATCAGACCTGCTGCCAAGAAAGGGCCTTTGGTTAAGAGACTAGGCCTAGGGTTTAGGCCTGAAGCTGGCCCTGTCTATATGGGGGGAACCTGGTCCCAACACAGTGTGCTGAGAGGCAAACTCTGCTACAGGAGGTGTCTCAGAAAACTCTGCGAAAGTTCAGCCTTACAAGGAGGCTGGTAGCTTACAGAATGCCCGTTAAGGCATGAAGTCCCTTGGTCTGTCAAGCAGAGAGTGGAGTTTGGAGTCTGTATAGAGTCATTGGTATCTGGAGCCTCTCACCATCTCTCCTTGAACTTGATCACCAAAAAAGTGACTGGTGCCCACTGCCTCATACCTTCACCACATGCCAAAGACACAGCCCTGGGGTAAAATTTCCTTGACCTTTCCCCCTAGCCTCCAGGGGGTAGCAACATACTTCTGAAGTAATCTGCTCTGTACTGTGGGTGGCTGAGTTCAGGGTATCTTAATTTTGGGTCCAATAATCTATTTTCACTAGGTATGTTGTGTGGGATGTTTCTGATGAGTTCTGACTTGGCGTCTCTGTGACTTTCAGTTCAATTTTCATACAAAAAAAAATCTACTCTGATATACATGGAATGAGGACTCGATGTTGTCTGACCTGTGTGTGAAGGCTGTTGGATGCTTGGTTTGGGGAATAGGGTCCTCCTAAGTCGTTCCTGAGGAGATTATCGCTGTGCATTTTGGTTTTCAGGCAGGTGATGTAGCGGTTGCAGAAATCCTTGCACAATTCATTCACCTTTTCCAGTTCAAGCAGGTGGATTCTAAGTACTTGGATTGCCTTCACCATCTGGAAAGAAAAGACATTTAGGTTAACATCAGGAGTCATCACATGCATATATCAGACTATCAGAGAAGAAGAACAGCCATTATCAATGCTTCATTAAAATATGTCAAACAATTCTTAAGCCGCGTACACACGGGCGGACTGTCTGTCCAACTTAGTCCGCCGAAACACATTTCAGCGGACAGTCCGCTCGTGTGTGGGCTTCAGCGGACTTTTTCAGCGTGCAGTCTGGCGGACTAAGTATTTCGGAATTTCCGTAATATTGTCCGTCATACTTTGGTTTCAGCGGACAGTCCGCTCGTGAGTAGGCTAGTTCGACGGACTAAGTATGGCGCATGCTCAGAAAGGATTTACACGGCGAAAGGTTGCATTGCTGTGTATTGGACGTCCTATTTCTAGTCCCGTCGTACGTGCTGTACACGTCATCGCGCAAGCTTTCGATGGACTGTTTGTTCATCGTGTGTGGTCAAGTCCGTTCATTCGAAAGTAGGACGGACTGTCCGTCGTATTGTCTGACGGACTTAGTTGGCCAGACAGTCCGCCCGTGTGTACGCGGCTTTACATTTGATTGATTATATTCTCTTCCTCTGGATGGCCGTAAACCTCAGCCTGGTAAAAATCAAGGTAGAGTGTTCTCTGGATGGAGTGAATGGAAAAAGGGACTTCTGACTTTTCTGACCTGATCTCTAATCGCCGGATTTCAAGAGAAGTTCACCTGCTGTTCATCAGCCATACATGATACATAACTACATATGCCGCCTACACACGATCAAATTGTCCGGCGTACTTAGTCCGACAAACAATCCGGCGGATAGTCCGGCGGACTTTCTACCGAACGGACTTGGCCACACACGGACACACGGAAAGTCCGGCGTTTGCTAGTGCGATGACGTACAGCACGCACAACGGGACTAAGATTGGGCTGCAAAACTACTTTCTAAGTCCGCCGGACTTTACGCTGAAAAAGTCCGCTGAAGCCCACACACGATCGGATTGTGCGGTGAAATGCGGTCCGGCCGACTAAGTACGCCGGACAATTTGATCGTGTGTACGTGGCATTACAGTGCATCTGGGAAGTATTCACAGCACTTCACTTTTTCCACATTTTGTTATGTTACATCCTTATTCCAAAATGGATTACATTTATTATTTTCCTCAAAATTCTACAAACAATACCCCAAAATAAAAACGTGAAAGGAGTTTGTTTGAAATCTTTGCAAATTTATTAAAAATAAAAAATCCCATGTACATAAGTATTCACAGCCTTTGCCATGACACTCAGAATTGAGCTCAGGTGCCGTGCCTCCTGTTTCCACTGATCATCCTTGAGATGTTTCTACAACTTGATTGGAGTCCACCTGTAGTAAATTCAGTTGATTGGACATAATTTGGAAAGGCACGCACCTGTGTATATAAGATTCCAGGTTAAAAGTGCACGTCAGAGCACAGACCAAGCCATGAAGTCCAAGGAATTGTCTGTAGACCTCCAAGACAGGATTGTATGGGGGCACCGATCTGGGGAAGGGTACAGAAAAATTCTGCAGCATTAAAGATCCCAATGAGCAGAGTGGCCTCCATCATCCATAAATGGAAGAAGTTTAGAACCACCAGGACTCTTCCTAGAGAGGGACTCCTGGCCAAACTGACCGATCGGTGGAGAAGGGCCTTAGTCAGGGAGGTGACCAAGAACCTGATGGTCACTCTGACAGAGCTCCAGCATTTCTCTGTGAAGAGAGGAAAACCTTCCAGAAGAACAACCATTTCTGCAGCATTCCACCAATCAAGCCTGTATGGTAGAGTGGCCAGGTGAAAGCCATTCCCCATGACAGCACGCTTGGAGTTTGCCAAAAGGCACCTGAAGGACTCAAGATGAAAAAATTCTGGTGTGATGAAACAAAGATTGAAGCCTTTGGCCTGAATGGCAAGCATCATGTCTGGAGGACACCAGGCACTGCTCATCTCCTGGCCAATGCCATCCCAAAAGGTGAAGCATGGTGGTGGCAGCATCATTCTGTGGGGATGATTTTCAGCAGCAGGAACTGGGTGACTAGTCGGGACTGAGGGAACGATGAATGCAGCAATGTACAGAGACATCCTTGTTGAAAACCTGCTTCAGAGCACTCTGGACCGCAGACTGGGGCAAAGGTTTATCTTCCAACAGGACAATGACCCTAAGCACACAGCCAAGATAACAAAGGAGTGGTCACGGGGGGACAACTCTGTAAATGCCAGAGCGCAATTGAACATCTCTGGAGAGATCTGAAAATGGCTGTGCACCGACGCTCCCCATCCAACCTGATGTAGCTTGAGAGGTCCTGCAAAGTAGAATAGGAGAAACTGGCCAAAAATAGGTGTGCCAAGCTTGTAGCATCATACTCAAAAAGACATGAGGCTGTAATTGGTGCCAAAGGGGCTTCAAAAAAGTATTAAGCAAAGGATGTGAATATTTATGTAAATAAGATTTGTTTTTTGTTTTGTTTTTTAATAAATTTGCATAAATTTCAAACAAACTTCTTTCACATTGTCATTATGGGGTATTGTTTGTAGAATTTAGAGGAAAGTAATCAATTAAAGCTATTTTGGAATAAGGCTGGAACATAACAAAATGTGGGAAAATTTAAGCGCTGTGAATATTTTCCAGATGTAGTGTATTAAGTGTGGCCACCACATTGCCTGAAAAAAAACAACTTAATGGAAGTCTGCATGGAATTATAGGGTCGGGTATTTATTCCTGGAGTCTGTTGACACACAAGTTTTGGCTTTTTTTTTTTTTTTTTTTTTTAGTCCAACCCCACCTATTTTTCAAGGCCATTTTCTATGGTGACATTTTGTAAATTAAGTTATATGAGTTGACTATTCCAACCAAAAGACCTGACTTTAATCTACTAAAGTCAGAACAACACCAAGCTAAGTCACCTTTCTGTCCAAATCCTGTGACTAACCCATTAGTCGTTGAATAAGTAGTGCATTTTATATACAACCGTATAGATCAGACCAAAATGAGGGACAAATGAGGAAGAAAGAGGGACAAAGGGACATTACTCCATAATGCCGCGTACACACGATCAAATTGTCCGGCGTACTTAGTCCGCCGAAACGCATTTCACCGGACAATTTGATCGTGTGTGGGCTTCAGCGGACTTTCCCAGCGTAAAGTCCGGCGGACTTAGTATTTTTGCAGTCCAATCCAGCGGACTAAGAATGACGCATGCTCAGAAGCAAGTACGAGAAGGAAGCTATTGGCTACTGGCTATTGAACTTCCTTTTTCTAGTCCAGTCGTACGTGCTGTACGTCATCGTGCTAGCAAACGTCGGACTTTCTGTGTGTCCGTGTGTGGCCAAGTCCGTTCGGTAGAAAGTCCGCCGGACTATCCGCCGGATTGTTTGCCGGACTAAGTACGCCGGACAATTCGATCGCGTGTACGCGGCATAACAGGGACAGTACCTCAAAATCAGGGACAGTTGGGAGTTATGCTCTACTGAAGGAGAAACAAGGGAGCTGACTCAATGGACAGCAAATAAATGTGATGGAAGTTGTATTTTAATAGATTAAAAAGTACAGGTTCCCCTACTAAGGCACCATGCAATGTTATATATTTAAGCGTGTAAACGACAAAAGGAACGGTTTATTGGAGATCACGGCACCGCTGTACATTTTCTATTCAGAGCGGAAATTTTGTGTAAAGGTTTGCAGACAGAAAAAGGCAGCTATGGGGTACAGGCAAGGCCGGGTGACATAAATCTCTCAATTAGCTCAGATCATTTGTTCAGCTCCCATTTACGTCCCTGCCTGGCCGAGCAGTATATCTGTCCCCCTGAAGAGTTACAGGCCACGGAAAGACGTGCACAGGATTGTAAAAAACACAGATGCTGAATTAATTGACTGCGTGGCACTCTGCGGCTGATTGAGTTGATAATGGCAAGATCTGACCTTTTTCTATTTTCTAATTATGTGCATCTCGGCTGCGAGGAATACATGATTTCTCTTCTAATGATGGCTAATGTCGCTGGCCTTTTCATCATCTTTACGCCAGAACAATTTCTCAGGATTTACATGGCAGCAAAAGAGCTGGAACATAAGGCGGAGACACGAATTTAGTATACCGCAGAGCTGGAGCCGTTTCCGGTTAGTTAACGTCCCGGTCGTAACGTCCACCATGAATGGTCAGAGTGTAGCGGAGAAGATAATGCCTTGGCGTGGATCTCTCATACAACAGATGTCTCAAGGATTCTCAGAATTTAAAAACTTTCTACACAAGTGCTCTTTTAGACTTTCTGTTTGTGCACTGGCATTACCGGGTACTGATAACTGCCCAGTGGCGTCACTAGGGTTGGTGTCACCCGGTGCGAAAAAAATTGGTGTCACCCCCCACCAACTATAGTCCCCCCCTCAGTGCAGACCCCCCCACTAAGTACAGACCACCCTCCATCAATATAGTCCCCCCTCCCTCAGTATAAACCTCCCCCTCAGTACAGAGACCCTCTCCGTGAAGACCCCTCCATCAGTACAGACACCCCCTCCATGCAGACACCCCCAGTAGTAAAGGCACCCCCCAACGTGCAGACTCCCCAGTACAGATCCCCCTCAGTACAGACACCCCCCCAGTACAGACCCCCTAGCAGTACAGACACCCCCCTCAGTACAGACCCCCCCAGTACAGACACCCCCCAGTACAGACACCCCCAAGTACGGACACCCCCCAGTACAGACCCCCCTCTGTACAGACCCCCCAGTACAGACACCCCAGTACAGACACTCCAGTACAGACACCCCAGTACAGACACCCCCCTCAGTGCAGACACCCCCAGTACAGACACCCCCAGCAGTAAAGACACCCCCCAACGTGCAGACTCCCCAGTACAGACCCCCCTCAGTACAGACACCCCCCCAGTACAGACCCCCCTCAGTACAGACACCCCCCTCAGTACAGACCCCCCAGCAGTACAGACACCCCCTTCAGTACAGACACCCCTCAGTACAGACACCCCCCAGTACAGACACCCCTCGGTGCAGACACCCCCTTCCCATGCAGACCCCCTGAGTACAAACACCCCCAGCAGTAGAGATACCCCCCTCAGTACAGACACCCCTTTCTGAGCAGACCCCCCAGTACAGACACCCCCCAGTACAGATACCCCCCAGTACAGATACCCCCAGTACAGACTCCCCTCAGTACAGACTCCCCTCAGTACAGACCCCCCTCCAGTACAGACACCCCCCAGTACAGACACCCCCCAGTACAGACACCCCCCTCAGTGCAGAACCCCATCAGTATAGATGCCCCCTTACAAACCACACCTCAGAACAGCAGAGCTCAGGCTCCTCCTCCTCTGTGGATGTAAACAGAGAGGAGGGGGAGGTGGCTTTGTTTGTTCTGATCTGCTGAGGGACACAGCCGCAGTGCGAGCCTCGAGGCACAGGGCAGCAGGCGGTGTTAGCGGTGCTGCTACCCACAGGTGTCACCCCTCTGGCGGGTGTCATCCGGGTGTGGCCCACCCCCTCCGCACCCGCCTAGCAACGCCTCTGTAACTGCCCCTTCCATGTGCACCTTTTTTGTTGGTTCTAAAAAATGAATCAATTGACCTTTTTCCATTGCAGAATTTGCCATTTATTTTAAAAACAGCTGCCTTCTTCCAGTCTGGGCTTATCAGGCAAACAGCTAAATACCTAATTTAGACCCCCTGAGACAGACCCCCCCCCCCCCACTACTTCCAACATGCGTGCAGATACATCCACCGCACGCCAAGATACTCAAAGTGGCTTAAGAGTTTTGAGTTCCCAAAGTTCCTCTTTACATCAGAGGACAGGGATTACCGCTGGAGAATCAGAGGACAGGGATTACCGCTGGAGAATCAGAGGACAGGGATTACAGCTGGAGAATCAGAGGACAGGGATTACCGCTGGAGAATCAGAGGACAGGGATCCATTCCCCTCCCAGCACTGTATACAGCTCCCCCACACTTCACAGGGCTGAAATCACATTCCTTTACACACAGTCTGTCAGTCTTTAGAGGGTGGCTTTTATGTTGCCCTTCTGATCTGTGATATTCTCTGGTCGGGACGGCAGTGTAGTTGCAGTAGGCAGATAAACCCTGTGCAGATCATGGCTGACTGGCTGTGTTGTAAAGGAATGTGATTTCAGCCCTGCGGAGGAGGAACAGTATAGAGTGCTGTAATGGGAAAGAAGCTCAGCAGCGGGGCTTAGCATGCACGGTGGAGGGGGTGATCAGGGGGCTTTGGGGGGCAACTTAGACCTGGGAAGGCAAAGCCATGTGACACAAAATCTGGAGCCTGCAGCCCTTCAGGCCACCCCCCGAGGAGGCGAGGAGGTGTTAAGGGATTTGTTTTACCAATTTCTGAAGATTTCTCAGTGTTGGCAGGTGTCTTTTCACCAGCTGTCAGGGAAGTGGGGTAAGTAGACATCTCCGGGTGGCACAGGGAATCCCAGCTGGTGACTAGGAGACACTGAGCAGTGTCATACCTCACCAGTGACACGAGTCCCATCATGGCTACAGATCGGCACTTTCCTCTTCTTGCCTCGGTTACCATTCCATGTTGCCAGCACACAGACACTTCCCCACCCTGGGCTGTTCTCACCTTGTGCTCCTCTCCATTCAGGAAATGGCTCACAGCTTCTCCCCAGCCAATGGTAACAGAGGGGTGTGGACTGCGGAAGGCAAAGTAGAAACCCAGTATTGGAGCGTGGCTGTGGGGCCCTAGGGCAGATCAAAGCTTTTGTGGAGGATAGGATAATATGACAGGGAGGCTGCAGGGGCCCCCTAGAGCTAGGGGCTGGGTTGCGATTGTGACCCCTGCAACCCCTTATGCTATGCCCATGGCTCTGGGCTGTGGTTGGTGCCGTGGTGTCATCACATACAATGCAGAGCTATTAACTCTGCATTTTACACGAAGAATACAGGAGTGCTACTGAGAGGGGGTGACTTTAGAGTCTAAAGCCGGGCCATAGATGGAGCGTTTTTTTCCCCTGATCCCACAAGTACCCACTCCACTTTTGTTGAGAAAAAAACAACAATCCTCTACGGGTGATCAATGTACATTGCAGGGTTTGCTGCTTTGAAGAAATAGCTGTTTGTTCCACCCTGTCCTTTGCAGACTGAACCTAAACGGGAGGGACCGATTCATTATAATCACCTGGTAAACTCTCAGTATTGTGATGAGAAAAGTTGCAAGGTCTGCATCCCTTTTGAAGTATTTAACCTTTGGGGAGTATCTGACCAAAACTGAAATGGCTATTGCAGGTATGAGGGCAGGAGGTGCCTAAAAATTTGTCTTGTATGAGAAAATCAGTGAGCCAATCAACATTGCATTGCATTTTGCAGAAAATTACAGTGGCTACAGATTGAAAATGAAAGGTAGTTTTTACCTATCTACATGGCTCTGGTAGAAATTCTATATGCTATATTATTTTATATTTTATTATTTTATTTATTGGCTATATTTTGAATGGAATCACCCTTAAACCTCCTGGCTCCTCCTTTCTGTCCAGGGCCCCCACAGGAAGCCCTTTCTCATGGCGGCACTCGTGCATATTCGCTCCCGAGCCCTGCTGCTCCATCCATTGACACAGACAGCAGGACTCGGCCCCGCCCCCTAGTCACAGGAGTTGATTGACAGGAGCCAATGGCTCCTGCTGCTATTAATCTGCCCAATGAGGAGGGATACAGCGGTGAGAGCCGCTGCTCTCGTGCACATCGCTGGATCAGGCTCAGGTAAGGGGGGGGGGGTGGCTGGGGGGATCCTGCAGCTGAGAAGGTTTTTTACCTTAAAGCAGGCATGTACTGGTCATTGGGACTACCGGGAGTTTCCCGGTGGGCCGATGGCTCAGTGGGCCACTCTGATGTAAGGGGGCTGGTGATGGGACACTCTGATGTAAAGGGGCTGCTGATGGGACACTCTGATGTAAGGGGGCTGCTCATGGGACATTCTGATGTAAGGGGGCTGCTCATGGGACATTGTGACGTAAGATGGTGCTATGGGACACTGATGTAAGGGGGCTGGTAATGGGACACTCTGATGTAAGGGGGTGCTGATAGGACACTCTGTTGTAAGGGGGCTGGTGATGGGACACTCTGTTGTAAGGGGGCTGGTGATGGGACACTCTGTTGTAAGGGGGCTGGTGATGGGACACTCTGTTTTAAGGGGGCTGGTAATGGGACACTCTGATGTAAGGGGGTTGGTGATGGGACACTCTGATGTAAGGGAGTGCTGATGGGACACTCAAAATGTAAGTGGGCCGGTCTGGATGAAGTCCAGGGCCATCCTGCAGCTGAGAAGGTTTTTTACCTTAAAGCAGGCATGTACTGGTCATTGGGACTACCGGGAGTTTCCCGGTGGGCCGATGGCTCAGTGGGCCACTCTGATGTAAGGGGGCTGGTGATGGGACACTCTGATGTAAAGGGGCTGCTGATGGGACACTCTGATGTAAGGGGGCTGCTCATGGGACATTCTGATGTAAGGGGGCTGCTCATGGGACATTGTGACGTAAGATGGTGCTATGGGACACTGATGTAAGGGGGTTGGTGATGGGACACTCTGATGTAAGGGAGTGCTGATGGGACACTCAAAATGTAAGTGGGCCGGTCTGGATGAAGTCCAGGGCCAAATTTCTGTCCCAGTCCAGCCCTGCCTTAAAGCGCAGTTCTACCCATAAAATTAACTTATTATTCAGCATTAAACCTAATAAATAACATTTGGAATTTTTTTTTACTCACGTTTTGATATCTGTTGCTAAGGGGTGCCTTGGAATCTGCCTCTTCCTCTCCCTGGCGCCTGACGTCATTTCCCTCGGCGCCCGTGCTCACTAGTGCTCCCGGGAGAGGCCTGTCATAATTTCATAGGAGTCAGTGGGCAGCGCCGAGGGCTTTGTTGCCATCACAACGGGGGCGGACCCTTCCGTGATGGCAACGTCAGACGTGTACGGCACTGCGCCGTACATACGGCGCATGCGTGAGAGAATGGGCGGTGCATGCTGGTCGCTCAGCTGCACCAGAGTCCGGAAGATAGTGCTTGTGGGCTTCACATGCCCACAAGCACTATGGAAACTGCCAGGAAAGAGGAATATAAGATATATTCCTCTATGAAATCGGCAATCGATCGCCGATTAAGCACACAAACGTGAGTGCTATAAATAAGCCTTAGAAACAAAAGATATGCATCCTAAAAAAAAATTAAAAAATTAACGGTGGGAACTCCACTTTAATTCATAGAATGTGTTAAGATAAAAAAAAACCTTGAGGCTTTAGAACCACTTTAGGGTAACTTGTCAAGGAAGAAATACAAGGAAGAACTGGGAATAGGGTAACTTGTCAAGGAAGAACTGGGAAAAGTCAGAAGGGTTGGTGGGAGAGTATGACAGTTAGGCACCTAGCATTTTCCGAAGAGGTAAACAATGGCAGCGTCGGTGTTCTTCTAATCATTGGTTTGCTTTAAAAGCTGAACAGAAAGGTGGAGTAGTGTATGTTGGGTAGGGCCCCCTCCTCTAGAGTCATCTCTGAATTAAATAAAGGAGACATCTGAGAAAGAGACATTTCATCATAGTTCCAGAGACATTTGCAGGATCACCGATTAGGCAGGTAGTAAAACACAGTTACTAGAGCGTGTACACGGGCTGATTGAGATTTGTAATCTGGCCTGCCTTCTGGACTGAAAATTACTATACGATTTGCTAAAAGCTAGCAGTAAACATTTAGCTAATAAATCATACGTCTACTGCTGTCGACCATTCCAGTAGGAAGCAGATCTTCTCTGGAACAGGGAGTTACACTTTCTGGGCAGATAAAAGGCACCAGTTAACTCCTTCATAGATAGGTTAGATAAGTGGTTCTCAACCAACAGGCCTTACTGGGCCGTGGCCTTCCTCTTCCCTTCTGGCCTTCAGCTAGCTGGAGATCCCCTAACCTCCCAGTGGGCATCTCAGCTCGCATAGTGCCACCCAACTTTCCATAGTGGCCCAGAGTGCCCCTGGGCCACCTAAAAGCCCTTGGTCCGTACAGTGCCAGTAAACCTATCCTGCTGACTCCGGACTGCCGACCTACAGCCCTCCCCTTACCACCAACTAACCTATAATCCTCCAACCCAACATTACTCCAATAAGGTAAGTTCCTATGTTACTAACCACACCTCTAAAACTATTTCTCAGTAAGACTTGCACCCTGTCACGTCTGCACTCTGCCTACACTATGTTGCAGCTACGTGCATGTCTTTCTGCAGAGCCTCCTGCAGGGGCAGACTGACAACTCATGGGGCCCCCGGGCAATAGGAGATTATAGGGCCCCCAGGCAATAGGAGAAGATTATGGGGCCCCCGGGCAATAGGAGAAGTTATGGGACCACACAGTATACACATGCACACATACAGTATACACACACACACACACACACACACAATATAAACACACAGTATACACACACAGAATAGGTACTGGAAAGGTGGGGTAGCTATAATTTAGCGATTTTTAAAAAAACACAGATTTTTACATACTGTCCCTGGTTTCATTGAGGCTGGCAACCCTGATGGGGCCCCTTAGTGGCATGGGGCCCTCAGCATTGCCCGAGTGCCCAAATGGTCAGTCCGCCCCTGGCCTCCTGTATGCACAACATACAGTGAGGGGAAAAAAGTATTTGAACCCCTGATGATTTTGTACGTTTGCCCACTGACAAAGAAATGATAAGTCTACAATTTTAATGGCAGGTTTATTTTAACAATGAGAGACAGAAGAACAACAAAAATATCCTTAAAAATGCCTTTCAAAAAAGTTATAAATTGATTTGCATTTTAATGAGTGAAATAAGTATTTGATCCCCTACCATTCAGCAAGATTTCTGACTCCCAGGTGTCTTCTATACATGTAACGAGCTGAGATTAGAAGCACTCTCCTAAAGGGAGTGCTCCTAATCTCAGCTTGTTACCTTTATAAAAGACGCCTGTCCATGGAAGCCATCAATCAGATTCCAATCTCTCCACCATGGCCAAGACCAAAGAGTTGTCCCAGGATGTCAGGGACAAGATTGTAGACCTACACAAGGCTGGAATGGGCTACAAGACCCTCGCCAAGCAGCTTGGTGAGAGGGTGACAACACAAAATAACTGTCAATCTCCCTTGGTCCGGGGATCCATGCAAGATCTCACCTCGTGGATCTTCAATGATCATTAGAACGGTGAGGAAACAGCTCAGAACTACGCAGGAGAATCTTGTCAATTATCTCAAGGCAGCTGGGACCATAGTCACCAAGAAAACAATTGGTAACACACTACGCTATGAAGGACTGAAATCCTGCAGTGCCCACAAAGTCCCCCTGCTTAAGAAAGCACATGTACAGCCCGTCTAAAGTTTGCTAAAGAACATCTGAATGGTTCAGTGGAGAACTGGGCGAAAGTGCTGTGGTCAGATGAGACCAAAATCGAGTTCTTCGGCATCAACTCAACTCGCTGTGTTTGGAGGAGGAGGAATGCTGCCTATGACCCCAAGAACATCATCCCCACCATCAAACATGGAGGTGGAAACATTATGCTTTGGGGGTGTTTTTCTGCTAAGGGGACAGGACAACTTCACCACATCAAAAGGACGATGGAATGTCCTGCCAAATCTTGGTTGAGAACCTCCTTCCCTCAGCCAGGGCATTGAAAATGGGTCATGGATGGGTATTCCAGCATGACAATGACCCAAAATACACAGCCAAGGCAACAAAGGAGTGGCTCAAGAAGAAGCACATTAACCACGATAAGGTCCTGGCCTAGCCAGTCTCCAGGCCTTAACCAGTTGCCGACCAGCGCACGCCAATGTACGTCGGCAGAATGGCACGGGCAGGCAAATGGGCGTACCTGTAAGTGCCTTTAAATTTGCCTCGATCGCCGCGGGCATACCTGCGATCGTCTCACAGAGCGGCCGAATTAAGAAATTCCGTTGTAAACAGCATTTCTCCATTCTGCCTAGCAACTAGTGACGCTGATCTCTGCTCCATGTGATTGGAGCAGAGATCAGTGTTCACTAAATTAAAGCCCAGCCCCCAACAGTTAGTAACACACCCCTAGGAACACTTAACCCCTACACTGCCACCCACTGGTTAACCCCTTCACTGCCAGTGTCATTTACACAGGAATCACTGCATTTATATAGCAGTGATTGCAGTATAATTGACAATGGTCCCAAAAATATGTCAAAAATGTCCGATATGTCCGCCATAATGTCGCAGTCACAATAAAAATCGCTGATCGCCGCCATTACTAGTAAAAAAAAAAAATATTAATAAAAATGCCATAAAACTATCCCCTATTTTGTAAACGCTATAACTTTTGCGCAAACCAATCAATAATCGCTTATTGTGATTTTTTTTTACCAAAAATATGTAGAAGAATACGTATCGGCCTAAACTGAGGGAAAAAAATGTTTTTTTTTATATATTTTTGGGGGATATTTATTATAACAAAAAGTAAAAAAATAATGTGTTTTTTCAAAATTGTCGTTCTATTTTTGTTTATAGCGCAAAAAATAAAAACCGCAGAGGTGATCAAATACCACCAAAAGAAAGCTCTATTTGTGGGAAAAAAAGGACGTCAATTTTGTTTGGGAGCCATGTCGCACGACCGCGCAATTGTCAGTTAAAGCGACGCAGTGCCGAATCGCAAAAAGTGGTCTGGTCTTTGACCAGCAAAATGGTCCGGTCTGTAAGTGGTTAATCTTAAGGTCTTGGAGAGGATCTGCAAAGAGGAGTGGGACAAAATCCCTGTTGAGATGTGTGCAAAGCTGGTGGCCAACTACAAGAAACGTCTGACCTCTGATTGCCAACAAGGGTTTTGCCACCAAGTACTAAGTCATTTTCGTTATTTCACTCATTAAAATGCAGATCGATTTATAACTTTTTTTGAAATGCGTATTTCTGGATATTTTTGTTGTTATTCTGTCTCTCTGTTAAAATAAACCTACCATTAAAATTATTTGTCAGTATCGAACACTATCTAAGTACTAGGTGTTCCTTAGTACCCATCCAGATTACAATGCAAGGCACTATATATTTTTTTTATTTATTTTTTGTTAACTTTATCAAAATGTCACAAAGCTACATTTCATTGTGCATTGTGAAAAAATGCAGCATTTTTACGTAAATGCATCACAACCCATTTTAAGGCAGTGTGGTGGTGTAGATAGGCCACATAGAAAACAGTGGTTTTCTATGCGCCCCTTGCTTTAACTCTGCATTGTTCTGTGCAGATTAACACAAGTGCGCACAAGTCTTAAAGAGCTAAAAATATGTCTCTAGCCTGAAGGGGCCATCTCCTCCCACATTCTCAAAAGGTTAAAAACATCCGACTATAAATTAAAATCATCAGACGGTGAAGATTTAAAAAAGACAAAATGAGCCTGAAGACAAGCAGGTATTGTTGTGATGTCTCACCAGCTAACCCCTAGTGCTCTGGGAATCCTTGTCATGTACTAAATATTAATTTGTAAAACAAAGATTGTATTAATATATTTAAAAACAGATATAGGCTTCATTCACGTGGCTGAACAGTGTGCAGAGCCTGTGCGATGACATTGCCATGGGCTTCACCGGAGAAGAACTTGCACTTTTGTCAATACCCAGCATGGCTACACTATGCACGCTCCCGGGCGCATTGGCGCACGCACGGCACGTTGGCACATGCAGGATGCAAAATATTCTGGTGCTACTAGCCTTTATAAAGACAAAAGCCCTGCTCATTGTTTGCTTATCAGCCCCCTGTGTTCCTGTGCTCCCGTGTATGCTGTTATTTGAATTTCCTGATACCGACCCGGCTTGCCTGCCTTTGGACCTGTCTTGTCTCCACTCCTGGCTTTGACCCTGGCTTGTTCTAATGACATTGTTGCTGCGTGATTACCTTTGCTTGTTCCTGACCCTGCTAGCTGCCTCTGTCCCTGACTGGCCTTCTGTACATAACCCTTGGCCTGGCTCCTGACTCTACTTTCCTCCTTGTCCTGCTGCTAAGACCCACCTGCAATCCCCGAGAGACAATTGCAGTTGATTCTGGTCTGTCCTAACCTCATCAGGTGGTCAACATCTCAATTCTTCAGGCTACCACAGCTGGCAGCCCATGCTTCTTTTGGCGCAGCATCTCCTGTCGCCACCTTTAGGGGTGCTCTGCACTCAGGAACAAGGGAAGTCCTCTCAGCTCTTCGGCCTCTGACCAGGTACGTGACAGACATGCTACTACATCCACCCATTGAGATGCATTAGAAGAAGTGGGTTGTGTAAAGCACTCACATGCCCACCAACGTATGCTCTGAACGCAGATAGTCATTGCATATGTCAGTGTGTATGTGGGTGCTTTACGCAACCCTCGATGCACAACTGCATACAGCTACCCTTTCTAATGCATCTTAATGGGAGGCTGTACACGGTGGCGGCAGGTCACAGGCAGTGATGTAAGTAACTCAGTTAAAATAAACGGAGTTACTTAACACAGCTACTTTAGAGGGTAACGAGTAATCTAACTGATTACTCTTCCCCTCATGGTAACTCAGTTCCCATTACTTGGGCGGCGTTACCGCAATTACATTTACCGCCCGAGAGGACCGCCGTGGCCGTACTGCCTGGCTGTTTGTTCCGCCACGGGGAGGGGGGGCTTTCGCCCGCTGAGCTGAGAAGAGGCTAAGACTCAGAGAGACTGTCTGGACCGCCCCATCCCGTCCGCCTATCCAGAGAGAGAATGTAGGGAGACGGGGCGGACACTGAAAAATTAAGTCAGCTGACCAGCTGACACCAATCGAGTGAAGGGGAAGGTCTCTCTCTCTCCCCATGAGGAAAGGCATCCCTGGAGGCATTCAAGTAAGTGACTGTCTGACGATTCGAATTGCAGTGCAATCGATCCATCCCAAGTCCTCCACCACCTCTGCTTCTTACTGATCCCATCCCTACCCACCGACCATCACTTCTACAACAGAGGTGATGGGGGGATAGGGTAGGGATGAGATCAGTGGTGGTGGGGGATGGGATCAGTAAGAGGCAGAGGTGGTGGTGGGAGAGGATGGCACCACCACCGATGCCACCCCCCAAGTACCACCGCTGCCTGCCACTCCCCCCAAGTACACCACCACTGCCACCCTCCCAAGTACCACCGCTGCCACCCCCTCAAGTACTGTACACCACCACCACTGCCACCCCCCCCCCCCCAAGTATCACCGCTGCCACCCCTCAAGTACCACCACTGCCACCCCTCAAGTACCACCACTGCCACCCCCTCAAGTACCACCGCTGCCACCCCCTCAAGTACCACCGCTGCCACCCCCTCAAGTACCACCGCTGCCACCCCTGTCACAGTTACTTTGCTGAGTAACTAATTACTTTTCCAATGTAGTAACCGAATTACTAACACAATTTTTGGGAGAAGTAATTTGCAACTTAACGAATTACTTTATTAAAGTAAGAGGACCAACACTGGTCACAGGAATGGTGTACGCAGGCACTGCATACTGTACAGGTCCAGTATGGCCATGTGCATGAGGCCTAACATGATCGGTTTTAAGACGTTCAAACTTACAAAACAGAAAAAAGAGCAATGCCGAAAAACCATTATAGTTGCCCTTTAGTTAAGCAGAACTTCCAAAGCTCATTGTTCGTCACCGTTCAGAATTCTGAAGTTTTTTCTTCCTAATAAGAGTGGTCTGCGTTGAGTTTTTTTTTTTAAGTATTTTCCTCCCTCCGGTGTGTTGATAAACCAACTCTATTTTTTTTTTCTATTTTTTTTTTTATATTGTGTGGAAATTTTCACCCTCTTTCTCCTTGTTATTATTCCCTTGATAATAAATAGATTCTCTGCCCTTTAAAATGCAATCCCACTAAAAATGAAGGTGGCGAAGCTCCTGAAAGAGAAGTCATGGCCATTAACATTTAGCCAAACAACAAATAAAAACTAGTGACCGCGGAATGGCTCCGACTTCTGAAGACTGAAAGTTCAATTAAAAGGAAATCATTTAGAAGTTGTGTTGTAAGTTTATAGTTCAGCGTGGACGGGAAAAATATATCATCGATGGAATAATCACTGCAGTCCGTCAGGACGAGTAATTACTGCTATGGGAGGTGACATGGGCAGTTTCTTTATAATCCAGAAATAGGGGGGAGAAATAAACCCACAATTACAATTTCCTCAAGCTCTTTATGGACCAATCATTGCTCATGGTGCTCAGGGAATGGCGGGACTGGCCTAAAGCAAAAGTATTTGGACACGGATCAGTCAAATTACTTAGGCCGCGTACACACGGGCGGACTGTCTGTCCAACTTAGTCCGCTGAAACGTGTTTCAGCGCACAGTCCGCTCGTGTGTGGGCTTCAGCGGACTTTTTCAGCGTGCAGTCTGGCGGACTAAGTCTTTTTGGAATTTCCGTAATATTGTCCGTCCAACTTTGGTTTCAGCGGACAGTCCGCTCGTGAGTAGGCAAGTTGGACGGACTAAGTATGGCGCATGCTCAGAAAGGATTTACACGGCCGAAGGTTGCATTGCTGTGTATTGGACGTCATATTTCTAGTCCCGTCGTACGTGCTGTACACGTCATCGCGCAAGCTTTCAGCGGACTGTCTGTTCATCGTGTGTGGTCAAGTCTGTTCATTCAAAAGTAGGACGGACTGTCTGTCGGATTGTCTGACGGACTTAGTTGGACAGACAGTCCGCCCGTGTGTACGCGGCCTTAGATGTGTAATCAGAGAAGTTTCCTACGAAGCACTCCTAAATATAAAAATTAGGCAATAAATGGTGTTGGCAGTTGACCCCCTATAGGGAACCCATAGAGAACATAACTAAAGGTTAGGTATGGCAATTTTTATAGTTCAATTAGTCCAGTTTGGACCAATGTAAGTACACATGCATAGAGTATAGTATGCACTCAATACTTGGTCGGGGCTCCTTTTGCTTGAATTACTGCATCAATGCGGCGTGGCATGGAGGTGATCAGCCTGTGGCACTGCTAAGGTGTTATGGAAGCCCAGGTTGCATTGATAGTGGCTTTTAGCGCATCTGCATTGTTGGGTCTGGTGTGTCTCATCTTCCTCTTGACAATACCCCCACTGATTCTCTATGGGGTTTAGGTCAGACAAGTTTGCTGGCCAATCAAGCACAGTGATACCATGATCATTAAACCAGGTATTGGTGTTTTTGGCAGTGTGGGCGGGTGCCAAGTCCTGCTGGAAAATGAAATCAGCATCTCCATAAAGCTGCTCAGCAGAGGGAAGCATGCCATGCTCTAGAATTTCCTGGTAGAGGGCTGTGCTGACTTTGGACTTGATAGAACACAGTGGACCAACGCCAGAAGATGACGCTCCCTAAAATCATCACGGACTGTGGAAACCTCACACTGGACCCTCATGCAACTTGGATTCTATGCCTCTCCACTCTTCTTCCAGACTCTGGGACCTTGATTTACAACGGAAATGCAAAATTTTAGACAGTCAGTGAACATTTAGGGATCCGTGTCATCTGCTGGTGTTGGTCCACTGTGTTCTATCAAGTTCAAAGTCAGTGCAGCCCTCTACCAGGAAATTCTAGAGCACTTCACTCTTTCCTCTGCTGACCAGCTTTAGGCCCCTTTCACACGGGACGGATCAGGAAGGATCCGCCCCGTGATGATCCACTTGCTCAGCGGGGATCGCTCCGTTGTCCTCGCTGAGCCGGCGGCGGACAGGGCGGTCTCTGCACACTGTGCAGGGACCGCCCTGTCAGCTCTCCGCTCTCCTCTATGGGGGATCGGATGAGCACGGACCGTCTGTCCGTGTTCATCCGATCCGCTCTGCAGACGGATTGGAAAATAGGATTTTCCTCCGTCTGCAGAATTGGACAATAGCGGAGGCGGAAAATAGCAGGTGTCTGCGGATGTACATCCGCAGACACCCGCTATCCCATAGGAATGCATGTATGTCCATATTTCATCCACAAATGGATGGATGAAATACGGACATACGGTCCGCATGTGTGAAAGGGGCCTTATGGAGATGCTGACTTCATTTTCCAGCAGGACTTGGCACCTGCCCACACTGATCACACTGAACCAACAGATCATCTGAAAGCTGCTAACAAAGTAACTCGGGCTTCCATAACACCTCAGCAGTGCCACAGGCTGATCACCTCCATGCCACGCCACATTGATGCAGTAATTCATGCAAAAGGAGCCCAGACCAAGTATTGAGTGCATACTGTGCTGTACATGGACATACTTTTCAGTAAGCCAATATTTCTAAATTAACAATCCTTATTTTTTTTTTATTGGTCTTCTGTAATATTCTAATTTTCTGAGCTACTGAATTTGGGTGTTCACTAGCTGTAAGCGATAATCATCAAAATTAAAACAAAGAAATGCTTGAAATATATCACTCTGTGTGTAATGAATCTATATAAAATATATGAGTTTCCCTTTTTGAATTGAGTTACCAAAATAAATTAATTTTTTGATGATATTTTAATTTTAAAGAGACATGTATGTATGTGCCATACCTGAGATAGGGCGAGTGGTGGTCTGCTGGGTACAGTGTTGGAGATAGGGTGAGTGGTGGGTTTGCAGGCTACAGTGCTGGATATAGGGTGAGTGGTTAGTCTATAGGGTACAGTGCTGGAGATAGGGTGAGTGGTTAGTCTGTATGGTACAGTATTGGACATAGGATGAGTGGTTGGTCTATACGGTACAGTGCTGGAGATAGGGTGAGTGGTTAGTCTGTAGGGTACAGTGCTGGAGATAGGGTGAGTGGTAGGTCCGTAGGGTACAGTGTTGGACATTGGATAAGTGGTTGGTCTATAGGGTACAGTGCTGGAGATAGGGTGAGTGGTAGGTCCGTAGGGTATAGTGTTGGACATAGGGTGAGTGGTAGGTCTGCAAGCTACAGTGCTATAGATAAGGTAAGTGGTGGATCTGCAGGGTTCATGGTACTTCTGGATCATGGAGTGTGGGCCAACCGGGTACAGTGGTGGAGATATATTTATTCAGAATACTTTATTAATCCCAATAGGAAACTTTTAGTGGTGGGTCTGTACAATACAGTGTTGGAGATGTGAAGGTGAGTGATGGGTCTGCAGGATACAGTGTCAGAGATAAGGTGAGAGGTATATCTGTTGGGTATAGTGTTACAGCTAGGGTAGGCTTAGGGTCTGCAGGGTACAATGCTGCAGATAACTTAAGCAGTGGATCTGCAGGTTTTATGGTACTTCTGGATCATGTAATGATGAGCCAAAATGATACAGTGGCAGAGATAGGGCAATTCAGATTCAGGATACTTTATTACCAAAGTAAAATTATGAGTGGCGGGTCTTTAGGGTACAGTCCTGGAAATAGGATAAGAGGCGGATCTTTAGGGTACAGTGAGAGAGGGTGCATGGTGGGCCTGTAGGGTAGAGTGCTAGGGATAAGATAACGGGTGAGTCTGTAGGGCACAGTGCTGGAGATAGGGTGGTTGGTGGGTCTGTAGGGTACAGTGCAAGGGATAAGGTGATTGGTGGGTCTGTAGGGTACAGTGCAAGGGATAAGGTGAATGGTGGGTCTGTAGGGTACAGTGCAAGGGATAAGGTGAATGGTGGGTCTGTAGGATACAGTGTTAGAGACCCACCACTCAGTCTGTAGAGTACAGTGCTAGGGATAAGATAAGTGGTGGTCTGTAGGATACAGTGGTTGAGATAGGGTGCATAGTGGGTCTGTAGGGTACAGTTCTAGACATAGGATGAGTGGGTCTGTAGGGTACAGTGCTGGAGATAAGGTAAGAGGTTGGTCTGCAGGGTATAGTGCTGGAGATAAAGCAAGAGGTAGGTCTGCAGGGTACAGTGCTGGAGATAATATAAGGTAAGGGGTTTGATCTGCAGAGTACAATGCTGAAGATAGGGTGAGGGGTTGGTCTGCAGAGTACAGTGCTAGAGATAAGGTAGGTGAGTGGTGGGTCTGTAGAGTACAGTGCTAGAGATAAGGTAGGTGAGTGGTGGGTCTGTAGAGTACAGTGCTAGAGATAAGGTGAGTGGTGGGTCTGTAGAGTACAGTGCTAGGGATAACATAAGTGGTGGGTCTGTAGGATACAGTGGTTGAGATAGGGTGCATGGTGGGTCTGTAGGGTACAGTGCCAGAGATAGGGTGAATGGATCTGCAGGTATAGTGCTGGAGATAAGGCAAGAGGTTGGTCTGCAGGATATAGTGCTGGAGATAAGGCAAAAGGTTGGTCTGCAGGATATAGTGCTGGAGATAAGGCAAGAGGTTGGTCTGCAGGATATAGTGCTGGAGATAAGGCAAGAGGTTGGTCTGCAGGATATAGTGCTGGAGATAATATAAGGTAAGGGGTTTGGTCTGCAGATTACAATGCTGAAGATAGGGTGAGGGGTTGGTCTGCAGAGTACAGTGCTAGAGATAAGGTGAGTGGTGGATCTGTAGTGTACAGTACTAGAGATAAGGTAAGAGGTGGATCTGCGGGGTGAAGTGTCAAAGGTAGGGTGAGCAGCGGATTTTCAGGGTACAATGACATAGATAGGGTGAGTGGTGCAACTGCAGGATACAGTGCCAGAGAAGAAGGTGAGTGGTACATCCGTTGGGTAAAGTGCTGCATATAGGGTAGGCAGTGAGTCTGCAGGGTACAGTGCAGTAGATAGGGTGGGCGGTGGGAATGCAGGTTACAGTGCTATAGATAGGGTAGGCAGTGGGTCTGCAGGGTACAGTGCTGTAGATAGGGTAGGCGGTGAGTGTGCAGGGTACAGGGCTGTAGATAGCGTGGGCGGTGGGTCTGCAGGGTACAGTGCTGTAGATAGGGTGGGCGGTGGGAATGCAGGTTACAGTGCTATAGATAGGGTAGGCGGTGGGTCTGCAGGTTACAGTGCTATAGATAGGGTAGGCGGTGGGTCTGCAGGGTACAGTGCTGTAGATAGGGTAGGCAGTGAGTCTGCAGGATACAGTGCTGTAGATAGGGTGGGCGGTGGGAATGCAGGGTACAGTGCTGTAGATAGGGTAGGCGGTGGGTCTGCAGGGTACAGTGCTATAGATAGGGTAGGCGGTGGGTCTGCAGGTTACAGTGCTATTTAATAGGGTAGGCAGTGAGTCTGCAGGGTACAGTGCTGTAGATAGGGTGGGCGGTGGGAATGCAGGGTACAGTGCTGTAGATAGGGTAGGCGGTGGGTCTGCAGGGTACAGTGCTGTAGATAGGGTAGGCAGTGAGTCTGCAGGTTACAGTGCTATAGATAGGGTAGGCAGTGAGTCTGCAGGGTACAGTGCTGTAGATAGGGTAGGCGGTGAGTGTGCAGGTTACAGTGCTATAGATAGGGTAGGCAGTGAGTCTGCAGGGTACAGTGCTGTAGATAGGGTAGGCGGTGGGTCTGCAGGGTACAGTGCTATAGATAGGGTAGGCGGTGGGTCTGCAGGGTACAGTGCTGTAGATAGGGTAGGCGGTGGGTCTGCAGGGTACAGTTCTATAGATAGGGTAGGCGGTGGGTCTGCAGGTTACAGTGCTATTTAATAGGGTAGGCAGTGAGTCTGCAGGGTACAGTGCTGTAGATAGGGTGGGCGGTGGGAATGCAGGGTACAGTGCTGTAGATAGGGTAGGCGGTGGGTCTGCAGGGTACAGTGCTGTAGATAGGGTAGGCAGTGAGTCTGCAGGTTACAGTGCTATAGATAGGGTAGGCAGTGAGTCTGCAGGGTACAGTGCTGTAGATAGGGTAGGCAGTGAGTCTGCAGGGTACAGTGCTGTAGATAGGGTAGGCGGTGAGTGTGCAGGTTACAGTGCTATAGATAGGGTAGGCAGTGAGTCTGCAGGGTACAGTGCTGTAGATAGGGTAGGCGGTGGGTCTGCAGGGTACAGTGCTATAGATAGGGTAGGCGGTGGGTCTGCAGGGTACAGTGCTGTAGATAGGGTGGGCGGTGGGTCTGCATGGTACAGTGCTGTAGATAGGGTAGGCGGTGGGTCTGCAGGTTACAGTGCTATAGATAGGGTAGGCAGTGAGTCTGCAGGATACAGTGCTGTAGATAGGGTGGGCGGTGGGAATGCAGGGTACAGTGCTGTAGATAGGGTAGGCGGTGGGTCTGCAGGGTACAGTGCTATAGATAGGGTGGGCGGTGGGTCTGCAGGGTACAGTGCTATAGATAGGGTAGGCGGTGGGTCTGCAGGGTACAGTGCTGTAGATAGGGTAGGCGGTGAGTGTGCAGGGTACAGTGCTGTAGATAGCATGGGCGGTGGGTCTGCAGGGTACAGTGCTATAGATAGGGTAGGCGGTGGGTCTGCAGGGTACAGTGCTGTAGATAGGGTAGGCGGTGAGTGTGCAGGGTACAGTGCTGTAGATAGCGTGGGCGGTGGGTCTGCAGGGTACAGTGCTGTAGATAGGGTGGGCGGTGGGTCTGCAGGGTACAGTGCTATAGATAGGGTAGGCGGTGGGTCTGCAGGGTACAGTGCTGTAGATAGGGTAGGCGGTGAGTGTGCAGGGTACAGTGCTGTAGATAGCGTGGGCGGTGGGTCTGCAGTGTACAGTGCTGTAGATAGGGTGGGCGGTGGGAATGCAGCGTACAGTGCTGTAGATAGGGTAGGCGGTGGGTCTGCAGGTTACAGTGCTATAGATAGGGTAGGCAGTGAGTCTGCAGGATACAGGGCTGTAGATAGGGTAGGCAGTGGGTCTGCAGGGTACAGTGCTATAGATAGGGTAGGCGGTGGGTCTGCAGGGTACAGTGCTGTAGATAGGGTAGGCGGTGAGACTGCAGGGTACAGTGCTATAGATAGGGTAGGCGGTGGGTCTGCAGGGTACAGTGCTATAGATAGGGTAGGCAGTGGGTCTGCAGGGTACAGTGCTATAGATAGGGTAGGCGGTGGGTCTGCAGGGTACAGTGCTATAGATAGGGTAGGCGGTGGGTCTGCAGGGTACAGTGCTATAGATAGGGTAGGCGGTGGGTCTGCAGGGTACAGTGCAATAGATAGGGTAGGCGGTGGGACTGCAGGGTACAGTGCAATAGATAGGGTAGGCGGTGGGACTGCGGGGTACAGTGAGTACAATGCATGCGCTCATTCTGAATTGGTCAGACCTTTGAAAAATTTTGACTGAGCTAATCTAGTTCATGGAATCTGTAAAAACATCATTGAGGAAAAGAGTTCTGTGATTGAACATATTATATATAGAGTAGCTGCACATGAGAAGGCTGGTGATGACGATTACCAGGTTGTCGAGTTCGGGGTCCTCGCTGAAGAACGGTTTGCGCTCCTGTTCCTGTTGGTGGACAAAGTTCTCGATATCCACATCAAAGCTGGCAGATGTAATGCACTCGGAGCCCTGCGTGGCCTGCTCACACTTCTCAAACAGCAACGTCAGAAGGGGGAACAAAGGATGTCTGGAGGGATACAAAACACACTTCCATTAGCGAGCACATCAGAACAGCAAAATCGCACCAGAAAATACATCAACTGAGATCTGCGTCATGTACAGGACGCTTTCTGCTGGATTTCAAGGACACCTTAACTGCTACCAGTAGTGTTCTAGACATGGAAGTACGAGGCACCTGCTGCTTAGCATTTCACGAGAACCTCCAGCTGAACAGCCAAACACACAGCTGAAATAAACGTATTTAGTGGTGTTTAAGGATTTGCATAATAAGGTATAGACTACTTTGATCCGACCACCCCCTTCTCTGTGCTTCACAGCTCATTAACATAAGAAGATGACATTTTTAAAAGGTCACAGCTCTGCAAACTGTGACACTGCCCCGCCTTCTGCTCTCTGGACACCACACATATAGCAAAGCACGCCTATTGCAAGCCTGATTTCCACATTACACTGCTATGTGCCAATTCTGTAGAGAGAGAGATTTTCGGGTCATTACCCCAGATATATTTAAGAATAAGTCAGGGCTCGTTCACATGTGCAGCAGCCCCTGCCACCCCTCTGTCACATCCACGACGCCTGATTTAACCCAGAAAATGCCAAACCACCACACTACACGTAGGGAGGTTACAGCACAGCCCCAGAGACTTGCATCAGGTAATATTCTCCAAGCGCAACATGCTGCTTAACCGCTTCACCCCTAGAAGATTTTACTCCCTTCCCGACCAGAGCACTTTTTGCGATTCGGCACTGCGTCGCTTTATTTGACAATCGCGTGGTCGTGCAGCGTTGCACCTGAACAAAATTGCCGTACTTTTTTCCCCACAAATAGAGCTTTGTTTTGGTGGTGTTTGATCACCTCTGCGGAGGTGGGTAGGGGGTGTAGCCAAGGAACGGTGCTCTGAGGTGGGTAGGGGAAGAACCAAGCTACAGTGCTCAGAGGTGGATAGGGGGAGGAACCAAGGGATGGTGCTCGGAGGTGGATGGGGAAGGGAACCAGGGGATGGTGCTCAGAGGTGGATAGGGGGAGTAACCAAGAGACAGTGCTCGGAGGTGTATAGGGGAAGAAACCAAGAGACGGTGCTCGGAGGTGGGTAGGGGAAGGAACCAAGGGACGGTACTCTGAGGTGGATGGAGGGAGGAACCAAGGGACGATGCTCGGAGGTGGATAGGGGAAGAAACCAAGAGACGGTGCTCTGAGGTGGATGGAGGGAGGAACCAAGGGACGGTGCTCAGAGGTAAATAGGGGGAGGAACAAAGAGACGATGCTCAGAGGTGGGTAGAGGAATGAACCAAGGGATGGTGCTCAGAGGTGAATAGGGGAAGGAACCAAGGGACGGTGCTTGGAGGTGGATAGGGGAAGGAACCAAGGGATGGTGCTCAGAGATGAATAGGGGGAGGAACCAAGGGACGGTGCTCAGAGGTGGGTAGAGGAATGAACGAAGGGATGGTGCTCAGAGGTGAATAGAGGAAGGAACCAAGTGACGGTGCTCGGAGGTGGATAGGGGAAGGAACCAAGGGACGATGCTCGGAGGTGGATAGGGGAAGGAACCAAGGGATGGTGCTCGGAGGTGGATAAGGGAAGGAACCAAGGGATGGTGCTCGGAGGTGGATAAGGGAAGGAACCAAGGGATGGTGCTCGGAGGTGGATAGGGGAAGGAACCAAGGGCCGGTGCTCGGAGGTGGATAAGGGAAGGAACTAAGGGACGGTGCTCGGAGGTGGATAGAGGAAGGAACAAAGGGACGGTGCTTGGAGGTGGATAAGGGAAGGAACCAAGGAACAGTGCTCAGGAGGTGGGTAGGGGGCAGAGACAAGAGGTGACTTGGAAGGGAGGAGTACATGCACCTATTCTCTGAGAAAAAAAGCTCTGCAATTGGGTAGGGATGACCCATTAAGGTGGTGGTGGGTGGGATAATTGGGTTTTAGATTTTATATGGGGAGGGGGAGCAGTAAAATACAACTCCAGGGGACAAAATTTAGCGGCCATAACCCTTGGGTGGCCTTAACTTTTGGGCTTACCAGTTATCTCCGCTTGGCTTGTTCTTCCACGTCTAGGGGTTCCCAGGGTTAGTACCCAACAACTTTGGACGCTGACACCATAAAAGTCCTTTAGAAAAGGTTTTTATTTGCAGGGGTAACATCCAACAAACACAGTCTCGTATAGGAACAGAGGGTAGGGGTGAAGAAACTCAGGCACCTTGAACTGCTAACCATCAGAAAGTCTCTAACACCACCCAGAGAGTAGCCACTCGCAGCTGGGCGTTTCAAAGCTGAACAAATATCTAGCCAGAGATTATGGCAGTCAGCACTTTGATCCGGAACTTGTGAAATCTGTGATCTTGAATAATTGGTAACTGAAAGTGAACAGGAACCTTTTCCTCAGTACCTGGAACGTTCTCTGTCTCCTTGGCAGTACTGGAAATGCATGGATTCGTTAGTGTCCTTCACAACCCAGCAACCAGGCACTTCTTGGGATACCAGCTTGTTGGCCCTCCTCCAAAGAGTCCTCCCCCGATTGCTCACACGGGCTGCGGTGCCCCTCCAAGCCGAGAGCGCACCCGGACACCTTGAATCCTCCCTCAGTTACTGCGCCTCAGACCAGCCGGTTCCGAGACTTGGGAACAGACGGATCTTTACCCCAGACCAGGCGGGTCTATTGGGATTAGCCAACCGAAGCATGCTGCAGAGCAACATACGCTCCCGTGACCGGGACCCCTCGCGGGACCACCTTGGTCCAGAATCAGGAACATGCAGCTATGGCCTCACGAACGAACCCAGAAACATGTGACTTCAACATCTTAAGTACCCTTCCCCAGACTCCCCTGCTGGGCCCGGCGCACCCACTGATTGGCTCCGGGGAACGCTGATACCCAAAGCGTCCAACCAGGCCTGGTTCTGAACCTGTCATGTGCACTTCACTGTAGACATGACCAGGCAGAACTCTAACACAGCCCAGCCAAACTGATGTCAAAGTTCAACCTACATAATTAAAGCGGAAGTCCACCCTAAAGTGGACCTTCCGCTCATCGGAACCCTCCCCCCCTCCGGCGCTACAATTGGCACCTTTCAGGGGGGAGGGGGGTGCAGATACCTGTACAGTACAGGTATCTGCACCCACTTCCGGGATAGCTCTCTGCGGAAAGGGGCGTAGATTACTCCCCTTTCCGAAAGTCCATCCTTATTGCGCAGCGCGACTTGCGCATGCGCAGTAGGGAACCGGGAAATGAAGCCGAAAGGCTCCACTTCCTGATTCTCATACCCAAGATGGCGGTGGCAGCACCCGAGAGACGATCGAGAGATCGGATTCGGGTGCCGACATCGTGGGCGCGCTGGACAGGTAAGTGTCACTATTTTAAAAGTCAGCAGCTGCAGTATTTGTAGCTGCTGGCTTTTAAAAAAAATAAAAAACGCGGAGTCCCAGCGGACTCCCGCTTTAACCCTCAGAACCCCTTTACTGTTCTGAGGCAAAAACTACATTTCTACATGACAGACACCTTTTCCAAAGTGTCACCGCTACAAAAATAAGAAAGCTAATTTTTCCTCACTATTAAAAATCCAAATTTGTGCTGCACTACAAAGAGAAATGGTGGAGTGAAAAGCGCGTTGGCTCATAGCGACCGGCGCAAATTGACCACGCTCCAGGGCATTAGCCACTACAGGCTTTAAAGGTGTAGAGGGTTTTTTTTTTCTTTGCAGTGGGTTGGTGCCCCCTGTACACACGGCTGCGAAGAAGCCTTCGCTGTGAGGTTTTGGGGGCGCGGAAAGGGTTAACCGTCTTGCACAGTCTAATTTGCAGGCTCTAATGCTGCATCATATTATAGTGTAATCTACGCTGATCCCAGTTTAATGCGGGGCTCTGCGTCCGCGGCACAGAATATAAAGCAAAGCCTTGCCTGCCGTAATTTAGGCAGCCCTGCAGGAGCTTAGCCCAGGGATATGAAAGACAAATTCCAGCCTGCGTTATGAATTATTGCGCCTTATGAACCTTCCAACTCTCAACAGATGCCTCCTGCCATTTAAACAGCCACTAGATCAATTAGAAATGAAAAGGCACAAATCGACCCGGTGCAAGGCCACTAAATTACCAGGAACTAATAATCCAAGCAAGCAATGGTACCAGGTGGTGGGAGTTCAGCCGAAAAAAAAAAACCCCACCCCCCCCCTCCCCCTCTCCAACCCCACCACAACTTTATGGAGGGAATTAAACAGCAAAAGCAGGCCGGGGAGAGGTGTGATCTTCTAACCTTGACCAGCGCTACAGAACTTGTTTAATACAGAGAAAGGAATAATGAATGAAATGGTTGGAGCACATAACGATGTAATCAATACATGTACAGCATGGAAAAATGGGGACCTGAGAAGAGGAGGATCTGGGCTGCCCTGTGCAAAACCAACTGTACAGAGGAGGTAAGTATAACATGTTTGTTATTTAGAAAAAAAGAGACTTAAAATGGTTGTAAACCCATAAAAACCACTTTGACCTACAGGTAAGCCTAAATTAAAGCTTACCTGTAGGTCCAAGAAATATCTCCTAAACCTACACGGTTAAGGGGATATTTTACAAAAATAGGGTAGACAACGGCGCAGGCGCACTGGGCGTGCCGCAAGTGAAGGCAAACATGCCGTCACTTACGGCTCCTGTGTGCATGCGCCGGAGTGACGTCATCGCTGCTCCGGCCAGTCACAGCGATACCCGGAAAAAGATGGGCGCTTCGGACTACAGGGGACAGCGGTGACATTGCTGGCTCCTGTGTCAGGTAAGTGACACATAATGGACTACAGGGGGCAGCGGTGACTTCGCTGGCTCCTGTGTCAGGTAAGTGACACATAATGGGCTACTATGCAATGCAGCCACCAGGGTTTACTTCCTCTTTAACAATCACTTTAAACCACTTAAAGAGGAAGTAAACCCTGATGGGTTTACTTCCTCTTTCATTCATCGCATAGTAGTCCATTATGTGTCACTTACCTGACACAGGAGCCAGCGAAGTCACCGCTGTCCCCTGTAGTCCGGCGCATCCATCTTCTCGGTGGGGTCTCGCTGCTCCGCCACTGTCATTCGGCGAAGCCGCGATGACGTCACTCCCGCGCATGCGCATGGGAGCCGTCATGCACGACGTCTTCGCCGTTGACGATGTTGCGCTCAGTGCGCCTGCGCACTGCTGTCTGCGGCGCATGTGCCATAGACAGCGGTGCCTGTCTTTCTGCAAATATCTCCTAAACCGTGTAGGTTAAGGAGATATTTCTTGGACCTACAGGTAAGCCTTAATCTAGGCTTACCTGTAGGTCAAAGTGTGTTGTAAGGGTTTACAACCACTTTAAAGACCAGGCCTTTTCTGACACTTTTTGTCTACAAGTAAAAATCAGTATTTATTGCTAGAAAAATTTCTTAGAATCCCCAAAATGTATATATTTTTTTAAGCAGAAGGACATAACGCGGTTAACGAGCATTTGGCAATATGAGCAATTATCTTTTTTAAATCCTGACTCGGTTTGTGAGTGTTGTCTCGCAAAGCCTCTGTGGTGTGCATTGGGCCAGAGCTGCGGGGGGCGCCGAAGACACTCAAAGCCGTTCAGAAATACTCAGAAATACTCCATTCCCGAGTGTTTCTGAGCCTTTCCGAGTGCAGCCGAGCTGTCTGTGAGTATTTCCGAGTCTCTCTGACACCTCCCCACCACCTCTGGCCACATGTGGTATTGCATGCCATAGAAGTCAATGTGGAGCGAATTATCTTCGTTTCCATTGACTTCTACGGGGAAACTCGCTTTGATATGAGAGTCCTTTGGATTACAAGCATTCTACGGGCACGGATTATGCTCGTAATCCAAAGTTTCACTGTATGTGAGCAGACTGCAGCTCCTCTATAATTGCTACCAGAAGGGATGAACAGCATCACTTGTGATAGCATGGGCTGTATCAGGTCCTCTTTTTGGAGACATCCAGGGTCTATTAGACCTCATGTCTCTCCTCTGCCCTCCAAGCTCCAGGGCTATCATCCTTATCCTTGCTTTACCAACTACTGTGACTGGCATAGAACAAGCATGCAACCATTAAAGTCTGAACCGTTCCTTTGCATGCGTGTTCCAGCCCGGCGACTCATTAACCACTTCAGCCCCGGACCATTTTGCTGGCCAAAGACCAGACCACTTTTTGCGATTCGGCACTGCGTCGCTTTAACTGACAATTGCGCGGTCGTGCGACGTGGCTCCCAAACAAAATTGATCTCCTTTTTTTCCCACAAATAGAGCTTTCTTTTGGTGGTATTTGATCACCCCTGCGGTTTTTATTTTTTGTGCTATAAACAAAAATAGAGCGACAATTGTGAAAAAAACGCATTATTTTTTACTTTTTGTTATAATAAATATCCCCCAAAAATATATTAAAAAAAAACATTTTTTTCCCTCAGTTTAGGCCGATACGTATTCTTCTACATATTTTTGGTAAAAAAAAAATCGCAATAAGCGATTATTGATTGGTTTGCGCAAAAGTTATAGCGTTTACAAAATAGGGGATAGTTTTATGGCATTTTTATTAATAATTGTTTTTTTACTAGTAATGGCGATGATCAGCGATTTTTATTGTGACTGTGACATTATGACGGACACATCGGACATTTTTGACCCATTTTTTGGACCATCGTCATTTATACAGCAATCACTGCTATATAAATGCACTGATTAGTGTGTAAATGACACTGGCAGTGAAGGGGTTAACCAGTGGGTGGCAGTGTAGGGATTAAGTGTTCCTAGGGGCGTTTTACTAACTGTGGGGGGCTGGGCTTTCATTTAGTGAACACTGATCTCTGCTCCAATCACATGGAGCAGAGATCAGCGTCACTTGTTGCTAGGCAGAACGGGCAGATGCTGTTTACAACGGCATCTCTCTGTTCAGCCGCCCCGTGAGACTATCGCGGGTATGAGTCCGCGGGACCCGCGACCAGACTCACGGGGGTCCCGACCAGCAGGCGAGCGTGCCCGCAGGGAGGCATTAAAGATTGGACGTACTTGTACACCAATATGCCTGCCCGTGCCATTGTGCCGACGTACATCGCCGTGCGCAGGTCAGGAAGTGGTTAAGAGAGCTAAATCCCGGAGCCTGCAAAATCTCAACACAAAGTTCAGTTGAGCCCTGGTTCACATTGGCGCGTTTTGACATGCGATTCGACATCATGTCAAATTGCATGTCAAATCGGCGGTAAGTGCCGGCAATGGCACTGTCCTAATATGTGCGATGCTGCATTTGCATCAAAAAGTAGTTTCCGTACTACTTTTTGCGTTTTTGGGGTGCGATTTCCATTGACATCTGGGCAGAAACCCGCACAGGTGTCTGTGAAATCGCGGCCGGAATCGGGACCGACATGCGAAATCGCAGCTCCAGGGCTGAATGTGAGTTTTGTACAAGGTGTCTTCAACCCATCTCTGGCCAGCCGTCCCATCCGAGCAGAACAATTCCTTTAGTGGGGGTGGGGCGAATCAAATTGATACAAGCTAGCTAGTAAAAGGAAATCCCATTTAAAGTCTGCTAAAAGTAAAAATAAACAATAATGTCATTAAATCCTATCATCCATCACTGAGCAACAGCAATGAAAAAAACATAAAAGGAATATACAATTGACCAACACAAGCACAGATGGTCTCTCAGCTGCAATGCACATTATTAATACATTGCACCTGGCTGCATAAACATTCATTACTGTGCACAACACCACAAGCATCTGCATTGTATGGAGGTTGTGTACATTGAAGTAATTGAGTATTCCAGGTTTTTTGGTGCAAAAAAAAAAAAATATTACCAGTACAGTACCCCTTGAAATTTACCAAATTTTGTCATGTTAGGCTCGGTTCACACAGGCGCGACTTGTCCGGGCGACTTCGCCGCCTGACAAGTCGCGCCCCGTTCTGTACTACGGAACCATTCTAATAGGAGCGACTCGAGTCGCTCCGACTTAGAAAAAAGGTTCCTGTACTACTTTTGCGGCGACTTCGGGCGACTTGCATTGACTTCTATACAGAAGTCGTTTTGCAAGTCGCCGCTGAGGTCGCGGCGCTGCAAGTCGTGCCGCGTACTGTGTGAACCGAGCCTAACAACCAAAAACGTAAATGTATTTTATTGGGATTTTATGTGATAGACCGACACAAAGTGCCACATAATTGTGAAGTTGAAGGAAAATGATAAATGGTTTTCATTTTATTTTACAAATAAATATGTGAAAAGTGTGGTGTGTATTTGTATTCAGCCCCCTTTACTCTGATACCCCTAACTAAAATCTAGTGGAACCAATTGCCTTCAGAAGTCACCTCATTAGTAAATAGAGTCCACCTGTGTGTAATTTAATCTCGGTATAAATACAGCTGTTCTGTGAAGCCATCAGAGGTTTGTTAGAGAACCTTAGTGAACAAACAGCATTGTGCCGGCCAAGGAACACACCAGACAGGTCAGGGATAAAGTTGTGGAGAAGTATAAAGCAGGGTTAGGTTATAATAAAATATCCTGAGCTTTGACCATCTCACGGAGCTCTGTTCAATCCATCATCCGAAAATAGAAGGAGTATGGCACAACTGCAAACCTACCAAGACATGGCCGTCCACCTAAACTGACTGGCCGGGCAAGGAGAGCATTCATCAGAGAAGAGCCAAAAGGCCCATGGTGACTCTGGAGGAGCTGCAGAGATCCACAGCTCAGGGGGGAGAATCTGTCCACAGGACAACTATTAGTCGTCTCTCCACAAATCTGGCCTTTATGGAAGAGTGATAAGAAGAAAGACATTGGTGAAAGAAATCCATAAGAAGTCCTGTTTGCAGTTTGTGAGAAGCAAACATGTGGAAGAAGGTGATCTGGTCAGATGAGACCAAAAGTGAACTTTTTGGTCTAAAAGCAAAATGCTATGTGTGGAGGGAAACAAACTGCACATCACCCTGAACACACCATCCCCACTGTGAAACATGGTGATGGCAGCATCATGTTGTGGGGATGCTTTTCTTCAGCTGGGACAGGAAAGCTGGTCAGAGTTGATAGGAAGATGGATGGAGCCAAAAACAGGACAATTAATTAATTATTATTGCATACAATACACCAACAAATTATTAAATGTTCGGAAGCCACAGGCAAGAGGTAAATCCACTCAGTGGTAATATTGGAGATTAATACAGAACACCAAAACCAACACGTTTCAGAGTCTTTAGAGCTCCTTCTTCAGGGAAGGTTTTAACAATCTTGATAAATACAATAATGCCTGAGCAGAGATGCGAATGCATAGCCAGCCAAAGGTAAAAGGTAAAAACAATATTTATACTGAATCCAGGTAAAGCAGATGTGCAGAGAAGTAGGGTGAGAGGTCCTCTTTGCTAACGGGCATACCACGTGGGCAGTGGCGTCGGGAGGGGGGTGGGGGGACTGGAGCCCCGAATAGGTATCTAAACAAATGGAACGTAACAAATTAATAATAATAAATATCAATAATAATAAAAACTTTTTTTATTATTTTTATTTATTACTAATTTGTTCCATTCCATTTATTTAGATGCGACATTCGTTATTTCGGATAATTCCTAACTTTGGATAAATTCATATTCCGCGTGGCCCCCCCACCCCAAAGCACCTTGTCCCCATGTTGATGAGGACAAGGGCCTCTTCCCGACAACCCTGGCCATTGGTTGTCGGGGTGTGCGGGCGGGGGGCTTATCGGAATCCGGGAGCCCCCTTTAATAAGGGGGCCCCCGGATACCGTCCCCCCACCCTATGTGAGAGAGTATGGGGTACAATGTACCCCTACCCATTCACCTGTGAAAAAAAATGTTAAAAAAAAACACACAACACAGGGTTAAAATAGTTTATTGCACAGCTCCGGGGGTCTTCCGTCTTCGGGGGTCTTCTCGCCGGACTCCTCCGCTATCTTCTGCTCGCTCGTCCCCATCCCCTTTCCTGGCCGGCCGGGTAGTGTGCTCGAAAAAGGGTCTTATATGGACCTGGGGGGGACCCCCATGCTGTTTTATCGGCGTAGGGATTCCCCTTTAAGTCCATACCAGGTGACGGGGCCAGCGATAACTCCTTCTTTGATCCCAGCTACCTGGAGCCGTGCTCAAAATGAACGGACTTTCCTCCGTGTGTGTGGGCGAGCCCGTTCATTTCAAAAGTACGGCGGATAGTCCGGCGATACGGCGGATAGTCCAGCGGACTTAGTCCGCCGCAAAAGTGCCGTGTGTGGGCAGGTAGCTCGTTCGGAAAGTCCGGTGGACAGTCCGGCGGTTTTTCTGCCAGACTAAGTCCACCGGATAGTCTGATACGTATGTACGCGGCATAAGAGCTGCTAATTGGAAACCATTGTATTAGTGAAAACACCAGGAAAATCCTGGGTGCACCCTATGTTAACAACCTATGTTAGGAAAAGGCCTTTTAGCTAGAAAAGGGTTAATGTGATTCAGGATCTGGAAAACCCTGGGTGCACCCTTGATAAAGCAATGTCAGAGTAATCAACCCTATGTTAGGAAGAGCCTTTCCATTGCACTTGGCCAGAAAAAAGGTAAACGTGGTGCAGTATCTAGGAAATCCAGGGTGCATCCCAGGTAAAGCAATATTTAAATGACCAAACCTTTGTTGGGAAAAGGCCATTCCATTGCACTTTGCCAAAATAACATTAATGTGGCACAGTATCTGAGAACCCTGGGTGCACCCCAAGTAAAGCAATGCTGAAATTACCAACCCTTGTTAACAAAAGGCCTTTCCATTGCACTTATCCAAAAAATGGTTAATGTGGTGCAGGTTCTGGAAAATCCTGGGTGCACCCCAAGTAAATCAATGTTGGAATGGCCAACCTTTTGTTATGGAAAGGCCTCTCCATTGTGCTTGGCCAGAAAATAGTAAATGAGGTGCAGTATCTGGAAAACCCTTGGTACACTCCAGTTAAGGCAGTGTTGGAATGACCAATCCTATGTTACGAAAAGGCCTTTCTATTGAACGTAGCTGAAAAATAATTAATGTGGTGCAAGATTTGGGAAATCCTGGGTACATCCCTATGTTACAGAAAGGCCTTTTCATTGCACGTGGCAAAAAAAGGTTAAATGTGACATAGGTCTGGAAAAACTTGGACGCCCTCTGGGTAAAGCAATGTTGGAATGGCCAACTCTAGGTTACGAAAAGACCTTTCCATTGCCCTTGGCCAAAAAACTATTAATGTGGTGGTGTGCAATCTGGAAAATCCTCAGTGTACCCCAGGTAAAGCGATGTTGGAATGACCAACCCTAGGTTGTGAAAGGCCTTTCCATCGTACTTGGCCAAAAAAGGTTTAGGCTGGGTTAATGCTAGAGCACGGAGCGGGAAGGGTCAGCTAGGTAAGTTGGGTCGGGGGGTGCAAACTTACCTGATTGGAGGCAACAGGCCAGAGGGGTGGGATGCTGCTGTAGGAGGTATGGGGCAGACAGGTTGTCTAGGCATTCTGGGATTTTCAGGCAGAGGAAAAACTTCCCTCCCACCCTGTCAAAGTTTTTCTGAGCTGTCAAGTTTGGGAAGTATATGTCTTGTTTTTGTGTTTCTGTTTATAAAAAAAAAGAAAAAAACAGCGAGCACTTATGTTGGTGGGGATATTGTCACGGCAGCTTGGTGGGTCAGGGGGTCTTTGGGGGGGGGGGGGGGGGGGTGGTGGTCAGTAATTATTGACATTGTTGATAAATCGTGGGGTCCATCTAAGGCAGTGGTCTCCAAACTGTGGCCCGGATGTGGCCCTTTGCTTGCCTTGGGGCTCTATTGCTCCCACTGATGACACGACTCTGCTATCTGACACCGACAACGGGGGGCACTATTTCTCCCACTGACACCAGTAACAGGTCCCTATTCCTCCCTATGATGACCACGATGGGCCACTATTCCTCCTCCTACTACCAAATGTAGTGATATTTACTCCCACCAATGCCTGGAAAATTTTAATCCAACTGGTCAAAGTCCGGCCCTCCTAGAGTCTGAAGGACAATAAACCGGCCCTTTGTTTAGAAAGTTTGGAGACCCCTGATTTAAGGTATAGTGCCTCCACGTGGTTGGTTAGTGGTACCCAGCCCGCCCAGGAGCTAGGTCCCCTGGGGGGGTGTAATTATGATGAGGTCATAACGTCCTTGAGCCAGTTGGGGTGCAGCAGAGGACATGGACAATTTCAGTAAAATTGTCCCTTATGGACACCCAAAGACCCCTAGAATTACATTGTTGAATGGTATTTCCGTTCTTTTGTTATTTATTCATTGTTAATAAATTGGCGGCCGCGGTCGTATTAAAACGCACGTCGTGCCTTTATTTTAGGGCAGGTTTTAGGACCAAGTTGACGAATCCATTAGTCATGTGGCATGGGATCTCGGAAAACCATGGGTGCCCTCTTTGTTAGGAAAAGGCCTTTCCATCGCCCTTGGCCAGAAAAGGGTTAATGTGGTGGTGGTGGTGGTGGTGGGGGGGGGGGGGGGATCTGGAAAGTAAATAATTCTCCATTATTTCTGCACTATTTCTGGGGCCAGCTCGATCCTCGTCAGCGCAGAACAAATAATAGGGCTGAACCGGCGTGACATTTTACTGCAGACGAAGGGTCGTTTGCAGCCGCTAATAAAAAGGATTTGACACAGGCTAATAAAGAGGAATGCATTTCTCTAATGGCCTAATTGAGCGCATTCAGCAATGCTCTGCCTGCGAGGCCAGCACGGGAAATGAAAGCCAGCGGCCCTGCCACGTTTAAATGCTTCCTATATGTATTTCCTCTCCAATTTTAGCCCCAACGAGAAGAATTAGGGGGGGGCGACCGGGAGGAAAGGTATGACCAATGGCGGTGCGAGAAGGGGGGAGATATATTCCCACCACCATCATCTTCAGTGTAAACCCATTTCCCCAATTTCCTCTACCTCCCTTCGCCTGTCTCCCTAATTTCATTATAATTCCATGGCCAATGACTCTGTCAGCAGATTAGCCGTCATATATCAGCTATTTTATCCGGTACCATTTCCCCGCCGCCGGGCCGATTAACCCTCTTCTACCTCTTTGTTACCACAAACTCCGGATTCCTGATCTGGTTGTAAAACGCCGTTGCCAATGCTGGTCCAAAAATTGTTTAGGTTCAGTATTTATACATATTATTTTATATTATTTATATTTCGCGCTAAGGATGCCGGCATCTTCAGTGGAACCTTGGATTATGAGCATAATCTGTTCCAGGAGAATGCTTGTAATCCAAAGCACTCGCATATCAAAGCGAGTTTCCCCATAGAAGTCAATGGAAAGCGAAGATAATTCGTTCCGCATTGACTTCTATTGTATGCAGTACCGCATGTGGCCAGAGATGGTGGAGGGCGCCAGAGAGACTTTGAAAAATGAAAAGATCAATCAGAGCCGCCCGGAGAGACTCGGAAAAACAAAGAGACCGATCGGAGCCGCCCGGAGGGACTCGAAAAAACAAAGTGACCGATCAGAGCCGCCCGGAGAGACTCGGAAATACGAAGAGACCGTTCGGAGCCGCCCGGAGAGACTCGGATAACCTAAGAGACTGATCGGAGCTGCCCGGAGAGACTCGGAAAAATGAAGAGACCGATCGGAGCCGCCCGGAGAGACTCAGAAAAACGAATAGACCGATCAGAGCTGCCCGGAGAGACTCAGAAAAACGAAATGACCGATCGGAGCCGCCCGGAGAGACTCAGAAAAACGAAATGACCGATCGGAGCCGCCCGGAGAGACTCGGAAAAACGATGAGACTGATCGGAGCCGCCCGGAGAGACTCAGAAAAACGAAAAGACCGTTTAGAGCCGCCCGGAGAGACTTGGAAAAACGAAGAGGGGTCAGGAATCACTATTTCCGAGTGTTCCCGAGTGCATCCGAACGGCTCAGATTGTCTCCGGCGCCCACCCACCTCTGACCGAATGCGGTACTGCACACCGCAGAGGCTTGAATCCTGCTCAAGACAACACTCGCAAACCCGAGTCAGGCTTTTTTGAAAGCAGTGGCTTGTATTGCGAAACGCTCGTTAACCGCGTTACTCGCAATCCGAGGTATTACTGTATTAACATTTATCATAATGTTATTTCGGGTCCATTTTTTTATACTATATACGCACACCGGCCATTTTATTAGGTACACCCATTCAATTACACAAATTGCTAATCAGCCAATCACATGGCAGCAACTCAATGCATTTAGGCCTCTAGACGTGGTGAAGACGACTTGCTGAAGTTCAAAACGAGCATCAAAATGGGGAAGAAAGGGGCTTTAAGTGACTTTGAACGTGGCATGGTTGTTGGAGCCAGGTGGGCTGGTCGGGTTTACAGAGAATGGTCAGAAAAAAAGAGAAAATATCCAGTGAGCGGCAGTTGTGTGGAGGAAAATGCCCTGTCAAAGGTCAGAGGAGAATAGGCAGACTGGTTCAAGATGAAAAAAAGGCAACAGTAACTCGTTACAGCCAAGGTTTGCAAAATATCATCTCTGAACTCAAAGTTCATCGAACCTTGAAGCAGATGGGCTACAGAAGCAGAAGACCACACCGGGTGCCCCTCCTGTCAGCTAATAGGAAACTGAGGCAATTCTTACAGGATCACCAAAGTTGGACAATAGAAGAGTGGAAAAACGTTGCCTGGTCTGATGAGTCTCAATTTCAGCGGCAACATTTAGATGGTCGGGTCAGAATTTGGTGTAAACAACATGAAAACATGGATCCATCCTGCCTTGTAGCAACTGTTCACCGCTCGTGGTGGTGGTGTAATGGTGTGTGTGTGTGTGTGGGGGGGGGGGGTATATTTTCTTTCCACACTTTTTGCCCCTTAGTGCTAATTGAGCAGCGTTTAACCACTTAAGGACCGGAAGGATTTGCCCCCTTAATGACCAGGCCATCTTTTGCCATTTGGCACTGTGTCAATTTAACTGACAATTGCGCAGTTGTGCGCCGCTGCACCCAAACAAAATTTATGTCCTTTTTTCTCCACAAATAGAGCTTTATTTTGGTGGTATTTGATCACCTCTGCGGTTTTTATTTTTTGCACTATAAACAAAATAATACCGACAACTTTGAAAAAAAAAAAAAAAGCAATCATTTTAACTTTTTGCTATAATAAATATACCCAAATGAAAAAAATTAAATTCTTCAGTTTAGGCCGATACGTATTCTTCTACATATTTTTGGTAAAAAAAAAAATTGCAATAAGCGTATATTGATTGGTTTGCACAAAAGTTATAGCGTCTACAAAATAGGGGATATATTTATGGCATTTTTATTTAAAAAAAATTCTTTTACTAGTAATGGCGGCGATCTGCGATTTTTAGCGGGACTGCGACATTGTGGCAGACAGATCGGACACTTTTGACACTTTTTTGGGACCAGTGACACTTATACAATGTTTAGAGCTAAAACTAGCCACTGAATACTGTATAAATGTCACTGGCAGGGAAGGGGTTAACACTAGGGGGCGATCAAGGAGTTAAGTGTGTCCTAGGGGGGTGTTTCTAACTGTGGGGGGGGGGGGGGTGGGCTGCCTAGGAGTAGAGAGAGAGATCGCTGCTCCTGATCACTAGGAATAGCAAATCTCTCTCTGCTCCCCTGTCAGAACAGGAATCTGTCTGTTTACATTGACAGATCCCCGTTCTGGCTCTCTGTGGAGCGATTGTGGGCGGGCGGCGGACAGCGTGCCTCTGGCGGTGTGCACGCACCTGCTAAAGCCTTTTAAAGAGCCGACGTACAATGGCGCCAATTCGCACAGCCATGCAGACCTGCCGCAGTAGAACTGCGGCGGGTGGTCGGCATGTAGTTAAACGCCACAGCCTACCTGAGTATTGGTGCTGACCATGTCCATTCCTTTATGACTACAGTGTCCCCATCTTCTGATGGCTCCTTCCAGCAGGATAATGCACCATGTCACAAAGCTCCAATCATCTCACCGCTGGACAATGAGGTCACTGTACTCCAATGGCCTCCACACTCACCAGATCTCAATCCAATAGAGCACCTTTGGGATGTGGTGGACCCACTACCAGACCCATCTTCTGATGGCTCCTTCCAGCAGGATAATGCACCATGTCACAAAGCTCCAATCATCTCACCACCGGACAATGAGGTCTCTGTACTCCAATGGCCTCCACACTCACCAGATCATAATCCAATAGAGCACCTTTGAGATGTGGTAGAACCTGAGTATTGTGAGTATTGTTGCTGACCATGTCCATCCCTTTATGACTACAGTGTCCCCATCTTCTGATGGCTCCTTCCAGCAGGATAATGCTTCATGTCACAAAGCTCCAATCATCTCACCGCTGGACAATGAGGTCACTGTACTCCAATGGTCTCCACACTCACCAGATCATAATCCATTAGAGCACCTTTGGTATGTGGGTGGAACAGGAGATTGGCATCATGGATGTGCAGCCAACAAATCTGCAGCAACTGTGTGATGCTATCATGTCACTATGGAGCAAAATCTCTGAGGAATGTTTCCAACACCTTGTTGTATCTACGCCACCAAGAATGAAGGCAAAGGGGGTCCAACCCGCTACTAGCAAGGTGTACCTAATAAAGTGGCCAGTGAGTGTATATACACTTTTGTGCTATAATAATTTAAAACACGAAAAAGGATCCCCAGAGGCTGCAGGAAGCATTGCAGCTTCAGCTACTGAGCTTTGTAAAAAAAAACACAAACAGAAATGGAATGTGAAATATGTGAAAAAGGGACTTAAAGCTCCACCTTCTGATTATATTTGCAAAATATTACTATGTAGCATTCCATATTTATCTTTTTATTTTTTTCCCTGAAGATAATAAATAAAGACAATTTGTATAAAACTTCTGTACATTCATTTCAAAAATCTTCAACTAATATTAAACTTTTTCTTGCATTGACGTCTGACAATTCTGTGGTAGGGATCTTAAAGAGTAACTCCACTTTTGTTGTGAAAAACACTCCCCCTCCGGGTGATCGATGTACATTGCAGGGATTTAAACACACTTTGCGGCAGACTCCTACATTTTGTTATTCCGAAGAAATAGCTGTTTGTTTCTCTGTGTCCATGTGCATAGTAAATCTAATGGGAGTGTTTTATTTTTATTTTTTAATTATCAAGCAGCTGCTGCGCTTGCAGGGTTCTAAAGAGGAAAGTGGCAGGGTCTGCACCCCTGTAAACGTGGGTGTTTTTTTTGCCTTTGGTAATTAAATTTTTGTTGCAGGGGATGCCCAAAAACAGACTTGTGTAGACTTCTGGGAAAATCAGTGAGCCAATCATACAAGCAGGAAATCACATATCTACACGATGTCCTGTATACCATCTGTGTACACAACACCTCCAGGCTGCCATATTACATTTTACAGAAAATTACAGAGCTGCAGAGTGAAAATTAAAGATAATTTTTAATAACATTCAATTACAATATGACTTCTGTAGCCATTGTATACGTATATTGATCATTTTTTTATTTACTATTCCCCCCCCCCCCGAAAGTGGAGTTATGCTTTAGGCAAGTTATATATAATATATATATATATATATATATATATATATATATATATATATATATATATATTTTTTTATTTTTATTTTTATTTATTTTTTATGGAAAAATTCCCTCATTGGGTTTTTTTTAGCAGCCAAGAAATTATTCAAAGGTCATTGATTAAAAATCTTTATTGTATCAAAAAGCAATTGGACAATTACATGAGAGTTGTAAAAAATGAAAACATGAAAATAACAAAACCATGGAACTACATATTGTATGAAATCTTGCTAAAATTGCATTTTACTGCAAAAAATTTGTATATAATCTTCCACATAAAACTCCTACACGTTTCGACCCTTCTAATTGTGGTCTTCTTCAGGGGGAATTTTACTCTATGCAGAAAGATAAGGAATATTTTACAGTTTAATAATCATTTTACTTGTTTACCTATAACATATAATCACACATATATGTGTTTTACTATTCTATATATATATAGATATATATACACATATATATATATATATATATATATATATATATATATATATATATATATATATATATATATATATGCACAGTATATGGATATACCAAAGGATTGGGAGGCCTGCCTTTACACACTAGTGCAAAATGCAAAAGGCCAGAGGAATGTATATATATATATATATATATATATATATATATATATATATATATATATATATTTTTTTTTTTTTTATATTTTTTTTTTCCGAGTACTGTATGTACTATATTGTCAAAAGTATTGAGACAGCTGCCTTTACACGCACATGAAATTTAGTGGCAATCCCAGTCTTAGTCAGTAGGGTTCAATATTGAGTTGGCCCACCCTTCAGAGCTATAACAGCTTCAACTCTTCCCGGGAAGGCTGTTGACAAGGTTTAGGAGTGTGTCTATGGGAATGTTTGACCATTCTTCCAGAAGCCTCATGTTGGATGAGAAGGCCTTTTCCCGCAGTCTCTGCTCGAATTCATCCCAAAGGTGTTCTAATCGGGTTGAGATCAGGACTCTGTGCAGGCCAGTCAAGTTCCTCCACCCTAAACTTGCTCATCCATGCCTTTATGGACCTTGCTTTGTGCACTGGTCCAAATCATTTGGTGGAGGGGGGATTATGGTGTGGGGGTTGTTTTTCACGGGTTGGGCTTGGCCCCCTTAGTCATGTTGGAACAGGAAGGGGCCATCCCCAAACTGTTCCCACAAAGTTGGGAGCATGAAATTGTCCAAAATGTCTTGGTATGCTGATGCCTTAAGAGTTCCCTTCACTGGAACTAAGGAGGCCATGCCTGACCCCTGAAAAACAACCCCACACCATAATCCCCCCCTCCACCAAATGATTTGGACCAGTACACAAAGCAAGGTCCTTAAAGACATGGATGAGCGAGTTTAGGGTGGAGGAACTTGACTGGCCTTCAATTTATTTTTGGATTTGGGTTTATCACCGCTTTAAGTGCCAAGGAATGGTGTAAACCAGGTATCTTCGGACTACGGCCCTCCAGCTGTTTGCGGAACTACACGTCCCATGAGCCGCGAGGCATTGTAAAACTCCGACATTCACAGACATGACCAGGCATGATGGGAATTGTAGTTCCTGAACAACTAGAGGACTGTAGTTTGGAGACCTCTGGGGTAAACAAATCCCAACCAAATTCTGATGGATTTACTTTTTAAAGTTTTTGTGGAACTGGGCTATGGTCACAGCACTTCCAGGGAACGTGCCGGTTGTGACTTTATTATTTCCAGATTAATTAGGCTTTCTTCTACGAATCCCCAATGAAAGCTCACATTCCGTTTTACAAGGCGATACACTATTACTATCCAATTAGTATTAATTTTATGTCTGCTAGTAGTAAAAGCTGAGATGACCTTGCAGTATATTCTCTGCCTGGAATACTCGGTGGGCCGAGGTCCAAGCGATGAGAACGGAGTGGATATATTTTGTCGGTTTTACAACGGATACGGCTCTGATTGGAGGAAATCTCTACGGAAAAGACAACGTGTTTCCTGAGTCAGCACATTCAACGCGCCAGCTCCAGCGCCCCGGCAAGAACATTTTTTTAAGAACATTTCCATAGAAAGAACATGGTGAATACTCTTACTAGGGGCTTTTTATTTTTATTTTTTTGCTGAAACCTGGAAGGTGGGAGACATGCGCAGATTTGTTTCATTTATTTAATTTGTTTTCAGAATTTGTTTTGTTTATTCGACTCGATTAAAAGTTTCTGAATTCAGTCGCATTGAACTCAATTCAAACCGTATTTGGAAAATTTGAATCGATTCGAATTGCATTCAAATTCTAATCAAATTCCATTCGAATTGCATTCAAAATCATATTTATTCTATTCAAATTTTTTGGAAGATGGGTATATTCTTTCAACACCATTTTATTCTCTTGTTTTTACTATTCTATTCTTTTATTTTCGGTTCTATTCTTTTCTATTCTATTCAAATTTGAATTTATTCTATTTGAAATTCGAATTGCGGAAGAAGATTTTATTCTTTCTATTTTATTTTATTCTATTCTGTTTTTCTATTCTATTGTTTTCTATTCTATTCTTTTTTTCTATTTTGTTATTTTTTATTCTATTTTCTACTGTATTCAAATTAGAATTCAATCTATTTGAACTTGGAATTTCAGAAGATGGTTATATTTTTTATTTATTTTTTGCTATTTTATTCTATTCTATTTTTTTATTCTATTCTGTTCTATTCCTTTATTTTCTATTCTATTCTATTTTATTCTGTTCTTTTATTTTCTATTCTATTTTGTTTTACGCTATTCTATTCTTTTATTTTCAATTATATTCTATTATATTCTTTCTATCCTATTCCTTTATTTTCTATTCAATTTTATTCCGTTCTTTTATTTTCTATTCTATTTTGTTCAGTTTTACTCTATTCTTTTTTTTTCTATTTTTTTTTTTCTATTCTGTTCTGTTTTAAGCTATTATATTCTATTATTTTCTTTTCTATTCTATTATACCCTATTCATTTAAATTCTATTCTATTTAATTCTGTTCTTTTATTTTCTAGTATATTTTGTTCTGTTTTACTCTATTAGTTTTTTATTTCATTTTTTATTTATTTTCTATTCTGTTCTGTTTTACGTTATTATAGTCTATTCTTTTATTTTCTAGTATATTCTGTTATGCTCTATCTCTCATATTCCTTTATTTTCTCTTCTATTTTATGCTGTTATTTTATTTTATTTTCTATTTTGTTCTTTTACTCTATTTTTTTTCTCTATTTTTTTATTTTCTATTCTGTTCTGTTTTACGCTATTATATTCTATTCTTGTATTTTCTATTATATGCTATTATATTCTTTCTGTCCTATTCCTTTATTTTTTATTCTATTTTATTCTGTTCTTTTATTTTATTTTCTATTTTGTTCTGTTTTACTTTATTCTTTTTTCATTTTTTTAAATTTTCTATTCTGTTCTATTTTACACTATTATATTATATTCTTTTATTTTCTATTATATTCTTTCTATCCTATTTCTTTATTTTCTATTCTATTTTGTTCTGTTTTACTCTATTGTTTTTTCATTTTTTTTTTTTATTTTCTATTCTGTTCTATTTTACACTATTATATTATATTCTTTTATTTTTGATTATATTCTTTCTATCCTATTCCTTTATTTTTTATTCTATTTTATACTGTTCTTTTATTTTATTTTTCATTTTGGTTCTGTTTTACTCTATTCTTTTTTTTCTATTCTGTTCTGTTTTATGCTATTATATTCTATTCTTTTATCTTCTATTAGATTCTTTCTATCCTATTCCTTTATTTTTTATTCTATTTTATTCTGTTCTTTTATTTTATTTTCCATTTTGGTTCTGTTTTACTCTATTCTTTTTTTTCTATTCTGTTCTGTTTTACCCTATTATATTCTATTCTTGTATTTTCTATTATATTCTATTATATCCTTTCTATCCTAGTCCTTTATTTTCTATTCTATTTTATTCTGTTCTTTTATTTTATTTTCTATTTTGTTCTGTTTTACTTTATTCTTGTTTTTTTCTCTATTTTTTTCTATTCTATTCTGTTTTACGCCATTATATTCTATTCTTTTCTTTTCTTTTATATTGTATTATACTCTTTCTATCCCATTCCTTTATTTTCTATTCTATTTTATTTTGTTATTTTTTTTTTCTATGTTGGTCTGTTGTTCTATACTATTCTATTCTTTTCTATTCTATTCCTTTATTTTCTATTCTATTTTATTCTCTTCCAAAAATGATTATAATTCAAAAACTATCCGAATTCGATTTGAAAACTATTCGAATTTCATGTGAAATTTTGTTTCGTTATTTCGGATTTGTTTAAATTCGTTACTATTGTAATTCGGATATTAGGATACACCCCGAATTTCAGAATAAATTTATTTTTTTCCGAATTTCAATACAGAACGAAACGAACTGCACATGTCTGGATTCTACCATCGAATGGAAGTAGAGGAACGGTCTAGCACGCCAAGTATTCATACAGGAGTGTGGCCGCTCCCTTTACCAAGATGGCTGTCCGTCACCGGCGCCCCATTGGCGGAAGCCGTATTCGGAAAGGTGCGAGCTGCCTGGCTCAGGGTCTCCTTATCAATTTTTTTGAAAAAAAATAAAAAAAAAAATGTCGGATTTTGCTACTGCGACCGACTTTTTTTTTTTCTTATTTACATTTATTTTGAGTATTCAATTAGGCCGCAAAATTGTTTCCTTTTTATCTGTGCCGATACTATGGAGCATGAAAGCCTCAGAGACCGTGTGTTAATTTGAATTGAATGGGGCCTTGTTAAATTTATTGACATGAAATGAAAAAATCCCCACTGTGGTTTTGAACTGTCATGCTACCCAGAGGCAAGAAATTTTAATTAAAAAAAAAAAAAAAACGAAAGGAAAAAAAAAAAAAAAAAAATAATAAAAAAGAAGCGATCCTCCTTGTCTTTCTCCATCCTCTCGGAGCCTCAGCCGGAGCCGGGAGGAATCTGCATAGTATTAGCACATTCGTTGCTTGATTAAGCCCTGGTGGGGTGACATCTTCAGGAGTCACGTGGCGTACGCGGACAGCTCCAAACAGACGGCGGGGACCGGGGACAGGAAATATCTGCTGCTGGCCGTTTATTTACTGACGCTTCAAAATTTTACCTACCAAGATAAAGTACTAAAAGCTCCCTTGATGATACCCGAGATAAAATAGTTACAATAGTAATAGTACAAACTCTCAAATTGCCTCTTAAAGCGGACTTGGATTCCAGCAACGTCATCCTTCAAACATAATCAGCCGTCAGTGAGAATGATATAGGTGGTGTCACGTTTGAGGACGCGCTCTGCGGCTTTGGATTTGAATTTTTTTTTTAAAACGTAATTTTTTTTTTATTTTTTTTTTCACCAAATGATTTGTTAATTAACCACTTCACATCCAGGCCAATTCTGACATTTCTCTCCTACATGTAAAATTCATAATTTTTTTTGCTAGAAAATTACATAGAAGCCCCAAACATTATAAATGTTTTTTTTAGCAAAGACCCTAGAAAATACAATGGCGGTTGTTGCAACTTTTTATCTCACAAGGTATTTGCGCAGCAATTTTTCAAACGCGTTTTTTTCAGGAAAAAAAAACAGTTTCGTGCTAAAAAAAAATAAAAAAAATAAAACAGTAAAGTTAGCCCAAATCGTGGAATGGCGCCAAACTTTGGTATTTACAAATCCCCATAGGTGACGCTTTAAATTTTTTTACTGGTTACATGTTTTGCATTACAGAGGAGGTCTAGGACTAGAATTATTGCTCTCGCTCTAACATTCGCGGCGATACCTCACATGTGTGGTTTGCACACTGTTTTCATATGTGGGCGGGACTTACGCATGCGTTCGCTTCTGCGTACAAGCAAACAAACAAATAGAGCTTTATTTTGGTGGTGTTTGATCACCTCTGCGGTTTTTATTTTTTGCGCTATAAACAAAAAATACCAACAATTTTGAAAAAAAAAAAAGCAATCATTTTTACTTTAACAAATGTTGTAGCGTCTACAAAATTTTGGTATTTGATCATCTCTGCAGTTTTTATTTTTTGCGCTCTAAACAAATTTGAAATAAAATTCTATATTTTTTACTTTTTGCTATAATAAATATCCCCCAAAAATATATATAAAAAACTATTTTTTTCCTCAGTTTAGTTCAATATGTATTCTTCTTCTACACATTTTTGCTAAAAAAAAAAAAAAAATTGCAATAAGCGTTTATTGATTGGTTTGCGCAAAAGTTATAACATCTACAAAATAGGGGATAGATTTATTTTGGTATTTTATCATCTCTGCGGTTTTTATTTTTTAATTTTGAAAAAAAAAGCTATATTTTTTACTTTTTGCTATAATAAATATACCCAAAAAATATATAAAAATATATATATTTTTTCCTCAGTTTAGGCTGATTTGTATTCTTCTACATATTTTTGGTAAACAAAAAAAAAAAAAAAAAAAGGCAACAAGCGTATATTGATTGGTTTGCACAAATAGCTTCTACAAATTTTTTTTTAGCAAAGACCCTAGAGAATACAATGGCGGTTGTTGCAACTTTTTATCTCGCAAGGTATTTGCGCAGCAATTTTTCAAACGCGTTTTTTTCAGGAAAAAAAAAACAGTTTCATGCTTAAAAAAAATAAAAATAAAATAAAACAGTAAAGTTAGCCCAAATTTTTTGCATAAAGTGATAGATGAAGATACGCCGAGTAAATAGATACCCAACATGTCACGCTTCAAAATTGCACGCGCTCGTGGAATGGCGCTAAACTTTGGTATTTACAAATCCCCATAGGCGACGATTTAAATTTTTTTACTGGTTACATGTTTTGCATTACAGAGGAGGTCTAGAATTATTGCTCTCGCTCTAACGTTCGCGGCGATACCTCACATGTGTGGTTTGCACACTGTTTTCATATGTGGGCGGGACTTACGTATGTGTTCGCTTCTGCGTACAAGCTCACTTTAATTTTATTTATTTTTTATTGTAAATTTTACTTACATTTTTTTTAGTTTGACACTTAAAAAAATAAAAATAAAAATGTGATTACTTTTATTCCTATTACAAGGAATGTAAACATCGCTTGTAATAGGAATATGGGACGATCGGACCTATTTACAGTGAGATATGGGGTCAATAAGACCCCACATTTCACCTCTAGGCTGGGAAGCCTAAAATAAAAAAAAAAAAAAAAAAAAACGATCCTGGCTTCCCAGCCAAGGTGGCGCCGTTGTTTTGAATGCAGAGGCCGGGTGTGACGTCATAACATCGCACCTGGCCTCCGAACGATCATAGAGACTCCGGGGACCATCTGGTCCGCCGGAAATCTCAATGACCGACTCGCCGATCCTGTGACCGACTCGAAGATGGAAGCGGTGAGTCAGTAGAAGCACCGGAGGACGCCGCCGCCCTTAAGAACGATCAATCGGCGGAACTGCCCCTATGATCGTTCTTATGGTGCAGGGAATCGCCGGCTGAAAATGCCGATATCTGAATGCTGTCTGTGGCCTCAGGCATCATTCAGATATAGCCCCCGGAAAGTCGAGGACGTCCACCTGAAGCGAAGTGGTTAAATTAACCGTTTCAGCCCCTGGAAGGATTTATCGCCTTCCCGACCAGAGCACTTTTTGCGATTCGGCACTGCGTCGCTTTAACTGACAATTGCGCGGTCGTGCGGCATTGCGCCCAAACAAAATTGACGTCTCCCCCCCCCCCCCCCCCCCGCACAAATAGAGCTTTATTTTGGTGGTGTTTGATCACCTCTGCGGTTTTTATTTTTTGCACTATAAACAAAAAATACCAACAATTTTGAAAAAAAAAAAGCAATAATTTTTACTTTAACAAATGTTGTAGCGTCTACAAAATTTTGGTATTTGATCACCTCTGCGGTTTTTATTTTTTGCGCTATAAACAAAAAAAGAGCGTACATTTTGAAAAAAAAAAAAGCTATATTTTTTACTTTTTGCTATAATAATTATCCCCCAAAAATATATAAAAAAAAATATTTTTCCCTCAGTTTAGGCCGATATGTATTCTTCTTCTAAACATTTTTGGTAAAAAAAAAAAAAAATTGCAATAAGCGTTTATTGATTGGTTTGTGCGAAAATTGTAGCATCTACAAAATAGGGGATATATTTCTTTTGGTATTTGATCATCTCTGTCATTTTTATTTTTTGCGCTATAAACAAAAAAGAGCGTAAATTTTGAAAAAAAAAAAAAAGGTATATTTTTTACTTTTTGCTGTAATAAATATTCCCCAAAAATATATATACAAAAAACTATCTTTTTCCTCAGTTTAGGCCAATATGTATTCCTCTTCTACATATTTTTAGTAAAAAAAAAAAATAGCAAAAAGGGTTTATTGATTGGTTTGCGCAAAAGTTGTAGCGTCTACAAAATAGGGAATATATTTCTTTTGGTATTTCATCATCTCTGCGGTTTTTATTTTTTGCGCTATAAACAAAAAAAAAAAATCGGCAATTTTGAAAAAAAAAGCTATATTTTTTACTTTTTGCTATAATAAATATACCCAAAAAATATATAAAAAATATATATTTTTTTCCTCAGTTTAGGCTGATTTGTATTCTTCTACATATTTTTGGTAAAAAAATAAAGTAAAATCGCAATAAGCGTATATTGACTGGTTTGCACAAAAGTTATAGCTTCTACAAAATAGGGGATAGTTTTATGGCATTTTTATTATTATTATTTTATTAGTAATGGTGGCGATCTGTGATTTTTATCGTGACTGCGACATTATGGCGGACACATCAGACACTTTTGACACCATTTTGGAACCATTGTCATTTATACAGCGATCGGTGCAATAAAAACCGCAGAGGTGATCAAATACTCACTTACTCACTTTGGTTTCTAGAGGCTTCCATAGCTCCCAACTGTCCCTGATTTTGAGGGTCTGTCCCAGATTTAGAACAAAGTCCCTCTTTCCTCCTCATCTGTCCCTCATTTTGGTCTCATCTATTTAGTTGAATATAAAATGCACTTTTTATCTTTCAAAAAGTGTTTTTTGGCGCTAAACCTTTCATCGCAAATTCTAAATTGCTGCATTTGTAAATGTCAAAAGCCAATTTAAAGGAATAGCAGTAGTAAGTCCAACACTGATACCCGAGAACACTCTCTCTTGTAATGCTTAAAGCTTTACCACATTTAATGTCCCAAGACATTGGGAGCATTTGGGTCAGCTTGACCCATACAAACTAGTTAAGTTGCCATAGGGCCCCACAAAACCTGAGACCACCACACCCTTTAGTCCAACACTGACACCTGAGAACACTCCCGTAATGCTTAAAGCTGATCTCTACATTTAATGCCCCAATACATTGGGACCATTTGGGCCAGCTTGGCCTGACCAAACTAGTTAAAGGGCCATTAAAAGCCTGAGATCACCCCACCCATTAGTACAACACTGACACTTGAGAACACTCTCTCTTGTAATTCTTACAGCTGACCTCCACATTTAATGCCCCTAAACATGGGGGCCATTTGGGCCAGCTTGGCCTGACCAAACTAGTAAAAGGGCAATTAAAAGCCTGAGACCACCCCACACGTTAGTCCAACACTGACACCTGAGAACACTTTCTCTTGTAATGCTTAAAGCTGATCTCCACATTTAATGCCCCAAGACACTGGGACCATTTGGGCCAGCTTGGCCTGACAAAACTGGTAAAAGGGCCATTAAAACCCTGAGATCACCCCAGACGTTAGTCCAACATTGACACCTGAGAACACTTACTCTTGTAATCCTTAAAGATGATCTCCATATTTAATGTCCCAAGACATTGGGACCATTTGGGCCAGCTTGGCTTGCACAAACTAGTTAAAAGGACGGAGATCAGCTGTAAGCCAAATGGGAATTTTTAATACCAGCTTACACTTTAATTTTACCATTAGCTGTTCAATGGAGGGTGCTGGGAATACGCCCCGATGTACATCAGCCAACAATATGACCTCTCCAAACAGAAAACATTGCCCTAATTCACCAAGGTGCACCCAGCTGTCTGCAGACCTATTGTTCAGCAATATAAAGCTTCAGCCTTGCGGATCACGTGCGTTCCCCGTCCCTCATCATTAATGTTCAGCATCGGCACCTGCCACGTTCGCTGATCTGAGCTCTGACTTTAATCTCATTTTAAAGTCATGTTGTTGGGGAAACAGAACAGAGAAGAAGAGGCAATGACAAGCGCTGCTAACACGAGAATCATGCTGACAAGTCAGCCCGAGGCTGGATTCGCACTGTACTTTGGCACATCACTGTGGAGCTGCACATTAGCATTTTTCAGAGTCTGCAAGAAGATCTTTCAAGTACCTGTAGACAGCACGCTTGTCAGCTTCCAGCTGTGCCTGAGGGTCAATTGGAGCACCGGGGACAGGGTTAGCTGCCGCAGAGGATGCTGGGAGATGGACTGGCTGGGCCTTGGCAGTCTGCTGAGCGGTGGCCGTCATCTGCTCAAAGACAAGTAAGGAAGGGTTAGTATATTGTGATCTGGCTCTAAATGTCTTATTGTATGTCATAAGCAAACATTGCATGCGGGAAATGACTGCATACACAGCTGAGACTGCGGCTTTCAACTATTGTGTGATTAAAGGGACCATCCACCCACACATACTATATATCTGCACATCAAACATAAAGGGGACACGGCCTTCCCGTTAAATTGCTTTAACCACCTCAATATCGGGCACTTTCACCCGCTTCTTGCCCAGGCCAATTTTCAGCGCTGTCGCGATTTGAATGACAATTGCACGGTTGTACAATGCTGTACCCGAATTAAATTTATATAATTTTTTTGAGACGGATAGAGCTTTCTTTTGGTGGTATTTAATCACTGCTGGGTTATTTATTTTTTGCTTAACAAATTAAAAAAATACAAAAATTTTGGAAAAAAAACAAAAAACGTTTTCTTGTTTTCTGTTACAACATTTGGTAAATAAGTGATTTTTCTTCATCACTGATGGGCACTGATATGCTGCACTGATGTGTGCTCATGAGGCTGCACTGACAGGCACTGATCAGGCAGCACTGATGAGGTGGCACTGATATGCAGCACTGATGGGCACTGATATGCAGCACTGATGGGCACTGATATGCAGCACTTCTATGCAGCACTGATGGGCAGAGATATGCAGCATTAATAAGCACTGATATGCAGCACTGATGGGTGCTGATAGGCAGCACTGATTGGCGGTCCTGATATGCAGCACTGATAGGCGGCCCTGATATGCAGCATTGATGGGCACTGATAGGTGGCACTGATGGGCAGCCTTTATGGGCACCAATAGGCAGTACTGATATGCAGCACTGATGGGCACTGATAGGTAGCACTGATGGGCACTGATAGGCAGCACTGATGTGCACTGATAGGCAGCATTGATTGGCACTGATGGGTAGCCTTTATGGGCACTGATAGGGGGCACTGATAGATGGCACTGATAGGAGAGCTGCTTATCCACTCTCCTCTACTCACACTCTGTCAGCGCGAATAGAGGAATGGCGATAACCGGCACTTCCTAGTTATACTGTGATAAGCTGTGATTGGACACAGCTGAGCACATGGTAAAAAGCTATGTCATAGGCTCTTTACCATGTCTGGAGATGCGGTGTGTTCAGGCGACACAATGCACCATCGATCGCTACGCTGCTTTTCCCCCCGACAGCGTGCATAAGCGGCTTGTTCTGAAGGACATCATATCACGTCCAATCAGAACAATGGAACCCCCTGCTGGGCCACCATTCTGCTATAGGCCAGGCAGGAAGGTGTTAACTTTCATCTCATCCAGGTGGGTAAATATTTCTGTCATTAATAATTATATTGATCATCGTTATCGCATCACTTAGGCCCCATGCACACTGGAGGTTATGGTAACTCTCCTAGACTCCTTTCCTTCTGGCAGAAGTGTTTTGGCAGAAAAAACAAACACTTGACACGTGTAAATACATGAAACGCGTTTAGGCACATCAAGTACTGGGGCCTTCATTTATTTCATTGGTCAGAATAATCATTTATTCTGGCCATTGAAATGAATTAGCGTTTACACTCCAGATGCCCCTAACAGCCACATTACAAACGCCCAACGTGCATGAAGCCTTATTATACAGATAACTTGTAAGGCGTTAGCTACGTCTGAACAGATTTTATTTTCCCAAGTCTGGGTTGATAGACCTAAGCTTACACCTCGAACCCTGGAGAGACCAGGGATCACTCTAAGCCACGGCTCTCCAAACTTTTCAGTATGGGGGCCACATTATATATATTACAAATATTCAAGGGCTAAAATAAAATAACCCTAAGACTCCCCCTTATACCAAAGCCCCCATTTACATCATGGGTCCCTATCAGATCCCCCCTTATATCAGGGTCCCCATCAGAGCACCCCTTTACATCAGGGTCCCCATCAGAGCCCCCCTTTACATCAGGGTCCTCCTCTGAGTCCTCCTTACATCAGGGGTCCCTATCAGATCTTCTTTATATCAAGGTTCCCATTAGAGCCCCCCTTTACATCAGGATCCATATCACAGGCCACTATATATCAGAGTCCCCATTAGGGCCCCTCTTTACATCAGGTTCCCCATCAGAGCCCCCCTTTACATCAGGGTCCCTATCACAGCCCCCTTTATATCAAGGTCCACATTAGATTCCCCCTTTACATCAAGGTCCCCATCAAGGTCCCCCTTTACATCAGGGTCCCCATCAGAGCCCCCTTTACATCAGGGCCCCCCTCAGAGTCTTCCTTAAATCAGGGGTCCCTATCAGATCCCCCTATCAGGGTCCCCATTAGAGCCCCCCTTATATCAGGGTGCCCCTCCGAGTTCTCCTTACATCAGGGGTCCCTATCAGATCTCCTTTACGTGAGGGTCCCCATCAGAGCCCCCTTTACATCAGGGTCCCCTTCTGAGTCCTCCTTATGTAGGGGTCCCTATCAAATCCCCCCTTATATCAGGGTCCCCATCAGAGCCCCCACTTTCATCAAGGTTCAATCAGAGTTCCCTTACATCAGAGTCCCTATCAGAGCCCCCCTTTGATCAGGGTGCCCTTTAGAGCCCTCGTTATGTCAAGGATTCCTATCATAGCCCCCTTTACATCAGATTACCCACCAGGGCCTGCACACATTTCACGGCCCCCATCAGAGCCCCCCTTACATCATAGTGCCCCTTAAAGTGGATGTAAACCCTCTCCTTTACCCAGTGAAGTGAACAGCCTCAGATGATACACAGAGATGAAACTAATCTCCCTACATAAATTTTACATGTATATCTGCCGTCTTCATCTTTTTCAAATATAATATTTATTGAAGCCCACAACAAGCGAAAACAGGTCACTACAGACATTATGTGAAATCGGGTATAACATCAGACAATGCATTGACCAAAAAAAATCATAGAACGATTAAAATAGAGTAATGTAGATATTCTGAACAGAACCTCTATTGATAATGGCAAGATGGTTTAATGCAAATGTATTCATTGTCAGTAATATATCAAAAAAAGGTGAAAAAACGAATAGTGGGGTAGAATCCGAATTCAAAGGACAAACTGATTCCAAAGCCCCCACGTTTTAGAGTATTTTTCTTGTTAATGTTGCACGGTGAGAACTAGATCCTCCATTCTGTTAATATCCTTCACTTTATGGAGCCAGTCAGCAGTAGTTGGTGGAAATTGTTTCTTCCAATGGAGTGGGATACAGAACTTTGCAGAATTCAAGAGATGGCGTACAATGGATTTTTTTTATATAGTTTGGCTGAAATGGTAGAGACGTGCAACAGGAAAAAAGGGTGGATTACCAGGAATCTTGTATTCTGTGAATGTTTGAGTAACGTCTCTAACTGTCGCCCAAAAATGGGTCAATTTAGGACATGACCAGAATACGTGAAGCAACGTCCCTCTATCCCCTAGGCATCTCCAGCAATGGTCACTAGTAGCAGGGTAGTATTTATGTAAGAGGTGATGAGTTAGGTACCACCTCGTTAAAAGTTTATAGTTGGTCTCTTGAATTTATGTACAGACCAAGGATTTTAGCGAGAATATGAGAATATGTTGTAGAATTTACGTTGCACTTCTATTTCCCATTTGTCTACAAACAGTGAGTGTGGTTATGTGGTCGGACATTTCAGTAGGGAGTATGTTTTGGATAGGACCTGTGTGAGAGTGCCTTTCTCAGAGCAATACTCCTCAAAGATCGTCAGTGGATGATCTTTGAGGAAATGCCACAATTGGAGTGCTGTCCAAAAGGGCAGTTGAAAGGGGCCCGTAGCATTCCCCAACACTTCTATGGAAGGCCATGGTCGCCCCCCCCCCCCCCCCCCGTTAAAAAATGGGATGCCTGAACTCTACCTAATTGTTGCACTGACGATCTTTGAGGAAATGCCGCAATTGGAGTGCTGTCCAGAAGGGCAGTTGAAAGGGGCCCGTATCATTCTCCAACACTTCTATGGAAGGCCATGGCCCGCCCCCCCCCCCCGTTAAAAAAATGAGATGCCTGAACTCTACCTAATTGTTGCACTGATGATCTTTGAGGAAATGCCGAAATTGGAGTGCTGCCCAAAAGGGCAGTTGAAAGGGGCCCATAGCGTTCCCCAACAATTCTATGGAAGGCCATGGTCCCCTCCTCCCCCTTAAAAAATGGGATGCCTGAACTCTACCTAATTGTTGCACTGACGATCTTTGAGGAAATGCCGCAATTGGAGTGCTGTCCTGAAGGGCAGTTGAAAGTGGCCCATAGCGTTCCTCAACACTTCTATGGAAGGCCATGGTCCCCCGACCGTTAAAAAATGGGATGCCTGAACTCTACCTAATTGTTGCACTGACGATCTTTGAGGAAATGCCGCAATTGGAGTGCTGTCCTGAAGGGCAGTTGAAAGTGGCCCATAGCGTTCCTCAACACTTCTATGGAAGGCCATGGTCCTCCGACCTTTAAAAAATGGGATGCCTGAACTCTACCTAATTGTTGCATAGTTTGAAGTGTGTTGGGGTCAAGACCAGGAGGGAAACCCTGGGTTTCCCATAATAGGGAGCAATGGGGAGTCTGGAGAAGTGAGGGAATTCTTTCTGCTAACCTGTGAGCTTATCAGGAGTGTCGTACCCAGTAGAGGGTGAGATTTCAAAGAGGGATTTATATGGTCGAAACACCATAGAGCTCCCTTCAGCGGAATGCTACTTTGAGACTGCTCTATCTGTACCCAAAGCTTGGAGCAGTGGTGACGGCACCAATCAATAATCCTACCAAGGTGAACCTTGAAGAGGTATCAACTGCAGGGGTCAGTGGGACATTAAAGTCTCCATTGAGGATCAAATGCCCCTCTTTAAAGTCTAACAATTTGGTTAAGACATTACAGACGAAGATATCCTGGTGATCACTGGGCACATAGATTGTTGCCAGTGTCAGTTGCACCCCACTGATGAGACCCTTGACAAAAGCAAAACGTCCCTCTGTATCCAACATAGTCTCACGGCAGGTCCATGTGATTGTACTAGATAGTAGGATAGAAACACCCTTAGATTTAGCGCATCTGTTAGTAGAGTGATAGGTCAGGGGGTAGTGTCTATTTTTCAGTATAGGTAGTTTGTCATCCTTTGTATAAATGCTACATCAGCATGAGAGAACTTCAGATCATGCAACAGCATTCTTCTCTTATCGGGTATATTGAGACCCTTAGCATTTAGGGAGATAATCTTTAGTTAAACCATTGCCAATTGTGGGGGGGGAGGGTTTTAGACAGAAAAAAAATAAGGTGTAAAATAAAAGAAAATTTAAAAAAGGAAGAGGAGTGAAGGACGGAGGTAAAGTCCGTCACCAGGGGTGGACTGACAACTCATGGGGCCCCGGGCAATAGGAGATTATGGGGCCCCCGGGCAATAGGAGATTATGGGGCCCCCCAGGCAATCCGAGATTATGGGGCCACACAGTATACACACACACAGTATACAATCACACAGTATACAAATACATGTACACACAGTATACACAGACATGTTTCTATTGGCTGAGAAGATACTGGAGAGGTGGGGCAGCTATAATCTCAGGATTTTTAGACCAAAAGGATGTCGGTAAGGGACATTTCAGAGACAGATGTAAAAAAACCACAGATTTTTACATACTGCCCATGGTTTTACTGAGGCTGGCAACCCTGATGGGGCCCCCTTATGGCTCGGGGCCCTCGGGCAGTGCCCAAGTGGCCCAATGGTCAGTCCGCCCCTGTCCGTCACTATTCCTTAATACTAAAATTGTCAGCCGCCAATTGTTAAACAAAAAAAGAAAAAACACACTCCCCGACTATCGCCGAGTAAGCGTGCTATGGCGTACATGGGGGAGCAGTCAGACCAGGCTTCAGGAGAGCATCCCCAGCCCACCCCAACCACCCCGGACAAGATGAGTTAACATAAAACAGGTATGCATACGGCATTAACAGTAAATCTGAGGAGATAATAGCTAAGGAACCCAACAGAGCAGGGGTCAACAACGTCTGCACCCCCCCCCCAACAGACCACCCCCTCGAGGCGAGAGGAGGGGATTGTGGTCCCCGGGAGGCAAGGCACAGACACCGCACAACTCCCAGCCGACATCTAACCCTGCAAAATGCAAAAGACAAGGCAGAAAATGTTGTGTGAGCTACCATTGTCTCAACAGCTAGTGACGATATCATAATGCATATAAAGGTATATCAGTGTTATAGCATTAGGGATGAAACAAGCAGCCTTTCGTCCTAAGAGGCATCACAGAGTGGCATCACCTGAAGACTATGTATATGTGAAAGAAGGGATTGGAGGAGAGGGTTGGCAGACACTGAGAGGCAGGCCAATGAGAAGGGAGTTGCAATAGTCGAGACGAGAGATAACAAGGGAGTGAATGAGGAGCTTGGTGGTTTCATTTGTTAAAAAGGGGCACATTTTAGAGATGTTATGGAGGTCAAGTCTACAAACTTTTGACAATGTTTGGACTTGGGGCTGAAATGATAAGTCAGAGTCTAGGATTACACCTAGTACCTGGGCGTGAGGTTGCATTGTTGATTTTGATGGAAAAGTCATGGAGGAGGGCACAGGTGGGGGAAGGAATATTAATAGCTGTACGTCGGCAGAATGGCATGGGCAGGCATATTGGCGTACAGGTACGTTCATTTCAATATGCCACCCTGCCATCGCGTGCGCGCCGCTGGTGCCGCACTCGCGTGCTGGTCGGGACCCCCGTGAGTCTGGTTGCGGGTCCCGCGGATACCCGCGATCGTCTCAAGGGGAGGCTGAACAGGGAGATGCCGTTGTAAACAGCATCACCTCGTTCTACCTAGCAACAAATGACGCTGATCTCTGCTCCAAGTGATTGGAGCAGAGATCAGTGTTCACTAACACAAAGCCCAGCCCCCCCACAGTTAGTAACATGCCCCTAGGAACACTTAACCCCTACACTGCCACCCCCTGGTTAACCCCTTTACTGCCAGTGTCATTTACACAGGAATCAGTGCATTTGTATAGCACTGATTGCTGTATAAAGGACAATGGTCCCAAAAACGTGTCAAAAATGTCCGACGTGTCTGCCATAATGTTGCAGTCACAATAAAAATCGCTGATCGCTGCCATTACTAGTAAAAAAAAAAAATTATTAATAAAAATGCCATAAAACTATCCCCTATTTTGTAAACACTATAACTTTTGCGCAAACCAATCAATAATCGCTTAGCGTGATTTTTTTTTACCAAAAATATGTAGAAAAATATGTATCGGCCTAAACTGAGGGAAAAAAATGTTTTTTTTATATATTTTTGGGGAGTTATTTATTATAACAAAAAGTAAAAAATAATGCGTTTTTTTTTAAAATTGTCACTGTTTATAGCACAAAAAATAAAAACCGCAGGGGTGATCAAATACCACAAAAAGAAAGCTCTATTTGTTGGAAAAAAAGGACGTCAATTTTGTTTGGGAGCCACGTCGCACGACTGCGCAATTGTCAGTTAAAGCGATGCAGTGCCGAATCGCAAAAAGTGGCCTGGTCTTAAGCCAGCAAAATGGTCCGGTCTGAAAGTGATTAAGGAAGTGATGCATCCACTGCCGATATGTCAGTTAGTAAGTTAGTAATGCGAGAGGAGACTGAAGGAGTGAGGTGAGGAGTAGACAGATAGATTTGGGTGTCATCGGCATATAAGTGGTATTGGAAGCCGTGGGCAGTTATCAAGAGACCAAGGGAGGAGGTGTAGATAGAGAAGAGAAGGGGTCCAAGAACGGAGCCTTGGGGGACCCCTACAGAAAGAGGCAATGGAGAGGAGGAGACAGAGATTTGGGTGTCATCGGCATATAAGTGGTATTGGAAGCCGTGGGCAGTTATCAAGAGACCAAGGGAGGAGGTGTAGATAGAGAAGAGAAGGGGTCCAAGAACGGAGCCTTGGGGGACCCCCACAGAAAAGGGCAATGGAGAGGAGGAGACAGAGATTTGGGTGTCATCGGCATATAAGTGGTATTGGAAGCCGTGGGCAGTTATCAAGAGACCAAGGGAGGAGGTGTAGATAGAGAAGAGAAGGGGTCTAAGAACAAAGCCTTGGGGGACCCTCACAGAAGGGGCAATGGAGAGGAGGAGACAGAGATGTAGGTGACACTGAAGGAGCGCTGTGATGGATAGGTAGAGAACCAGGATAGAGGAGCAGAATCTCGGAGGCCAAGGTAGTTTATTGAGAAGGTACGGGTGGTCAACAGTATCAAAGGCCGCAGAGAGGTCAAGTAGTAGGAGTATGGAGTACTGGCTGTTGGTTTTAGCAGTTAGGAAATCGTTAGTGAGCTTTAGTAAGGCAGGTTCCGTGGAGTGCTGAGAGCGAAAGCCAGGCTGTAATGGGTCAAGAAGGTTATTTTCACTGAGGAAGGAGCTAAGACGGTTGAAGACTAAGCGTTCTAGAAGTTCAGAGGTGAATGGGAGCAATGAGATGGGTCTGAGAAGTTGTTCAGGTTGGTGGGGTCCAGCGAGGGCTTTATACAGTAAGTATGGGAGTGATCTGTGCATGTTTTAGCCCTTGTACACACGGTCGGAGAATCCGTCGGAATGTGTCCTATCGGACCGTGTTGTTGGATAATCCGACTGTGTGTGGTATGCATCGGACTGATTCCGTCGGAATATCCGTCGGACCCAATTTTCCAACATGTCGGAAATATTTCCCGACCAACTGGTTCGATCGGACATACTCCGATCATGTGTAGAGAATTTTGATCGGACCAAGTGCCACGCATGCTCAGATCAAATTCCTACATCAAAGCTATTGGCTACTAGCCTGAATGTAGTCCCATCGTAACGAAATGACGTCATCACGTTCTGAAAGATCGGATTTTTCGCCAACTTTGTCCGACCGTGTGTATGCTACAGTTTCGGACACAATCCAATGGACAAAATCCGACGGGCAAAATCCGACGAATTTGGTTGTGGAAATCTCTGACCGTGTGTACAGGGGCTTAGAGTACATATGTGAGGACCTTCCAGACCCTCTCTCTGTATACACCGCGCCCCTCTCTCTGTATACACCGCGCCCCTCTCTCTGTATATACCGCACAAAGGAGAAATCCTCATTTGCTGCACACGGGGAAGTCAAGGTCACTACAATAAGTCCCGAGAAGTCCCTGGAGAGAGTATTTACATGTGAGAAGTAAACACACCGCCCAGCGCCCTGCAGATTGCTCTCGCAGCCCCTCTGTTCTGGATGCTGTTAGGCAATATGTGGGGCGATTATTCTAATCTGAGCGCAATCTTCATAGTGAGAGTTTCCCGCACACCTCCGACCGGCGCGAAGCGTCCCCCTTATCCCTCCTTTACTGGCAGTCTAATTGAAAAGGACAGAGGCAGCGGAGATAAAAGGAGCAACCACTGAATGCAATGAAAATGTAAATCTGGAGCCGATCAGCTCAAAGTTTTCAAGCCCCGCCACCAGCTGAGAGTGACGTTCTCGCGGCACGGAGCTCTGGGAAGGACGCATTGATGCATCTGCTGGGGGGGCCAATTCAGAGAGCGGCACGGCGGCGAGCCGGAGTTTATCTCTAAATAGATTTCTCCGCTGTGAGATAAATCTTTATTTCCTATCAGCTGGATCAAAATACAGGGAAAGTGAGACATTTAAAAGGACAAATATGGTGTCTCCTGAAGGTTTACCGTGATGTTTACCTGAAAGTAAAATATTACCTTTCCATGCTTGCTGTCACATATTTCATGGTGGAATTACGGATTCTCTCTAGGATGCCTTTGCTATCAACAGGCAGCCAATTTCATTTTTGGGATCTAATATTCAAAACTTTTCTCAACTGCCTTTCTCGTCCATAGATCCGTGGATCCCTAGGGTTCCTTAAGAGGTGCCAAAGGGTTCCATGAGTAAGGAGCCACTTCTGCCTCTCGGATAAGTTCCCACTGACACCATTATTCTTTTTACACCTCTTACGAGGGATTCTTCCCAATGACCACAAGAGTAAAAAGCATTCTTCCTAATCACCATCATACTAATGTTCCCTGAGATGTTGATATGAAACAAATGTTAATAGGGGTTGTGTCAGGACCGGAGTCACCTGCTGGTGGCGCTGTGCTTCCCTAAGTGGAAAGTTGAAGTTCCAGTGTCCACCAGTAGGTGCAGAATGAAAAAAAAATGTGTTTTGTTTTGTTTCGGTATTTACATAAATTTGTTTAATTAAATTTGTTTTAAAAGTAGATAGGACTAATTGTATGGGAAAAACGAGGGTCAGATCCACATTCCTTGTACAACATGTAAAAGAAAAATTCCTCAAAAAGCAGTACTTTGAAGGACAATGAACACTCAGAAAAAAAATATATATTAAAAAAAAAATATAGTAAAAGAGTTTTCATGGTCCTTCAAAGTCCCAACCAATTTAATTTGTTTGATTTGTTTAATTCATTTTCGGAATTCGTTTTATTTATTCCAATTCGAATTGATTCAAAGGTTCTGAAATCGGTCGAATGCGGAAAATTCTAATCAATTCGAATTCCATTTGATTTATATTTATTCTATTTGAAATTCGAATTTTGGAAGATGGTCATATTCTTCTTATTCCATTCTATTCTATTGTATTTTCTATTCTATTCTTTTATTCTCTGTTCAATTCTTTTCGAAATTTAAGTTTATTCTATTCGAAAATTTGAATGTCAGAAAACAATTATATTGTTTCTATTCTTCTCCATTTTTATTCTATATATTCTATTCTTTGATTTTCTATTCTATGCTATTCTATTCAAATTTGAATTTATGGGAGAACACCAGAATTATCCAGAATGAGTGCAGTGAAAGTCAAATGCATTATGAGTTCCCAAGAGGCCCCCTTCACCAGGGCTTGAAAATTTCAAGATGGGCAATAACCTAGGACAGGGATGGCGAACCTTGGCACCCCAGATGTTTTGGAACTACATTTCCCATGATGCTCATGCACTCTTCAGTGTGGTTGAGCATCATGGGAAATGTAGTTCCAAAACATCTGGGGTGCCAAGGTTCGCCATCCCTGACCTAGGAGGTAAACATGAGCGCTTTTGAAGAATAGATCTGCCAAATCCGTGAAGAAAGCAAGCTTGGTGATCGGTTTATACTAGTCTCAAAGGTCTATCCCTCGGGACAACTGAAATCCCCGAAATGGGTTGATTTTTTTTCCCTGAACAAGTTTTGAAGAACAAAATTGTACGTTGGACACAATCGTTTTTTGCTCCTTGCATCTTTTTTGTCATATTGCAAAGAAATACCAAACCATGACCTTGGTTCTTCTCCATAGAGCTGCCTAAGAAGTATCCCTACACTAGATGAGTTACCCAATGGAGGTCAGCACCCAGACTAAGATACCGGCACTCCCACCGCCTTAAAGTAGACCTTCACCCATAAACTTAACTTCCTCTACTCTGCTTCCCACCACTTCTCTTTTTCGCTATTGTAATTTTTTTTTCTAGAAAATACCTTTTTTTAAATTTAGTGAGCCCCCACTTTCAAATTTCTCACCTAGGCAAGGATGATGTAATCAGCCTCATGGGATAAATACGGTACATCAAAAATCCGGCTGTGGACCTGAAGTATCATGTTTTTGACCCTTCAGCCTCGTTCAAGACCCACAGCATCTCTACACATGTGTGGGATTAAGGTAGCGTCATCAGGGGGCCAAATGTGCAAACGAAGAAGAGACAGACAGCTCCTGATTATGGGAGATTCAAGATGGCGGCATGGGATGGGACATGCAGTGGAAGAATGGTGGGTAAGAGAAGAAAAACACAGGATTGGCCGGCCTAGTGATTATGTTTATCTAGCAAAAAAGGAGCATTAGAGGTAAGTGGAATTTGGAAAGTAAAATTCAGAGGCAGGAGTAAAGTTCTTCTTTAATAAAGTATCATCTAATAAGTCAATGCTGTGACTACTAAGTTCTGTAAGCAAGTCATAAGTATTGGGACACCTGCCCTTACAAACACATGAACTTTAATGGCATCCCGGTCTTGGTCCGTAGTGTTTATTATTGAGATGGCCCACACATTGCCGCTATAACAGCTTCAACTCTTCTGGGAAGGCCGTCCTCAAGGTTTAGGAGTGTCTCTATGGGAATGTTTGACCGTTATTCCAGAAGCACCTTTGTGAGGTCAGGCACTGATGTTGGACGAAAGGGTCTGGCTTGTAGTCTCCGCTCTAATTCATCCCTTCTAGTTCCTTCAGGTTGAGTTCAGGACTCTGTGCAGTCCTGTCAAGTTCCTCCACCCCAATCTCACTCATTTATGTCTTTATGGACATTACTTTGTGCACTGGTCCAAATCATTTGGCGGAGGGGGGGATTATGGAGTGGGGGTTGTTTTTCAGGGGTTGGGCTTGGCCCCTTAGTTCCAGTGAAGGAAACTTTTAAGCCAGCAGCATACCAAGACATTTTGGAGAATTTCATTCTCCCAAATTTGTGGGAACAGTTTGGGGATGGTCCCTTCCTGTTCCAACATGACTGAGCACCAGTGCACAAAGCAAGATCCATAAAGACATGGATGAGGCAGTTTTGGGTGGAGGAACTTGACTGGCCTCCACAGATTCCTGATCTCAACTCGATAGAACACCTTTGGAAAGAATTAGAGCGGAGACTGCAAGCCAGGCCTTCACCATATCCTGGAATCCATCTGCCTTTAGCTCTGGCATGCAGGGAGGAGGGTGTGCTTAGCTGAGAAAACCCCTTTTTTCTTCCTGAAGGCTCCTGGGATGTATTACATAATTTGCCTAGACCGGGAAACCAGGGAGTAACTGATGAAATGTTAAAAAAAGAGTTAGCCCCTGTACACATGGTCGGAGATTTCGACAACCAAATCCGTCGGAATTTGTCCGTCGGATTTTGCCCGTCGGATTGTGTCCGAAACTGTTGCATACACACGGTCGGGCCAAGTTGGCAAAAAATCCGATCATTCAGAACGTGATGACGTAATTTCGTTTCGATGGGACTACATTCAGGCTAGTAGCCAATAGCTTTGATGTAGGAATTTGGTCTGAGCATGCGTGGCACTTGGTCCGATCAAAATTCTCTACACATGATCGGAGTATGTCCAATCGAACCAGTTGGTCGGAAAATATTTCCAACAAGTTGGAAAATTGGGTCCGACGGATATTCCGACGGGAATCAGTCCGATGCATACCACACACAGTCGGATTATCCGACAACACGGTCCGATAGGACACATTCCGACGGATTCTCCGATCGTGTGTACAAGGGCTTAATATGATATAATTACCTATCCATTTACTAATGCTAGCAGCATAAGGCTTAAAAGTCATCAATGCGGATTGAGAGAGTGAAGTTCTACTTTATATAGGACCCTACGTTCAATGTTTTGGGTCTCCAGTTGCATACCTTCCAACTTTTTGAGATGGGAATGAGGGACACCTATCAGAAAAAGTATGCAGGCAAAGGACACACCCCTGGCCACGCCCCCTTAAAGGAGAATTGTACAAAAAAAAAAACAAGATTGGTTAAGCCCACAAGTGCTTTTTTACCACTACTATTCCTTTATATTGGCTTTTGGAAGTTACAAATGCAGAAATTTAGAAATCAGATGAAAGGTTTAGCGCTGGGAAACACTTTTTGATAGATAAAAAGTGTATTTTATATACATCTATATCGATCAGACCAAAATGAGGTGCAAATGAGGGGGGGTGAGGGACAGAGGGACATCAGGGAAAGTCCCTCGAAATCAGAGATTGTTGGCAGCAATGACCAAATGACAAATCAGATCCCAGAATAAAAATCTCAATGACACTGCTAACTTCAATGAAAAGGTTGATGGCCTCAGCTCCAGAACTAAAGTCGTTTTTACTTTTTTTGTTTTTCTCCCACAAATGCCTTTAAATTTGAATTCTTTTCAGGGTGACTCATAACCAACCAGCCATATTTACCTGGGGAAACCACTTAACACTAAATAGGATCAGTAACATGTCCGTGATCCCGATGTCACAGACGGTCTTGTCTGCGTAAACAGCGCGCACAGATACAGAATACAATTTGTTACAATTTGACCTTTTTTCCCCATAAAAATGCACAGAAACACGTCTATGAATATTTATCACTAAACACAGCGAGCGACGCTATGTAAATGTGCTATGCAAATGAGCGAGCCAAGCTCAATAACGAGAAAATCTGAGCTAATTATCAACAGCTCACAATGATCTGCAAATAGCCATATTAGTCATGAAGAAAAGCCCTATTCGTTCCCCGTGTTTGGTCACCGATGATGTGTACAGATTGCATCACGGTGGAAGGCCAGCACGGGCGCGGAAAAGTGGATACCATTCTGTTAGTCCCAACAGCTGCATTACTTTACTCTATATACGCAGAAAGGTATGTATTCCTATTCCATGGAATTTACCAATATCATTTAACCGCTTCAGCCCCGCAAGATTTTACCCCCTTCCTGACCAGAGCACTTTTTGCGATTCGGCACGGCGTCGCTTTAACTGGACAATTGCGTGGTCGTCCTTTTTTCCCCACAAATAGAGCTTTCTTTTGGTGGTATTTGATCACCTCTGCGGTTTTTATTTTTTGCGCTATAAACAAAAAAAGAGCGACAATTTTGAAAAAAAAAAGCATTTTTTTTAACTTTTTGCTATAATAAATATCCCCCAAAAATATATAAAAAAGTTTAGGCTGATACGTATTCTTCTACATATTTTTGGTTAAAAAAAAATCACAATAATCATATATTGGTTTGCGCAAAAATGATAACGTCTATAAAATAGGGGATAGTTTTATGGCATTTTTATTATTCATTTTTTTTTTATGAGTAATGGCGACGATCTGCAATTTTTATCATGATTGCGACATTATGGCGGACACATCGGACACTTTTGACACTATTTTGGGACCATTGTCATTTATACAGCGATCAGTGCTATAAAAATGCATTGATTACTGTGTAAATGACACTGGCAGGAAAGGGGTTAAACACTAGGGGGCGATCAAGGAGTTAAGTGTGTCCTAGGGAGTGATTCTAACTGTGTGGTGGGGGATGGGCTTCCACTCACATGACAGCGATCACTGTTCCCGATGACAGGGAGCGGTGATCTCTGTCATGTCACAAGGCAGAACGGGGAAATGGCTTGTTTACATAGGCATCTTCCCGTTCTGCAGCTCCGTGACACGATCGTGGGTCCTGCGGGCACGGTCGCGCTGTACGTGGTGGGTGCACCGCCCGCTAGCCCCGCCAATTAAAGGGAACGTACAGTTACACCCATACACCCATTTGCCCACTGCTGCCATTGTGCCGACGTATGTCAGCGTGTAGCGGTCGGCAAGTGGTTAACAATATAATAATGTCTGAAAAAGCACCAACATTTTCTGCTATATACAGTACGTGTACATTTTATTATTGCCGTTTATACAGTATACACTATATTGCCAAAAGTATTTGGACACCCCTCCAAATCATTGGATTCAGGTGTTCCAATCACCTCCATGGCCACAGGTGTATAAAAGCAAACACCTAGGCATGAAGATGGCTGCTACAAAGACTTGTGAAAGAATGGGTCACTTTCAGGAGCTCAGTGAACTCAAGCGTGGTGCTGTGTTAGGTTGCCACCTGTACAATAAGTCCATTCCGTGAAGTTTCCTTGCTACTAAATATTCCACGGTCAATTGATAGTGGTATTATAACAAAGTAGAAGCAACTGGGAACAACAGCAACTCAGCCATGAAGTGGTAGGCCACGTAAAATGACAGAGTTGTGCATGCTGAAGCTCAGAGTGCGCAGAAGTCGCCAACTGTCTGCACAGTCAATGGCTGTGGACCTCCAAACTTTGTGTGGCCTTCAGATAAGCACAATAACAGTGCGTAGAGAGCTTCATGGAATGGGTTTCCATGGCCGAGCAGCTGCATCCAAGCCTTACATCACCAAGTGCAATACAAAGCAGTGGTGAAGGGCAGTGGTTCTCAACCCTGTCCTAAAGTACCCTCAACAGGCCATGTTAGCAGGTTTTCCTTTATCTTGCACAGGTGCTTTAAATCAGAGTCAATGGCTTGGTATTTTGGACAGCTATTTTATAAGAGAAATTCCCAAAACTTGGCCTGTTGGGGCTACTTGAGGACAGGGTTGAGAACCACTGGTGTAAAGCATGCTGCCACTGGACTCCAGAACAGTGGAGATGTGTTCTCTTGAGTGACGAATCTTGTTTCTCTGTCCGGCAATCCGATGGACATGTCTGGGTTTGGAGGTTCTTGCCCAGGGGTTGGGCTTGGCCCCTTAGTTTCAGTGAAGAGAACTCTTAAGGCATCAGCATACCAAGACACTTTGGACAATTTCATGCTCCCAACTTTGTGGGAACAGTTTGGGGATGGCCCCTTCCTGTTCCAACAGGACTGCGCACCAATGCATAAAGCCAGGTCCATAATGACTTGGATGAGCAAGTTTGGGGTGGAGGAACTTGACTGGTCTGCACAAAGTCCTGATAGAACACCTTTGGGGTAAATTAGAGCGGAGATTGCGAGCCAGGCCTTCTCATCCTACATCAGTGCCTGACCTCACAAACGCACTTCTGGAAGAATGGTCAAACATTCCCATAGACACACTCCTAAACCTTGTGGACAGCCTTCCCAGAAGGGTTGAAGCTGTTATAGCTGCAAAGGGTGGGCCAACTCAATATTGAACCCTACGGACTAAGAATGGGATGTCATTATGGGTCATGTGTAGGGATGAGCCGAACACCCCCCGGTTCGGTTCGCACCAGAACATTCGAACGGACTGAAAATTCGTACGAACTTTAGAACCCTATTAAAGTCTATGAGACTCGAACGTTTCAAATCAAAAGTGCTAATTTTAAAGACTAATATACAAGATATGCAACAGACAACACCAGCAATAAGGGCTATCTTCAGGTGTATACTGTGCTGGAGGCACACAACACCCACTAACTCCTGCAGATGCCTGTATTAGAGAACACCAGCAATAAAGGGTAGATACAGGTGTATACTGCGCTGGAGGCACACAACACCCACTAACTTCTGCAGATGTCTATATTAGAGAGCAACAGCAATAAAGGGTAGATACAGGTGTATACTGTGCTGGAGGCACACAACACCCACTAACTCCTGCAGATGGCTGTATAAGCCCTTGTACACACGGTCAGAGATTCCGACAACCAAATCCGTCGGATTTTGTCCAACGGATTTTGTCCGAAACTGTTGCATACACACGGTCAGACAAAGTTGTCGGAAAATCGGACGCGATTACGTTATTTCGTCACGACGTGGCTACGTTCAAGCTAGTAGCCAATAGCTTTGGTGTAGGAATTTGATCTGAGCATGCGTGGCACTTTGTCCGATCGGAATTCTCTACACATGATCGGAGTATGTCCGATTGGAGCATTTTGTCAGAAAATTATACCAACAAGTTGGAAAACTTGGTCCGTCGGATACTCCGACGGAAACAGTCCGATGTACACCACACACAGTCGGAATATCCGCCAAAACGGTCCGATCAGACACATTCCGTCGGAATCTCCGACCGTGTGTACAAGGGCTTAGAGAGCAACAGCAATAAAGGGTAGATACAGGTGTATACTGTGCTGGAGGCACACAACACCCACTAACTCCTGCAGAGGCCTGTATTAGAGAGCAACAGCAATAAAGGGTATATGCAGGTGTATACTGCGCTGGAGGCACACAACACCCACTAACTCCTGCAGATGCCTGAGAAAAGAACACACTGTCCCTGCCTATCTAGCTCTTTCCCTGCACGCCAACACACTACACAAGGCCGCCACGCTGGCGGCCTTATATAGTATGGGGCGTGTACTAAACCCCCTGAGCTATAATTGGCCACAGGAATCCTGCCTGTGGCCAATTATGGCTCTCCTCGCTGCTGGCGCTGTGATTGGCCAAGCATGCGGGGTCACAGTGCATGCTTGGCCAATGATGAGCCAGCAATGCACTGCGATGGCGTAGTGCATTGTGGGCCGTTCGAACACTGGGCTCATCCCTAGTCATGTGTGTGTAAAGACAGGCGTCCCAATAATTTTGACAATATAGTGTATGTGCAGAACCCTCCTAGATCAAAGTAGGCTGCTAGGTAAATTTAGCTAGCTCCTTTGTAAACAGCAGAGCAGGGTTAGAAGAACAGACAGCCAATAAAGCATTCAAAACAAAGAATCATCCGCTTTCACACACATACAAGAATCACTGGATTTTGTCATGTCTAATATCGTTTTTTTTTCGCAATGTCAATTTTTTCTGGGGATTTTGACCATATAGACCCTTCATTTCTGCACCAAGGTGCTCCATCGTCTCTTACACAAGAGGAGGATGAGACCGGGCGCTGAATCCCCGGGGAGGCCGGGGGCTGCCATTCAGCAGCTGTGATGAGTTTATTTGCAGTAAAATGTGAATTTAATTAGACTCTTCACACTTAACTAACTCCTCTATTTCTGCAGATCTGAGGTATTTGATTCTCTCAGCTAATCCTTTTAGCCCTAAACCTCTTCCAGCTGCTGATGAATCTGTGCGGAATTCAGAGGCTTCAGCCTCCCCAGATGGTGAAGGCTGCTCTTGATGGAGTAAATGTTTTCTCTTTGGGAGCTCTAAGCACACACAATGGCACTTGGGGTACTCTGGTGGCTGGACTGATGGCATGCAATTGACAAAAAAACTGAAAAAAAACCCAGAAAAAACCCCATAAGACTCGAATTCATCATAAACTGAAATGAAATTAGGAAGAAGATGGCTCTAGTTGGCTTCCTATGAAGAAGCTAATGGGACATGGCTGTAAACAACAGATCTTCATTATATATAGGACGTACCGCACGCTCATTTTAATTTAATATCGAGCTGCATACAGACTTTAACATCAGCACGTGTGATTGGGATAGTTTAGATCATATTCACCTTCCGTGGCGATGCCCCAAGCTGCATTGATATTTGACCAGTGCCATCCCTTTACATCGAATATGGTTCTTGGGCTTTCTTTAAGCCGACCATACATGGTACAGGAAAGAAAATTGCTTGAGTCACAATAGCTCCATGGCTGTGTTGATGGGACAATCCCGCCCATGGAGCTATTGTGTTCTCCTGGTGGGGGGCACGAGGAGCCGTCCCAGCCGGGAGAACACATAGGTTGGACTTGATGGACTTGTGTCTCATAGATTGGACTTGATAGACTTGTGTCTCATAGGTTGGACTTGATGGACTTGTGTCTCATAGATTGGACTTGATGGACTTGTGTCTCATAGATTGGACTTGATGGACTTGTGTCTCATAGGTTGGACTTGTGTCTCATAGATTGGACTTGATGGACTTGTGTCTCATAGGTTGGACTTGATGGACTTGTGTCTCATAGATTGGACTTGATGGACTTGTGTCTCATAGATTGGACTTGTGTCTCATAGGTTGGACTTGATGGACTTGTGTCTCATAGATTGGACTTCATGGACTTGTGTCTCATAGGTTGGACTTGATGGACTTGTGTCTCATAGATTGGACTTCATGGACTTGTGTCTCATAGGTTGGACTTGATGGACTTGTGTCTCATAGGTTGGACTTGATGGACTTGTGTCTCATAGGTTGGACTTGATGGACTTGTGTCTTTTTTCAACTTCGCCTACTATGTAACTATTACAAGGTAATACTGACATATAATCACACACGTAGGTTGGACTTGATGGACCTCACCTACTATGTAGCACTGCAATTATTGCTATTTGCTATAGCCATTGGCAATAATCACATTAAAAATCTGGTTGTACCCAAGTTGATTGATGGATCGACTTGGGTATGATCAAACCGGCCATGGATGTTTCTTGCCTTGTGCGGTCCGTGCTTAACCAGCTGAGATTCGAACTGTCTATGGCCCGGCTTTAAACATGTGTCCTTTTTTTTTTTAACAAGAAAAGACGTGTGTACTTTAGACCAGGGTACAACAGATGCAGTAGGAAATGCGTTATGTATCAAGTAGAGATGAGCTTGGGTTCAGCTCTTGGCTCAAACCGGGAAGGCCGCTGTCAGTACCGGGCCAATGACCTGCAGGCGTAGGATTCTCTACCTCGCAGTTGCACGTGCACAAAGAGGTAGGGAAGTCCATGGCATCAGTGACCTAATATTTCCATATTTTCTCAAAGGCATTGACCTGATATGGCCTTGTAGCTTTATTAGGCCAATGGGGGGGGGGGGGGGGGTCTGGCCACAGTTAATCGACTCAGGAATGACAGCTTACTCCTGGGTTTGGCCAAAAACCCAAGTTCTGACCGAACCTCAGCTCATCACTAGTTGCAAGGAATCTAACTGATAGAAAATGGGTCTCCTCATCCCAGTCTGCAATAGGAAACTGACTTTGAGAGATGCAATAATTAATAAGTATTAGCTAATTTGAAAAAAAATGGACATTTACTGATCAGGGCTGATCTCAGAAATGTAAAAAGCTGTGGCTTCCATGACTTGGAAGAGTTGATAACTTCCTGGGTCTGAAAAACTGAGTGTTTGGGGGAGGCTTCGTGATGGGTAGACTATGATTTTGGAGGGGCTCTATTATGGGGATCTGTGTGATTGGGGGTTCTGTGATGGGTGAACTTTGTTAAGGGTCACTGGCTTGAATCCTGACCACGACACTACCTGCCTGGAGTTTGCATGTTCTCCCTGTGCCTGTGTGGGTTTCCTCCGGGTACTCTAGTTTCCTCCCACACTCCAAAGACATGCAGATAGGTTAACTGGCTTCTGTCCAAAATTGGCCCTAGTATATGAATGGGGACCTTGGATTGTGGGCTCCTTGAGGGTAGGGACTGATGTGAGTGTGCAATGTACAGGGATGGGGACAATTGTAGACACTCACTCAGGTTGAACTGGATGGACTGGTGTCTTTATTCAACCTTACTATGTAACTATGATGGGGGCATCTTTGATGGGGGACTGTGTGATTGAAGGTTCTGAGATGGGGGGGAGCTGTGTGATCGGGGGCCTATTTGAAGGGGGGACTGTGTGATTGAATGGCTTTGTGATGGGGGGACTATGTGATTGAGGGGGCTCTGTAATGGGGGGACTGTGTAGTGGGATAGTTTTGTGATGGGGGACTAGGTGATGGGGGGGAGGGCTGAAATTGAGGGCCTGTGTGATTGGGTGGCTTTGTGATGGGGGTATATTGTGATTGTGAGGCTCTGTAATGGGGGGGGGGGCTTTGTGATAAGGGGATTATGTGATTGAGGGGGCTCTGTAATGGGGGGGGGGCTTTGTAAATAAATGGTTATGTGAAAAGGGGACTATGTGATTGAGGGGGCTCTGTAATGGGGGGACTGTGTAGTAGGATAGTTTTGTGATGGGGGACTAGGTGATGGGGGGGAGGGCTGAAATTGAGGGGCCGTGTGATTGGGTGGCTTTGTGATGGGGGTATATTGTGATTGTGAGGCTCTGTAATGGGGGGGGGGGGCTTTGTGATAAGGTGATTATGTGATTGAGGGTGCTCTGTAATGGGGGGGGGCTTTGTAAATAAATGGTTATGTGAAAAGGGGACTATGTGATTGAGGGGGCTCTGTAATGGGGGGACTGTGTAGTGGGATAGTTTTGTGATGGGGGACTAGGTGATGGGGGGGAGGGCTGAAATTGAGGGCCTGTGTGATTGGGTGGCTTTGTGATGGGGGTATATTGTGATTGTGAGGCTCTGTAATGGGGGGGGGGGGGCTTTGTGATAAGGTGATTATGTGATGGAGGGTGCTCTGTAATGGGGGGGGGGCTTTGTAAATAAATGGTTATGTGAAAAGGGGACTATGTGATTGAGGGGGCTCTGTAATGGAGGGACTGTGTGATCAGATGGCTTTGTGATGGGGTCTGTGTGATTAGGGGGGCTCTGTAATGAAGGGACTGTGAGATCGGATGGCTTTGTGATGGGGTCTATGTGATTAGGGGGGCTCTGTAATGGAGGGACTGTGTGATCGGATGGCTTTGTGATGGGGTCTATGTGATTAGGGGGGCTCTGTAATGGGGCGACTGTGTGATCGGATGGCTTTGTGATGGGGGTCTATGTGATTAGGGGGGCTCTGTAATGGAGGGACTGTGTGATCAGATGGCTTTGTGATGGGGTCTATGTGATTAGGGGGGCTCTGTAATGAAGGGACTGTGTGATCGGATGGCTTTGTGATGGGGTCTATGTGGTTAGGGGGGGGGGCTCTGTAATGGAGGGACTGTGTGATCGGAGGGGTCAGTGATGGGAGGGACTCTGATGTGATGGGGCTCTCTTGTATAGGCAAGCTCTGTGTATATGGGAGACTCTGATGTGATGGAGGAACATGAAGGAGGATTTTGATGGGATGAGGGGCTCCTTCATTCAAGCGGTTGTGTGCATTGTCCCCGGCTCAGATTTTTTCCATTGACGAGAAACATTTACTGTATATTTTTACATTTTAGACCGAGGTGCTCTGAAATTTTGCATACTTTCAAAGGATTCTACGACTGCGGAGGTGAAGAAACGCTCTATATATCGGCAACTCTGCTCTACGAGTGTTCAATGATTCTTCTGTCTTTGCTTCATATATATATCTCTTTCCTTTGTTTCTTCTTCCTCCCTTTTTCTCTGCTTGTCTGTAAAACTGAAAAATCTAATAAAAAAATTATCCAATTTAAAGAAAACCAAAAAAAAAATATAGATTTTATCAGCTGTAGTGTATTGTGGTGATAGTGATCTCCAGAGTTAGGTCAGCAAATTCCAGGAATCAGCAGGAAGGTAATTTCAGCCGTGGTGGACCCCGGTATGGTCAGCAGCTGTAGAGCTCCTATGTCGATTAAGATTATTAAAAGGCTGACTAGAAATTCTGATATGTCTGTCTTTGCAAAAAAAAAAAAGCGAACTGTGGGAGAAACTAGCTGGGCAATAATGACTTTCAGAGGCTGACAAGACATCAAATGCCAAATAGCAAGGTTCTTAGGAATACATAATATTAAAGCACAGCTGTCATCAATAACCGTGCCAGAAAACATTGGAGAGACCCATGGAACAAGATCAATACTTCTATTATTGCATAATTTAGAAGAAGATTGTGTATAAGTGCTGAAGAATTAAAAAAGAACAGCTTTGGGGCGAAAAATGGAAATGAATGCCAAGCGCAAAGATGGAAATCAGTGATGTGGCCATATCCGACTAACCTTGTTTGGAGATCTTTATATAAGCCTATTGATGATAATGTACAAGGAGCGGCGCCCAGATACCCCCCCCCCAGGCTTCTTCCCAAAAAGGCGATAATTATTAGACACAACTGGTCTAGCTAGTTTTGCCTTGTTCGCTCAGTCGGGAATGTCAGGTGACAATTGTCCCTTTACCAGAGTATTGCCCCGTACATACGGTAGGATTTTCCGATGGGAAATGTTCGATGGGAGCTCTTTGTTGGAAATTCAAGCCGTGTGTAGGCTCCATCAGACATTTTACATCAGAATTTCAACAAAATTTGAGATATGGTTCTCCAATTTTCTGACGACAAAATCCCTTGTCGGAGATTTGTCCAAGTTGGACTCAAAAAAGATGCCCCGGTAGAAGTCCAACTTGGACGAAACGCGTAGGGCCGCTTCTTATGCTCCCCATATTGCTTTTTAGAATTATGTGATCACTATTTTATTTTATTTCATTTTTTATTCCTTGTTGCTATAATTTTGCCTATTTGCTGGTATTTTTTGTAAATAAAAACGCCATAATATATTTTTGGATCTACACCATTGGGAGCTTGTCTTTTTTATGTTTTCACATGACATTTGCTCCATGAATGTATTGACCATTCTGAGAAACATATTTACATTGGACCTCCTTGGTACCTCGTTTTTGGCCTGTTGGATTTCCCAGACGATCGATGCTGACGGAGGATCCTGTATGACCTGCTCTCCAAGTGGTTTTCCTTCCATGCTTGTAAGATCTGGTGTCGCTGACATACAGGTCCATCAACTCTGGTAAGAGTGTTTAACCATATTTACCTGTTTGGATGTTACTATCCTTCAAAGTACAGTTGGCTGTTGGCTTCCCTTGCGTACAATTGATCTTGGCGTCTTGGTGGCCTTATTATCCTTCCAGATGGACTTCTAGTGGACTTATTTTGATTATATCACTGATTTATTTCATATTTTTTAGCTCTACACTTCTTCCTTTTCCTAAGCTAGTGCATTGTTGGTTCACTTAACTTTTCCTTCGATTTCCCTTCTAAATGTTTTTTTTCTTTGTCTGAATTTCTAACTTCCTGTTTCTCCTCAGTAAACTTCACACCATCGTCTGAGAGGTTTTTAGTCAGCCAGAACAGCTTACTGAGGAGGAACAGGAAGTGAGAAATTCACACAAAGGAAACAAAGGAAAAAAAACATTTAGAAGGGAAATCGAAGGAAAAAGGTGAACCAACAATGCACTAGCTTAAAGGAACCTATTTAGAAAATAAAAAACAAACTTTTACAATCCCTTTAATAGGTCAGCCAGGCAGGGATGAAAAAAAGAGAGTTTAAACCTGCAAGCTTGGCTTGGTTGAGTATGTAGCAATGTAACGGGGAAACTGTAGGAAACTGAATGCAAGGAGGAAGGGTGGTGCAGTAGGAAGTTGGAGCTAGCACCAGATTTTCAGCAGAGCAAATGAAACAAGTTCCCAAATTGAATGGACGACAGTAGTTGGCTGACGAGCATGGTTAGCAAACTGCTTACATGAGATTGTTGCTTAATTTGTCCAAGGACTGCAATTTTCACCAAGTGTCGCCTCATGTCTTTGGGTAACTTAACAACACAAACAATAACAACAATGGTGCAGTGCAAGATATAAGAATGAAAAAATTGTCCATAAACATGTCCATGCTCCTCAAATATCCTGGTGCATGCACAAAACCACATGGACGATCGCCTCCTTATATGACCACTTAGTAAGAATGAGGTCTAATAGCGCTTTAAGGTGTCTCCTGCTGAGGCTCAGAACCCTCGATGACCCGTGGTAGATGGATGCTTAATAGTAGATATCCTGTGGCTCTCTCCTCATAAAAATTTAGTGGCATATGTAAAGCATAACAGAGAGGACATACTTTCTTTATATACTCAATTTGTAATATATAAAAGGGGTAACATAAAAACGCTCACATAAATTGACCAAACAGTGCATAAAAACACATCAAAGGTCTGGAAACCTCACCACCTGACCAGGTATGGCATTGTGCACATGGCTCTCTTTCCTATATGCGCTACGCCCATAAACGTGTGCAAGGGTGTGCCTGGGCACAACCTTCAGGGGTAGGGAACCTCGGCTCTCCAGCTGTTTTGAAACTACAAGTCCCATGAGACATTGCAAGACCCTAACAATCACAGGCATGACTCCTAGAGGCAGAGGCATGATGGGATTTGTAGTTTCAAAACAGCTGGAGAGCCGAGGTTCCCTACCCCTGAACTTGGGTTGGGTTGGCAGCCTATCAATGGTGAGCAGGTGACAGGTAAACCGCAATCCTTCCTTGCCAACTCTCAGAACCTGGACTGGAGAGGTGGCAGGGGTGGAATTTAGTGAAACCGATCTGTATTTTCCTCCTGCAGCATCTGAAGCTAGGCTTCTCCTCCTCTCCCTTTTGTCAACATTCAGCTGTCACAGGAGGAATATATAGGGGATTGGTACTAATATATACAACCCCTCCTTTTCCTGTTCCTCTTCCTTCTTTTGCCCGGGTTCTTTTGCCCGGGTCCCCCATGTACTCCCTTGCTCCCCCCTTCCTCCCGTTGTTTCAGGCTGGAGAGCGGGGGAAGAGGTCGGTAAATATGTCAAACGCATATGTGTTGGAGCCTTGAGGTGCACACCCCAATGCATTAGGCTGCACACGCCTATGTCTACGCCCAGGTATAAGCTTCACCAGTGGTTGGCCGACTAGCATGGTAGCAAACTGCCGACATGAGATTATTGGCTAATTTGTCCAAGGACGGCTGTATCCATCAACTGTTACCTCATGCCTTTGGGGAACTTAACAACACAAGGCTTAGCAGATGTGTAGGAGCGAAAGGCTATACTGTTGACATTGCATCATGTTTCTCTACTGGAAAGCCAATGCTAGACCACTGAATCACAGATGTTGAACTTCGAGACTACCAGACAAATAAAAAAAAAACATTGGAAACATCTACCATTTATGTCTCAGAGAAATAATAAATAGCAGATATCACGATCTACAGAAACAGCAACCGTGGCAGAAAAGTGGTGAGTAATACACAATGGCGAGCGCCAGCAGGACACAATGGATATTATTAGTCAAGCTGTCCTAGCAGTTCTTGATAAAGACAATCCCACTTTCTTTTAAATATTAAAAAAAAAAAATAATAATTTTTAAGCTAATATATAAAGCACCCTTTATAATTGGTCCCTTCTGGTCATACATGATTTGAATGCCCGCTATAGGCTATAGTTTCCCCATCCACGCTAAGCGCGGTATGGATAGAGGAATGTCAGCTGTTGGCTTCTGTATTCAGTATAAATTTAGAGCAGTGATCCTCAACCAGGTACTTCAGAGGTTGCTAGGGGTTCCTTCAGCATTGGGCAATTTCTACCTCTCAGATAAGTTCCCACTGGCACTGTTGATCTTTTTAGCTATCTGTAAGGAGGTATCTCTTCCCAATGACCACAAGTGTAAGGACCATTCTTCCCACTGACCACAAGTGTAAGGACCATTCTTCCCACTGACCACAAGTGTAAGGACCATTCTTCCCACTGACCACAAGTGTAAGGACCATTCTTCCCACTGACCGCAAGTGTAAGGACCATTCTTCCCGATGACCGCAAGTGTAAGGACCATTCTTCCCAATGACCACAAGTGTAAGGACCATTCTTCCCAATGACCACAAGTGTAAGGTCCATTCTTCCCACTGACCGCAAGTGTAAGGACCATTCTTCCTGATGACCGCAAGTGTAAGGACCATTCTTCCCAATGGCCACAAGTGTAAGGACCATTCTTCCCAATGACCACAAGTGTAAGGACTACTCTTCCCAATGACCACAAGTGTAAGGACCATTCTTCCCACTGACCACAAGTGTAAGGACCATTCTTGCCAATGACCACAAGTGTAAGGACCGTTCTTCCCAATGACTACAAGTGTGAGGACCATTCTTTCCAGTGACCACCACACTATTGTATCATGAGTTGTAGATTTCTAATTTTTAGCAGGGGTTCCCAGAGACTGGAGAACTATTTCAAGGGTTCCTCTTTGTTGAAAAGGTTGAGAAAGACTGATTTAGAGGATAATATATAAGCACCCTTTATAATTGGTCCCTTCTGGTCATACATGATTTGAATGCCCGCTATAGGCTATAGTTTCCCCATCCACGCTAAGCGCGGTATGGATAGAGGAATGTCAGCTGTTGGCTTCTGTATTCAGTATAAATTTAGAGCAGTGATCCTCAACCAGGTCCTTCAGAGGTTGCTAGGGGTTCCTTCAGCATTGGGCAATTTCTACCTCTCAGATAAGTTCCCACTGGCACTGTTGATCTTTTTAGCTATCTGTAAGGAGGTATCTCTTCCCAATGACCACAAGTGTAAGGACCATTCTTCCCACTGACCACAAGTGTAAGGACCATTCTTCCCACTGACCACAAGTGTAAGGACCATTCTTCCCACTGACCGCAAGTGTAAGGACCATTCTTCCCACTGACCGCAAGTGTAAGGATCATTCTTCCCGATGACTGCAAGTGTAAGGACCATTCTTCCCAATGACCACAAGTGTAAGGACCATTCTTCCCAATGACCACAAGTGTAAGGACCATTCTTCCCACTGACCGCAAGTGTAAGGACCATTCTTCCCGATGACCGCAAGTGTAAGGACCATTCTTCCCAATGACCACAAGTGTAAGGACCATTCTTCCCAATGACCACAAGTGTAAGGACCATTCTTCCCAATGACCACAAGTGTAAGGACTACTCTTCCCAATGACCACAAGTGTAAGGACCATTCTTCCCACTGACCACAAGTGTAAGGACCATTCTTCCCACTGACCACAAGTGTAAGGACCATTCTTCCCACTGACCACAAGTGTAAGGACCATTCTTCCCAATGACCACAAGTGTACGGACCATTCTTCCCAATGACCACAAGTGTAAGGACAATTCTTCCCAATGACCACAAGTGTAAGGACCATTCTTCCCACTGACCGCAAGTGTAAGGACCATTCTTCCCGATGACCGCAAGTGTAAGGACCATTCTTCCCAATGACCACAAGTGTAAGGACTACTCTTCCCAATGACCACAAGTGTAAGGACCATTCTTCCCAATGACCACAAGTGTAAGGACTACTCTTCCCAATGACCACAAGTGTAAGGACCATTCTTCCCAATGACCACAAGTGTAAGGACTACTTTTCCCAATGACCACAAGTGTAAGGACCATTCTTCCCAATGACCACAAGTGTAAGGACTACTTTTCCCAATGACCACAAGTGTAAGGACCATTCTTCCCAATGACCACAAGTGTAAGGACTACTCTTCCCAATGACCACAAGTGTAAGGACCATTCTTCCCACTGACCACAAGTGTAAGGACCATTCTTCCCAATGACCACAAGTGTAAGGACCGTTCTTCCCAATGACCACAAGTGTAAGGACCATTCTTCCCAATGACCACAAGTGTAAGGACCATTCTTCCCAATGACCACAAGTGTAAGGACTACTTTTCCCAATGACCACAAGTGTAAGGACCATTCTTCCCAATGACCACAAGTGTAAGGACTACTCTTCCCAATGACCACAAGTGTAAGGACCATTCTTCCCACTGACCACAAGTGTAAGGACCATTCTTCCCAATGACCACAAGTGTAAGGACCATTCTTCCCAATGACCACAAGTGTAAGGACCGTTCTTCCCAATGACCACAAGTGTGAGGACCATTCTTTCCAGTGACCACCACACTATTGTATCATGAGTTGTAGATTTCAAATTTTTAGCAGGGGTTCCCCGAGACTGGAGAACTATTTCAAGGGTTCCTCTTTGTTGAAAAGGTTGAGAAAGACTGATTTAGAGGATAAAGATTCTCTGTCCAATATGCCCATGTCCTCAAACACACGTAAAACAGAAAAATTCCCGTAGCATCGTTTGTTTGTTTTTTTTTTTTTCTGGGCATATAGAAAATGGTACCACGCAGTAAATTCATACAATCATAAAGTTTATAAAACAAATATTAAAATTGTACATAGCACCATATCCAGCATTTGAAAAGTGAAGTTTCACAAATCTTATAACATCCTTGCTTACTGTTCACATGTTCTCCTGATGAAGACGTCTGAAGCGTTCGAAACGTGTTGAGCTAACGTGGATGTTGAATTAAAATAAGGTCTATGAACTTCATTTTGCAAACACTGGATATGGTGCTACATACAATTCAAATGTTTTTAGAATAAACTTTATAATTGTATGAATTTGCTTTGTGGTATTATTTTCTATATGCCCAGAAAAAAAAATCCAATGCTGCAAGAATTTTTTTGTACTCAGTACCCACAGCTCCAATTTCCACCAGCAGGTCCGATTTGCACCTATGGCCTAAATTTACAACCGCGGCTTACATTTTAGCCAATTCAGCAGAAATCAGTCAACACGTGAGCAGGTCATGGCAAGATTAGCACTGAAAGACTGTTAATCACAAAAGCATTACCCTTGATTTATGGGTGGCACAGTGGTGTAGTGGGTAGCACTCTCACCGAGCAGTAGAAAGGGTCGCTGGTTCTAATCCCAACCATGACACTACCCACCTGGAGTTTGCATGTTCTCCCTGTGCCTGCGTGGGTTTCCTCCGGGTACTCCGGTTTCCTCCCACACTCCAAAAACATGCAGGTAGGTTAATTGGCTTTTGTCCAAAAATTGGCCCTAGTATATGAATGGGGACCTTAGATTGTGGGCTCCTTGAGGGTAGGGACCAATGTGAGTGTACAACGTACAGGGATAGGGATAGACACTCACTCTGGATGGACTGGTGTCTTTATTTAACCTTACTAACTATGAGACTTGAGTAAATGATATGAGAGCTGTTTGCTGTTCATAACTTGGATGTTTTTTGTTTAAATCTTCCATCATTGAATTCATTATTTGATTCACACACACAGAAATAATGATTTATATTCACAAACACATGACATAATGATTATTTTTTTAGAGCTGTTTACAGAGATAACGGAGGTTCATCCACTACAGGGCCCGGGGCTCTGGGGAGGGAGCATCTAGGGAGCCCTCGTCTCCAAACCTGCACCAATGTGATCTTCACAACTATTATTTTTATTATACAGGATTTATTTTCCGCCAAAGTAAATGGAGGCAGTAGAGTTGCAATATAATTCAATACAAGAGGATTAGGAGAGCTTACAATCTGATAGGAAGGCCAAGCGATACAGATGTGGGGGGATGAGATGAGATGATTGAGGAAGTAAAAGTTCAGATGTTGGGTAGAGGTAGTAGACCTCCATGAAGAGATGACTTCTCAGGGATCTCCTAAAGGTGGACAAAGTAGGGGACAGATGGACAAATTGGGGAAGTTCCAGAGGATGGGAGAGGCTCTAGAGAAGAACTTGGAGGAGAGCATACGAAGAGGTGGCAATGGGGGCTTGAGAGTAGGAGGTCTTGGGAGAAGTGAAGAGGGCAGTTTTGGTGATACTTTGAATTGAGGTTGGTGATGTAGAAGGGGGCAGAACTGTGGATGGCTTTACATGTTGCTGTTAGTACTTTGAATTGTAATTGTTGGGTGGTCGGAAGCCAATGGAGTGACTGGCAAAGAGGGGTGGAGGGCACCGAGAGGTTGGTAAGGTGGATGAGTCTAGCGTTAGCATTTATGATGGACTGAAGAGGGGGAATAACCTGAGTAAAGGTAAGCCAGCTAGAATAGGGTGACAGACGTCCCTGGTTTCCGGGGACAGTCCCTGGATTGAGGACACTGTCCCCGGACCAAGTCTGTCCCCGGACCAAGTCTGTCCCCGGTTTTGTCCCCTGATTGGATTTGAACAGGGGCTGGGGAAATTTCAAAGACAGCCAGTGCAGAATTAAAAATAAAAAATTCTGAATTACACCCCCCCCGCCCCGCTCCACCGCACCTACTAGCTTAGGGGGTGTATTTTTTCCATTATCTGTGCCCCTATTTGATGATATACTAGTCAGAACGGAGGGACCATTTCTTTAGTTTGGGAGCCAATCAGCGGCTCCAGCGGACTCGATGTCCACCGGTTTCCACTGATCGTTATGTACATAGGCAGAACGGTGGTCTGCCTATGTAAACAAGACAGATCGGCGTTCTGTCAGTATGGAAGACATTGATCCTGTATTCCTGCAAAGCAGGTACAGGGATCTATGCCTTCCCTTTAGTAAAAGCACCTCACCCACAGTAAAAAAAAACACTTGTTAGGCACACATTTAACCCTTTGATTGCCCTAGATTGTTATCCCCTTCCCAGCCAGTGTCATTAGTACAGTGACAGTGCATGTTTTTAGCACTGATCACTGTATTAGTGTCACTGGTTCCCAAAAAGTGTCACTTAGTGTTCAATTTGTCTGCCACAATATCACAGTCCAGCTATGAGTTGCAGATTGCTGCCATTACAAGTAAAAAAAAAAAAAAATGTCCCCGGATTTAATTTTAAAAAGTTGGTCACCTTAAGCTAGAAGTGATTTGCAATACTTGAGGCAAGAGGAATGAATTGTAGTGTTGTCTGTTAAAGTGGTTGTAAACCCCCTGGGACCATTTTTACCTACGGGTAAGTCTAGATTAAGGCTTACCTGTAGGGGCAACAAATATCTCCTAAACCTACACGGTTTAGGAGATATTTGCAAAAGACTGGCACCAATGTCTACGGCGCATGCGCACTGAGCATGCCGCTGCTAACGGCGATCATGCAAGCAAGCACGGGAGTGACGTCATCGCGGCTCCGGCCAGTCACAGCGCCGGAAGCGATACCCGGAAGTCACTCTGGGATAGATGGCGGCGATGGAGGAGAAGAACGAGGGTCGCTTCGGGGGCTTCCATCTCAGGTAAGTTATTCATACTGAGCTATGCATACTAGCTCATTATGCCTTTGCCGTACAGGGTGTGGTTTTTTTTCCTGTCTTTACTTCCTCTTTAAGAAGGGAACATTTTTGAAAATATTATGGAGGTGAAGTTGGCCGGATTTGGATGCTTTTATCAGTTTGAAGTCAGGGGTCTCCAAATTACTGGGGAAGCTCTGCAATGAGGGGAAGCTCTGCTGATTTCTACCATCCAATAATGTGCTAGCAAAAATGCTGTTTTTTTTTTTATTGTACTTGCATGCCCCCCCCCCCCCCCCCCCTCAGATCTACAGTGAATGCACTTCCAAGTGCACTTGTAGTGCACAGGGGATTTGCCTTTAGTAAATTACACCCAATATCTTTTACTTTTTTGCTATTTTTATCAAAAAAAATAATTTTTTTCCTCAGTTTAGGCTTCATCTACGTATTTTTGGTAAAAAAAAAAAAAGCAATAAGCGTATATTGGTTGGTTTGCACAAAAATTAAAATAGGGGATAGATTTATGGCATTTTTTTTTTTTTACTAGTAATGGCGGCGATCAGCAATTTTTATCAGGACTGCGATATTGTGGCGGACAGATCGTAACATTTTTGACACATTTTTGGGACCACTGACAATTATACAGCGATCAGTGCTATAAAAATGCACTGATTACTGCATAAATGTCACTGGCAGGGAAGGGGTTAACACTAGGGGGCGATCAAGGGGTTAACTGTGTTCCCTGTGTATGTTCTAACTGTAGGGGGGAATGGGACGGTCTAGGAGGAGAGAGAGAGATTGGTGTTCATACTTAGTACTCCCCTGAGAGAACCGGGATCTGTGTGTTTACACACATAGATCCCGGTTCTCGCTCTGTCACAGGGGATCGTGTGAGCCCGGCGCTCATCGTGCCCGCTCGGAACTCACATCGGCTCCTGTCACACACTACGGGCACGAGCCCCTAGTGGCCAAAAGGCGAAGCGACGTAAGGTAACGTAGTTTCGCCCAGCCTTGCCATTGTGCCGCAGTAAAGCTGCGGCGGCTGGTCGGCAAGCGGTTAAACACTTGCTACTCTGGATCCAGGTCTCTGAATTAGCCCTATGTAGATCCCTAAATGGGGGCAAATGTGTCAATTTAGTTTTTTGCTGGGCTGTAGTTAGCTCAGACTTATTTATAGTTTTTGCTTTTTCCCTAAACTTAAGTTGGCTAGTGATTACTCACTGTCGCCAGCAGATGTCACTGGCATTACTGGTCATAGTATGAGATTTTACAAACAAAACTAAGTTATGAATATATATATTTTCTACATCCAATCCAGTAGGTCCTGAACCCTGCACTCTGTACATAGCACACCCCTGAACCCTGCATTCTCTACATAGCACACTCCTGAACGCTGCATTCTGTACATAGCACACCCCTGAACCCTGCATTCTCTACATACATAGCACACCCCTGAATGCTGCACTCTGTACATAGCACATCCCTGAACGCTGCACTCTGTACATAGCACATTCCTGAACCCTGCATTCTCTACATAGCACACCCCTGAACGCTGCACTCTGTACATAGCACAGCCTTGAACGCTGCACTCTGTACATAGCACATTCGTGAACCCTGAATTCTCTATATAGCACACCCCTAGAAGCTGCACTCTGTACATAGCACACCCCTGAACCCTACATTCTCTACATAGCACACCCCTGAACGCTGCACTCTGTACATAGCACACCCTCGAACGCTGCACTCTGTACATAGCACATTCCTGAACCCTGCATTCTCTATATAGCACACCCCTAGAAGCTGCACTCTGTACATAGCACACCCCTGAACCCTACATTCTCTACATAGCACACCCCTGAATGCTGCACTCTGTACATAGCACATTCCTGAACCCTGCATTCTCTATATAGCACACCCCTTGAAGCTGCACTCTGTACATAGCACACTCCTGAACGCTGCACTCTGTACATAGCATACCCCTGAACCCTGCATTCTCTACATAGCCCACCCCTGAATGCTGCACTCTGTACATAGCACACCCCTGAACGCTGCACTCTGTATATAGCACATTTCTGAACCCTGCATTCTCTACATAGCACACCCTTGAATCCTGCACTCTGTACATAGCACACCTCTGAACCCTGCATTCTTTACATAGCACACCCCTGAATGCTGCACTCTGTACATAGCACACTCCCGAACCCTGCATTCTTTACATAGCACACCCCTGAATGCTGCACTCTGTACATAGCACACTCCCGAACCCTGCATTCTTTACATAGCACACCTCTGAATGCTGCACTCTGTACATAGCATACCCCTGAATCCTGCATTCTCTACATAGCACACCCCTGAACGCTGCACTCTGTACATAGCATACCCCTGAACTTTGCAATCTGTGCGTAACCCACTTCTGAATGCTACACTCTGTACGTAGCGTAACCAGAACGCTGCACTTTTAACATAACGCACGCCTAAACTCTGCACCCTGTATGTAGCGTAATTCTGAACTCTGCACTCTGTGAGTAGCGCACCCCTCATACAACTGGTCCTTTGAGGGCAACCATACTGCTAATGCAGCCCGCGATGAAACTGAGTTTGAGACCCCTGTACTACAATATCTGGGACCCCTAACCCTCACCTTTATTTGAAATATAACTTTAAAAGTGACTGGTACCCATTATCCTTTCTCCGTCCCCCCCCCCCTATTTCAGCCATGGAATCAGCCCTGGGGTGAAATTCTAGCCTCTGCCTCTTGAAGTGCTATCCCTCCTTTTGGGGTGTCAGCGGGGTGCTACACCTACATATTCTATTGCTTTTTGAATATTGCTATTGTGAGTTTTTTGTACTTGTCTTGATATATTTAGAGCCACCTTGGAATGATGAGACGTGACAGACTTAAGAGTATTGTGCATGCGATTGTATATGCTTTACTGGCTTTAAAAGTCACTAAAATGTATTTAAAAAAAAATAAAATACGTAGATGGAAAGTCTTGATTCACATTTTACAGTGGAGTCTAGTAACATCCCTGGGCGGCGTATAACACATTATACACAAAGATAAATAACTGACGTCTATTACATTTGATTCGAATTTTACAACCCCCATTCTTTGGAAAGAAACTGACATAGCTTATAAAAAATGTTCCGCCGGCCATTGGAGACTTACTGAGTTGGTTGTTTAGATTGAACATTCAACCTCAACAAATATCCGGAATCCCTCTACCCTTGTCATCAGATTTTCAATCCGAAGTATAGGCCTCAGCTGCAGACAAGCCATCCTTCTTGCTGCAACTAGACCGGGCGCGGTTTATGTTCCCCGACGCGCTCCTACATCCTGTAAAAATGTTGCGTCTGTGCCAGGACCGGCCATGGTGAATTAGATCTTCCCAGGTGCGTGTCCTGAGCTATTAGCTACTATTACCCATGTCAGGCCAACAAATGTGCGATTATTCGCAGAATTTGTAGGGATTCATTCAAAAAGGGCTCATATAGTCATTAAAATATTATACAGCTTTATTGGTTACTCATATAAAATAATCATCATCTGAAAGGATAAAATAAATAGTAATTCACGCAGTTCCCTCTCCAAGCCTGCACAGCCCCTAAAACTTGTATTAATATCCTGTATAAAAAATAACGGGGGTTGATTTACTAAAAGCGGAGCACGCAAAGAAACCAATCAGCTTCCAGGTTTTATTGTCAAGGCTTCTTTGAACAAGCTGAAGTCAGAAGCTGATTGGCTATTGTGCAGAGCACAATACTTTTACTTTTTCTTTTTTTTTTTTCCTTTTTTTTTTTCTAACATAACTTTATTATACAAGGTTTTTATGGACACGAACACACCAATACGTTTTTTAGCACCACATCCCAAAATTAGATAATAGACAAATGGACAAAACGGGGACTTTATAGGTGCGAATCAATAAAGAAAATATCAATTATAATGTATAAAAGAATTCTTTAATTTGAAGGACCAAAATAAGAATTCAAGTATAAAAAACAAGGAACAAGGAGCAGGACATATAGCAAAAGCAAATGCGGTCAATTACAACATTAGTTACACAGCTAGGGCTGAAACAACTAATCGATTAATCGATAACTAATCGATTATTAAATTAATCGATTACTATTTTCATAATCGATTAATCAGGCATTAACAAAATGGGGTTAAAGTTAATGAGTCTGATGATATTTACCAGATTGACCATTTAAAAGTATATCTCTCCTCTAATAGTATATACAGTATATCTCTCCTCTAATGGTATATACAGTATATCCCATCTAATGGTATATACAGTATATCCCATCTAATGGTATATACAGTATATATATATCCCCTCTAAAAGTATATACAGTATATATCCCCTCTAATAGTATATACAGTATATCTCTCCTCTAATAGTGTATATAGCCTCTAATAGTATATACAGTATATCTCTCATCTAATAATATATACAGTATATCTCTCCTCTAATAGTGTATATAGCCTCTAATAGTATATACAGTATATCTCTCCTCTAATAGTATATACAGTATATATCCCCTCTAATATATACAGTATATCTCTTCTGTCTGTTATTCTCAGAGCGGATTCGATATTTTTCTCCCTAACCATATAGTTGGTTATTTATCTTTACCACTGCATATAGAGATATTTAAGAATAAATTTCCTTTTTTTTTAAAGTTTACATATTAACTAAATTATACACCACACCTTTTTTTACGGTTATTAACCGATTAATCGAAACAATAATCAGCCAACTAATCGATTATGAAAATAATCGTTAGTTGCAGCCCTAGACACAGCACAGTTTTGTCTTGATGCAGCCTAAACATCTAGCTATCCTGGCAGTGTTTGCCCCCCCCCCCGTAAGGGATATAGGTAAGCAGTGGTGCTCTGAATAGGGGAGACGCATATACGTAAGACTTTTATTGCATGTAAATGATTGTGTATATACCTTGAATTTGTCTAATTGTTTGTGTCTTTTGATAGAAGCCATTGTATCTTGCAAGTGACCAGCATCCCCTGAGGAAGCCCGTCATATGGGCGAAACATGTTGGGAAGCGCATCATCTTTTGCTGTGTCGCTAATGTTGTAATTGAACGCATTTGCTTTTGCTATATGTCCTTCTCCTTGTTCCTTGTTTTTTATACTGGAATTCTTATTTTGGTCCTTCAAAATAAAAGAATTCTTTTATATATTATATTTGATATTTTCTTTATTGATTCGCAGCTATAAAGTCCCCATTTTGTCCATTTGTCTATTATCTAATTTTGGGATGTGGTGCTAAAAAAAAACTTATTGGTGTGTCCGTGTCCATAAAAACCTTGTATAATAAAGTTATGTTAGAAAAAAAAAGGAAAAACAAATCGAAAGAAAAAGTAAAAAATGTTTTTAATAATTAAAAAGTCACCCCGCAGTTTTTAAAGTCCCATAAAAATATAAACGCCAATTGTGGCACACATGTTAGGTATTGCTGCAGCACACTGAAGTGTGAGCAAAAATTTCAGGGCCATCATTCACTGTTAACTATAAACCTGTAAAAAGGCTTTTAACCACTTGCCTACCGAGGACTTTTACCCCCTTCCTGCCCAGGCCAGTTTTCACCTTTCAGAGCTGTTGTACTTTGAATGACAAATGCGCGGTCATGTATGCAGATGAAATTGTTATCATTTTTTTCACACAAAATAGCTTTTTTTTGGTGGTATTTAATCACCAGTGGGTTTTTTATTTTTGCTAAACAAAAAAGACCAACAATTTTGAAAAGAAAAGCAAAAAATATTTTTCATAGTTTGTTATGTTATGTTATGTTTCTGATGAGGCTGCACTGATGAGACGGCACTGACGGGCACTGATAGGTGGCACTGACATTCACTGATAGGTGGCAGTGATGGGCACTGATGAGGTGGCATTGATGAGAAGGCACTGAAAAGACTGCACAGATAGGTGTCACTGATGGGCACTGGTATGCAGCACTGACAGGTGACACTGAAAAGGGAGCACTGATTGGCAGCATTGGTGGGCCCTGATTAGCAGCACTAGTGGGCACTGATAGGTAGCACTGATGGACACTGTTGGGACTGCAAAGATAATCAGTACACTGATAATCAGTGTAGATGTCCCTTTAACAGAAGCCAATTATCAGCTCTCCTCACCTCTCCTCGTGCTGACAGAAAGGAGTGCCGATAACTGGCTTCTGTTCACATCGTGAACAGTTGTTACTGCTGCACCAGCTCTTTGACAGCAGTATAGCCACGCTGCCCAATTGATTTCAATGGGCAGGAATGGTGGAGGAGCGGTATACACATTGCTCCTTCACCGCTCCAAAGATGCTGCTAGCAGGACTTTTTTTAGCGTCCTGCCAGGGCACCGCTCCAGTGTGAAAGCCCACGAGGCTTTCACATTGGAGACAAGGCAGCGGCTCTTTCAGGGTGCTTTGCAGGCGCTTTTTTTAGCGCTCTAGCGCCTGCAAAGCGCCCCAGTGTGAAAGGGGTCTTAAAGTGTGACAGAGCTGAATGCTGAAAATTGGTCTGGGCAGGAAAGAGGGAAAAAGTGCCTAGTAGGCAAGTGGTTAAGGAAAAAAAAACATCTAGCATTTAGTGCTACTTAAATGGCTTGGTTACACTTGTGACTGTCATTGCTGCTCCTCTAAAAAGCGATCAGCAATCACCCCCTATTGTGCTAGAAGAATAGTGCAGGATTTTTTTCCAGGCTTGGGGTGTGTTTTTTTTGATCGGGCTTGTGAGTGGCACAGAGTAGTGCTGGGTGACTCATACTTCTTTCCAGATTCTTCTGGTACTTTCCGGAAAGAGAGGTGGAGAGGGGAGGTTGAGCATCCTGGGGTGTTCAAAGGAGCCCTGACCAATCCCCATTCTGGATTGGCAGGGGGCAGGCCTCCTCAGGGTCAGCCCAGCTGGGGAGGTGTTGATTAGGTGGAAGATGGAGTGTTAGGTTGTCGGGGTCTTGGAGGGAGCTCCCCAGTCTGGGGGGATGACCTTGGACCTGGGTTCGGGTGCGGACGGAACCCTCTTACAACCCAGAGAGGTGTGCTGGACAGGAGCCAAAGAAGGAGCTAAAGAGGACAATTTTTTTGGGGAAAAAGTACACTTTAATAAAAAAAACAAAAAACACAATAGTGACATTTTATAGATAGGCAACTCCTATCCTCATATTGATTAGTGGTTCCAAATTAATAATAACTACTGCAGTAGGGAACAGACACAAAAGATACGCTCAGCATCTTTCCAAATTATGGTTCTGCTTTATTATATGATGTAATTGAAGGTTTTTATACAAATAATTACGTAGGTATCACATTCATTTTACAATTGTACTTTTATGGTAACAAGGGGCGTAACATAGGCAGATTAGTTCTAATAAGGACTTAAAGGAAGGCAAACATGTAATGAAAACATTATTAGTGCCGTGTGCCCAGTGTGCTATACATACAAAGTAGAATACAATTATATACAGAACTTACAAATTTCCCTTACAACAGTTATCCCACTTTTTTTGTATAATGTGAAAGATAATGTTACGCCGGGTAAATAGATACCTAACATGTCATGCTTTAAAATTGCACACGAGCGGCGAGCTACAGTGCTTAAAAATCGCTTAAAATTTTTTTTAACATGTTACTTGTTTAGAGTTACATAGGAGATCTAGCGCTAGAATTATTGCTCTCATGCTAAGGATCGTGGCGATACCTCACATGTGCGGTTTGATCAATGTTTACATATGAGGGCATGAGTTACGTATGCATGAACGGAAGGATGGGGCGCTTTAAATTTTTTTTGTTCTTATTTATTTTACTTTTACACTGTCCCTTTATTTATTTATTTCGTTTTTTTTTAAATCACTTTTATTACTATTACAAGGAAATGTAAACATCCCTTGTAATAGAAATAAGCATGACAGGTTCTGTTTATTGAGAAATCTGGGGTTCAAAAGACCCCAGATGTCTCATTTATCTTTAAAAGCAAAAAAAAAAAGAAAAAAATTTTTTTTTTTTTAACCTTTAAATAAATAAATAAATGTGTTTATGCCCAAGAACCGGAACGTTAGAACCGGGCGTTAGAGGTCGCTCCGGCCCTTCAAAGGGCATAGAGCTGAGTAGGGGGCCATCTTGCCCTCACTCGACTTCCTGCCCACAGCTCCGGGAAGCTGGGGAAAAAATAGGAAGTGGCGGCGGGACGGGAAGGGGGGGGGGGGCACCTCTCCCACCGCCTCTAAAAGTGATCATGTGGGGGGAAATCCACCCATGGGACCACTTTTATCCGACACCCATACTTAAAAACAATACTGGGGTATTTAAAGTCAAAGTAACAATCAACTTCACTAATAACCGATCTGACAGGTCCGTTCATCACATAGTTGTGTGTAGGTATACAATCAGACTGTAACATGTACAGTCAGCTTAAAGGGGGTTTCCGGTGAGCACGTTCTGCTCCCAGGCCTTGTCTGCACTCACCTGTGGGCTCTCTTGGTAAGGGGGTGGAGGCACACTCTGGGTGGCCATCATTGATAGAGCTGGTGCTGGGGACACATGTTGCATCATGGGATTGATTCACATCTAGAGCCCTGTTGAGGGGGAGAAAGGTGATTAAAAATAAGTCTGCGTCTTTCTTTTAATTTTTTCTTTTTTTTTTAGATAAAACTATGTAACCAATACAAGTCATCAAAGGTCAACTCCAACCAAAAAATAATTTCAGTTGTGGGCATGCAGGTTCGTTGAACCACTAATAAATCCTTAAATCTTATAGAAAGTACAGATTTCCCTATGGTAGATCGTATCTTTACCCCCTCCCATAAGGTTAAAAGATACACTATATTACTAAAAGTATTGGCACGCCTGCCTTTACACGCACATGAACTTATGAACTTTAATGGCTAAGTCCATAGGGTTCAATATTGAGTTGGCCCACCCTTTGCAGCTATAACAGCTTCAACTCTTCTGGGAAGGCCGTCCACAAGGATTAGGAGTGTGTCTATGGAAATGTTTGACCATTCTTCCAGAAGCCCATTTGTGAGGTCAGGCACTGATGCTGAACGAGAAGGCCTGGCTTGCAGTCTCCTCATCCCAAGGGTGTTCTATCGGGTTGAGGTTGGTCAAGTTCTTCCACCCCAAACTCGCTCATCTATGTTTTTATGGCCCTTGTTTGTGCACTGGTGAGCAGTCATGTTGGGACAGGAAGGGGCCATCCTCAAACGGTTCCCACAAAGTTGGGAGGCTGAAATTGTCAAAAATTTTGTAATCTGCTGATGCCTTAATGCCCCATACACACGGTCAGACATTCCAACCCCAAAATCCGTTGGATTTTTTCCGACGGATTTTGGCCAAAACTTGTGTTGCATACACACGGTCGCACAAAATTGTCGGAAAATCCAATCGTTCAGAATAAGGTGACGTACAAAATGTACGACAGGACTACGTAGAGGCCAGTAGCCAATAGCTTTCGTCTTCAAATTTTTTCTGAGCATGCATGGAACTTTGTGCGTGGAATTCTCTACACACGATCGCAAAAAGTCCGATTGGATTTTGTTGTCGGAAAATTTTAGATCCAGCTCTCAAACTTTTTCCGTCAGAAATTCGGACAGAAAAAGTCCGATAGTGCCCGCACACGATCGGATTTTCCGACAACATAATCCGATCAGACTTTTTCCGTCTGAATTTTCGGACCATGTGTATGGGGTATTAGAGTTCCCTTCACTGGAACTAAGGGGCCAAAAGTCCAACCCCTGAAAAACAACCCCACACCATAATCCCCCCTCCACCAAATAATTTGGACCAGTACACAAAGCAAGGTCCATAAAGACAAGGATGAGCGAGTTTGGGGTGAAAGAATTTGACCGACCTCAACCCGATAGAACACCTTTGGGATGCGAAGACTGCGAACCAGGCCTTCTCGTTCAGCATTAATGCCTGACCTCACAAATGCGCTTCTGGAAGAATGGTCAAACATTCCCATAGACAGTCTCCTAAACCTTGTGGACGGCCTTCCCAGAAGAGTTGAAGCTGTTAAACTGCAAAGGGTGGGCCAACTCAATATTGAACCCTACGGACTAAGACTGGGATGCATGTAAAGGCAGGTGTCTAAATACTTTTTAGTGTATTATATCACAACCGAATGGCCAATTTTTTTTTTTTGTTGAGTCCACATTATGGAGAGTCCACCAGTTATACTCTCCATTGACTTAATAGTGGTGTTGGCAGCTAGGCCTCCATATTGGGAGTTCTGGTGAGGATACCATCCCATAAGAGTCCTTGAGAGATGTCATAAACCAGCATGTAGTTAAACTTGCCAGCAACTAGTTATAGATTAAATGCCAATTTTGGGTGGGGTTGACTTCCGTGATTCAGCAATAAGCCATTTTCTAATTGATGTGCACTGACATAATACGGTATTTGAAATTTTGTCTTTTGAGAATGATGCATCATGTGAGCCCAGAGCCACAAAACAAGGAAAAGTTTGAAATGTAACAATGTTGATGTAATATTCACCCCAAATCCATACACATACTTCCATCTAATGTCTACAAGCTGGAAAGCTTACTTGATAAGACCAGACCTTATAGTTAAAGCTGAACGCCATGCAAACAACCTGTACATATACAGTTAGAATTCATACACGGTGGCTTCTATACATGCCAGAAGATTTGTATGTTGGTCCACTCATTCCTAACAACTGAAGCACACTAGGCAGCTTGTTGGCAGGCGCAGGTTGCCCTTGCTACATAGGTGGCGCTGTTGCATCCACCAAAGTTTGGTCATGTGTACATTGCATTAGGCATCTGCATGTGTCAGCGGGTTGACTGCTGTCCGATTGGATGCTGCCCCCAGGGTGACCTCTGTGGCCATCTTTAGAGTTGGCAGAGCTTACAAAAAAAGCCCTGGCTCACTGCAGTTGGCGCTCATTCTGTATGTGGCTAGGACAGGGACAAGAACCCTCTGTCAGGGAAAGTATGCCTAGCATAGAAAAAGGTTCCACAGGAGGAGGGACAGCTTAGGGGAGTGTTGACAGAGCTCCTTGGGGAACTTCTCCGCTACTTCTGCTTACTGCATCTGCCTTCAATCTGGTGCCAGGTGCTGCCAGCCTCTGTGCATTGCTCTCTGCAAGTCCCACATACTGCTGCGAGTGTCGCTGCTTGTCTTATACTGTTGGAAAGACTCTGTTACTGTATTTTGAGCATTTTGATGATACAATTCCTAATTTTCAACCACTGTGTGTACTGTACCTTCCTCTTGGGAGCTTTCTGCTTGGGCCTCCCCCCACCCCATAGTCTACAGGCTTTCTTGAGTAATCACCTGTGACCTAGCCACCAAGGTTATTAGGTGGCAATAGTCTCCTGTGTCCTAGCAATGCAGGACACTATGTGGCTCCCTTGAGAAGTCTCCAGCATCCTAGCAATGGAGCCTTCTGCTTGGACCTCCACCCCACCCCATAGTCTACAAGCTTCCTTGAGTAATCACCTGTGACCTAGCCACCAAGGGTGTTAGGTGGCAATAGTCTCCTGTGTCCTAACAATGCAGGACGCTATGTCGCTCCCCCCACCCCATAGTCTACAAGTTTCCTTGAGCTTCCTTGAGCTATGCGGCCTTCCTCCACCCCATAGTCTACAAGCTTCCTTGAGCTTCCTTAACTGTGACCTAGCCACTAAGGGTGTTAGGTGCCAACATTCCCCTGTGTCCTAGGTATACAGGATGCTATGCGGCTCCTTTGAGAATCCACCAGTATCCTAGCAATGGAGCCTTTTGCTTGGGCCTTCCCCTTACCCCACAGTTTACAAGCTTCCTTGAGCAATCACCTGTGACCTAGCCACCAAGTGCATTAAGTGGCAATAGTCCCCTGTGTCCTAGCAATGCAGGATGCTATGCGGCTCCCCCCACCCCATAGTCTACAAGTTTCCTTGAGCTTCCTTGAGCAATGCGGCCTCCCCCCACCCCATAGTCTACAAGCTTTCTTGAGCTGCCTTACTTGTGACCTAGCCACTAAGGGTATTAGGTGACAATAGTCCCCTGTGTCTTAGGTATGCAGGACACTATGCGGCTCCCTTGAGAAGCCACCAGCATCCTAGCAATGGAGCCTTCTGCTTGGGCCTTCCCCCCACCCCATAGTCTACAAGCTTCCTTGAACAATCACCTGTGACCTAGCCACCAAGGGCGTTAGGGGGCATTAGTCCCCTGTGTCCTAGCAATGCAGGACGCTATGCAGCTCCCTTGAGAAGCCACCAGCATCCTAGCAATGGAGCCTTCTGCTTGAGCCTTCCCCCCACCCCATAGTCTACAAGCTTCCTTGAGCAATCACCTGTGACCTAGTCACCAAGGGCGTTAGGGGGCATTAGTCCCCTGTGTCCTAGCAATGCAGGACGCTATGCAGCTCCCTTGAGAAGCCACCAGCATCCTAGCAATGGAGCCTTCTGCTTGAGCCTTCCCCCCACCCCATAGTCTACAAGCTTCCTTGAGCAATCACCTGTGACCTAGTCACCAAGGGCGTTAGGGGGCATTAGTCCCCTGTGTCCTAGCAATGCAGGACGCTATGCAGCTCCCTTGAGAAGCCACCAGCATCCTAGCAATGGAAGACACTAGGTGGCTGTCTTGAGAGGGCACTTGAGTAGCGACCGGGCCTGGGAAAGGGAGGATGCTAAGCAGCTTCTCACTCTATCCAAGACTATTTTTTATAAATGGAATGGAGCCATACTTTAAGGCTAATCTGCTAAAACTGGTCATTTATGGTCTGTCCCAAAGATCTTACATCAACAAATGTACAGCTGAGATGCGTAAGTGTATGTATTTCTTCCCCTGCCCTCTGCATTCTGCTGTAGCCTCAGAGAAGACTTGTTCTTATCCTGCACAAACGTATTTTGGAAAGTGCCAATGTTTGCAAGTTTTAAAGCGGAGGTCCACCCTAAAATGGACCTCCGCTCATCGGAATCCCCCCCCCTCCGGCGCCACAATCGGCACCTTTCAGGGGGGAGGGGGGTGCAGTTACCTGGATAATCCAGGTAACTGCACCCACTTCCGGGCTAGCTCTCTGCGGAAAGGGGCGTACGTTACGCCCCTTTCCGCAAGCGCCCGCCCCCTTCAGCAAGTGCCCCGCTGCCTGCTGGGAAAAACACAGCTCCCAGAGGCAGCGGGGACCGTCCGGATTGCGCCGCGCGGCTCGCGCATGCACAGTAGGGAACCGGGAAATGAAGCCGAAAGGCTCCATTTCCTGATTCCCATACCCAAGATGGCGGCGGCACGAGCGAGCGATCGGCTTCGGGTGCCAACATCGCGGGCGCGCTGGACAGGTAAGTGTCACTATTTAAAAGTCAGCAGCTGCAGTATTTGTAGCTGCTGGCTTTTAAAAAAAAAAAAAAAAACTCGGAGTCCCGGTGGACTCCCGCTTTAAACAGTCAGGTGCCCTTCTCAAGCGTGTTCCTGACAAATCTCTAGGGTTTCCTCCAGATTTTTCTAGGGGTTTCTTGAGCAATCAGCAATTACTGACTACTATTTCTGACAACAAGGATCTTTAAGGCTGGATTCACACCTATGCATTTTTAGTGCTTTTTGCATTTTTCAGATTTGCACTACAGTCCATCTAACATGGTTTGCTATGGAACAAATCTGCAAAATGCAAAGAGCACAAAAAATGCATAGGTGTGAATCCAGCCTAAGGTTTTTTGTAAAGCCTGGTTCACACCTATGCAGGTTGCAGTTTGCATATTCCAGGTGCAGTTTGCGTTTTTTCAATACACGTTTTTGATCCATTGAAGTCTATGGAACCAAAAACCAAAAAAAAAGGCCCTTTCCATAAAATGCACAGATGTGAACATGGCCCATAGGAAACCATGTTAAATGGACTGTAGTGTGTTTCTGCAAAACAGAAAACGCACAAAAAAATGCATAGGTGTGAACCAGGCCTAAGGGGAAATGTTATAAGCATTTTTGCCACTGCCCAGCAATATAAGGACTGTTTTTCCTACTGACTGCCAATGTAAGGCGCATTCTTTTGACTGACCACAAATGTAAAGATTATTCTTCCCACTGCCCAACAATGTAAGGATCATTCTTTCTAATTGCCACCAATGTAAGTAAGGAGCATTCTTCCCACTGACCACCAATGTAAGGAGCATTCTTCCCACTGACCACCAATGTAAGAAGCATTCTTCCTTATAGCCACCAATGTAAACACTGTTCATCCCAATTACGATCAATGTACGGAGCATTCTTTTGACTGACAACAAATGTAATGATCATTATTCCCACTGCCCAACAATGTAAACATCATTGTTCCCACTGACCTCCAATGTAAGGATCATGTTTCCCAATTACCACCAATGTCAAGATAATTCTTCCCACTGACCACCAATGTAAGATGCATTCTTCCCACTGATCAACAATGTAAGGAACATTCTTCCCACCAATCACCAATGTAAGGAACATTCTTCCCACTGACCCCCAATGTAAGGAGCATTCTCCAGTTTAGGGAAATTCCTCCCATTGTTTACCAATGTAAGGATCATTCTTCCCACTGATCACCAATGTAAGGGACATTCTTCCCACTGACCTCCAATGTAAGGATCATGTTTCCCAATTAGCACCAATGTCAAGATAATTCTTCCCATTGACCACCAATGTAAGGAACATTTTTCCCACCGATCACCAATGTAAGGAACATTTTTCCTACTGACCCCCAATGTAAGGAGCATTCTCCAGTTTAAGGACATTCCTCCCATTGATCACGAATGTAAGGGGCATTCTTCCCACTGATCATCAATCTAAAGAGCATTCTTCTCACTGATCACCAATGTAAGGATCATTCTTCCCACTGATCACCAATGTAAGGATCATTCTTCCCACTGATCACCAATGTAAGGATCATTCTTCTCACTGATCACCAATGTAAGGAACATTCTTCCCACTGATCACCAATGTAAGGAGCATTCTTCTCACTGATCACCAATGTAGGGATCATTCTTCCCACTGATCACCAATGTAAGGGACATTCTTCCCACTTCCCATTGACTAAAGCATTATGAGCTATAATTATAGTAAATATTAGTAGGAGTTCCTTTAAGATCAAAAAGTTATTTCAAGGGTTCCTCTATGATAGGAGGGTTGAAAAAGGCCGTCCTACATTATTATGACTAAAGCCTTGTAGACTGAAACGCGTCGGCACACTGTATTGTGATTTTGTACACTGTGGATATTGCACCCAATGGGGCAGCACAGTGGTGTAGTGGTTAGCACTCTCACCTAGCAGTAAGAAGGGTCACTGGTTCAAATCCCAACCATGGCACTACTTGCCTGGAGTTTGCATGATCTCCCTGTGCTTGCGTGGGTTTCCTCCGGGTACTCCAGTTTCCTCCCACACTCCAAAGACATGCAGGTAGGTTAATTGGCTTCTGTCCAAAATTGGCCCTAGTATATGAATGGGGACCTAGGATTGTGGGCTCCTTGAGGGTAGGGACTGATGTGAGTGTGCAGTGTACAGGGATGGGGACAGTTGTAGACACTCACTCAGGTTGAACTGGATGGACTGGTGTCTTTATTCAACCTTACTAACTATGAAACTATGAAGATTTCTAGGAGCAGTTACGGTGGCGTGGATGACTTTTATGGAAGATGGCCTATGCTATGGCAAGAAAGAGATCCATTTTGCCATTTTTTGAGATGGACAGTGTGGTGGCGTGGGTCATAATGACGGGGAAGTACACTCATACATTTCCGTAGTTGCACACATTTACAAGCACACAGATGTGCACACTGTATATCAATCCTCATTTATTTAATGATCACCAGGAATCAGCATTTCACATCCTGGAATAATAAGACGTCCGCGGCTTCTAACCTGTAAATCGTTATAGAGACTGGGCTCAGGTCCACCGTAGAGCCCACCGCTTACCGCCTAATACTGATAGCAGGATATTATTAATGCACACTATGAAACACAGACGGGAGAAATAACGAGCTTGTTATTTATCAGATAATTAAGGTGTGTTGACATTAAACCCATTAGACCAATTAACACGCTGTTCCTGCTGCAATTGTTTGTCAGGGCACCGAGGAGTTAATCTTGGCAGGCAATTAATGGTTGGCGGTGTACGGTGAGGTGTACGGTGAGGTGGCACTCTCCAGAGAGGGAATACTCCCATTTCTTCTCCCCTAATACAGCCAAAGTGCCATTCGGAGAACGTGGGGGGCACTGATCACATTACATTGTGTGCGTCTACTTCCACGCAACGCATTTCACAAAGTGTGAAGGAAATGAAGATTGGGAACATTGAATGTGATTTAAACAAACCACAGCTGGATAAAATTGTACATAATAAAGGCGGCTCCGGGGACGTGTTATGATACAGAGGGGCCTATGTGTGCTAAAATAAATAATTACCTCCCGGATTATATCATGTGAGGAGCATGAGAAACATTTCCACCGAGTTAGAAACATTTTACCAAGAAAGTAGCATTGCTGATTTCCAACTTCTAACATGCATGACGTCTGACATGTATGACATCTGACCACATGCATGACATCTGACATGTATGGCATCTGACCACATGCCTGATATCTGACATGTATTACATAAGACCACATTTATGACATCTGACATGTATAGCATCTGACCACATGCATGACATCTGACATGTAAGACATCTGACCACATGCCTGATATCTGTCATATATTACATAAGACCACATGTATGACATCTGACCACATGCATGACATCTGAACACATATATGACATCTGAGATGTATGACATCTGACCACATGCATGACATCTGACATGTATGACAACTGACCACATGAATGACATCTGACATGTATTACATCTGACCACATGCATGACATCTTACCACATGCATGACATCTGACATGTATGACATCTGACCACATGCATGACATCTGACATGTATGACATCTGACCACATGCATGACATCTGACATGCATGACATCTGACCACATGCATGACATCTGACATGTATTACATAAGACCACATGTATGACATCTGACCACATGCATGCCATTTTACCACATGCATGACATCTGACTTGTATGACATCTGACCACATGCATGACATCTGACCACATGTATAACATCTGGCATGTATGACATATGACCACATACACAACACTTGAACACATGTATGATATCTGACATGTATGACATCTGACCACATGGACAACACTTGACCACATGTATGACATCTGACATGTATGACATCTGACCACATGGACAACATCTGAACACATGTATGACATCTGACATGTATGACACCTGATCACATGCAGGACATGTGGCCAACTCAATTTAATATCACCCATTAAAACATTTTATGCACATTTGCTTGTCGTCAGAGTATACAAGTACACAAGTACATCACAGTACACCGTATACAAGTATCCACGTAAATGGTTCCAAATATCAGTTTATAATTACCGGTGCAATGGATGAAATTTCCACAATCTGAAATGTCCATATTCAACGCATTTCACAGGGCAAAGCCTGCTTCTTCAGGAACGACAGACATTTTCCATTTATCTGGGATATCCATCAAAAGTGCATACATTGCAATGGTTGTAAAGGATCCAGGTTTTTTACCTTCATGCATTCTCTAATTATATAAGACACCATTCCTTCCAATGACACCAACAATGGGGCATTTTTCCTTCCAGTGACACCAACAATGGGGCATTTTTCCTTTCAATGACACCAACAATGGGGCACTTTTCTTCCCACTATTACCAGTGATGGGGCAATAGTGGGAAGAATATTCCTTCCCCTACTGACCACAGGCACTATGTCATTTTGTTTACACGCACCAAGTCTTAGGCATTGTTTACTCCCAATGATGCCGGCACATTGTCTACTCCTGATGGCCACAGCCCAGCTTCCGCTAAATCTAAATACTTTACATGTTATTGGAAACAATTCCTAGCAGAAATGTTCTTCAATATCATGTGAGAAGGAATGTTTAAAAGGAAAGGACTGACCTATTCCTACAGTAAAAAGAAGGAACCTACCTATAACTATAGGAAAAGGAAGAGACTGACCTATACTTATAGTAAGAGGAGGGTATTGATCTATATTTATAGTAAAAGTAGAGGTCTGACCTATACCTATAATAAAAGGAGCGGATATTTTTTTTTTCTCCCAGCTTGACCAATGAAAGGTTCCGAGATATGAGCATCATTATATACTTTATCCTAATTTGTTGTATGAGGCTTGAATTAATTAAGACACACATTAATTAAGGACCTGTTTTTTTATTTTTTATTTCTGTTTCTGTTGTAATCCTTAAAAAAAATAGTAATAAACATATATTGAAGTAAAATGAGGGGGTTGACCTATACCTATAGTAAAAGGAGGGGATTGACCTATACCTATAGTAAAAGGATAGGCTTTACCTATGCCATTAGTAAAAGGAGAGGTTTGACCTTTACCTATAATAAAAGGAGGGGATTGACCTATATCTATAATAAAAGGAGGGGATTGAGCTATACCTATAGTAAATGGAGAGGATTGAGCTATACCTATAGTAAAATGAGGGGATTGACCTATACCTATAGTAAAAGGATAGGCCTTACCTATGGCCATAGTAAAAAGAGAGGGTTGACCTTTACCTATAATAAATTGAGGGGATTGACCTATATCTATAGTAAAATTAGGGGATTGAGCTATACCTATAGTAAAAGGAGGGGATTGAGCTATACCTATAGTAAAAGGAGGGGATTGACCTATACCTATAGTAAAAGGAGGGGATTGTCCTATACCTATAGTAAAAGGATAGGCTTTATCTATGCCCATGATAAAAGGAGAGGGTTGAACTTTACCTATAGTAAAAGGAGGGGATTGACTTAGGCCTATCGTAAAGCAGAGGGTTGGCCTATACCTATAGTAAAAGGAAGTGGTTAACCTATACATATAGTAAAAGGAAGGGGCTGATCTATACCTATAGTACAAGTAAGGGATTGATCTATACCTTTAGTAAAAGGAGGGGATTCATCTATACCTATAGCAAAAGGAAGGGATTGGCCTATACTTATAGTAAAAAGAGAGGATTGACCTATATTTATAGTAAAAGGAGAGTGTTGACCTATACCTTAAGTGAAAGGAAGGGACTGATGATCTATACCTATAATAAAAGGAGGTTATTGACCTATACCTATAGTAAAAGGAGAAGGTTGATCTATATTTATAGTAAAAGGGAGGGACTGACCTAAACCTATAGTAAAAGGAAGGAATTGATCTATACATATAGTAAAAGGAGGGAATTGACCTATACTTATAGTAAAAGGAGCGGGCTGACCCATACCTATAGTAAAAGGAGATGGTTAACCTATACCTATAATAAAAATAAGGGATTGATCTATACCTATAGTAGAAGGACGGGATTGACCTATACCTATAGTAAGAGCTATAACTATAGTAGAAGTAAGGGATTGACCTAATCCCATTAGTAAAAGGTGAGGATTGATTTATACCTATAGCAGAAGGAAGGGATTAATTAATACCTATAGTAAAAGGAAGGAATTAATTGACCTATACCTATAGTAAAAGGAAGGGATTGGCCTATACCTATAGTAAACGAAGAGGATTGATCTATACCTATAGCAGAAGGAAGGGACCAACCTATATCTATAGTAAAAGAAAGGGATTAATTGACCTATACCTGTAGTAAAAGGAAGGAATTGGCCTATACCTATAGTGAAATTAAGGGATTGGCCTATACATATAGTAAAAGGAGGGGATTGACCTATACTTATAGTAAAAGGAGCAGGTTGAACCATACCTATAGTAAAAGGAGATGGTTAACCTATACCTATAATAAAATGAAGGAATTGATCTATACCTATGATAGAAGGACGGGATTGACCTATACCCATAATAAAATGAAGGAATTGATTAGGGCTAAAACAACTAATTGATTAATCAACAACTAATCGATTATCAAATGAATCGATTACTATTTTCATAATCGATTAATCGGGCATTAACAAAATGGGGTTAAAGTTAATGAGTCTGATGATATTTACCAGATTGACCATTTAATAGTATATCTCTTCTCTAATGGTATATACAGTATATCCCATCTAATAGTATATGCAGTATATATCCCCTCTAATAGTATATACAGTATATATCCCCTCTAATAGTATATACAGTATATCTCTCCTCTAATAGTGTATATAGCCTCTAATAGTATATACAGTATATCTCTCCTCTAATAGTATATACAGTATATATCCCCTCTAATATATACAGTATATCTCTTCTGTCTGTTATTCTCAGAGTGGATTAGATATTTTGCTCCCTAACCATATAGTTGGTTATTTATCTTTACCATTGCATATAGAGATATTTAAGAATAAATTTCCTTTTTTTTTAAACTTTACATATTAACTAAATTATACACCACACCTTTTTTATTAACGGTTATTAACAGATTAATCGATTAATCGAAACAATAATCGGCCAACTAATCGATTATGAAAATAATCGTTAGTTGCAGCCCTAGAATTGATCTATACCTATAATAGAAGGACGGGATTGACCTATACTTATAGTAAGAGCTAAACCTTTAGTAGAAGTAAGGGATCAACCTAACCCCATTAGTAAAAGGAGAGGACTGATCTATACCTATAGCAGAAGGAAGGGATTCATTTAAACCTATAGTAAAAGGAAGGAATTCATTGACATATACCTATAGTAAAAAGAAGGGATTGGCCCATACCTATAGTAAAAAGAGAGGATTGATCTATACCAGTGATGGCGAACCTTGGCACCCCAGATGTTTTGGAACTACATTTCCCATGATGCTCCACTACACTGCAGAGTGCCAGAGCATCATGGGAAATGTAGTTCCAAAACATCTGGGGTGCCAAGGTTTGCCATCACTGATCTATACCTATAGCAGAAGGAAGGGACCAACCTCTACCTATAGTAAAAGAAAGGGATTGATTGACCTATACCTGTAGTAAAAGGAAAGGATTGGGCTATACCTATAGTAAAAGGAAGGGACCAACCTCTACCTATAGTAAAAGAAAGGGATTAATTGACCTATACCTGTAGTAAAAGGAGGGAATTGGCCTATACCTATAGTAGAAGGAAAGGATTGGCCTATACCTATAGTAGAAGGAAGGGATTGGCCTATACCTATAGTAGAAGGAAGGGATTGGCCTATACCTATAGTAAAAGGAGCGGGGTTAACCTAAACCTATAGTAGAAGGATGTCGATGAAAAAAACGTTCCATACCCACCCTTTTCCCTGACAATAACATACAGGGGTTAATAGCAATGCAGAAATAAAGACGAAGAAGAAGAAAAGAAAAAGAAAAAGTAAAACAAAAAACAAAACATTGGTGACGGCTCAGTGGGGGACGGTGCGCAATCAACCCAGATTGTTTTTGTAACATGTCGGCGGCAGCCACCAAGCCAGGATAATGGTATGTGTTTGTTTTACTGGAGGCACAACACGGAGGCAGAGCCGGGCCCGCTGGCGCTACCCGCAAATACAGAGCCTGAAATAATCAAACAGTAATTGCAGATGAAGACACAGCCCGGCTGGAGCAAGTGATTTCTAATCAAGAAAGAAAAGAAATATTGGCTGAGGGATTACCATAAATTTCAGGCCAGGGTATTTATTACTCTCAAGTGGCTCAGGTGGAGGAAAATGCAGAATATTCATTTATTGTGAGCGAGGAGCGACGCTGAGAACGCGACTTATTAATCCCCGTGACTCCCTGCAAATCCCCCAGATTACAGAGGGCGATATATTGGTGTGTTTATAATATCTATCTATATATAAATATTATTTGTTTTTGTTTTGTTTTGTTTTTCAATACAGATATAAAAGAAATAAATATGCATAAAGATATATAAAAAAAAAAAAAAAAAAAAAAGAAGGAAATATACACAGTATCTCATAAAAGTAAGTACACCCCTTACATTTCTGTAAATATTTTATTCTTTCTTTTCATGTGACAACACTGAAGAAATGACACTTGGCTACAATGTAAAGTAGTGAGTGTACAGCTTGTATAACAGTGTCAATTTGCCGTCCCCTCAAAATAACTCAACACACAGCCATTAATGTCTAAACCGCTGGCAACAAAAGTGAGCACACCCCTAAGTGAAAATGTCCAAATTGGGCCCAATTAGCCATTTTCCCTCCCTGGTGTCATGTGACTCGTTAGTGTTACAAGGTCTTAGGTGTGATGTAAATTTGGTGTTATCGCTCTCACTCTCTCATACTGGTCACTGGAAGTTCAACATGGCACCTCATGGCAAAGAACTCTCTGAGGATCTGAATAAAATAATTATTGCTCTACATAAATATGGCCTAGGCTATAATAAGATTGCCAAGACCCTGAAATTGAGCTGCAGCATGGCGGCCAAGACCGTACAGCGGTATAACAGGACAGGTTCCACTCACAAAAGGCCTCTCCATGGTCGACCAAAGAAGTTGAGGTCACGTGCTCAGCGTCATTTCCAGAGGTTGTCTTTGGGAAATAGACATATGAGTGCTGCCAGCATTGCTGCAGAGGTTGAAGGGGTGTAGGGTCAGCCTGTCAGTGCTCAGACCATACGCCGTACACTGCATCAAATTGGTCTGCATGGCTGTCATCCCAGAAGGAAGCCTCTTCTCAAGATGATGCACAAGGAAGACCACAAACAGTTTGCTGAAGACAAGCAGACTAAGGACATTGATTACTGGAACCATGTCCTGTGGTCTGATGAGACCAAGATAAACTTATCTGGTTCAGATGGTGTGATGCGTGTGTGGCGGCAACCAGGTGAGGAGTACAAAGACAAGTGTGTCTTGTCTACAGTCAAGTATGGTGGTGGGATTATCATGGTCTGGGGCTGCATGAGTGCTGCCAGCACTGGGGAGCTACAGATCATTGAGGGAACCATGAATGCCAACATGTACTGTGACATACTGAAGCAGAGCATTATTCCCTCCCTTCTTAGACTGGGCCGCAGGGCAGTATTCCAACATGATAACCACCCCAAACACACCTCCAAGATGACCACTGCCTTGCTAAAGAAGTTGAGGGTAAAGGTGATGGACTGGCCAAGCATGTCTCCAGACCTAAACCCTATTGAGCATCTGTGGGGCATCCTCAAATGGAAGGTGGAGGAGCGCAAGGTCCCCAACATCCACCAGCTCTGTGATGTCATCATGGAGGAGGGGAGGAGGACTTCGGGGGCAACCTGTGAAGCTCTGGTGACCTCCATGCCCAAGAGGGTTAAGGAAGTGCTGGAAAATAATGGTGGCCACGCAAAATATTGACACTTTGGGCCCAATTTGGACATTTTCACTTAGGGGTGTACTCACTTTTGTTGCCAGCGGTTTAGACATTAATGGCTGTGTGTTGAGTTATTTTGAGGGGACAGCAAATGTACACTGTTATACAAGCTGTACACTCACTACTTTACATTGTAGACAAGTGTCATTTCTTCAGTGTTGTCACATGAAGGCCTCTTGCACACTGCAGCTTGAAAAAGCTCAGTACAGCTTTTTTTTTTTTTTTTTACTGAGCTGCTAAAAAAAAAAAAATCTGCACTTTTGGTCAGTAATTTACGCCTCATGTGCACAAATGCGTCTATAAACATAATGTGAACACAAGAATAAGTTTGCGCCAAAGCGTGCAAAAATGCACGAACGCAAATGCGCAAAAATACGCACAAATACATGCTTCTTCCAGGAGCGCATTTTTGAGGTCAGGCACTGATGTTGGACGAGAAGGCCTGGCTCACAGTCCTGCTCTGATTCATCCCAAAGGTGTTCTATCGGGTTGAGGTCAGGACTCTGTGCAGGCCAGTCAAATTCCTCCACCCCAAACTCGCTCACCCATGTCTTTATGAATCTTGCTTTGTGCACTGGTCCAAATCATTTGAGTGAGGGGGGGATTATGGTGAAGGGTTGTTTTTCAGAAGTTGGGCTTGGCCCCTTAGTTACAGTGAAGGGAACTCTTAAGGCGTCAGCATACCAAGACATTTTGGACAATTTCATGCTCTCAACTTTGTGGATGGCCCCTTCCTGTTCCAACATGACTGCATACCAGTGCACAAAGCGAGGGCCATAAAGACATGGATGAGCGAGTTTGCGGTGGAGGACCTTGACTGGCCTGTACAGAGTCCTGACCTCAACAGAAAAGAACACCTTTGGGATGAATTTGGGCGGAGACTGCAAGTTCTCGTCCAACATCAGTGCCTGACCTCACAAATGCACTTCTGGAAGAATGGTCAAACATTCCCATAGACACACTCCTAAACCTTGTGGACGGCCTTCCCAGAAGAGTTGAAGCTGTTAGAGCTGCAAAGGGCGGGCCAACTCAATATTGAACCCTGCAGACTAAGACTGGGATGCCATTAAAGTTCATGTGTGTGTAAAGGCAGGTGTCCCAATACTTTTGGTAATATGTTCAGTCCACATTAAGGAGAATCCACCAGTTATACCTTCCGTTGACTTTGTAGTGGCTTTGGCAGCTAGGCCTCCAATACTTTTGATAATATAGTGTATGTGTTTGAGCTTTGAGGTGAGCACCTATGCACATGCCTCTTGTATTAGGACAGTGTTTCTAAAACAGGGTTCCACGAGACCTCAGGGTTCCTCCAGAGCAGTGATTCTCAACCAGGGTTCCCCCAGAGGTTGCTAGGGGTTCCTTCAGCATTGGGCAATTTCTGCCTCTCAGATAAGTTCCCTCTGACACCATTTTAGCTATCTGTAAGGGGTAATTCTTCCCAATCACCACAAGTGTAAGGACCCTTCCTCTTATTGACCATCACACTAATGCGGCCATTCTCAATCAGGGTTCCGTGGAACCCTGGGGTTCCTCCAGAGGTTGCTAGTTTTAGCAAGGGTTCCTCAAGACCTGAGAATTATTTGTGGGGTTCCTCTATGGTTAAAAGGTTGAGAAAGGCTGCACTAATGTATCATGAGTTGTAGATTTCTAATCTTTAGCAGGGGGTTCCTCAAGACCGGAGAACTATTTCAAGGGTTCCTCTGTGTTGAAAAGGTTGAGAAAGGCTGCCCCAGAGGTTGCTAGGGGTTCCTTGAGCAATGACTTATCTGCCACTCAGATAAGTTCCTACTGACACCATTGATCTTTTTTAGCTCTCTGTAAGGAGGTAATTCTTCCCAATGACCACAAGTTTGAGGAGCATTCTTCCCATTGACCATCACACTAATATATTATGAGTTGTAGATATAGATAATTTTTTCTTAGGAGTTCCCCGAGACCAGAAAGAGATTTCAAGGGTTCCTTTGTGTTGAAAAGGTTGAGAAAGGCTGCCCCAGAGGTTGCTAGGGGTTCATTGAGCAATGACTTATCTGCCACTCAGATAAGTTCCCACTGACTCCATTGATCTTTTTGGCTATCTGTAAGGAGGTAATTCTTCCCAATGACCACAAGTGTAAGGACCATTCTTCCCAATGACCACAAGTGTAAGGACCATTCTTCCCAATGACCACAAGTGTAAGGATCATTCTTCCCAATGACCACAAGTGTGAGGACCATTCTTCCCAATGACCACAAGTGTAAGGACCATTCTTCCCAATGACCACAAGTGTAAGGATCATTCTTCCCGATGACCACAAGTGTAAGGACCGTTCTTCCCGATGACCACAAGTGTAAGGACCATTCTTCCCAATGACCACAAGTGTAAGGACCATTCTTCCCGATAACCACAAGTGTAAGGACCATTCTTCCCAATGACCACAAGTGTGAGGACCATTCTTCCCAATGACCACAAGTGTAAGGACCATTCTTCCCAATGACCACAAGTGTGAGGACCATTCTTCCCAATGACCACAAGTGTAAGGACCATTCTTCCCAATGACCACAAGTGTAAGGACCATTCTTCCCAATGACCACAAGTGTAAGGACCATTCTTCCCAATGACCACAAGTGTAAGGACCATTCTTCCCGATAACCCCAAGTGTAAGGACCATTCTTCCCAATGACCACAAGTGTGAGGACCATTCTTCCCAATGACCACAAGTGTAAGGATCATTCTTCCCAATGACCACAAGTGTGAGGACCATTCTTCCCAATGACCACAAGTGTAAGGATCATTCTTCCCAATGACCACAAGTGTGAGGACCATTCTTCCCAATGACCACAAGTGTAAGGACCATTCTTCCCGATGACCACAAGTGTAAGGACCGTTCTTCCCGATGACCACAAGTGTAAGGACCATTCTTCCCAATGACCACAAGTGTAAGGACCATTCTTCCCGATAACCACAAGTGTAAGGACCATTCTTCCCAATGACCACAAGTGTGAGGACCATTCTTCCCAATGATCACAAGTGTAAGGACCATTCTTCCCAATGACCACAAGTGTAAGGACCATTCTTCCCAATGACCACAAGTGTAAGGACCGTTCTTCCCAATGACCACAAGTGTAAGGACCGTTCTTCCCAATGACCACAAGTGTAAGGACCATTCTTCCCAATGACCACAAGTGTAAGGACCATTCTTCCCGATAACCACAAGTGTAAGGACCATTCTTCCCAATGACCACAAGTGTGAGGACCATTCTTCCCAATGATCACAAGTGTAAGGACCATTCTTCCCAATGACCACAAGTGTAAGGACCATTCTTCCCAATGACCACAAGTGTAAGGACCGTTCTTCCCAATGACCACAAGTGTAAGGACCGTTCTTCCCAATGACCACAAGTGTAAGGACCATTCTTCCCGATAACCACAAGTGTAAGGACCATTCTTCCCAATGACCACAAGTGTGAGGACCATTCTTCCCAATGACCACAAGTGTAAGGACCATTCTTCCCAATGACCACAAGTGTAAGGACCATTCTTCCCAATGACCACAAGTGTGAGGACCATTCTTCCCAATGACCACAAGTGTAAGGACCATTCTTCCCAATGACCACAAGTGTAAGGACCATTCTTCCCAATGACCACAAGTGTAAGGACCATTCTTCCCAATGACCACAAGTGTAAGGACCATTCTTCCCGATAACCACAAGTGTAAGGACCATTCTTCCCAATGACCACAAGTGTGAGGACCATTCTTCCCAATGACCACAAGTGTAAGGATCATTCTTCCCAATGACCACAAGTGTGAGGACCATTCTTCCCAATGACCACAAGTGTAAGGATCATTCTTCCCAATGACCACAAGTGTGAGGACCATTCTTCCCAATGACCACAAGTGTAAGGACCATTCTTCCCGATGACCACAAGTGTAAGGACCGTTCTTCCCGATGACCACAAGTGTAAGGACCATTCTTCCCAATGACCACAAGTGTAAGGACCATTCTTCCCGATAACCACAAGTGTAAGGACCATTCTTCCCAATGACCACAAGTGTGAGGACCATTCTTCCCAATGATCACAAGTGTAAGGACCATTCTTCCCAATGACCACAAGTGTAAGGACCATTCTTCCCAATGACCACAAGTGTAAGGACCATTCTTCCCAATGACCACAAGTGTAAGGACCGTTCTTCCCAATGACCACAAGTGTAAGGACCATTGTTCCCAATGACCACAAGTGTAAGGACCATTCTTCCCACTGACCACAAGTGTGAGGACCATTCTTCCCAATGACCACAAGTGTAAGGACCGTTCTTCCCAATGACCACAAGTGTAAGGACCATTCTTCCCACTGACCACAAGTGTGAGGACCATTCTTCCCAATGACCACAAGTGTAAGGACCATTCTTCCCAATGACCACAAGTTTGAGGATCATTCTTCCCACTGACCATCACACTAATGTATCATGAGTTGTAGATATAGATTTTTTTTCTTAGGAGTTCCCCGGGACCAAAAAGAGATTTCAAGGGTTCCTCTGTGTTGAAAAGGTTGAGAAAGGCTGTATTAGAACAATAGTTGCCTATCCCGGAGTGCAGCTTCAGGTCATTTCTGATGATTGGTTTTGGAATAATAGTAGGAGAGGCCCCTTGTCCGCTCACCAACACGAAGGACACATTTTTAATAATTTTCAAGGAATGAAAATGATAAAAAAAACATAATTTATTAATCATGAAGAGGTTCTCAAGACGGGACGGGACAGGTCTACAGGTGGGGCAAAAAAAAAAAAAAATGGCTTCAACTTTTTTTCCGTATTCGCCTTGCACCAACCTATTGTGTCCTTCAGATGGCAGTGTTACACCTAGGAACTCCTCCGTGTCCTTCTCTGTTGATGTTCAGCACATTATAGACGCGGAATATTGTCGCTTTCCTGCTGTCACTTTACCTTCCAGACGCTAATTTTTTTTTCACATGTTAGAGATTTTCCGAGCGCACGTCGATCGTCATTTCCTCTATAAGGGTAAACCCCAACGTAAGAACCTACAAAATCAGCCACTTCCACAGTCCTGTTGTGCCAGGAGGCAATTTTTTTTGTTATTACAAATATATTTAGCATTAAAAAAAAAAAAATTCAAAGTTCCAAAACGTGTAGTTGAAGTTCTATCCACACTTGTATGACTTTGGAGTGCGACTTTGATGCGACTTTGACTCAACTTTGAACGGGTGCGACTTGGATGCCATGTTGGCTTTGGCCAGTGATAATGGACAACTGTTGCACAACTGTCGTATCTGAATCAGGGGGCGACTTTCTAATCTAATTTCTTTTGAGGGTTTACATTGCAATCTAATCAAGTCGCATGAAAACTGGACCAAAGTAGCGCAGCAACCTTTTTAAGTCACACGTATTTGAAATGGTTGACATTGAAAAACACGGGGTGCGACTTGTCACGTTGCCTTTAGTGTCCAAAGTCGCGCGGCGAGTCGCACAAGTGTGAATGGAGCCTAAGGCTAGGTTTCCACTATTGCGGCCTCAAATTCGTGCGATTTACATCGCGACTTTGCAATGCGGCTGGTGAGAACCACGTGAGAACCAGTCGCACCAAAGTTGCAGCAAAGTAGTGCAAAAAACTTTTTTTTTGGAGCCGCTGCGACTTGAGTCGCACCAATTAGAACAGGGACCATTGAAATTCATGGGTTTTGACTTGTCATGCGACTTCACATGTGTCAAGTTGCAAAACAAATCGCAGTAGTGGAAACAGAGCCAAAGGCGCCAGTCACACCAATGCGTTTCTTTATGCTTTTTTTGCAGAAACACAGGACATTGGGTTTCTATGGAACCCGTTCACTTCCATGCGTTTTTGTGCCTCTGCGTTTTTGGAAAGGGTCAGGGACTTTTTTTTTTTAAATGCAAAATTATGTTTTTGTTTTTTGTGTGCTTTTTTTTGTGATTTTTTGTGCTTTTTCTGGTGATTTTTTTGTGCTTTTTCTGGTGATTTTTTTGTGCTTTTTTTGTTCAATAGACTTCAATGGAGAAGCTGCAGAAAATCACGTAGTGCGTTTTTACCGTGATTGCGCCGCGATTTGCGTTTTTAAATTTTTTAATCTGCCCCAACAAATTTGCCATGTAAAAAAGCATAAAAAAAAAACGCAAATTGTGGAAAAAAAAAAAAAAAATGCAAAAAGCACTGCAAAAAAACACTCAAAAGCAAACTGCATAGGTGTGAATGGAGCCTTAGGCCGCGTACACACGCGGGGACTGTTCGCTCAACTTTGTCCGTCAAACAGTTTCAGCGGACAGTCCGCTCAAAATTAGCATGAACGGACTTGCCCACACACGACGAACGAACAGTCCGCTGAAACCGTGCGCGATGACGTGAACGGCACGTACGACGGGACTAGAAAACGACGTCCTATACACTGCAATGCAAACTTCGGCGTGTAAATCCTTTCTGAGCATGCGCGGAACTTAGTTTGACGAACAAGCCTACACACGAGGGGACTGTTCGCTGAAACAAAGTTTCAGCGGACAGTTTTTCGGAAATTCCGAAAAACTTTGTTCAGCAGACTGTCCGCTGAAACTGTCCGCTGAAAGCCCACACACGGGCGGACTGTCCGCCGAAACACTGTTCAGCGGACAAAGTTGAGCGAACAGTCCCCGCGTGTGTACGCGGCCTTAGGCTGCATTGACGTTGATCCACGCACGACCATGAAATCCTATGGAACGCTTTGCACTGATCAGTTTCAGGCCAGTTGCGTTTTTTTTTTTATAAACTCCTGCTTGCTGCATGTTTGGTGCAGTAAGAAAAAAAACAAAAAACAAAACAAAACACACCTCTCCATTGAAATTAATGGAAACTGCATCAAAAACACAGCAAAAAAGCATAAAACACACACGTTACAGGTGCAAAAGGCACCGGAAATGCACCAAAAATACGGTAAAACTGCGGCAAAAAAATCATATATTTTTTAATGCATTTTTAAAAGGGTGCAGCGTCAAAATAGCCTTAGGTTCACACCTATGCAGGTTGCAGTCATTGCATTTTTTTTTTTTTACAGGCTTTTTTTCCCACATTTTAATTCGTTTTTGGTGAATTTTGCATTTTTTTGGGAAGCGTCTATTGTCCTGTTGGAGAACCCGGCAAAAACGCAGCAGAAATGTCTCAAAAACGCAAGCGCTGCCTTTTTTAATGCGTTTGTGCTGCGTTTCCATGAAACCAAAGACCCAACCTGCTGCGGACAAAGAAAAAAAAAAAAGTCCCCGACCCTTTCAATAAAATACATAGAACATGATCCATAGGAAACCACGTCAAGTGGGTTTCTACAAAAGTGAAAACGCACTGTAAAATGCATAGGCGTGAACCCGGCCTAAGGACCGGGTCACAGCAGATGCAGTCCAATGCGTTTCTTGTTTTTTTCTGCATCAAAAATGCATGGACAGTAGGTTATATGGGTTCCATTAGCAATGCGTTCCAGTGCAGTCAAAAAAAAAAATAATAATAATAGAACATGCTGCATGTTTTTTTGGAATGCGTCAAAATGCATCAAAAACACACCAGAACACATCTAAAAGCATCCAAAACGCAAAAAAAAATAAAAATCCTGGGACACCTTGGAATATAAAGAAAAAAGAAGAGGGGAAACATGCAACAGAAAAGGAATTAAACGCATCAAAAACGCGAATGCAGAAACGCATTTATTATGGTTTGAACAACTGGATGCAAAAATTAGTTAAAAAAAGTAATTATTTGCAAAAAAAAAAAGTTTCTGTGCAAAAATAAATAATTATTTTTAGCAAATGTTTCGATGCGATTTTGCATGTGACGAAACGTGCTTTTAAAAATTGCGTGAAAAAAAATGCAGAAAAAAAATTGCGTGAAGCTTGTCCCCTGAAAAGGGAGCAGGGGGCGTCTTTTCGGGGCGACAAGCGCGCACAGGGTAGCTCCTTCAATTGAATGGACTCTCTCGGTCAACCAAAACCGCGAGCGGGAGCGCATCTTCCCACTATGCGCAACTCTGAACTGTAAGGCTTCATTCACAAAGCCGTAAACAAAATTTTTTTACTGCTGTTCCTATACTTGGAGAAAAGTTCCTGTGAAACGGTCAGTAAAATACTTGCTTATTAACCACTTCAGCACCGGAGGGATTTACCCCCTTAATGACCAGGCCATTTTTTGCGATTAGGCACTGCGTCGCTTTAACTGATAATTGCGCGGGTGTGTACCGACGTTGTACCCAAACAAAAAATTAACTTCCTTAACTTTTTTTTCCCACAAATAGAGCTTTATTTTGGTCAACTCTGGATTTTTATTTTTTGCACTACAAATAAAAAAAGGCTGACAATTCTGAAAAAAAAAAAAATATATATTTTTGACTTTTTTCTATAATAAAAGAAAAGAAAAACAAACAATAAAAAACAAAAACATTTTTTTTCCTCCGTTTTGGCCAATATGTATTCTCCTACATATTTTTGTTAAAAAAAAAAAAAAAAAAATCACAATAAGCGTATATTATTATTATTATTATTATTACACAAGATTTATATAGCGCCAACAGTTTACACAGCACTTTACAATATAAAAAGGAGACAATATAGGTATAATACAATAAAATACAAGAGGATCAAGAGGGCCCTGTATATTGATTGGTTTGCGCAAAAGTTATCGCATCTATAAAATAGGGGAAATATTTATGGCATTTCTATTTTTATTTTTTTACTAGTAATGGCGCTGATCAGCGATTTTTAGTGGGACCGCAACATTGCGGTGGACAGATCAGACACTTTTGACACTTTTTTGGGAGTAGTGACATTTATACAGCGATTAGAGCTAAAAAAATATCCACTGACTACTGTATAATTCTAGTGTCTACAAACTATGGGACATATTTTTTTTTTTTTAATTTATTTTATTTTTTTTACTAATAATGTTGGCGATCAGTGACTTATAGCTGGACTGCGATATTGCGCCGGACAAATCAGACACTAACTTGCGACGCTGTTCCTTTTTTTTCCCCCACAAATAGAGATTTCTTTCTTTATTTTTATTTTTTTCTCCAATCGTTTTTTTTTTGATCACCTCTTTTTTTTTTTTTTTTTGCGCTATAAACAAAAAAAGACCGTCAATTTTGAAACAATATTTTTTTACTTTCTGCTATAAAACCTCCAATAAAAAAATGTAAAAAAATCTAATTTCTTCATCAATTTAGACCAATATGTATTCTACTACATATGTTTGGTAAAAAAAAAAAATCCCAATAAGCGTATATTGATTGGTTTGCGCAAAAGTTATCGCATCTCCAAAATAGGAGAAATATTTATGGGATTTTTATTATTATTTTTTTTTTACTAGTAATGGCGGTGATCAGCGATTTTTAGCGGGACTGCTACATTGCGGCGGATAGATTGGACAATTTTGACACTTTTTTGGGGTCCAGTGACATTTATACAGCTATCAGTGCTAAAAAAAATAGCCACTGACTACTGTATAAATGTCACTGGCAGGGAAGGGGTTAACACTAGGGGGCGAGCAAGGGGTTAAGTGTGTCCTAGGGAGTGATTCTAACTGTGTGGGGGGGGGGGGGGTGGGCTGCCTGGGAGTAGAGAGAGAACGCTGTTCCTGAACACTAGGGAGCGATCAAAGAGGTAATGTGTTCCCTGGGAGGTGTTTCTAACTGTATGGGGGCTGGGACTGACTGGAGGAGGAGAGAGATTGCTGTTCCTGATTACTACGAACAGCAGACCTGTCTCTCCTCCCCTGTCAGAATGGGGATTTGTGTGTTTACATATCCCCGTTTTGACTCTCGTTCCCGTGATCGCAGGTGACTGTCGCCCCCTCGCCGTACAGCAGGCACTGCTGGGCAACATAGGGGGGGGGCCCGATCGGCAAGGGGAAGAGACTGGTGCACAGGGTGGGCGATCAGTGTGGTGGGGGGCAATTACTGGAACCAATTCCCTGTATGGCTCTCTATGCAGTAGCTGAAAGCTGGTTTCTCCTCTTCGTCCTACCGCCAGCTTTCAGCTGCTGCAGAGAGAACCATACGGGGGATTGGTTAGAGTAATTGCTTCCCCCCCCCCCCCCCTCCATTGTGCCAATTACCCTCTCTGCCCACATCTGATGCTGCTCTCTGGGCCCCCCTGATGGCCCAGGCTCCACCTTAGAGGACCTGTGGTACCCCCTTATCGGCGGCCCTCAACTGAAGACTTTTAGAGGTGGACATCCAAAAAAATGTAACCGGACCAACCCACTTTTAGGCTGATTTCCATTACTTAAAGCAGCTTTTCTCAACCTTTTCAACACAGAAGAACCCTTGAAATAGTTCTCCAGTCTCAGGGAACCCCTGCTAAAAATTAGGAATCTACAACTCATGATACATTAGTGTGATGGTCAGTGGGAAGAATGGTCCTTACACTTGTGGTCATTGGGAAGAATGGTCCTTACACTTGTGGTCATTGGGAAGAATGGTCCTTACACTTGTGGTCATTGGGAAGAACGGTCCTTACACTTGTGGTCATTGGGAAGAATGGTCCTTACACTTGTGGTTATTGGGAAGAATGGTCCTTACACTTGTGGTCATTGGGAAAAATTGCCCCCTTATAGATAGCTAAAAAGATCAATGGTGTGAGTGGGAACTTATCCGAGAGGCAGAAATGGCCCAATGCTGAAGGAACCCCTAGCAACCTCTAGAGGAACCCTAGGGTTCCACGGAACCCAGGTTGAATAATCACTGACTTAAAGACTCATTCTCAAATCGTTTACTTTGACCACTTAATATCCATGGTCGATGAACCCCTTAAATTGACTAAGCAGACTGGCGTAGTTATGGTTCTCAGGAGTAGAACACAGAACAAGGAACCTAAGGCCGCGTACACACGCGGGGACTGTTCGCCCAACTTTGTCCGTCAAACAGTTTCGGCAAACAGTCCGCTCAAAATTAGCATGGACGGACATGGCCACACACGACGTACGAGCAGTTTGCTGAAACCGTGCGCGATGACGTGAACGGCACGTACGACGGGACGAAAAATACGACGTCCTATACACTGCATTATAACTTTCGGCGTGTAAATCCTTTCTGAGCATGCGCGGAACTTAGTTTGTCGAACAAGCCTACACACGAGGGGACTGTTCGCTGAAACAAGGTTTCAGCGGACAGTTTTTCGGAAATTCCGAAAAACCTTGTTCAGCGGACTGTTCGCTGAAACTGTCCGCTGAAAGCCCACACACGGGCGGACTGTCCGCCGAAACACTGTTCAGCGGACAAAGTTGGCCGAACAGTCCCCGCCGTGTGTACGCGGCCTAAGAAATGGAAACTCGCAGAGGAGACCCACACTCAACCAACCAACCCGAAAATTGACTAAAATTTTAGTAAGAAGTTCGTCTTTAGTAAGAAGGAGAGGTCATGTGAGCAACCTATCTTCTCCACTCCTGGAGTAATAACGTTCATGATTTGGCCATGTGCTAACATACCATTGACACTGTGACCATATGGTAATGTACCTACAATTCCAAGAAATTCACGAATGTGGCTTAAACCTTTAACAGATTCTCGGTTGGGGCCTGCAAATGATCACTGATTCTATTTCTCTGAATCGCTGCCAAGTCTTTCATTTGAGTGTCATAAAACTTAAGCCCTCATTCCCATACAACGGCAACGTGCTCTCTGAAGGTTAGACCATTCTGATTCCCCTAGCGTGGTATTCTGGGAATCCGTAGCTTGATGGTTGTAAACCCTGAAGCCTATAAGCAGACAGAAACCATGCTATGGCTTGAACAACCATAACCAAATAAAAACAGCCGACATTCATAGAGGAAGGGGGTGATTACCCATAAAGGGTCAGATGGTGCCCCATGCTGCCTACTGGACCTCAACTGGTACCAGGCAAGATTTGTGAACTGGTGGGAGACCTTCAAAAGTCTGTTCCCTAAAGAGATTTTTCTAGCTTTACCTTTATATACTATATGAAGATAACTTGTGTTGCCATTGCCAGCTATTGGCCCTAAACTTTAAAAGAAGAAAAAATGTACATAACTATTATGTAAACTTACATAACTGATCTTTATTGTCTTCAGCAATGCCAGGGCAGGAATGCCAGGGCAGGTATGTTCAATGCCCAGGGCACCCTACTGTTAACGCTTGCCCTAGAATGGGTGGCTATTGCTCTGGCAGCCTATTGCTGGAATAGAGTGCGCCCTTTGCTTGCCTATATCAAGCCCTTGGGGCAGGGCTGTCTTAATAGCCTCATGGGCCCCTGGACAAAGTAATGCATTGGGGTCCCTACCAGCCTGCCCCAATTTACACACCTACTCTCAAGAATTAAGTACAAATAGTTGATAGAATTAAACATATTTATATTAGTACGTTCTCAATAAAATAGATTTTAAACAATAAGAAAACATGGCATGAATCAAAGACTAATCAATAGAAAGGACACACAGTACATGGGACTCAAGAGGGCACGGTACAGGGAGCTCAAGAGGGAACGGTACAAGGGGCTCAAGAGGGCACAGTACAGGGGGCTCAAGAGAGCACGGTACAGGGGATTCAAGAGGGCATGGTACAGGGGGCTCAAGAGGGCACAGTACAGGGGGCTCAAGAGGGAAGGGTAGAGGGGGCTCAAGAGGGCACAGTACAGGGGGCACAAGAGGGAATGGTACAGGGAGTTCAAGAGGGCACAGTACAAGGGGCTCAAGAGGGTACGGTACAGGGGGCTCAAGAGGGCACGGTACATGGGGCTCAAGAGGGCACGGTACAGGGAGCTCAAGAGGAAACAGTACAGGGGGCTCAAGAGGGCACAGTACAGGGGGCTCAAGAGAGCACGGTACAGGGGATTCAAGAGGGCACGGTACAGGGGGCTCAAGAGGGCACAGGACAGGGGGCTCAAGAGGGAAGGGTACAGGGGGCTCAAGAGGGCACGGTACAAGGGGCACAAGAGGGAATGGTACAGGGAGTTCAAGAGGGCACAGTACAAGGGGCTCAAGAGGGTACGGTACAGGGGGCTCAAGAGGGCACGGTACAGGGGGTTCAAGAGGGCATGGTACAGGGGGCTCAAGAGGGCACAGTACAGGGGGCTCAAGAGGGCACGGTACAGGGGGTTCAAGAGGGCACGGTACAGGGGGCTCAAGAGGGCACAGTACAGGGGGCTCAAGACGGAACAGTACAGGGGGCTAAAGAGGGAACAGTACAGGGGGCACAAGAGGGAACGGTACAGGGAGTTCAAGAGGGCACAGTACAGGGGGCTCAAGAGGGTACGATACAGGGGGCTCACGAGGGCATGGTACAGAGGGTTCAAGAGGGCATGGTACAGGGGACTCAAGAGGACACAGTACAGGGGGCTCAAGAGGGACCGGTAAAGAGGGCTCAAGAGGGCACGGTACAGGGGGCTCAAGAGGGAACGGTACAGGGAGTTCAAGAGGGCACAGTACAGGGTGCTCAAGAGGGCACAATACAGGGGGCTCAAGAGGACAGACTACAGGGGGGCTCAAGAGGGCACGTACAGGGGGCTCAAGAGGGAACGGTACAGGGGGCTCAAGAGGGCCCAGTACAGGGGGCTCAAGAGAGCACAGTACAGGGGGCTCGAGAGGAAACAGTACAGGGGGCTCGAGAGGGAACGGTACAGGGGGCTCAAGAGACCACAGTACAGGGAGGGGATCATCCCGGGACAGCTTAGTAAAAAGCGTTACTGTCCTGTCAAGTCTGGGACTGTTAGCAAGTATAATGTAATACAGGATTATCATGTGGCCACCATGCACCTGGGGCCCCTGGGCAGTGCCAAGGCTATAACAATTGGTGAGGCCCTCAATAGTTTGATAGCTGTCTGACTGTATATCCAGAACATATTCTGACATCAGACCTTGCTATTTATACAGATAAATAAGCCATCACAGGCATAGACAGATATTTATCATTGGAGCCGGAAGGAACACAAGTTTTGGTGCTCTTCAAGGATCACTTCTTTTACTTGTTTTCCTGGACCTAACCCAGCTTAGATCATTGTTATAACCTCCAAATTGCCCTAAATGAGATGACCATTCCTACTGATGATGTTGCAAACATTTGGCCAATAATTACACCCGCTATTTAACAGGCTAGCCCGCAAAACCAAAAATCCAGGATTTTTAAGGTGCGTGGTCTCGTAGATTGACACAACAACAAAATAAAAACACATAGCTTTATTCATGATTTGTTCACATAAAACATTTGAAGGGAAGAACAGCATTCCCTTCATCAGATTGAAAATGTATGACATTTTCGTTTAGGAAAGTAATACAGAACAGCATACCCCTTAATATAGATACCCAATATTTAATTGATTGGTGATATAGCACCAAATGTATGGCTATTACAGCCAGTGTTGACAGAAGCAGAGATAATCCTCAAAATTACAATCCCAGCACGTTTTGCCCAGATGAGCTTCTTCAAGGGAACGACGGGGGGTTGTGGTCTGTAACTTTCAAAGGCCCAAAGGTACATTCACCCATGCCAGATTGGGTCCCAAATCCTGTAAAGGCCTTCACAGCCAAAGTGAGATTGTCAAGCCAACCCAAAAAAACGTCCTCTTCTACTGATTTCCAAGTGTCTCATATGAAGCCCTCTCTGGTAAATTGATCAATCTCTGGATGGTTGTATTCAGCAAAACCCCCAAGCCATCGGAGTACATAGCCAGAGGGGGAAGACACTTGCTATCCCTGTGGTACTTCTGATGATAATACCCAACAATCAAGATCTGGCTGTAGTGTGGTCAAAGAGGCCTATAATTATACAGCAAAAAGTCTATAGGCATGTGCCTATTTTGCCTAATGCCGCGTACACACGATAGGAATTCTGGTCAAAAAAAGGACCGATGAGAGCTTTTCATCGGAAAATGCGACTGTGTGTATGCTCCATCGGAATTTAGCTGTCCGAATTTCCGGCAGCCAAAAATTGATAGCATGTTTTCAATTTTCCCGATGGAAAAACTTTCTATCGGTAATTCCGATCGTGTGTATGCAATTCCGACACGCCAAAAATCACGCATGATCAGATTCAACTACGAGACAGAAGCTATTGGCTACTGGCTATTAAACTTCCTTTATCTAGTCCCGTCGTACGCGTTATAAACTATCAGAATTTGATGTGACCGTGTGTAGGCAAGACAGCTTGAGCCGAATTCGGTCAGAATTCCGTTGGGAAAACCATCAGAGCCTTTTCCGACAAGAATTCCGATCGTGTATACGTGGCATAATAGAAAATCCATCCCTGCTTACAGAAGTGCAACGGGACCTCACAGAGAGGTCCATTATGATGACTGACATCAAGTCTAGATACTTAATGCTTCAACTAATTTGATGATTAGCAACTGCAAAGGCCTCATAAGCCAAAACCATATATACTAAACTGTGGAAATATGATTGGATGCTATGAACTGTAGTCCCTAATTACTGATATGTAAAACTTCTAGAGCAGGGTTTCTCAACTAGGGTTCCTCCAAAGGTTGCTAGGGGTTCCCTGAGCAATGAGTAATTTCTGCCTCTCAGATAAGTTCCAACTGACACCATTGATCTTTTTAGCCATCTGTAAGGGGGTAATTCTTCCCAATAACCACAAGTGTTAGCCCTTGTACACACGGTCGGAGATTCCGACAACCAAATCCGTCGGATTTTGTCCGTCGGATTTTGTCCGAAACTGTTGTATACACACGGTCGGACGAAGTTGTCGGAAAATCCGATCGTGCAGAACGTGATGGCGTTATTTCATTACGATGGGACTACGTTCAGGCTAGTAGCCAATAGCTTTGATGTAGGAATTTGATCTGAGCATGCGTGGCACTTTGTCTGATCGGAATTCTCTACATATGATCGGAGCATTTTGTCGGAAAATATTTCCGGCAAGTTGGAAAATTTGGTCCGACGGATATTCCGACGGAAACAGTCCGATGCAGACCACACACAGTCGGAATATCCGACAGAATGCTCCGATCGGACACATTCCGTCGGAATCTCCGATCGTGTGTACAAGGACTAAGGAGCATTTTTTTCCACTGACCATCATTTTTAGCAGGGGGCTTCTTGAGGCCGGAAAACTATTTCAAGGGTTCCTCTGTGTTGTAAAGATTGAGAAAGGCATTTCTAGAGCCTTATCTGAAGTGAAGATAATCTGAAATAAAGCTGCGGTTGGGGCAGATATATTTTCCAGCAAACAACTGACTTCCTGTACAGTAATCCCAATGAAAGATACCGAAGTTCCCGAAATTGCTGAAAAAAATGTACAGATAAGTTTTCACTCAGATACAAAGCAAATGTTAGGAACATGACATTTCTCAACTTCTGCCAAAAAGTGGAAGCCTCCACAGATATACAGTATCCATATCCAGACAACTCGTACTTTTTTTTTTTTTTTCGCGGTAGAAAAGGCAATCTCTAGGCAGCAGAAATCTCTACATGTACTTTATGGGTACAAGCAACTAGCCAACAGTCGATGAGGACGCTGGCGGTGTACTGTGCATCCAACGCCCTCCGATAGGGTTAACATCCACTGGCAGGGAGTGGAGAAGACGATCTGGTCAGTGAGAGTCTGGCTTCCAGTGGAAGGCGGTGGAAGAGTGGTGGTAAACAGAGTAGCACTAATTGATTATTTATAAGCTCATTAGAAAGTTGTATTTATAGACCAGGCTTCTCCGTTTATGCTCTAGTAAATCAGAAAATACAACCCCAGCGTACTGCTGTTAAACCTTTTGTTAAATAGATGCTGTTCAGCAATCTGGTTAGCAGTTAAACCTAAAGACTAAGGACAAGCAGAGTTCACCCCTTTTAAAAGTAAAGTAAAATCAAGGGGAAAATGGCCGTTTTCTTGATTTATGACACTAAAGGGAATCTGTCACAAAGCAAAACACCTGTTTGATAGGCTTTGATGGAACGGCCATACCTTGACTCGTGTGTTGCATACTAATGTCAGGGTAGCGAAGCTGAACCTATTCACCACAGTCACTCCTCTGGGACTAGTAGGTGGCACATAAGTCAGCGAATAGCCGCTTTCTTCAGAGCCTTGAGAATAACTGCCAGATATACTCCATTCCCCATGTTAGATGGGGCCAAATTCCCCCAGACTCAGAAGTAATTAGGTCCAATCTAACAACCAAGGAATACATTTAAACAAGCTTCTTTGGCCAGTTACTCAAGAGACTAAAAAACGTAGGCAGTCATCTGTACCTTTTTAGGTGTATTAGTTCCCCAGCACCAGGGATTCGGCCAGCCCTGTACTAGTTTGTACCGTAGGCTGAATGTACACTAGTTTGTAGTATAGGCTGAATGTACACTAGTTTGTAGTATAGGCTGAATGTACACTAGTTTGTAGTATAGGCTGAATGTACACTAGTTTGTAGTATAGGCTGAATGTACACTAGTTTGTAGTATAGGCTGAATGTACACTAGTTTGTAGTATAGGCTGAATGTACACTAGTTTGTAGTATAGGCTGAATGTACACTAGTTTGTAGTATAGGCTGAATGTACACTAGTTTGTAGTATAGGCTGAATGTACACTAGTTTGTAGTATAGGCTGAATGTACACTAGTTTGTAGTATAGGCTGAATGTACAGGTTCTATCCACAAGACAAGATATCGCTATGTGCAGAAGATTAAGGCCATTCATGGGCTGTAGTGCCATGGAGTTAGTATGTATTATCTACACAAGATTGTTACATCAACCTTAGTATGCTTTACTGTACATCTGGAGCCATGAGCTCAACTTACCAGTTAGCCAAGCAAGATATGTATGTAAGGCCGCCCAGATATTATGTCCCTTTTCAACTACGCATACACTTCATCACCTCTGACCATTTGACTTAATCAATTAAGACCCAGTCCATGCCCTTTCTCTCAATAAGAGATCCAACCCACTCACTCTGTTACCTCATGATCAAGTACTCTGACACTTTAACCTCTGAGCCATGTTTTTTTTTGCCAGCAAATCCTATACCCGCTGTCTCTGTTATCTCTGAGACAATGTCCACCCTTTTGTTACACCTGAGACAGTTCCCGCTATTCTCTTACCTCCGGGATAGTGCCCTCTGATTTACCTCTGAGATGAAGCCCATCCTTCTGTTACCCCTGAGACGATGCCCACTCTTCTGTTACCCCTGAGACAATGCCCACTCCTCTGTTACCCCTGAGACAATGCCCACTCCTCTGTTACCACTGAGACAATGCCCACTCCTCTGTTGCCTCTGAGACAATGCCCTCTGTTACTTAGGAGAAAATACCCATCCTTCTGTTACCCCGAGAAGATGCCCACTCTTCTGTTACCTCTGAAACAATGCTTACTCCTCTGTTACCTAGGAGAAAATACCAATCCTTCTGTTTCCTCTGAGACGATGCCCACTCTTCTGTTGCCTCTGAGACAATGCCCACACCTTCTGTTACCTCTGAGGCAATGCCCACTCCTCTGTTACCTCTGAGGCAATGCCCACTCCTCTGTTACCTCTAAGAAAATGCCCACTCCTCTGTTACCTCTAAGAAAATGCCCATATTCTCTGTTACCTCTGAGACAATGCCCACTTTTCTTTTACCTTTGGAACAATGTCTAAGCCCTTTGTTACCATTGTTGTCGGATTTTTCGCAGACAAATGTTGGATGCCAGGTTTTAAATTTTTCCGTGGACAAAATGTCTGTTGTCGGATTTTCCAAGCGCGTGTACACAAGTCTGTCGGACAAAAGTCCAAAGTACAAACACGCATGCTCGGAAGCAGAAGCAGTCGGTCTTGTAAACTAGCGTTCGTAATGGAGAATTAACTTTCGTGACGCGGCAAATTATGAAATCTCTTCTTCTTTAATGGGATAATAATGAAGCTGCTTTGCTGGTGATACTAATGGAGTTATTGCAAACACATTTTCAAAGGCTTTTTTTTTTTAGTGATATCAAGAATAATAATATTATGTTTTTTTTTTCTTTTTTGGGCAAGTTACCAGAACACCATTATCCCGTAGTTTTTAAGATGAAAGATACAACTATGTTGGTGTCCCTTGTCAATTTTACATTGTATTTTTTAAAATGTAACTGCCTACTCCCAAACTGTCATTTGGAGTAAAACACATAGCCAAGTATTATTATACACAATTTTTTTTATTGTGCATTAAAAAAAGAAAACAAATAAAATTAGACATGATATCTGCCGATAGAACTTACCCAAAAAGTGCATTCTATGCAACCAAAAATATAGAAAATATAACAAATAAAATCATTATTATTCAACCAAAATAATTATGTCAAAGCAATAACTCCAAGGCCAATAATATTATTATTATTATTATTATACAGGATTTATATAGCGCCGACAGTTTATGCAGCTCTTTACAAAATTAGGGCAGACAGTACAATTACAATACAATTCAATACAGGGGGGAATCAGAGGGCCTTGCTCGTTAGCGCTTACAATCTAGGAAGCGCGAAAAGAAAAGCGCGCAAAGAAAAGCGCGAATCAACACTCGCCAAACTTCTACTAACATGAAATTAGCAGAAGGAGCCCAAAGGGTGACGCTAAAGAGCTGAAAAACAACTTAGTACGTCACTACGTTCTTATTTGTTAGTCAACTATTGTGTGCCGTGTGTATGCAAGACAAGTTTAAGCCAGCGCCCTTTGGACAAAATTCCACGGTTTTATTGGCCAAGTGATCATGTGTATGAGGCCTTAGCCCTTGTACACACGGTCGGACATTTCGACGGGAAAATTTCCGACCGGACCGTGTTGTCGGATAATCCTACCGTGTGTGGGCTCCATCTGACTTTTTCTGTCAGAATGTCCGACCAACAAAGTTTGAGAGCTGGATATAAAATTTTCCGACAACATGACACTAGTCCGATCGTTTGTAGAGAATTCCGATCGGACAAAGTGCCACGCATGCTCACGATCAAATTACGAGACCAAAGCTATTGGCTACTAGCCTGAACGTAGTCCCATCGTAACGTACAAACGTAATCCCGTTCCGAACAATCGGATTTTCCGACAACTTTGTCGGATTTTGTTGTCGGAATGTCCGTCCGTGTGTACAAGGGCTAACAGTTACCAGAAGTGACGTAATGAGATCTCGGTGAATTGGCTATTTTGACAGAACACCGGCCCTAAAAATATTCCGCTAATGCTGCGCACACACGACCGGACTTTTTTGACGGACTAGGTCCGATGGAACGAATTGCCGGACAATTTGATCGTGCGTGGACTTCATCGGACTTTGCCGCCTAAAAATCAGACGGACTTTAGATTTAAAACATGTTTCAAATCTTTCCGACGGACTCGAGTCCGGTCGAAAAATCCGTTCGTCTGTATGCTAGTCCGATGGACGAAAACTGACGCTAGGGCAGCTATTGGCTATGAACTTCCTTATTCTAGTCCAGTCGTACGTCAAAACCTTCGAATCCGTCGGACTTTGGTGTGCTTGTGTGTGGCCAAGTCCGTTCTTTCGGAAAGTCCGTCGGAACTCTGCCGAAAGTCCTTCGGAAAGTCCGGTCGTGTGTACGAAGCATTCGTCTCAGCATCATAACATTGCTAACCTGATTAAAGTCCAATTCCAGGAATCAGAAAAAAATCACCCCCCACACTCCAAGGGTTAAATGCTTGCTATGTCTAGGGGTGCAGGCAAGATTACCTACCTTGCCCAAGAGGATCGCCCCTTGGCTTCATCATGTACAATGCCGGAATATTAACCCTGCATTGTACGCACTGCAAGGTTCGATTTTTTTTCGACTTCCTCTAGTTGCACCAAATTAACAGCTTCAACCAAACTAAGTAAATGAGTATTGCAAAGTAAATCATTATCGCAATGAATTGCCTTATATTTTGAAAGGTTTGTTAACACAATACATCTAATCTGCCAAGAACATAGGGAAAGAAAAAGATTTCCGACTCCAATTAATAACTCAATGCACAATGAGACAATATAAACATCATCATATACTGTACTGTGAATGAATCATAAAAAAGGAAGTATGACGGGTTAAGTAATTAGCAAGGACAACCTTCTCATTAGAGATTTGGGAGCCTCAGCTGCTGTGCGCTCATTTGTAATCCCCCTTTACATTCCTTCCTTCCTCGCCCACCCCACGCTTTCTTGTCCACTGCAACCAAAGAGAGACAGCTGCACTCAGCTGCCTTTGTCTTCAAATCCCCTCACCCCGGGCTGAGCTAGCTGAACCTGAACCATACAACATGAATACGCTATTTCCTATTGCAGCTTATTTCAAATCCAGTGCTGAACGTTACTGTACTACACTCTACGAATCCAGGCCTTTAAATGCTCATTACCTACTTTAGTACTGTGCTCCCTAAGTCCCGGTGTTCCTAAGAAATGCACGGCTATATAATCCATGAATGTGTTTCCGAGGCTGGTTGTTCCTAAATCTTTCATGTGCTACCTGAATCCCGGTGTTTCCAAACCTCCCCCAGAGGAACATTCTGTTCTGTGTTCCCTGTGACTGGTTGTTCTTAATCCTTCCCCCAAAGGATAATCATTAGTGAGTTTCCTGAATGCAGGTGTTCCTAAACTTGCCCGGTTCTGTGTCCACTGTGATTGGTTGTTTCTAAACTTCCCCAGCGGATCCCTGTGTGTGTTCCATGAACAGTCCAGGTGTTTTTTCAAATTTACCCATAGGAACCGTACCGTGTTCCATATGATTGCTTGCTTCCAAATCTACCCTTGCGGTATGATTAGCAGTATGTTCCCCAAAGAATGCAGTTGTTCCTAAACTCTTCCAGGGGTCCATTCTGCGCAGTGTTCCCTGGGGTTGCTTACGTCTAAACCTTCCTTGAAGTATAATCAGTAATGTGTTTCCTGAATCCAGGTGCTCCTAAACTTCCCCAGAGGTACATTCAGTTCTGTGTCCACTGTGATTGGTTGTTTCTAAACTTCCCCCGCGGATCCCTGTGTGTGTTCCATGAACAGTCCAGGTGTTTTCAAATTTCCCCATAGGAACCGTACCGTGTTCCATATGATTGCTTGCTTACCAAAACCTACCCTTGCGGTATGATTAGCATTATGTTCCCCAAAGAATGTAGTTGTTCCTAAACTCTTCCAGGGGTCCATTCTGCGCAGTGTTCCCTGGGGTTGCTTACGTCTAAACCTTCCTTGAAGTATAATCAGTAATGTGTTTCCTGAATCCAGGTGCTCCTAAACTTCCTGAGAGGTACATTCAGTTCTGTGTCCACTGTGATTGGTTATTTCTAAACTTCCCCTGCGGATCCCTGTGTGTGTTCCATGAACAGTCCAGGTGTTTCCAAATTTCCCCATAGGAAACGTACCGTGTTCCATATGATTGCTTGCTCCCAAACCTACCCTTGCGGTATGATTAGCAGTATGTTCCCCGAAGAATGTAGTTGTTCCTAAACTCTTCCAGGAGTCCATTCTGCCGAGTGTTTCCTGGGGTTGCTTACGTCTAAACTTTCCTTGAAGTATGATCAGTAATGTGTTTCCTAAATTAAAGTGTTCCTAAACTTCCCCGGGGTACATTCTGCACTGTTTTATGTGATTGCTTGTTTTTAAACCTCCCCGGCCGCATGATCAGTAGTGTGTTTCCTAAAAAAATCTAAGTCTTCCTAAACTTCTTTAGGAGGAACATTCTGTTCTGTGTTCCCTGTGACTGGTTGTTGTTAATCCTTCCCCCAAAGTATAATCATTAGTGAGTTTCCTAAATCCAGGTGTTCCTAAACTTCCCCAGAGGTACGTTCAGTTCTGCGTCCACTGTGATTGGTTGTTTCTAATATGATTGCTTGCTTCCAAACCTACCCTTGCAGTATGATTAGCATTATGTTCCCCAAAGAATGTAGTTGTTCCTAAACTCTTCCAGGGGTACATTCTGCAGAGTGTTCCCTGTGATTGGTTGTTTTTAAACTTCCCCTGCGGATCCCTGTGTGTGTTCCATGAACAGTCCAGGTGTTTTCAAATTTACCCATAGGAACCGTACCGTGTTCCATATGATTGCTTGCTTCCAAACCTACCCTTGCAGTATGATTAGCATTATGTTTCCCAAAGAATGTAGTTGTTCCTAAACTCTTCCAGGGGTACATTCTGCAGAGTGTTCCCTGGGATTGGTTGTTTCTAAACTTCCCCCGTGGATCCCTGTGTGTGTTCCATGAACAGTCCAGGTGTTTTCAAATTTACCCATAGGAACCGTACCGTGTTCCATATGATTGCTTGCTTCCAAACCTACCCTTGCGGTATGATTAGCATTATGTTCCCCCGAAGAATGCAGTTGTTCCTAAACTCTTCCAGAGGTCCACTCTGCAGAGTGTTCCCTGGGATTGCTTACATCTAAACCTTCCTTGAATCCAGGTGTTCCTAAACTTCCCCAGAGGTACATTCAGTTTTGTGTCCACTGTGATTGGTTGTTTCTAAACTTCCCCCGCGGATCCCTGTGTGTGTTCCATGAATAGTCCAGGTGTTTCCAAATTTACCCATAGGAACCGTACCGTGTTCCATATAATTGCTTGCTTCCAAACCTACCCTTAAGTGCACAGTATATATTAGGGGATTGCGCCTCCTGGTAATATTCCCCCCAATGTAAAAAAAAAAACCTACCCTTGCGGTATGATTAGCATTATGTTCCCTGAAGAATGTAGTTGTTCCTAAATTCTTCCAGGGGTCCATTCTGCCGAGTGTTCCCTGGGGTTGCTTACGTCTAAACCTTCCTTGGAGTATAATCAGTAATGTGTTTCCTAAATCAAGGTGTTCCTAAACTTCCCCCGGGGTACATTCTGCACTGTATTTTATGTGATTGCTTGTTTATAAACCTCCCCGGCCGCATGATCAGTAGTGTGTTCCCTAAAAAAATCTAGGTCTTCCTAAACTTCTTTAGGAGGTACATTCTGTACTGTCTTCCATATGATTGGATATTTATATTTCTAAACATCCCCTACGGCAGGGATGGAGAACCTTGGCACCCCAGATGTTTTTAAACTACATTTCCCATGATGCTCATGCACTCTGCAGTGTGGTGGAGCACCAGGGGAAATGTAGTTCCAAAACATCTGGGGTGCCAAGGTTCTCCATCACTGCCTTGCAGAATGATCAGTAGTGTGTTCTCCAAAAAGTCTAGGCATTCCGAAATATCCTCAGAGGTACATTCTGTACAGTATTCCCTGTGACTGGTTGTTCCTATCAGGGATTTCCTCTCACTTCCCATTGTGTTTATGGGGCAGGACGTGAAGGGAAATCTCCCCAATGGGACACAGAAACAAACTGACAGGGGTTAAAACCATGCCTTACTACTATCCGAAATGAATAAAAAGCTTTGCCTTTAGTTCTAAACCTCCACCAAGGTATGATCAGCAATGTTTTTCCAGAGTTCCGGTGGTCCTAAACATTCTAGCACACTTACCAGCTAATAGACATGGGCGCCGTCAATGAATTCGTTCCGTTCTGTTCCATTTCGATTCGTAGTAAAATGAATTCGTACTTCGTATTTCGTGTCCGAAATTCCGTTCTGTTTCGTACGAAATACAAATCGTCGTTCGTTCGTTCTTTACAATGAGTTTAAAGGCAAAAACATTGCTCATTATGCTTATTATGACTTGCAGAAGACTTCTGTGATAGAAGTCAATGTAAGTTGCCTGAAGACATCGTCGGATGTCAAGGTTTTTCAGTGCGCAAACCTGTGGTGAAACACAAAACACTCGGGCCTCCCGGCCACGAGCGTGGGGAAGGGGAAAACAAAGAAGGACTCCGATCGTGAACGTACCGTTAAGCAGTCGACAATTTTATTAATAAAAAAATATAAATACACAGCAGACCAAAGGTATGACCGAATAGGTCCGATTCTAACAAATAAAAAGTATGCATAAAAAACCGGTTAAAATTAAGAACAAATATACACCCGTGCTAGGGAATATTCTAAGCGTGGTGGTATCAGCACAAACAGCCCGACATGTTTCGTAAAAACTTACATCCTCCTGGGGCACCTCATACATGTGTTATGTCACGGTGCTGGTGTCAGATCACTCTATCTGACAAGTCGCGGTAGTGTGAACGGGCACTGAGTCGTCGTCCGAAATCCGGAATTCGTAAACAAAAGTTCAGTCGGAGCGACTTGAGTCGCTCCTATTAGAACGGTTCCATAGTACAGAACGGAGCGCCACTTGTCAGGGGACTAAGTCGCCTGACAAGTCGCGGCAGTGTGAACGGGCACTGAGTCATCGTCCGAAATCCGGAATTCATAAACAAAAGTTCGTATTCCGTACAGAATTCGGACGCACGGCAATTCGTATTTCGGATCCTACCGACCGTACGAATTTTTGGAAATTCGTACGAATTTGAGATTCGTACGAAACTAATCGCACATGTCTACCAGCTAACCAGCATAAAAAAAACAAGAAAAAAAACCCAGTCTTAAGCCTCATACACACGATAGGACTTTGTACAAACTTTCCGTGCCGGTTCACACTAGCGCGATGCCAAACATCGCATGTAATTTGCAGCGCACGGCTGTTCACATTACATGCAATGTCTGTGCGGGTGCGATGTCAGCCATACAGATAGTATGGCTGATATCGCACCGCATTCGGTCCAAACACACACAGGACCCTTTTTTCTGTTCGGACCAGAATCGGATTGCATGTGTGTTCACACACATGCGATCCGATTCATGTCCGAACTGTCAGTTCGTAGTGTGATATGCGAGCTGAAATGGGGGTGTCATTAACATATAATGACACTCCCCACGAGATCGCATATGGCAGTGTGAACTGACGTGCGTGTCAAGTGCGATGCGGGAACCCGCAGTTGATTCGCAGGGTTCTCGCATCGCACTAGTGTGAACCGGTGTTCTGCCATATAGTGTCCGGCCATCATATAGCGTCCGCCCCGTACTGTGCATGCTCAGTACGGAGCAGATGAAGCTTCGGAAAATCTCCGAAGCTGAACGGCGCCTGCGCCATGAGTGGAGGTGGTAGCCCCACCATCCAAGCGGACACAGGGTTGTGAATATTAGAGGGCCCCTCGCGGGCGAGATTCGCTCGCCACGCTTCAGGCTCGGCCTCGCTGTGCTCGGCTCTTTTTTATTCCTACTCTATGTCCACTTGGATGGTGGGGATAGAACCTGGACTCACGGCGCAGGCGCCGTTCATCCTCGGCAATTTTCGGAATCTGTGTTATCTGCAGTACACAGCGGACACTATCGGATGGGGGACCTTATATGATAGGACACCGGCACTAACTTGGATTTTTGTACAGAGGGCGTTGGCTGTGAACTTGTATTGCATACACACGGCAGGACTTTTTCAGCCAACTTTCACCAAATCACGTGGTTTTTGCTGCTCTTTACTGCCACCTTTGGTCAACTTCTGTATTGTTGTCTGATCTTTTGCATTGGTTCTGAGCATGCGTGTTTGTACTTTGTACAAAAGTCCTATGGTTTTCTGTACACACAATCAGACTTTGCTCCATCGGACTTTTGTTGCCAGAAAGTTTGTCCGTTCGCACAGCCAACAAAAGTCAGATGAAAACCAAAAAAGTTTTTGTCCGATGGAGCGTACACACAGTCGGATGTTGCTCCAAAACAGCTAATTTGCATGTTTGTTGTCAAAAAGTGCGACCGTGTGTACGGGCCTTAACAATTCACGTTTAAAACAGAGGTTTTATCTGCCCACATATATGTGGAAGCCGCACCGCCTCGTAGTCCTAGCTCATATTTTTGAGAGTCTCAATGTTGGAGCAAATATATTAAATTAAGGACAGGTTTGCCTGGAGGAAGCCCATTCAGTTAGTGTCCTGACTGTCTGCCGCAGTATCGCAGTCCGGCTATAAGTCGCTGATCGCCGCCATTACAAGTAAAATGAATTAAATAAAAATATCCCATAGATTGTAGACGCTGTAACCTTTGTGCAAACCAATCAATATACGCTTATTGGGATTTTTTTTTTTAACCAAAAATATGTAGTAAAACACATATTGGCCTAAATTCGATTTTTTACATTTTTTTTATTGGATGTTTTTTATTGCAGAAAGTAATGCCGGCCATACACGGTTTCGAATTTCGAAAGAATTTTCTTTCGAAAATCGTATCTAAGAATTTTCGTATGAATTTCGCACCATTAGTGGGGCTGCGGCAACAGCTGATTTTCGTGCGGAAATTAAATTTGAGGAATCGGACATGTTGGAAATTTTTTGGAAAAACAAACGATATTCTAATCAATGATGGGAGAATCGTGCGAGAAATGTAATAATGCAGGCCATACATGGTCGAATTTCAAATGAATTTTCTTTTCAAAATCAGAAAATTCGTTTTTTTTTGTGATCCGATGACGCCACCATTGATTTTCGAAATTCGGCCGACCAAGCCTTCAATTTCACCAAATGTTTCTACAGAATTTTCTTGGCCCGGGAATCTTCTTTTCTCTCCGTAAATTTTCTTTTATCTCCGTAAATTTTCTTTTCTTATTACATTTCTCGTACGATTCTCCCATCATTGATTAGAAAATTGTTCGTTTTTCAAAAAATTTCCAACATGTCCGATTCCTCAAATTTTATTTCCACATGAAAATCGGCTGTTGCTGTAGCCCCACTAATGGTGCGAAATTCATACGAAAATTCTTAGATACGATTTTCGAAAGAATTTTTTTTCGAAATTTGAACCGCGTATGACCGGCATAGGTGGGCTGCGGCAACAGCCGATTTTCGTGCGCAAATAAAATTTGAGGAATCGGACATGTTGGACATTTTTGGAAAAACAAACGATATTCTAATCAATGATGGGAGAATCGTGCGAGAAATTTTATAATGCAGGCCATACACGGTCGAATTTCGAACAAATTTTCTTTTCAAAATCAGAAAATTCGTTTTTTTTGTGATCCGATGGCGCCACCATTGATTTTCGAAATTTGGCCAACCAAGCCTTCAATTTCACCTCATGTTTCTACGGAATTTTCTTGGTCGGGAATCTTCTTTTCTCTCCGTAAATTTTCTTTTATCTCCGTAAATTTTCTTTTCTTATTACATTTCTCGCACGATTCTCCCATCATTGATTAGAAAATCGTTTGTTTTTCAAAAAATTTCCAACATGTCCGATTCCTCAAATTTTATTTCCACATGAAAATCGGCTGTTGCTGCAGCACACTAATGGTGCGAAATTCATACGAAAATTCTTTCGAAATTCGAACCGTGTATGGCCGGCATAAGTGGGCTGCGGCAACAGCCGATTTTCGTGCGCAAATAAAATTTGAGGAATCGGACATGTTGGACATTTTTGGAAAAACAAACGATATTCTAATCAATGATGGGAGAATCGTGCGAGAAATTTAATAATGCAGGCCATACACGGTCGAATTTCGAACGAATTTTCTTTTCAAAATCAGAAAATTCATTTTTTTTTGTGATCCGATGGGGCCACCATTGATTTTCGAAATTTGGCCAACCAAGCCTTCAATTTCACCTCATGTTTCTACGGAATTTTCTTGGCCCGGGAATCTTCTTTTCTCTCCGTAAATTTTCTTTTATCTCCGTAAATTTTCTTTTATCTCCGTAAATTTTCTTTTCTTATTACATTTCTCGCACGATTCTCCCATCATTGATTAGAAAATCCTTTGTTTTTCAAAAAATTTCCAACATGTCCGATTCCTCAAATTTTATTTCCGCACGAAAATCGGCTGTTGCTGTGGGCTACAGCAACAGCCGATTTTCGTGCGGAAATAAAATTTGAGGAAAAATTGTCCGACTAATGGTGCGAAATTCATCCGAAAATTCTTAGATACGATTTTCGTAAGAAAATTCTTTCGAAATTCAAACTGTGTATGGCCGATATAAGAAAAGAAAATTTAGAGAGAAAAAAAGATGCCACGAAAATTATTTTCTGTAGCAACATGAGGTGAAATTGAAGGCTTGGTCGGCTGAATTTCGAAAATCAATGGTGGCGCCATTGGATCGCAAAAAAAAACGAACTTTCTGATTTTGAAAAGAAAATTCGTTCGAAATTTGACCGTGTATGGCCTGCTTAAAACATATTGGTTTTTTTTTCAAAATTGTTGGTCTTTTTTTGTTTATGGTGCAAAAAAAAAAAAAAACGCAGAATGTGATCAAATATACTCAAAAGAAATCTCTATTTGTGGGAAAAAAGGACTAAAATGTTTGTTTTGGCACAGTGTCACATGACCACGCAATTGTCAGTTAAAGCAAAGCAGTGCCGTATCACAAAAAATGGCCTGGTCATAAATCTTCCGGAGGGCAAGTGGTTAAAGGAGATTTGTACAAAAAAAAAAATATTTGATTGGTTAAACTCAAAAGTGCTTTTTATAACTATTCATATTAAATTGTCTTTTAGAATTTACAAATGCAGCAATTTAGAAATTGGATGAAAGGTTTAGCGCTGGGGAACACCTTTTGATAGAAAATAGTGCATTTTATATACAACTTTATAGACCAAAATGAGGGACAAATGAGGAGAAAAGAGGGACTTTGTTCCAAATCTGGGACAGTCCTTTGAAAACAGGGACAGTTGGGAGTTACAGTGCCTTGAAAAAGTATTCATACCCCTGTAAATTTTGTCATTTTACAACCAAAAACTTAAATGTATTTTATTGGGATTTTATGTGATAGACCAACACAAAGTGGCACATAATTGTGAAGTGTAAAGAAAATGATAAATGGTTTTCAATTTTTTTTTTACAAATAAATACCTGAAAAGTATGGGGGGCATTTGTATTCAGTCCCCTTTACTCTGATACCCCTAACTAAAATCTAGTGGAACCAATTGCCTTCAGAAGTCACCTAATTATTAAATAGAGTCCACCTGTGTGTCATTTAATCTCAGTATAAATACAGCTGTTCTGTGAAGCCCTCAGAGGTTTGTTAGAGAACCTTAGTGAACAAACAGCATCATGAAGGCTAAGGAACACACCGGGCAGGTCAGGGATAAAGTTGTGGAGAAGTATAAAGCAGGGTTAGGTCATAAAAAAATATCCCAAGCATTGAACATTTCACAGAGCTCTGTCCAAACCATCATCCGAAAATGGAAAGAGTATGGCACAACGGCAAACCTACCAAGACATGGCCGTCCACCTAAACTGACCGGCCGGGCAAGGAGAGCACTCATCAGAGAAGAGCCAAGAGGCCCATGGTAACTCTGGAGGAGCTGCAGAGATCCACAGCTCAGGGGGGAGAATCTGTCCACAGGACAACTATTAGTCGTGCTCTCCACAAATCTGCCCTTTATGGAAGAGTGACAAGAAGAAAACCATAAGAAGTCCCATTTGCAGTTTGTGAGAAGCCACGTGGGGGACACAGCAAACATGTGGAAGAAGGTGATCTGGTCAGATGAGACCAAAATTGAACTTTTTGGCCTAAAAGCAAAACACTATGTGTGGTGGAAAACTAACACTGCACAACACCCTGAACACACCATCCCCACCGTGAAACATGGTGGTGGCAGCATCATGTTGTGGGGATGCTTTTCTTCAGCAGGGACAGGGAAGCTGGTCAGAGTTGATGAGAAGATGGATGGAGCCAAATACAGGACAATCTTAGAAGAAAACCTGTCAAGCCCCATACACTCTATCAGTTTTTCTGCTGAGTTTTTCCTTCAGGTTTACCAAAACCATGTAGTGAAGGGCCTGCCTGATTGCATACAAATTGAAACTCCTAAGGTTTGACCTCATATTATATGGTTTTGGTAAATCTAAAGGATAAAAAATCAGCAGAAAAACTGATAGTGTGTACAGGGGCATTAGAGTCTGCAGAAGACTTGAGACTGGGGCGGAGGTTCACCTTCCAGCAGGACAACGACCCGAAACATACAGCCAGAGCTACAATGGAATGGTTTAGATCAAAGCATATTCATGTGTTATGCCGCGTACACACGGTCAGAGAATCCGTTGGAATGCGTCTTATCGGACCGTGTCGTCAGATAATCCGACTGTGTGTGGTATGCATCGGACTGATTCCGTCCGAATCTCCGTCGGACCCAATTTTCCAACATGTTGGAAATATTTCCCGACCAACTGGGCCGGTCGGACATAATCTGATCATGTGTAGAGAATTTTGATCGGACCAAGTGCCACGCATGCTCAGATCAAATTCCTACATCAAAGCTATTGGCTACTAGCCTGAATGTAGTCCCATCGTAACGAAATTACGTCATCACGTTCTGAAAGATCGGATTTTTCGACAACTTAGTCCCACCGTGTGTATGCAACAGTTTCGGACAAGATCCGACGGACAAAATCCGACGGATTTGGTTGGCAGAATCTCCGACCGTGTGTACAGGGGCTAAAGCTGCGTACACACGGGCGGATTGTATGGCCTACTTAGTCCGTCATACAATCCGACGGACAGTCCGTCATACTTTCGAATGAACGGACTTGACCACACACGGATGCACAAACAGTCCGTTGAAAGCTTGCGCGGTGACGTGTACAGCACGTACGACGGGACTAGAAATAGGAAGTCCAATACACAGCAATGCAACCTTCGGCCGTGTAAATCCTTTCTGAGCATGCGCCATTCTTAGTCTGTCGAACTAGCCTACTCACGAGCGGATTGTCCGCTGAAACCAAAGTATGACGGACAGTATTACGGAAATTCCGAAATACTTAGTCCGCCAGACTGCACGCTGAAAAAGTCCGCTGAAGCCCACACACGAGCGGACTGTCCGCTGAAATGTGTTTCGGCGGACTAAGTAGGCCATACAGTCCGCCCGTGTGTACGCGGCTTAAGAGTGGCCCAGTCACAGTCCAGACCTAAATCCAATTGAGAATCTGTGGCAAGTCTTGAAAATTGCTGTTCACAGACACTCTCCATCCAATCTGACAGAGCTTGAGATATTTTGCAGAGAAGAATGGGGCAAAAATGTCCCTCTCTAGATGTGCAAAGCTGGTAGAGACATCTCCAAAAAGACTTGCAGCTGTAATTGCAGTTAAAGGCGGTTCTACAAAGTATTGACTCCGGGGGGCGCCATGCAAATGCCTCCCCCCCCACACTTTTCACATATTTATTTGTAAAAAAAGAAGGGGAAACAATTTATCATTTTCCTTCCACTTCACAATTATGTGCCACTTTGTGTTGGTCTATCACATAAAATCCCAATAAAATACATTTACGTTTTTGGTCGTAACATAACAAAATGTGGAAAAATTTCAAGGGGTATGAATACTTTTTCAAGGCACTGTATGTATCACAGTTGGCCAGCCTGTTAGATTTTGGGATTATTTCGGGCTCGCAATCATTTCTCCTGAACCTCAATCACACCCCTACAGTGCCCAATCCCTACAAAGACTTCAATGTGCATATTCAGAATCCACACTGTAGCACATCAATGTAGTTCCAACCTGAACTGGCAATCACGATGACGGGGTGTTTTTCGACAAGCTAAAAATAGGACATTGAAGATGTATAAAATCTCAACACAGTGTTGAAAATGTTTACAGTGTGTAGGAACGTCGCTTTATGGAAGAAGAGATTACAATGCCACAAACCCCAATTTTAACTTTTACAGTAACTAATAATAAATGATAAAGGCAAGCTCCAGCTACGATTGAATGAAGCCTTAAAGGGGTTGTAAAGGTTTGTTTTTTATTTTCTAAATAGGTTCCTATAAGCTAGTGCATTGTTGGTTCACTTACCTTTTCCTTCGATTTCCCTTCTAAATGTTTTTTTTCTTTGTCTGAATTTCTCACTTCCTGTTCCTCCTCAGTAAGCTGTTCTGGCTGACTAACCACCGCTCGGATAATGGTGAGAAGTTTACTGAGGAGAAACAGGAAGTGAGATATTCAGACAAAGAAAAAAAACATTTAGAAGGGAAATCGAAGGAAAAGGTAAGTGAACCAACAATGCACTAGCTTAGAGGAACCTATTTAGAAAATAAAAAAAACGAACCTTTACAACCCCTTTAAAAACAGCTTCCTGGGTTTGGGCTTCAGTTTTTCATCCAGAAGCTTCCGTAGAGGCCCAGTTGACTACAATCCCCTCTGACAGTCATCTGATGGTCTGAGAACCCTTTATGCCTTACTAGATAAATATTCCCAAAGACATCCACTGCAGGATCCTTGCTATCTTTCACATATAGGAAGCCTGAGGTATTAGTATGAGTATGATGTGCCTCAATGCCATTTATTAAATCTGCCCTAGAGATTTAAATACACTATATTGCCAAAAGTATTGGGACGCCTGCCTTTACACGCATCCCAGTCGCATCCCAGTCTTAGTCCGTAGGGGTCAATATTGAGTTGACCCACCCTTTGCAGCTATAACAGCTTCAACTCTTCTGGGAAGGCCGTCCACAAGGTTTAGGAGGGTGTCTATGGGAATGCTTGACCATTCTTCCAGAAGAGCATTTGTGAGGTCAGGCACTGATATGGACAAGAAGGTCTGGCTCGCAGTCTCCACTCTAATTCATCCCAAAGGGCAGGCCAGTCAAGTTCCTCCACCCAAAACTCGCTCATCCATGTCTTTATGCACCTTGCTTTGTTCACTGGTCCAAATAATTTGGTGGAGGGGGGGGGTTATTGTATGAGGGTTGTTTTTCAGGGGTTGGGTTTGGCCCCTTAGGTCCAGTGAAGGGAACTCTTAAGGCGCCAGCATACCAAGACAAACTTAGGTTTTTGTTTTTCAGGGGTTGGGCTTGGCCCCTTAGTTCCAGTAAAGGGAACTCTTAAGGCGCCAGCATACCAAGACAACTTACATACCAAGATACCAACTTTGTGGGAACAGTTTGGGGATGGCCCCTTCCTGTTCCAACATGACTGCTCACCAGTGCACAAAGCAAGGTCCATAAAGACATGGATGAGCAACTTTGGAGTGGAGGAACTTGACTGGCCTGCACAGAGCCCCAACCTCGGAGACTGTGAGTCAGGCCTTTTCATCCAACAACAGCTGGAAGAATGGTCAAACATTCCCATAGACGCACTCCTAAACCTTGTGGACAGCCTTCCCAGAAGATTTGAAGCTACGATGGGCCAACACAATATTGAATCCTACAGACTAATGCCCTGTACACACGGTCGGACTTTCCGACGGAAAATGTGCGATCGGATCGTATTGTCAGAAAATCCGATCGTGTGTGGGCTCCATCGGATTCTTTTTGTCGGAATTTCTGACACACAAAGTTTGAGAGCTGGATCTAAAATTTTCCGACAACAAGATCCGATTGTTTAAATTCCGATCGCGTGTAGACAATTCCAATGGACAAAGTGCCACGCATGCTCAGAATAAATTAAGAGACGAAAGCTATTGGCTACTGGCCTCTTTATAGTCCCGTCATATGTGGTTTACGTCACCTCATTCGGAACGATGGGATTTTCCGACAACTTTGTCTGACCATGTGTTTGCTAGACAAGTTTGGCACAAAATCCGTCTGAAAAAATCCGATGGATTTTGTTGTCAAAATGTCCGACTGTGTGTACAAGGCATAAGACTGGGATGCCATTGAAGGTCATGTGTGTGTAAAGGTAGGTGTCCCAATACTTTTGTTAATATAGTGTATAATAGCGCCCCGGGGGGCTGAATATGGCCCTTTGCTTCTTTTTATCTTCCCTTTATTTGGCCCTTGGGGTACTATTCCACCAACTATTCCACCAACTATTCCACCAACTATCCCACCAACTGACATCAATGATGGGGCACTATTCCACCAACTATTCCACCAACTGACATCAGTGATGGGGCACTATCCCACCAACTATTCCACCAACTGACATCAGTGATGGGGCACTATTCCACCAACTATTCCACCAACTGACATCAGTGATGGGGCACTATCCCACCAACTATTCCACCAACTGACATCAGTGATGGGGCACTATTCCACCAACTATTCCACCAACTGACATCAGTGATGGGGCACTATCCCACCAACTGACATCAATGATGGGGCACTATTCCACCAACTATCCCACCAACTGACATCAATGATGGGGCACTATTCCACCAACTATCCCACCAACTGACATCAATGATGGGGCACTATTCCACCAACTATTCCACCAACTGACATCAATGATGGGGCACTATTCCACCAACTATTCCACCAACTGACATCAGTGATGGGGCACTATTCCACCAACTATTCCACCAACTGACATCAGTGATGGGGCACTATTCCACCAACTATTCCACCAACTGACATCAGTGATGGGGCACTATCCCACCAACTGACATCAATGATGGGGCACTATTCCACCAACTATTCCACCAACTGACATCAGTGATGGGGCACTATTCCACCAACTATTCCACAAACTGACATCAATGATGGGGCACTATTCCACCAACTATTCCACCAACTGACATCAGTGATGGGTCACTATCCCACCAACTGACATCAATGATGGGGCACTATTCCACCAACTATTCCACCAACTGACATCAATGATGGGGCACTATTCCACCAACTGACATCAGTGATGGGGCACTATCCCACCAACTGACATCAATGATGGGGCACTATTCCACCAACTATTCCACCAACTGACATCAATGATGGGGCACTATCCCACCAACTATTCCACCAACTGACATCAATGATGGGGCACTATTCCACCAACTGACATCAATGATGGGGCACTATCCCACCAACTATTCCACCAACTGACATCAATGATGGGGCACTATTCCACCAACTGACATCAATGATGGGGCACTATCCCACCAACTATTCCACCAACGGACATCAATGATGGGGCACTATTCCACCAACTATTCCACCAACTGACATCAATGATGGGGCACTATTCCACCAACTGACATCAATGATGGGGCACTATTCCACCAACTGACATCAATGATGGGGCACTATTCCACCAACTATTCCACCAACTGACATCAATGATGGGGCACTATCCCACCAACTATTCCACCAACTGACATCAATGATGGGGCACTATCCCACCAACTATTCCACCAACTGACATCAATGATGGGGCACTATTCCACCAACTATTCCACCAACTGACATCAATGATGGGGCACTATTCCACCAACTATTCCACCAACTGACATCAATGATGGGGCACTATTCCATCAACTATTCCACCAACGGACATCAATGATGGGGCACTATTCCACCAACTATTCCACCAACTGACATCAATGATGGGGCACTATTCCACCAACTGACATCAATGATGGGGCACTATTCCACCAACTATTCCACCAACTGACATCAATGATGGGGCACTATCCCACCAACTATTCCACCAACTGACATCAATGATGGGGCACTATCCCACCAACTATTCCACCAACTGATATCAATGATGGAGCACTATTCCACCAACTATTCCACCAACTGACATTAATGATGGGGCACTATTCCACCAACTGACATCAATGATGGGGCACTATTCCACCAACTATTCCACCAACGGACATCAATGATGGGGCACTATTCCACCAACTATTCCACCAACTGACATCAATGATGGGGCACTATTCCACCAACTGACATCAATGATGAGGTACCTACTGACACCATCAATGGGGCACCAATCTTATTGACATCAACCATTGGGTACTATTTCTCCCATTAAAATTGCATATTGCACTAATGCTGTGACATATTTTTCTTCCACTGGTCAGTCTGGTCCCTCTAAAGCCTGAAGGACAGTAAAGAGGCCCTTTGCTTATAAAAATTAGAGACCCCCCCCCCCCCCCCCCCCTGCTATAGAACAAGCAAACTCCAGAAAGCAGAGCCACCCATTCCACATGTTTGAGGCTTCCTGGAAGGATTACATGGCCAAAAATGCGAATTGTTATCTAGAGTGCCAGAAGACTGAGACTCTTAATTCAAAAAACATATATTTTATTATACAAAATTAAAAAAAAGTGGTGCCAATTCTGACTTTGGCACCATGATACTGTTTCCTGGATGGTTTTAGCTGCTCACTTGAAGTCATGTGGAGTTGCTCTGGCTGGAATGACACTAGTTCGTAATTTAAAGCACACAAGACCCTACAATTATCTGGAGGTTGACAGAACCAATGCCCAGTGGACAAGTCTAATACCCTGCAAAGGACTGTTGGCTGTCAATTAACTCTCGGAATTATTGATCTAGAGGGCTCTAACCGTCACCTACTTAATTACAGGTTTTCCGCTTGACCAAGCACTTCCGATGCTTTCCATGTTGGGACAGGTTGGAGCTACGCTATTGAAGAACATGCTACGAAGGGGATATGGAATAAAAACATACACAAGATACAGAACAAAATGAGTGACGGGTATGAGGAGATTTACTGACAACTAAAAACATCATTTAAAACTGCTCTTTGGCCATAGCACTTCCCATGGTAGAAGGAACTATGCTTTCCTACAAGTGCGCCAAACCAGGAAGACAATGGGACCCAAAGCTCAGCCAACGTTTTGGAGAAAGTTGGATCCACAGTCATCTCAATAACTGCCAGACCCTATACCAGGGATATGCAATTAGCGGACCTCCAGCTGTTGCAAAACTACAAGTCCCATCATGCCTCTGCCTCTGGGTGTCATGCTTGTGGTTGTCAAAGTCTCGCTATGCCTCATGGGAATTGTAGTTCTGCAACAGCTGGAGGTCCGCTAATTGCATATCCCTGCCCTATGCTGTACACCTCAGTAATGTACGGAGCTGCCATTTACACACAATGGCCTGATTGATTCATCAAGGTGCAAAAGGAGTTTAAGAATCTTAAAGTTGAACTTCAACTCTCTCTCTCAATAGGGTTGCCACCTGTTCTTCAAGTCAAACCTGAACACTTTAGCAGCGCACAGCAATTTTTTTAATGGTATAAACCAGGGATATGCAATTAGCGGACCTCCAGCTGTTGCAGAACTACAAGTCCCATGAGGCATAGCAAGACTCTGACAGCCACAAGCATGACAGCCAGAGGCAGAGGCATGATGGGACTTGTAGTTTTGCAATAGCTGGAGGTCCGCTAATTGCATATCCCTGGTATAAACTATACATATATTTTGCAATTAAATTACATTTCTAATCATATGAAGCTAATAACAAGAGTGCCCCTTTACATCAGAGTCCGCAGAGTTATCCCTTTTACATCTGAATCCGCAGACTTCCCTTTCACTGTAAGGGGGGACTCTGCAGACCCTGATGTAAGGGAGAACTCTGGGGACTCTAACATAAGGGATGCTCTGGGAACCTTGATTTAAGAGGGAACACTGAGAACTCTGATATACAGATAGGACTCTGATGTAAGGGGGAACACTGAGTACTCTGATGTACAGAGAGGACTCTGATCTAAGGGGGAACACTAAGAACTCTGATGTACAGAGAGGACTCTGATGTAAGGGAGAACTCTGGGGACTCTGACATAAGGGGTGCTCTGGGAACCCTGATTTAAGGGGGGACACTGAGTACTCTGATATACAGACAGGACTCTGATGTAAGGGGGAACACTGAGAACTCTGATGTACAGAGAGGACTCTGGTGTAAGGGGGAACACTAAGAACTCTGATGTACAGAGAGGACTCTGATCTAAGGGGGAACACTAAGAACTCTGATGTACAGAGAGGACTCTGATGTAAGGGAGAACTCTGGGGACTCTGACATAAGGGGTGCTCTGGGAACCCTGATTTAAGGGGGGACACTGAGTACTCTGATATACAGACAGGACTCTGATGTAAGGGGGGAGACTGAGAACTCTGATGTACAGAGAGGACTCTGATGTAAGGGGGGAGACTGAGCACTCTGATGTACGGAGAGGACTCTGATGTAAGGGGGAAGACTGAGCACTCTGATGTACGGAGAGGACTCTGATGTAAGGGGGAAGACTGAGCACTCTGATGTACAAAGAGGACTCTGATGTAAGGGGGAAGACTGAGCACTCTGATGTACAGAGAGGACTCTGATGTAAAGGGGAACACTGAGAACTCTGATGTACAGAGAGGACTCTGATGTAAAGGGGAACACTGAGAACTCTGATGTACAGAGAGGACTCTGATGTAAAGGGGAACACTGAGAACTCTGATGTACAGAGAGGACTCTGATGTAAGGGGGAACACTGAGAACTCTGAAGTACAGACAGGACTCTGATGTAAGGGGGAACACTGAGAACTCTGATGTAAGGGGCAACACTGAGCACTCTGATGTACAGAGAGGACTCTGATGTAAGGGGGAACACTGTGGCTTCTGGAGTAAAGGGGAACTCTGATGTAAGGGGTGCTCTGAGAACCCTGATTTACCTTAGTGTACCCACTCAGTGGCAGGAGAGAAAAGGGGGAAGACTTCAGTCACAGACAGGGATGGATGGTGAGCTCACTCATCCCTTGGTAGTCAGCACCTCTCATTCAGATGTATCTGAGGCTGCTGGACTTCAAATTTCCGGCCCCCCACTTTCCTTTTCTGACGCACAGTTATGGGGCTTGGAGTGTGGGGCAGACACAGAGGGGTAGGGGCTGGAGGAAGAGGAGCAAATCAAGCCCTCTTGCCTCTCCTGTCTGTGTGTGTGGGGGAGGGGGAATTGTTAGTGCTGGTTTTGGGCACTGTGAAAGAGAGTGTAACAGACACTCTCGGCTTAGACAACTGCATTCAGCAACCCTGTTGGGAAGCCATTTTCCAGGCTGAGTAATGTGTGCGGGTTTCAGGCAGTTTGAAAACCCGACATGATTCCAAACCCGAACTGTCCGGGCAAATCCCGGACAGGTGGCAGCCTGATCTCTCAATCAACATTCATTATTTTTAATCCTCATGCTTCTAGCAGCAGTCAATAGATAGGAAAGCTTGTTTTAAAACTTTTTTTTTTTTTTACATTTCTTCGGTTACTTCCTGATTTCTTGCCTAGGAAAATGATGGCATACCTCCCGGAGTCTTTAGGAGGTTTTCTCAGCTAAGCACAGGAGAGCTGCATGCATGGCTGAGCTAAGGGCAGATGGATTTCATGAAGTAAATGCTACATGATTAAAGGGGTTGTAAAGGTAAATTTTTTATTTTCTACATAGGTTCCTTTAAGCTAGTGCATTGTTGGTTCACTTACCTTTTCCTTTGATTTCCCTTCTAAATTTTTTTTTCTTTGTCTGAATATCTCACTTCCTGTTTCTCCTCAGTAAACTTCTCACCATCATCCGAGCTGGTGGTTAGTCAGCCAGAACAGCTTACTGAACAGCTTACTGAGGAGGAACAGGAAGTGAGAAATTCAGACAAAGAAAAAAAAACATTTAGAAGGGAAATCGAAGGAAAAGGTAAGTGAACCAACAATGCACTAGCTTAAAGGAACCTATGTAGAAAATAAAAAATGTACCTTTACAACCCCTTTAATTTGCCCTTACTCAAGATGGCCACAGCTTGAAATGCTGGGGGGGGGGGAGGGGGGGGGGTTCAAAATGATTTCTCAAAAAAATAAGGCATAGGGACATTGATGGATGTGGGGAGTTTGCTTTGAATATTAACTGCTTGCAGACCAGCCACACAGTTTTACTGCAGCAGAATGGCACTGCTGGGCGAAACAACGTTACCTTAAATCACTTTGCCCTTTGGCCACTAGGGGCAAGTGCGCACACACCCGCAGCATGTGCCCGGAGGCGATGCGAGTGCCCGACGGGTGCGATGACCGCTGGTGACCGAGAGAGAACCGGGATCTGTGTGTAAACACACAAATCCCGGTTCTTTCAGGGGAGCAGAGAGAGATCGTGTGTTCCTACTAAGTATGAACACCGATCTCTCTCTCCTCCTAGACAGTCCCATTCCCCCTACAGTTAGAACACACCCAGAGAACACAGTTAACCCTTTGATCGCCCTCTAGTGTTAACCCCTTCCCTGCCAGTAACAGTTATACAGTAATCAGTGCCTTTTTATAGCACTGATCGCTGTATAATTGTAAATGGCCCCAAAAATGTGTCAAAAGTGTCCGATGTGTCCGCCGCAATATCGCAGTCCCAAAAAAAATCGCAGATTGCCGCCATTACTAGTAAAAAAAAAATAATAATAATAAAAATGCCACAAATCGATCCAGACGCTATAACTTTTGCGCAAACCAATCAATATTTGCTTATTGCGATTTTCAATACCAAAAATATGTAGAAGAATACGTATCGGCCTAAACTAAGCAAAAAAATTTGCTTTTTAAAAAAAAAAAAAAAAATGGGAATATTTATTATAGCAAAAGTACAAAATATTGTGTTGTTTTTTTTTCTCAAAATTGTCGCTATTTTTTTGTTTATAGTGCAAAAAATAAAAAACGCAGAGGTGATCAAATACCACCAAAAGAAAGCTCTATTTGTGGGGGAAAAAAAGGATGTCAAATTTGTTTAGGTACAGCGTTGCACGACCGCACAATTGTCAGTTAAAGTGACGCAGTGCCAAATCGCAAAAAATGGCCTGGTCATTGAGCAGCCAAATCTTCCAGGGCTGAAGTGGTTAAAAATCATTTAAAAAAATCGTTTTTGGTTCGTGGTGCTCAGGGGCAGTAAGGATCCGCTTTAACATGAGCCTTAAAAGCTTGCTAAAGAGGTTTCAACTGAAAGGAGAATGCCTTAAAGTGGTTGTAAACCCTTACAAACCACTTTGACCTACAGGTAAGCCTAGATTAAGGCTTACCTGTAGGTCCAAGCAATATCTCCTAAACCTATATGGTTTAGGAGATATTTGCCCGAAAACGGGCACCGCTGTCTACGGCGCATGCGCCGTAGACAGCGGCGCGCAGGTGCACTGAACGCGGCAGTTCCAAGAATGGAGCTGCCGCATTTGTCGACTCCCGTGCGCATGCGCGGGAGTGACGTCATCGCGGCTTCGCCGAATGACAGCGGCGGAGCTGCGAGACGCCACCAGCAAGATGGATGCGGCGGACTACAGGGGACAGCGCGACTTCGCTGGCTCCTGTGTCAGGTAAGTGACACATAATGAGCTACTATGCGATGCATAGTAGTCCATTATGCTTTACCTTTGCAGGGAAAAAAAGAGGAAGTAAACTCATCAGGGTTTACTTCCTCTTTAAATTGCCAATTAACTTTCCTTTACATACAAGTTCACTTTTGTCAAAAAGAAATCAGTAAGGCTCCGCCCACTCCCCTCCTATCTTCTACAGTGCTCCCATTAACCCCTGTAGAAATTTTAGTGCAACAAAGGTACCTACAGGGGTGGACTGACAACTCATGGGGCCCCCGGGCAATAGGAGATTATGGGTCCCCCAGGCAATCAGAGATTATGGGGCCCACACAATATACAAATACAGAATACAATCACACAGTATACACATACATGTACACACAGTATACACAGACATGTTTCTATTGGCTGAGAAGGTACTGGAGAGGTGAGGCAGCTATAATCTCAGGATTTTTAGACCAAAAGAATGTCGGTAAGGGACATTTCAGAGTCAGATTAAAAAAAAAAACACAGATTTTTACATACTGTCCCTGGTTTTACTGAGGCTGGCAACCCTGATGGGGCCCCCTAGTGGCCCGGGGCCCTCGGTGCCCGAGTGGCCGAATGGTCAGTCTGCCCCTGGGTGCCTAGCAGAAGGATGTCTTAAACACTGCTTGGCTACGTAAAGGGGACTTGGTCAATGGTACACCCAAGGACTGTGTGGGGCGTTATTGATAGCAGGACAAATCATGGCCAATATGGGAAAGCCCGACGTGTACCTGTCAAATGCCTTCCACAGAGTCCCATACACATACTTGTGGCCAAGAACCAAGGGCCAAGAACCAAGGGCCAAGAACCTTACATAAGAACCTTACATAAGAACCTTACATAAGAACCTTACATAAGAACCTTACATAGTTAGTCTGGTTAAAAAAAAGACACAAGTCCATTCAGTTGAACCGGTACAAAGACGTAGGTGAGAGGGCATAGATGCCAGTATTTTGTCAATGCAAATTGATTACCGTAATTGGGAGCTCTGAACTTTATTGTACCTTCATCCATCTGGAGAGCTCTCTCTTTGTGAATCTGATGATTAGATCTCCATGCTCGCACTCTCAAGTCTGCATACCCATTATGCAGGACCTGCTCTCTTCTTCTTGAATTGCCTTTTTTTTTTGGATTTTTCCATATGGGGAATTGAGCAGGCAATTGGTACATCTAATCAGCGGCGGCCGCCCCAGTAGGGGGGGATGCTGCCCCCATAATCCATGCGCCCGGCCCATTTCTATGGGTTTTTTTTTTTTTTTGTTGGAAGCACATGATTAGAGGCTGAGGTTTTAATTGGCTTAAAAAAGCGCCCTGAGCCCACCCAGTTGTGTGACAATAGTGATTTAATATTCACTATTGCCTTCCTACTTCTCCTCCCTGCTAATCAGGAAGCGGGTCCTGAGACTCGATTGGCCGAGAGGAGAAGCGACCGGTATCGGGGGAGGATTCCAGACTGTCAGGCAACAGTCTACAACAGTCTACAAGACAAAACTTATACAATGTTCCAGCAGTTTGAAAAATGTTCATAGATTTCTTGAGGGATATTTTTGATAAATATTTCTGTCCCAAGTGAAGGAGCCTCTCCAACCCAGTCTACAGGAGGGCCACCATATTCCCTCTGCCCAGAAATAATCCAAGCACATTGTTGTTCATCATTAGAGAATGATCTGCTCTATCCATGGGCCATAATCAGTGGGTAGGACTGTTGACCCTAGTCCACTCTAAAAGCCCCTGTCCTGGTTGGGTCTGTCACAAATCTTTTTAACTGAATAAAAATGAATCGGTATAAAAAAACATAATGTCACGTTATTATGAGGGCAAAATCTATTATAGATGGATTGAAATGTATATAAAATTGTCTCTCCATATTTCAAAGGAGACCTAGGGACCTCAGTAGAAGACCTGGATCATATGCCTTGGGTGCCAGGGTCTTGCAACCCCCTTGCTTGCCAGCTACATGTAATAAAGGGTTTCCATAAAACATAAGGTCGGTTCTTGCTTGCATATTGCACTCCAGCTTCTAAGACAACTTTCTACAAAGGAAATAAACACAAAAAAAAAAGCCTCTCAACTCCCTCAGATCAATTAGCTTTAGATGCTATAAGAATTCTGATTAGTGACAGAGCTGGGTTATTTATGAGTCTGCGGTCTGCCCAGGACAGATGAGACAAGCCTTGCAGAATTTACTCCTGAGGAAATGATGGAGCAAATTCCTTCTGCTAATCCTCTTGTACAGCATGATAGATTTCCAGCAAGACATACAAATCCCTTTTACAACCCGTGGCAAAATACAATTTTAGCACAGGAACATTTTCCAAGGTTTGGGGGAGATGAAAGGGAGGCGGGGACAAGCTGGGTCTCTTGCATTAAATTATGTCACCCTATCTCTGTACAAGATGATGTACATACCAGCAGCACCACACATGGTCCTGAGGACAGAGACTTAAAGGGATAAATGACATCCGCGTAAAGTATCTAGACGGAACATCGCGCATTATTACACTGACAGATGCTGCGAGCGGCAACGGGGCTGTGTGACATACTGCCAACACGGGGTACGCGCAACAATTTCAGAACAAATCTTGTAAAAACAGGACTCCAAAAAAAAAAGAAAAAAAAAGTCAGTTGTACATGAATTTGTCCGCCGTTTATTGAAGTATCAAACATAATGATGTTACAGGTAGGGATGAGCCGAACACCCCCCGGTTCGGTTCGCACCAGAACCTTCGAACGGACAAAAAATTCGTACAAACTTTACAACCCTATTAAAGTCTATGGGACTCGAACGTTCGAAATCAAAAGTGCTAATTTTAAAGGCTAATATGCAAGATATGCAACAGACAACACCAGCAATAAGGGGTATCTTCAGGTGTATACTGTGCTGGAAGCACACAACACCCACTTTAACTCCTGCAGATGCCTGTATTAGAGAACACCAGCAATAAAGGGTAGATACAGGTGTATACTGTGCTGTGCTGGAGGCACACAACACCCACTAACTCCTGCAGATGCCTGTATTAGAGAACACCATCAATAAAGGGTAGATACAGGTGTATACTGTGCTGTGCTGGAGGCACACAACACCCACTAACTCCTGCAGATGCCTGTATTAGAGAACACCAGCAATAAAGGGTAGATACAGGTGTATACTGTGCTGTGCTGGAGGCACACAACACCCACTAACTCCTGCAGATGCCTGTATTAGAGAACACCAGCAAAAAAGGGTAGATACGGGTGTATACTGTGCTGGAGGCACACAACACCCACTAACTTCTTCAGATGCCTGTATTAGAGAACACCAGCAAAAAAGGGTAGCTACAGGTGTATACTGTGCTGGAGGCACACAACACCCACTTTAACTCCTGCAGATGCCTGAGAAAAGAACACACTGTCCCTGCCTATCTTGCTCTTTCCCTGCACGTCAGAACACACTACACAAGACTGCCGCACTGGCGGCCTTATATAGTGTGGGGCGTGTACTAAACCCATGCCTGTGGCCAATTATGGCTCTCCTCGCTGCCGGCAATGTCATTAGCCAAGCATGCGGAGTCACAGTGCATGCTTGGCCAATCATGAGCCAGCAATGCACTGCAATGGCGTAGTGCATTGTGGGCCGTTTGTGCCACATGAATTTGGTGCGAACAGTCCACAAAGTTCTGAATTCGCCGAAAAGAAGAACATGCATTTGAGTAGAACACCGAGCTCATCCCTAGTTACAGGTTACCAGTTTAGAGTTACAGAGGAGGTCTAGTGGAGGAGGGTGCGACCTTCGTAAGGGTTCACTTCTCTGCACTTGCATAGGGGATTTTTAGCTGCTACATTTAAGCAAAACTTGCAGGTCCTAACCCCTAGCCTGTGATTGGACAATGAAAGGGGAAGCAGAAGACCGATGAGTTCTTTTCTCCATCGCTCTACTCTCTCCTCCTATCAGCATGTTCTTGTTAGCACATTAAAACTGAACTTGAAGTGCCCTGGGCACCCCAAGATCTAAATCCCACACTGCATGTAGATGTAGGTAGCACAAGTAGTCAGAGACTTGAACAGTCCATGGGTGCACAGCTGTAGACCATGCATAGACAGGTAGCACAGAGGCTCTACTCACGGGATTCTGGCTCTTAGTCAGTCTTTCGATGATGCCTGAGGAGAGATCCAGCATTCAGTTCAGGAAAGCTCCTGGACAAGTTGCCCCTTGAATCTCACAGTTCTATCCCCACTCTGGGAAGGGACAATCTGCCCTGACCTCCAGCCTATTTAATAGGAACTCATCCACCTTCTGGGCACACCTCCCCAGGAACTGGATAGGCCCTACTAATTATTCAAGACAGGTATTAAGCCCTTGTACACACGGTCGGAGAATCCGTCGGAATGTTTCCTATCGGACCGTGTTGTCGGATAATCCGACTGTGTGTGGTATGCATCGGACTGATTCCGTCGGAATATCCGTCGGACCCAATTTTCCAACTTGTTGGAAATATTTTCCGACCAACTGGTTCGATCGGACATACTCCGATCATGTGTAGAGAATTTTGATCGGGCCAAGTGCCACGCATGCTCAGATCAAATTCCTACATCAAAGCTATTGGCTACTAGCCTGAACGTAGTCCCGTCGTAACGAAATTACGTCAACACGTTCTGAATGATCGGATTTTTCGACAACTTAGTCCGACCGTGTGTATGCAACAGTTTCGGACAAGATCCAACGGACAAAATCCAACGGATTTGGTTGTCAAAATCTCCGACCGTGTGTACAGGGGCTTAGAATCCTCTCACCCTAATTTCTAGAAACTTTTCCCAGAGTCAGGGGGAGATAATCAAAATCCCAGCCTGAGGTGTCTAACAGACTAAATCAAGCAATTCTTGCTCTCTTGGTTACAACTCAGCCCAACCTACATTTGCCTATCAGCCTTGCTACGAGTGTGCTAAATGGAGAACTTCCAAAGCCAAGCCATTTGGCATGATCGGTATTTCCTCGTTACAGGTTAAGGGGAGAAGGTTGGTCAGGTGGTGCGTGAGGAAGACCAAATACTGGCACTCGGAAGGAGCTGGGGAGAAGATGCTGGCACCGGCAAAGAACCCTTTGCAGACTTTGAACTGTTGGAGAGGAGATATGATATCTTCATGTATGCCTTAAAGTAGAATCCCACGTATGGATATTTCTACATAGTTACATTGGTCCAGCTTGGACCAACATAACCACTGCTACAGCTGTCAGCCATAACCCCAGTATTACAATTTTCAGCCGGCGATTCTCTTTTTTCTAAAAGCATTCTGAACGGCCGATTGATCACATTTAGAAGCAGCGGAAGGGGTCCACCCCCCTTCCGCCAGTGTATTACAGGCTTACTGGTCCCTCCGGTGAGCCGATCTGCCAATTCGAGTGGCTGGCCATAGAGGTGGAGAGGGACCAGATAGACTCTGATCATCTCTATGACCTAGGAGGGCGGAAGTAACCTCATGACGTCTGAACACTGCTTTTTTTGGGGGGGGAAAGGGTGTGTGTTTTTTTCTTTTTTTTTCGATCTGATGCTTTATAGACCCCTGATGTCTCTATAAACAGGACCTGTCATGCTTTATTGTTAACACAAGGGATGTTTACATTTCTTTTGATAGAAATAAAAGTGCTAAAAAAAAAAAAAAAAAAAAATGTAAAAGAACAGTATAAAAAATGTTTTTTTTTAATACAATAAATAATTGAAATTATTTTTTTTTTATGCGCCCCGTCCCCCCTGTGCTCCCACACAGAGGCAAACGCATACATAGGTCACGCAAGCATAAGTGAATGGTGTTCGGACCACACATGTGAGGTATCGCCGCAAACGTTATAGCAAGAGCAACAATTCAAGCTCTAGACCTCCTGTGTAACTCTAAACTGGTAACCTATAAACATTTTAAAAGCGTCGCCTATGGAGATTTTTAGTAGTTTGTCGCCACTCCACGAGTCTGCGCAATTTTAAAGTGTGACATGTTAGGCATCTATTTACTCGTATCTTCATCATATGTATTTTACCAAAAAATTGGGTCATATATTGTGTTTTTTTGCAATAAAATTAAAGTGTATTTTTTTCCAAAAATTGCTTTTGAAAAAAGGCTGCGCAAATACCGTGTGACATAAAAAATTGCAACGACCGCCATTTTATTTTCCAGGGTCTCTGCTAAAAAAATATATGTATTTAATGTTTGGGAGTTATAAGTAATTTTCTAGCAAAAAATATTGATTTAAACTTGTGAACAAAAAGTGTCAGATAAGTCCTGGTATTAAAGTGGTTGTAAACATATAGGTAATATAGGTAAGCCTATAATTTACCTATATGTACTGAAAATATCACCTAAACATGGGCCTTTTAGGAGATATTTACCTTGTAATGCGCAAGTAAAGAAATGGCCCTCCGTATAATTTTTTCCCCAGCGTGTGCCATGACTGGCGGCTCCTGCATGCATGCGCGGGAGTGACGTCATGCGACTCCGGCCAGTCACAGAGCCGGAGTCCGCGGCCCCATAAGGAAGAGGGGCGAAGTTGGATGCTTCCACCAGCAGGAACATCGGGGACATTGCAGGCTTTGTTTGCAGGTAAATGCCACATAATGGGCTAGTATGCGATGCATACTAGCCCATTATGCTTTGCTTTTACTTTGCAGGGGAATAAAGAGGAAGTAAAGCCCATCATGTGGTATAACTATCCATATACCATACCTCCCAACATTTTGAGATGGGAATGAGGGGCACCTACTATAAAAAGTATGTAAGCATAAGACACGCCCCCCTGCCACACCCCCCTTAAAGGAGAATTAACCAAAATAAAAAGTTAATTAACCGCTTGCCGACCGCCTCACGCCGAAAAGGGCTCGTACAGGCAGAATCACGTACCTATATGTTGCCCTTTAAGAGACAGCCAGCGGGCACACACGCCGCCGGCAAGCTCCGTGAGTCGGGTCGCGGGTCCCGCAGACTCGATCGCAGCGGGGGAGGAAGAACGGGGAGATACTAATGTAAACAAGCATCTCCCCGTTCTGCCTAGTGACAGTGTCACTGAGCTCCCTGTGATCGGAGCAGAGATCAGTGACGTATCACACACAGCCACGCCCGTCCACAGTTAGTAACATGCCCCTAGGACACACTTAACCCATACACTGCCACCTAATGGTTAATCCCTTCACTGCCAGTGTCATTTACACAGGAATCAGTGCATTTGTATAGCACTGATTGCTGTATAAATGACATTGGTCTCAAAAATGTGTCAAAAATGTCCGATGAGCCCGCCATAATGTCACAGTCACAATAGAGATCGCTGATCGCCGCCATTTAAAAAAATAAATAAAACGATTAATAAAAATGCCATAAAACTATCCCCTACCTTTGTGCAAACCAATCAATAATCGTTTATTGTGATTTTTTTTACCAAAAATATGTAGAAGAATACATATCGGCCTAAACTGAGGAAAAAAATATATTTTTTATATATTTTTGGGGGATATTTATTATAGTAAAAAGTAAAAAATAATGCTTTTTTTTCAAAATTGTCACTCTTTTTTTGTTTATAGCGCAAAAAATAAAAACCGCAGGGGTGATCAAATACCACGAAAATAAAGCTCTATTTGTGGGGAAAAAGGGACATCAATTTTGTTTGGGTGCAACGTTGCACGACCGCGCAATTGTCAGTTAAAGCAACGCAGTGCCGAATCGCAAAAAGTGTTCTGGTCAGGAAGGAGGTAAAATCTTCCGGGGCTGAAGTGGTTAAATCCACAAGGGCTTTTTTTTTTTTACCACTACTATTCCTTTATATCGGCTTTTAAAATTTACAAATGCAGCATTTTTGAATTTGGAGTAAGGTTTAGCGCTGGGAAACACTTTTTGAAATATAAAAAGTGCATTTCATACACAACTATATAGATCAGAGCAAAATGAGGGACAAATGAGGGGGAATGAGGGACAGAGGGACATTGCTCCAAATCAGGGACAGTCCCTCGAAATCAGGGACAGTTGGGAGCTATGCATATACCATACCTGTTGGATCACTGTAGTAGGCATCCCCTAGCTGAGTGGCTGCCCTTCTTGGCACGGGCAATATTCAGAGAATACTTAGCATTTTCTTAATGACTGCAAAGCATTCCCTAACTGAATGAGATAAAAAATATGATGTCACTGTCCCACCTCTCTATTTCATCCAATCATAGAATGCTTTGCAATCATTGAGAAAATGCAAAGTGACCTCTGAATGGTGCCCATGTTAATCTGGTGAACTCCAGGTTTCACAATGCAGCAAGGCAGACACTCGGAACGGGACCTGGAAGTTAGTGGAGATCAATGTGGTAGCTATCTGCTACCGTGATCTAGAGCAGAGGTTTCCAAACTCTCTAAATAAGGGGGCATTTTATTGTCCTTCAGACTTTAGCGGGGAGTAGGACAGGAGTGGAAAATTTCCTGGCATCTGTGGGAGTAAATATCACAACATTTGCTTCTGGGGGGAGGAATACTGCCCCAATCTTTAGTATCATTGGGAGAAATGGTGCCCCATTGTTGGTGTCAGTTGGCAGAACAGTGCCTTGTATCAGTGGGAGGAATAGTGTCCCAAGTGCTGGATAAATGCAAGCAAAGGGCCACATCCAGGCCTCAGGCCACAGTTAGGAGACCACGGATCTAGAGGGATCCAACAGGTATGGTATATGCCAGTGATGGCGAACCTTGGCACCCCAGATGTTTAGGAACTATATTTCCCATGATTCTCATGCACTTTGCAGTGTAGGTGAGCATCATGGGGAATGTAGTTCCAAAACATCTGCGGGTGCCAAGGTTCGCCATCACTGGTATATGCATTGGTCCAAGCTGGAACCAATGTAACTATATAGAAAATATCCATGCCTGGTTCTTTCGAAGCTCTTCTTAGGAGGCCAGCATGTAATCCACTTTACCAGCCACAACATAACTATGAAATATCAGTCTAGAGTGGAACTGACCTTTAAGAGGAGTCCCATACTGCATTTAGCCCACCAATTCACAGCCAAAATGTGACCAATTTGCTTCTGGAGGAGGAATACTGCCCCAATCTTTAGTATCATTGGGAGAAATGGTGCCCCATTGTTGGTGTCAGTTGGCAGAACAGTGCCTTGTATCAGTGGGAGGAATAGTGTCCCAAGGGCTGGATAAATGTAAGCAAAGGGCCACATCCAGGCCTCAGGTCACAGTTAGGAGACCACGGATCTAGAGGGATCCTACAGGTATGGTATATGCCAGTGATGGCGAACCTTGGCACCCCAGATGTTTAGGAACTACATTTCCCATGATCCTCATGCACTTTGCAGTGTAGTTGAGCATCATGGGGAATGTAGTTCCAAAACATCTGGGGGTGCCAAGGTTCGCCATCACTGGTATATGCATTGGTCCAAGCTGGAACCAATGTAACTATATAGAAAATATCCATGCCTGGTTCTTTTCGAAGTTCTTCTTAGGAGGCCAGCATGTAATCCACTTTACCAGCCACAACATAACTATGAAATATCAGTCTAGAGTGGAACTGACCTTTAAGAGGAGTCCCATACTGAATTTAGCCCACCAATGCACAGCCAAAATGTGTCCAATTTGCTTCTGGGGGGAGGAATACTGCCCCAATCTTTGGTATCATTGGGAGAAATGGTGCCCCATTGTTGGTGTCAGTTGACAGACCAGTGCCTTGTATCAGTGGGAGGAACAGTGTCCCAAGGGCTGGATAAATGCAAGCAAAGGGCCACATCCAGGCCTCAGGCCACAGTTAGGAGACCACGGATCTAGAGGGATCCCACAGGTGTGGTATATGCCAGTGATGGCGAACCTTGGCACCCCAGATGTTTAGGAACGACATTTCCCATGATTCTCATGCACTTTGCAGTGTAGTGGAGCATCATGAGGAATGTAGTTCCAAAACATCTGCGGGTGCCAAGGTTCACCATCACTGGTATATGCATTGGTCCAAGCTGGAACCAATGTAACTATATAGAAAATATCCATGCCTGGTTCTTTTCGAAGTTCTTCTTAGGAGGCCAGCATGTAATCCACTTTACCAGCCACAACATAACTATGAAATATCAGTCTAGAGTGGAACTGACCTTTAAGAGGAGTCCCATACTGCATTTAGCCCACCAATGCACAGCCAAAATGTGTCCAATTTGCTTCTGGGGGGAGGAATACTGCCCCAATCTTTAGTATCATTGGGAGAAATGGGGCCCCATTGTTGGTGTCAGTTCGCAGAACAGTGCCTTGTATCAGTGGGAGGAATAGTGTCCCAAGGGCTGGATAAAAGCAAGCAAAGGGCCACAGTTAGGAGACCACGGATCTAAAGGGATTCCACAGGTATGGTATATGCCAGTGATGGAGAACCTTGGCACCCCAGATGTTTAGGAACTACATTTCCCATGATCCTCATGCACTTTGCAGTGTAGTTGAGCATCATGGGGAATGTAGTTCCAAAACATCTGGGGGTGCCAAGGTTCGCCATCACTGGTATATGCATTGGTCCAAGCTGGAACCAATGTAACTATATAGAAAATATCCATGCCTGGTTCTTTTCGAAGTTCTTCTTAGGAGGCCAGCATGTAATCCACTTTACCAGCCACAACATAACTATGAAATATCAGTCTAGAGTGGAACTGACCTTTAAGAGGAGTCCCATACTGAATTTAGCCCACCAATGCACAGCCATAATGTGTCCAATAGCCTGCGTGTAATAGGCATTGTCCAAACATGAACGTGAAATGAAATAAATAATTTATGCACCATATACAGCTGTAAACAAACACATCATAGTATAAAGTTATCTATATACAGATCAGACAGCTTGGCACAGAAGATCCAGGCTAGGAGATGTCAGTCTTGGGGTCACGGAGATGTGAAGGAGATCTCTTGGTAAGGGACCTCCCCAGGAGACCCTTCTACACGCTCAGCCGCATGCCCCTGGCCTGTGTGAAGTTCAGAGGATGGAACATGCAGTGCTGCTCCGATTTATCCCTCACAAACCTGAAGAGCCTCCAGTCAATGTTTGATCATTGGTGAGCCCTCGGGGGCCCACCCTTGCTTAGAGAGCCCAACACACAATCGCTCATTTATAAAGAAAGTCCATGGCAGCCAAAAAAAGATGCCGCTTTAATTATGAGCCGCATCAAGTCAATCCATTTCTGCCTGCCGGGCACGCGGTTACTGGGCTAGTCATTATTTTAAATTAATCCTTCACTGCCACAGGCGGCAACAATGGCCCTTCGTACCAGCAGCAACCACGGTTATGAAAAAGCAAAGCCTGCCGGATTACACTTTTATATTAACTACTTTGGCGGAATCGAAATGCAGTAACTTCCGAAATAAAAGTAACCGGCACATTTTGGTTGTGGTTTATACGCAAGACCCAACTTCCAACCCAAAAAATTGCCTTCAGTTTTGGATAAAGTAAGGGGGGGGGGGGGGGGGCGGTTAGGACATTTTTGAGCCCAACTGGGGGAATTTCACCTACTTTTAATTCTTTATTGCGGAGTTTACGAGAATACAAAATGAGGTTAGAATTCCTAGAAATGAAAAGAGACAACAGAGATCAGCTCCAAGAATGCAATGAGGTTGATTTACTCAACATAGAGTAGCGCCACATAGAGTAACGCCACCCATAAAAATCACCCCCCCCCCAAAAAAAAAATTGGGCCCCCTGCAGCGTTATGCACACTAGCACATGATGATAGACTATCCTGCACAAGGAGCCCTCTAGCACAGCACTGCAACGGCTCTCCGGTGCCTCCATCTTCACCCTGTCTTCCTTCCGGGTTCGTGGGCTCTGGCTGTATGAATGGCTAGGGCCACGATAATGTGACTCCCGTGCATGTGCGTGGGAGCCCCGGTACAGAGCATGGGTATGCTGTCCCTTCAGAACGCATGCACGGTGACGTCACCGGCTGCATCCCGTCTGAATATCTCCTGAACAGTGCAAGTTTAGGAGATATTCACTCTACCTGCAGGTAATCTTTGTTACAAGTGTAAAGGAGGCCACGTATCAGTGGGAGGAATAGTGCCCCAAGGGCCGGATAAATGCAAGCAAACGTCCCCATACAACTCCCAGGCCTCAGTTTGGAGACCACGGATCTAAAGGGATCCCACAGGTATGGTATATGCATTGGTCCAAGGTGGAACTATATAAAAATATCCATCCCTGACTGGTTCTAAGTACCAGTAGGTAAAGGATGCCACACACGGGTATCTAGCAAGGATGTCTATATCAGTGGGCTGTACCTTACAATATCAGGAACCAGACTGAATAAAGTAAATACATTTTATTGAGACAAATAATACACTTCCAACACCAACACCAGTAAAATTCTAAACAATGTAAATGCCAAATAAATATAACAGCACAGAAACCCAAATAAAAACCTATGTAAAAGTGGAGGGAGCACACATAGGCAGGGCAAGGACAAGACTGGAACAGGAAACAAGGGAGCAAAGTACAGGGAGCAGGTCACAGGAGCAGTTCTCAGAATCAGGCACAGGAACAAGGGTCAGAATCAGGCACAGGAACAGGAACCAGGGACAAGGATGGGAATCAGGCACTGGAGCAGGAACAAGGGTCAGAATCAGGAACAAGAACCGGGATCAAGGGTCAGAATCAGGAAAAGGAACCAGGAACAAGGGTCAGAATCAGAAACAGGAACCATGAACAAGGCTCAGAGTCAGGCACTGGAGCAGGAACATAAACCAGGAACAAGGGTCAGAATCAGACACAGAAACAAGAACCATGATCAAGGGTCAGAATCAGGCACAGGAGTGGGAACATGAACCAGAAACAAGGGTCAGAATCAGGAACCAGGAACAAGAGTCAGATTTAGACACAGAAACAGGAACCATGAACAAGGGTCAGAATCAGGCACGGGAGCAGGAACAAGAACCAGAAACATGGGCCACAATAAGGTACAAGAGCAGCAACGGGAGCCAGGAACAAGGGTCAGAATCAGGCACAGGAACAGGAACAAGGGTCAGAATCTGGGACAGGAGCAGGAACAGGAACCAAGAACAAGGGTCGGAATCAGGCACAGGAGCAGGAACAAGGGTCAGAATCAGGCACAGGAGTAGGAACATGAACCAGAAACAAGGGTCAGAATCAGGAACCAGGAACAAGGGTCAGATTTAGACATAGAAACAGGAACCATGAACAAGGGTCAGAATCAGGCACGGAAGCAGGAACAAGAACCAGAAAAATGGGCCAGAATAAGGTACAAGAGCAGGAACGGGAACCAGGAAGAAGGGTCAGAATCAGGCACAGGAGCAGGAACCAGGAACAAGGGTCAGAATCAGGCACAGGAGCAGGAACCAGGAACAAGGGTCAGAATCAGGCACAGGAAAAGGAACAGGAACCAGGAACAAGGGTCAGAATCAGACACAGGAGCGGGAACCAGGAACAAGGGTCAGAATCAGGCACAGGAAAAGGAACAGAAACCAGGAACAAGGGTCAGACTGAGACACAGGAGCAGGAACCAGGAACAAGGGTCAGTCATTTTAAATTGTGTTTATTACATTTTTACAGGTATAAAAATCTTACATACTTTGCAAAACAATTTGCAAATCATTCATAAAAATGCAAAACATTCTCAAAGTACACCGGAACAAGGGTCAGAGTCAGGCACAGGAACAAGGGTCAGAATCAGACACGGGAGCAGGAACCAATAACAAGGGTCAGAATCAGGCGCATGAACAGGAACCAGGAACAAGGGTCAGAATCAGGCACAGGAACAAGGGTCAGAATCAGACACGGGAGCAGGAGCAGGAACCATGAACAAGGGTCAGAATCAGGCGCATGAACAGGAACCAGGAACAAGGGTCAGAATCAGACATAAGAGCAGGAACAGGAACCAGGGTCAGAATCAGGCACAGAAACAGGATCCAAGAGCAAGGGTCAGAATCAGGCACAGGAACAGGAACCAAGAACAAGGGTCAAAATCTGGCATAGAAGCAGGAACAAGGATTCGGCAAGGACACTGCTTACAGGAAGAACACTGAAGCACTCAACCTCGGTTATGGGAGGGGATTAAATACCTCCCAGTAGCCTAAATACTCGGGTAGCCTGGCTGCTGGGAGACACCCGCTGCTGGCCACCAGAACTGCACCTTTCGACTTTGGGAACAACATTGCCACCAGCAGGTGACACAGGTAATGACACAAGTCCTGACAACAAGTTAAACTTCCACTTTAACACGTGTACTAATACAAGGTAAGCGTCCCAAAAAATATAATAGTCCAAACTGAGCAATCTTGTAGCAACTCCAAACAAAGGTGTAAAAGGCTGCGATCACTCCCAAATCTTCTCGGCATATATAACACCAAGTGAATACAGTGCACTCCGCCACGTAATATTTCAAATCTGCTCACCTCCGCTTCTGACCTCCTATAATGGAATGAGGTCAAACCGTGCTTTTTGGCAGGACCATAGGTGGCCCTGCCAACACCTCCTCGCTTGACAAACTTTCACTGAGAAAGTGAGCAGGGAGGAAAAACGTCAGCCAAACAGCGACTGCAGCCAGACAGACGGAGGCACTACTCGGGTGTTTGGACAGCCTCAGGGGCTGGCTGACAGAAAGCAATATCTGGCAAGGGGAGATTCGGTTACTAGGTCTAGGAACTGGAACCGATACCTAGGAACTGGGGCCTGGAGTTAGGATTTCTAACTAGGCATTGAGTACAGCTTAAATACAGTAGTGGTGTCATTTGAATAATATTCATCTGTAGAGACTAGGCTTTCCTGCACCACAAAATCTCCATTGGTACAGTTTTTGGGACTTTGATATCTTATTACAAGTATCTCCACCAGGAATTAAAGTATTGTGTTAAATATATGTATCTCCTATGATGGGCAGCTCCATCTAGTGGCCATAATCAGGTATTCTCCTGAAATTGCTAGAAATGGCTGAAATCTGGAAATTACTGCACTATTGTCACTAGATGGCGCTGCCGATCATTGGAAATAAACATAACACTGATACATTTGTACAGCAACTTTTTTTTTCTAAATAGGCTTCAGCGGATTTGGGCACAGAATGGATGTGATGCTAGTACACAATTACACATTATGGCCACTAGATGGAGCTGACGATCATAGGAAATAAACATTAACACTGATGCATTTTTGAAGTAACTTTGTTTTGTTTTTTAAATCTAAATAGAATCTTATATTTCTTGTTAAAAAAAAATAGACTCTTATAGATTTTGGCACAGAAATGGATGGGATGCTTGCACACAATTAGTAAATTTTTGGAAAACACAAATGAAGTATCAAACAGCCAGTTCTATTAAAACATGTGTCACTTAAACATTATTCATCTGTGGAGACTGGATTTTCCTCCACCAAAAAACCCAATGGTAAAGTTTCTGGGACTCAAAGTATTGTGTTAAACATGTGTATCTCCTATGATCGTCAGCTCCATCTAGTGGCCATAATCAGGTATTTTTTTCTGAAATTGCTCAATTGGGAAAATACCGCATTGTTGCCACTAGATGAAGCTGCTGATCATAGGAAACAAACATAGCTGATACACTTGTACATTTATAAATAGATTTCAATGGAGACTAGATTTTCCTCTACCAAAAAAAAAAAAAATCTCCATTGGTACAGTTTTCGGGACTCCAACATCTTATCACAAGTATCTCCACCAGGAATCAAAGTATTGCGCTCAACGTGTGTATGTTCTACGATTGTTAGCACCATCTAGTGGCCATAATGAGGTATTTTCCTGAAATTGCTGGATTGCCAATAGGTGGAGCTGCCGATCATAGGAAAAAAAACATTTCAACGCCGATTAATTTATATATATAAAATATTATTTTATATATAAAATAATGTGTATATATATATATATATATATATATATATATATATATATGTGTGACATTGATGTGTCATTTATATAAGTGACACAGATTGTTGCAAAAATTAATCAACGTTAAAATGTTTTTTATATTTATATATATATCTATATATATAGATATATATATATATATATATATATATATATATATATATATATATTGGACATGTGCGTTTCATTTCGTACGCAATTCCAGAAATTCGTACGAATCGAAATACGAATTTTTGTGCATACAAATTCTGTCTGAAATACGAAATTTTGTTTACGAATTTAGGATCCAAATTCATAACGAAAATTCGGAATTGTTTCGAAAAGTTAAAGGACCTTAAAGTTAAAAACCCAGGAAGTCAGCACAGCCCAGGGATGGTGGGAACCCTATGGGAATTTCTATGCTTACGAATTTCATGCGAAGTACGAAATTTAATTAACAAATTTTTTAATTTCGGATCCAAATTAACAGAATTGTGACTGGTGTTTTGTACACCAATCAGAGGAAGTCAGCACAGCACAGGGATGGTGGGAACTCCTCATAATGGGCACAGCGGTTGTACACTCAGACCCGGGAACTCAGCACAGGGATGGTGGGGACCCCTTATAATGGACACAGCGGGTTTATACTCAGACCCGGGAACTTAGCACAGGCATGGTGGGAACACCTCATAATGGGCACAGCGGGTGTACAGACCCGGGAACTCAGCACAGGGATGGTGGGAACCCCTCATAATGGGCACAGCGGGTGTACAGACCCAGGAACTCAGCACAGGGATGGTGGGAACCCCTCATAATGGGCACAGCGGGTGTACAGACCCGGGAACTCAGCACAGGGATGGTGGGAACCCCTCATAATGGGCACAGCGGGTGTACAGACCCAGGAACTCAGCACAGGGATGGTGGGGACCCCTCATAATGGGCACAGCGGGTGTACACTCAGACCCGGGAACTCAGCACAGGGATGGTGGGGACCCCTCATAATGGGCACAGCGAGTGTACAGATCCGGGAACTCAGCACAGGGATGGTGGGAACCCCTCATAATGGGCACAGCGGGTTTATACTCAGACCCGGGAACTCAGCACAGGGATGGTGGGAACCCATCATAATGGGCACAGCGGGTTTATACTCAGACCCGGGAACTCAGCACAGGGATGGTGGGAACCTCTCATAATGGGCACAGCAGGTGTACAGACCTGGGAACTCAGCACAGGGATGGTGGGAACCTCTCATAATGGGCACAGTGGGTGTATAGACCTGGGAACTCAGCACAGGCATGGTGGGAACCCCTCATAATGATAAATTCATCATAACAAACTTTCGTTATTTTAACGAAAGGTTTACGAATCTAACGAAAATTGATATGAATCCGAATTGAATTTCGTACACGAATTACGAAATACGATTTTTTTTTCGCGCGAAATGGAACAAAACTAATTTTTTGATGGAGCCCACGTCTAATATATATATACAGTATATATTGTTCATCTTTGCAGAACTGATTTTCCTCCATCATAAAATCTCCATTGGTAGTTTTTGGGACTCGGACCTCTTATCACAAATATCTCCACCAGAAAAGCTTTGGATTTAGCGCCAGGACGGAAAGCTGGAGGAGCGCCCCTGGAAAGTCTGATACCGGCTTGAAGGAATAGATTTTCGGAGCTCCTGTGAACAATCATTAACACAAATTCTCTTCCAATGCTTTTTTCCGACAAGTTATTCCTTCTCTAACCAACTTTGTAGAATTATTTTTAGGTGGCGATCCTCCGCCCTGGCAAACGACGTGTATGAATCACCAGGATGACCTCATGGAGGACTGCACACATTGATTACTAATAATGCGCTGATTGCCAATCGTTACAGAATGAAAGGCGTATTGAACATCTGGAAGCTGGAAGGGGAGATGTGGGGGAGAGGAAGTCTGCTGCCGGAGTCACCCCCCATCCCCCTTCCCACTCAAAAGAAACACCCGCCACTTAGCTGGGCTATTGAATCTTTCGAAGTTGAAAGCGGTAATAAACCCAGAAGCAAACATTTTATATATTGCAGCTTACCAATTCTTAGATGTGACGGCTGCATTCCTTTTCTTTTCTTTTTCTTTTCTTTTTTTTTTTTTAACCACTTCAATACCAGGGGGCACTTATGCACCTTCCTGCCCAGACCAATTTTCAGCTTTCAGCGCTGTCGCACTTTGAATGACAATTGCGCGGTCATGTAATGCTGTACCCAAATGACATTTTTATCATTTTGATCCCACAAATAGAGCTTTCTTCTGGTGGTATTTGATCACCTCTGCGGTTTTTATTTTCTGCTAAACAAACAAAAAACCGAAAATGTTTTTTTTTGTTTCTGTTACAAAACTTTGTAAATAAGTAAGTTTTCTCCTTCACTGATGGGCACTGATGGGGCTGTACTGACAGGCACTGATAAGGCTGCACTGATGGGCCGAAAATGAGGTGGCACTGATGATGGGCACTGATAGGTGGCACTGATTTGCAGAACTGATGGGTACACATAGGTGGCACTGAAAGGCGGCACGGATTGGCACTGCTTGCGGCATGGATGGGCACTCATAGGTGGCAGAGATGTGCACTGATAGGTGGCATGGATGGCAACTGATAGGTGGCACTGATGTACGCCAATTGATGGTACGGATGGATGCTAATCAGTGCCAAACAATGCCTGCCAATCAGTGATGCCCATTGTAGTCACTGATTGGCATCCATTGTGGGCACTGATTGGCATCCCTGGTGGTGACATCCCCGGTGGTCCTAGTGGCTTCCCTAGTGGTCCAGTGTGGGCATCCTCGAGGGGGGGTGCTCTGATAATTGATCAGCACAGACCCCCCTCTGTCAAAAGAACAGCCGACCGTCTCTCCTTTACTCGCGTCTGTCATGGCATCACTGATGGCACTGGTAGGCATTGGGTATGGTCACTGATTGACAGCTGCCTGGTGGTCTAGGGTGGCATAGCTGGTGGTCCAGTGTGGTGGCATCTCTGGTGGTCCTGGTGGCATCCTGGTGGTCCTGGGTGGGCATCCGAGGGGGGCTGGGCTGATAAAACAAATCCCCCCCCCCCAGTCAGAGGAGCAGCCAATCGGCTCTCCTCTACTTGCGTCTGTGAGACGTGAGTGAGGAAAAGCTGGTCGATGGCTCTTCCTGCTTACACTGTGATCAGCTGTGATTGGACATGGCTGATCACGTGGTAGAGTCTCTGTCAGAAACTCTTTACCTAGATTAGTGTTGGGGTGTGTCAGACTGACACGGGTGTGCGCAGCGGCTTGATATCACATGACGTCCGGTCAGGATATTGAGACCACTTTGTCGCGTCATTTTTCTATATGGCGGGAGGCAAGTGGTTAAAGTGGCTTACATATACCCAGTGAAGTCATATGCAGAGATGGAACAAAACCTTCATAAGTCTTACCTGTTTTGTTTTTCTGCAGTCTTCTCTTCTTAACATCTGTTAAAATTGCAGAATTTATAAAGTTTGCCTGAGCTTTCAGAAAGTAGGAGGTGGAGAGCTGAAATTACACTCTGCAGAGCTCAGTGAGGAGAGGGCTGAGAGCTGATTGGAGGGGAGGGGTAGTGTTGCCACCTGTCTGGGAATTCACCCTAACTGTTCGGGTTTTGAAACATGTGTCCGGGTTTAAGTTCCGCCTGAAACCCAGACACAAGATTCAGACAGGAATGGGGCTCAGAACAGGGCCTGTTAGGAGGGTAAGGAGACACTATGCATGGCACATTACCATTCTCTTTGGAGTGCCCAAAGATCAGGGCCGTCTTTAATATTGATTGGACCCTGGGCAAAAATTTTCTTGGACCCCCTCCCATGCAATTTCGCTCTCCACCTTCTCTGAGACATACAATAAATAGCAGCTAGACTTAAAATCAGTTTACTGTATCAGTTCGGGCAGCAAATGCGATTGGTTGCCAGCAGTTACAGCATTTCATTAGTAAATACTGCTTACTGACTGGTTGCTAGAGGATACAGCACACATTATGGCTCACTGATTAGTTGCTAGAGGTTACAGCACATGCTCTCCTCACTGCAGGGGAGCATGATATACATATAAATGCCGCCTTTATTTACATATCAATGCTGCCGACCTAAGCTATTTACTTAGTATTGCCATTGCTATTTACATATGTATGCCGGTTATTTACATGTAAACACGGGGTCTGCAGGTCAGCCATCTGTACACAACAATAGGGCAGAGCTGAACAGTAGCAGCATTTCACACTGAGATACCGGGATACAGCACAAGACTAAAACTTCAAAGGACAAGGCAATTTAAACCTGGATAGTTGGCAAGTATGAGGCAGCTGTTTTAGGCCCCACAACAATGACAGGGCCCAGGGCAGCTGCCCCTTTTTTCCTGCCTTAACCCTTTCATGACTAAGCCTATTTTTGGCATTTGGTGTTTACAAGTTAAAATCCATATTTTTTGCTAGAAAATTACTTGGAACCCCCAAACATTATATATATTTTTTTAGCAGAGACTCTAGAGAATAAAACGGCGATTGTTGCAATATTTTATGTCACACGGTATTTGCGCAGCGGTGTTTTAAACGCAACTTTTTGGGAAAAGGGACACTTTCATGAATTAAAAAAAAAAAAACAGTAAAATTAGCCCAATTTTTTTGCATAATGTGAAAGATAATGTTACGCCGAGGTAAATAGATACCAAACATGTCACACTTTATAATTGCACGCACTTTTGGATTGACGACAAAGTACGGTACCTAAAAATCTCAATAGGCGACGCTTTAAAATATTTTTACGGTTACCAGGTTAGCGTTACAGAGGAGGTCTAGTGCTAGAATTATTGCTCTCGCTCTGACGATCGCGGCGATACCTCACATGTGTGATTTGAACACCGTTTACATACGCGGGCGCGACTTCCGTATGCGTTTTCTTTGCTTCGCGAGCTCGCGGGGACGGCGGGCGCTTTAAAAAAAAATATATATATTTTGTTATTTATTTTATTTATTTTAAAATGACTAAATTGTTTTAAAAAAAAAATGTGATCACTTTTATTGCTGTCACAAGGAATGTAAACATCCCTTGTGACAGTAATAGGTGGTGACAGGTACTCTTTATGGAGGGATCGGGGGTCTAAAAGACCCCCCACCCCTCCTTTACACTTCAATGTATTCAGATCGCCGAAAACGGCGATTCTGAATACCGGATATTTTTTAAAACCGGCGCCATTGGCAGCCGAGTAAACGGGAAGTGAAGTCATGATGTCGCTTCCGTGTTTACTATGAGGAGACTGGAATGAAGCCGATTACGGCTTCGTTCCAGTTCCTCCCCAGCGGCCGGAGGCATCACACACGGAATCGGTGCTCCCGATCGAGCGGGAGCACCGGTAACAGCAGCGGGAGGGGGGGACGTCCCCTCCCGCTCCTCCGGCATAACAGCCAAGCGGCTTTTAGCCGCATCGGTTGTTATGGCTGGATAGCCAATCGCCTGCTGAAGAAAACGGTACCGGGATGATGTCTGCAGGTGCGGGCATCATCCCGGTATACCCCCCGGAAGCCGAGTACGCAGATCTGCGTATGCTCGGCGGGAAGGGGTTAAAGACGTCCCTGCCAAACGTGTCCCAGGTGCAGGGATATGCAATTAGTGGACCTCCAGCTGTTGCAGAACTACAAATCCCATGAGGCATAGCAAGACTCTGACAGCCACAAGCATGACACCCAGAGGTAGAGGCATGATGGGACTTGTAGTTTTGCAACAGCTGGAGGTCCGCTAATTGCATATCCCTGCTAGAGTGTATACTAGAAGAAAAAGTGGCAACCCTAGGGAGGGGTGGGACACTCCCCTCCCCCCCCCCGGCCCTTCACACAGCGTACAGGAACCAAGCTAAGGTTGTCAATCACAGGCTGTTTTCTGGAGATCCCTCCCCGTCACCATTTTTCTCTTGGTGTCAGGAAAACTTGTCAGAAGTGACTGATGTAGATAGCAGAGAAAGGAGGCAGCAGGCAGAAATGACACTTAGCCCCCAAATTCACTTTGAGACTCGGCTCACACTGATGCGGTGCGGGAACTGCAGCGATTCTGCATCAGAATCACAGGCAGTTCACACTGCGCTCTGCGAACCGCTGCGGGTATCAATATAAAGTGACACCCCGAAATCAGTTTGCAAAAACGCAGTGCGAACTGTGGAATCGGATGGAATTGGATCGCATTGGGTTTATACGACCCGATTCCAGTGCGGACAAAAAAAAAGGGTATTGCACCATTTTGGTGTGAATGCGATTCCAGCCATACAAGCTGAATCACAAATTCGATGTCTGCAATCGCACCAGTGGGAACCTGGAGTGCGGCTTTGAAATTCTGCGACTTCGTCTGCAATCCCCTGATTTCAAAGCTGCATGTTAGTGCGACTTTGAAGACATCTGTGCGGCTTCATATACAGATAGATGTCCATTCAAGTTGCACCTGCCTCTAAAACACCCCGGCCTCGAAGATTCCTGTAAACATCTATAGTGCTATAGTGTGCATGGAACACACACAGTGCCTTGAAAAAGTATTCATACCCCTTGACATTTTTCGACTACTTTTACCATTTGTGCCATTTTTGTCACTATATTAAAGGTGCGATTTTTACTGCATTTTCTGTCCCCGTCCGATTCATGGTTCCTGACACCTTCATGGCGCTGTTTGTTCACTAAGGTTCTGTAACAAACCTCTGAGGGCTTCACAGAACAGCTGCATTTATACTGAGAATATAAGCACATATGTGAACCTAGCCTAAAAGACGCATTTTTATTTTTTTAAATTTCCCTTTTAACTCCTTCAGATCCAAATGACGGCTACAGCGCGGATCTACTTTGCTGGGAGTACGTCTATAGATGTCCTCCCCTTTGCATGCCCCCTGCAGGGCGCGCGGCACGTGCTGTGATCACCGAGTCAATGAGATCCCGGCCCCTTACCACGTGATCAACTGTCAGCCAATGACAGCTGATCACGTGATGTAAACAAAAGATCATTAATCTTTTTTTTGTTGGGGGGGAAGCAGATCACCGACTTCAGTGCAAGCAGTGTTCATTTTGGCAGCAAATTTCCATTTAGTTTTAGTCTGTCTTAGGTCTAAAATGGCATTTTAGTTTTAGTCCCATTTTAGTCTTCTGCAGCTGTTTTAGTTTTAGCCGTATTTAGTCGACTAAATCTCCAGTACATTTTAGTCGACTAAAGCTCATTTTAGTCGTCTAAAACCTAATGGGTGTAAATAAATTGTAATGCATTCGTTAACATTTCTCTACAATTTCCAAACTCATTATATACGGCTAGAGTGAAACATCTAATATGTTATTTATTATTACATTGCGGTATGAACATGCACTGCAGACCAGTGTTCATTTTGAAGTCAAATTTCTATTTCGTTTTAGTCTTAGTCTTTTGACTAAAATGGCATTTTCGTTTTAGTCGTATTTTAGTCATCTCGGTTGTTTCAGTTTTAGTCGTATTTTAGTCGACTAAAATAATATTCATTCAGTCGACTAAAATGTTTTAGTCGACAAAATTAACACTGAGTGCAAGGAGCATCGGTCCCAAAGAGGAATAGGCGAAGCAACCTCATCTGTGCCCACCAATACTGCCATCCAGTGCCACTTGCCAGTGCCCACACAGTGCCACGAATCAGTGCATAAGTGCCAACAATTAGTGCCACCTATCAATGCCCACGAGTGCCACCTATAAATGCACACCAGTGGTGCCAATCAGTGTCTCATCAGTGCTGCCTATCAGTGTCACCGACCAGTGCCCAATCAGTGCCCATCACTTCCCCCCATAAGTGGCCATCACTTGCATCCATCAGTGCCCATCACTGCTACCTATCAGTGTCAGCTATCAGTGCCAGCTATCAGTTCCACCTATTAGTGCCCTTCACAAAAGAAAATCCCCCTTGGATAGGTCTTTAGGAGACCACCAACACCAAGGTACAATTAAAACATGATTTTATTAGTAATAGACAAAGTAATAAAAAGAGACATATAGACATAAAATGTCTCCAATATAAAAATACAACCAAAAATTGTTACGCATTAGTGGCCATCAGTGCCGCCCATCAGTGCCACCCATCAGTGCCCTTCAGTGCCACTTATCAATGCCCTTCAGTGCCGCCCATCAGTGCCACCCATCAGTGCCCATCAGTGTAGCCTCATCAGTGGCCTTCAGTGTTTCCAATCAGTGCCCACCAGTGCCACCTCTCAGTGCCCACCAATGCCACCTATCAGTGCCCATCAGTGTAGCCTCATCAGTGGCCTTCAGTGTTTACAATCAGTGCCCATCAGTGCCACCCATCAGTGCCCACCAATGCCACCTATCAGTGCCCATCAGTGTAGCCTCATCAGTGGCCTTCAGTGTTTCCAATCAGTGCCCATCAGTGCCACCTATCAGTGACCATCAGTGCAGCCTCATCAGTGGCCATCAGTGTTTCCAATCAGTGCCCATCAGGGCCACCTATCAGTGCCCTTCAGTGTTGCCAATTAGTACCCATCAGTGCTGCCTTATCAGTGCCCATCAATGCAGCCTCATCAGCGTACATCAATGAAGGAGAAAAATTACCTGTTTGCAAAATTTATGTAAATTTTATATTTATATAAAATTTTATATTAACAAAATATAAAAGGATTTTGTATTTTTCATTTTTTTTTTAAATCTCTGCCTTTTTTATTTTATTTTTTTAACAAAAATCAAATACCACCAAAAGAAAGCTCTATTTGTAGCAAAAAAAAAATTATAAAAATTTAATTTGGGTAAACTGTAGCATGACCGAGCAATTGTCGTTCAAAGAGTGACAGCGCTGAAAGCTGAAAATTGTCCTGGGCAGGAGGGGGGAGGGGGGGGGGGGGGGGTTGGGTTTAGGTGCCAGCAAGCAAGTGGTTTAAAAAAAAAAATAAAAAAAATAAAAAAAAAGGTCTCAGGAGGCGCGCCTTTTTTCCTGGGCCTGGGTTAAAACATCATTTCTAAGTGGAAGGAAACGACTGGCTTGTCAGGCCAACCTTTCACCGATCGGAACACAAGTATAAAAAAAAATAAAAAAAAATAAAGTAATTGACTTTTTTTTTTCTTTTTTAATAAACGTTTTAATGCAGTGGCTTTATTGCCAATCAAATTTGACAGAGCTCATTAAAGCATTGTATGCCAAGATCCAGAATATATAGGCTGATCCTGGCAGCACTTTAAAACGCACTCCTTTATAGAACGCATTAACTCGCTTTGGGCCTTGAGATGGAAATGAAAGTCATGTCAATAAAAAAAAAAAAAGTGGAAGAAGCCGCTTTTTATTTTTTCGGCAGAGTTTGAGTCGGGCCCGGTTCACTGTGTTAAAATTAAACGAGAGAGTTTTTTTTTTTTTTTTTTTTTTACGGCGCTTACTAATAAATACTCTGCGGACGCAGAAAACATGTTCCCACTTTATGAAACGCAGAATACGATTTTGGTGAGCGAATTACATTAGCAATAATTGTCCCTGTTAAGGGATTTTTTTGGCAGTGGATCATGCGGTATTGCATTTAATGTGCACGTAATCATCAAATAACAAGCAGCCGCGGAGCTCAGTGAGATGTTAAATATGGTTGAGCGGAGTTACACACCGTGCCGGCTCTGCACATATATAATATAACCCCCGTGCCTGGGCTTTATAGTCCGTGGTTACGGCGCTGCCCGACACCCCCGCCCACTTCAACAAAGGGGTCGGTATGATTGACCTCTGTCTGCAGTAATTACCACTCCTATTAAAATCCAAATAATGCCAAATAGCCAATTAAAATGGTTCTAAAGGCTCAAGGTTTTTTTTTTTTATTTTCATGCATTCTATGCATGAAGATAAAAAAAAACATTGGTGGGTGCAGCAGCCCCCCCCCCCCCCAATACTTGCCTGAGCCCCATCACGATCCAGCAGTGTGCACGAGTGCTTTGGCTGCCCCCCAATACTTATCTGAGTCCCATCACGATCCAGCAGTGTGCACGAGTGCCTCGGCTCCCCGGGGACTCTCAATGCTCATTGGCTGAGGCATCAGTGGGAGTGCATTGGCACACCTCCCAACTTTTTGAGATGGGAATGAGGGACACCTATCAGCAAAAGTATAAAGGAGAATTGTACAAAAAAAAAACAAGATTGGTTAAACCCACAAGTGCCCTTTTTACCACTACTATTCCTCCTTTATATTGGCTTTTGGAATTTACAGCAATTTAGAAATCAGATGAAAGGTTTAGCGCTGGGAAACACTTTTTGATGGATATAAAGTGCATTTTATATACATCTATATAGATCAGACCAAAATGAGGAGGAAAGAGGGACAGAGGGACATTGCTCCAAATCAGGGGCAGTCCCTCCAAATCAGGGACAGTTGGGAGCTATGCACTGGCTCCCACTGCTGTCAATCACAGCCAGTGAGCCAATGAGCAGAGAGAGAGGGGGCTGAGGAGAGAGAGAGAGGGGGCTGAGCAGAGAGAGAGGGGGCTGAGCAGAGAGAGAGGGGCTGAGCAGAGATAGAAAGAAGGCTGAGCAGAGAGAGAGAGGGGGGGATGATCAGAGAGAGAGAGAGAGGGGGGGGCTGAGCAGAGAGAGAGAGAGGGGCTGAGCAGAGCGAGAGGGGGGGGGGGGCTGAGCAGAGAGAGAGAGAGAGGGGGCTGAGCAGAGAGAGAGAGAGGGGGCTGAGCAGAGAGAGAGGGGGCTGAGCAGAGAGAGAGGGGGCTGAGCAGGGAGAGAAAGAGGGGGCTGAGCAGAGAGAGAGGGGGGCTGAGCAGAGAGAGAGGGGGGCTGAGAAGAGAGAGAGGGGCTGAGAAGAGAGAGAGAGAGGGTGCTGAGAAGAGAGAGAGAGAGGGTGCTGAGCATAGAGAGAGGGGGGCTGAGCATAGAGGGGGTCTGAGCAGAGACAGAGAGGGGGGCTGAGCAGAGAGAGAGAGAGGGGGCTGAGCAGAGAGAGAGAGGGGGCTGAGCAGAGAGAGAGAGGGGGGCTGAGCAGAGAGCAAGAGAGGGGGGCTGAGCAGAGGGAGAGAGTGAGGGCTGAGCAGAGAGAGAGGGGGGATGAGCAGAGAGAGAGAGAGAGGGGGGATGAGCAGAGAGAGAGAGAGGGGGGCTGAGCAGAGAGAGAGAGAGTGGGGGGCTGAGCACAGAGAGAGGGGGGCTGAGCAGAGAGAGAGAGGGGGCTGAGTAGGGAGCGAGAGAGGGGGGCTGAGCAGAGAGAGAGAGAGAGGGGGGGGCTGAGCAGAGAGAAGGGGGGCTGAGCAGAGAGAGAGAGAGAGGGGGCTGAGCAGAGAGAGAGGGGGGCTGAGCAGAGAGAGAGGGGGGCTGAGCAGAGAGCGAGAGAGGGGGCTGAGCAGAGAGCGAGAGGGGGGACTGAGCAGAGAGCGAGAGGGGGGGCTGAGCAGAGAGAGAGAGAGAGAGAGGGGGCTGAGCAGAGAGAGGGGGCTGAGCAGAGAGAGAGGGGGGCTGAGCAGAGAGAGAGGGGGCTGAGCAGAGAGAGAGGGGGCTGAGCAGAGAGAGAGGGGGGCTGAGCAGAGAGAGAGGGGGGCTGAGCAGAGAGCGAGGGGGGCTGAGCAGAGAGAGAGGGGGGCTGAGCAGAGAGCGAGGGAGGGGGCTGAGCAGAGAGCGAGAGGGGGGGCTGAGCAGAGAGAGAGAGAGAGAGAGGGGGGGCTGAGCAGAGAGCGAGGGGGCTGAATAGAGAGAGGGGGCTGAGCAGAGAGAGAGAGAGAGGGGGCTGTGCCGAGCCACGGCTGTGCGTGTGAATGGACATGCAGAGCAGTGGCTTGGGAGTGAGCCTGCCTGAGTGCCCCCAGAGAAAGCTGCTTGCTCTTGGGGCATTTGGAAGGAGGGAGGAGCCATTAGCGCTGACGGCGGGACCCCGAGAAAAGGAGGATCTGGGCCGCCCTATGCAAAACCACTGCTTGCCACTTTAAGACCAGGCCTTTTTCTGACATTTGCTGTTCACAAGTTAAAATTGCTTAGAACCCCCAAAACATTATACAGTATCTCACAAAAGTGAGTACACACCTCACATTTGTGTAAATATTTTCTTCTATGTTTTCATGTGACAACACTGAAGAAATGACACTTGTCTACAATGTAACGTAGTGAGTGTACAGCTTGTATAACAGTGTACATTTTCTGTCCCCTCAAAATAACTCAACACACAGCCATTAATGTCTAAACCGCTGGCATCAAAAGTGACTTCCGGCCCAGCTATCTGCCAGACTGGATTGCATCCAAAACAACCAATAAGAGGCGGGAGGGGAGGTGGGCACCTCTCCTGCCGCCTATTTATCTGAAAGCCGGCCGTCTAACAGAAAAAAAGAGTTAGAATTTATCCGAAGTTACGAATTATCCGAAATAACAAGTGCCATATCTAAACGAATGGAACGTAACAATCTATTAATAATAAATAACAATAATAATAAAACCTTTTTATTATTATTATTTAGTATTAATTTGTTCCATTCCATTTGTTTAGATGCGGCATTCGTTATTTCGGATAATCCGGAACTTCAGATAAATTTGTATTCGTTACGTTCATTAACAGGGAAATTTGAAAGGAAATTCCAATACCTATAATTTAATAATTAGTTATTATTAGTTAGTTATTATTTTCAAATTTTACAGATTTTCTTTCAGATTTTCATATTTCCAAATTTCTCAATTTCCGAATTTTCGAATTCCGAAAATCCAAACATTCTGAAATTTGAAAATTTGGAAATTTGTAATTCGAAATTAGGAAATTTGGAAATTTGGAATTCGAAATTTGGAAATTTGGAATTCGAAATTTGGAAATTCCGAATTTCCAAAATTTTCAAATTTCCCAAAAAAGTAATGAAACAAAAACGAACACATTTTTTGTCAGTGCACATTCGGAAATTCGAAAATTCCGAAAATTCTGAGATTTGGAAATTTGTAAATTCAGAAATTTTGAAAATCCAAATTTTTCGGATTTCGGAATTCCGAATGTTTGAATTTTCGAATTTCCAAATCACCAAATTTCAGAATTTTCTCATTTTTAATTTACGAAAAAAGCAAAAAAAAAACGAATTAAACGAAAACGAGCAACTTTTTGTCAGTGCACATGTCTAGCCATAACCCCAAAACAGCACGTACATTTACAGTTAGGCGGTCGGTCCGCAAGTGGTGAAAGGAAAAAAAAAAAAAAGACTTTAAAAGAATTTAAAAGGAAGCATTTTTATTGAGCTTTTCTGGTGTTTCTTTTATGCAAAAGTGCTTCAAGAACTCCTCAGTGTGAAAGCAGCTAAACTCAACTCCAGCAGATATAAAAGACACAAATGAATGCTAATCTGTATTTATTGATACATTGTTTAAAGTAGAACCATATGCATTTTTTTTGTTTTGTTTCAATTTGGATAAAGTAAGGGAGGGTTATAACCCCTTTTGGTCTATTTTTTTGCCAACTGTGCCCCATTGCAGAGATTTCTCTTCACTTCCTGTCCCATAGCTAAAACAGGAAGTGAGAGGAAATCCTTGTAAAATAAAGGGAATCCTTTTTTGGCCCTCAAGGTCTCTATTGGAAGGTTTCCCTCTCTTACTTTACTGGGGACACAATTTGGGATTTTCTTTTTACATTCCCTTTCCATGATAATGGTGAACAGGACAAATAGAGGGGGTGAATCTCCCTAACGGGGGCACAGACAGCAATAAAAACTGACAGGGGTTCTAATTTCTCTCCACCCTATCCAAAACAGAGGAAAAAGTTTTGCCTTTAGTTATACTTTTTTTTTTCTTTCTATGCAAGCACCCTAAAACGGATCTTCACCCATTCCATTGACTTGCCGGTTGTGAATATATCGGGTAGACATGTGCAATTGGTTTGGTTCCGAATTCTTTTTTTAACGAATTTTGGCAAATTCGTTAATTTCCGAATTTCTGAATTTTTCCATTTCCGAAATGTCGGAATTTTGGAAGTTTCGGAATTTGGAAAGTCGAAATTTTGGAAATTGGAAAATTCGAAATTTTGGAAAGTCGGAAATTCTAAATTTCAGAAATTCGGAGATTAGAAATTCAGAAAAAATCGAAATGAGGAAATTTGAAAATTCGGAAATGTGAAAATCCAAAAATAAGAATGAAAATCTGAATATTATAGACAATGTAAATCCGAAAAATCAAAAACTCAAAAATCTGAAATAACTAATAATAACTATTAAATTATAGGTATTGGAATTTCTTTTAAAATTTGTCTGTTAGTGAACGTAACACACAAAGTACAAATTTATCCGAAGTTACGAATTATCTGAAATAACGGGTGCCGTATCTAAAAGAATGGAACGTAACGATCTAATAATAATAAATAACAATAATAATAATAATAACACCTTTTTATTAATATTATTTATTATTCATTTGTTACATTTGTTTAGATGCGGCATTCGTTATTGCGGATAATTTGCAACTTCAGATAAATTTGTATTCGTTACGTTCACTAACTGCCAAATTTGAAAGGAAATTCCAATACCTATAATTTATTAGTTATTATTCGTTAGCTATTATTTCAAATTTTACTGATTTTCTTTCTTTTTTTCAGGTTTTTAAATTTTCAGATTTTCGAATTCCAAAAATTCGGAAACTCGGAATTCGAAAATTAGGAAGTTCGGAAATTTGAAAATTTGGATATTCGAAAATTGGAAAATCCGAATTTTCTGATTTCCCAATTTTCGAATTTCCAAATTTCCGAAAAAAGCAAAAAAAACGAATGAAACGAAAACAAACACATTTTTCGTCAGTGCACATGTCTAATATCAGGTTATTTTTCTTTCTTTAAGCTTTTATTTTTAAATTCACTTCCACCCCCCCCCCCCCCCCCCCATTCTCCACCATTCGTCTATGTGAATTATATCAGTGCCCCTGGCATGCCTCCAGACATGCATGTTCCATGGGGGCGGCCTTAACGTCATATCAGTAAGCTGCGCCAGAACCCGGAATAGCTGGCGCAGCCTCCCTATGATGTCACAGATGAATATGGTGGCAACTGCAAAGAAGAGGATTTCAGCAGGGCAACATTGGATCCTCTATGTGGGTGAGTATCTGAAGTGTGGCCAGCTCAGCATCAGGTGAGCACTGGAGCAAAAAAAATAGTAATAATAACATCGGACAAGAATTCCTCTTACATTTGACCTGCTATCAGCCTCTTGCAGTCCCCAGTACAGACGAGCTCAGACTGCAAGACAGAGAAGTAGAACAGGGAGCCAATCAGTTGTACTGTAGGCTCGTGTGCTAACAAGGAGCATGCTGATAGGAAGATAGAGCAGAGTGAAAGAGTGAAGCTCATCAGTTTGCTTCTTTTTGCTGTCTGGTCATTTGAGAGCTACAGTCTCTCTGCAGTGGTGGCAGATGGGCCTCGTAGTTTTTTTCATTCACACCTCTCTGTGAATGAAGCATGCCCCCGTGCAGGAGGAACCACACACAGCTGTGCCAAATTCAAACTCGACAGGAGACGATTTATGTAAGTGGAGGATGGAAGGAATAGTGCCCGATCAATGGTGCCAATGGGAATAATAGTGCCCGATTAATGGTGCCAATGGGAAGAATAGTGTCCGATCAACGGTGCCAATGGGAAGAATAGTGCCTGATCAATGGTGTCAATGGGAAGAATAGAGCCCGATCAATTGTGCCAATGGGAAGAATAGTGCCCGATCAATGGTGCCAATGGGAAGAATAGTGCCCGATCAATGGTGCCAATGGGAAGAATAGTGCCTGATCAATGGTGCCAATGGGAAGAATAGTGCGCATCATTGGTGTTAGTGGGAGGAATGATGCTACTCTGTTGGTGTCAGTGGGAGGAATAGTGTTTCACCGTTTATACAGGTGGAGGAAATGATGCCCCATCATTGGTGTCAATGACAGAAATAGTGCCCCATTGTTGGTATCAGTGAGAGGAATAGTGCCCCATTATTGGTATCAGTAGGAGGCATATTACTCCATCTTTGGTGTCAATGGGAGAAATAGCGCCCCATCATTTGTGTCAATGGAAATTGGAGGAGGGGGTTGTTTCACTGTTAGGGTGGTAAGGATGTGAAACTCACTTCCACAATCGGTGGAAAACTCTTATGCCGCGTACACACGATATCAGAATTTTGGTGGGAAAAAGCTCTGTTGGTTTTTCAGACGGAATTCCGACGGGATTTCGTTCAAGCTGTCTTGCATACACACAGTCACACCAAATTCCAAGGGTCAAGAACACGATGACGTACAACACGTACGACGTACGACGGAACTAGAAAAAGGAAGTTCAATAACCAGTAGCCAATAGCTTCCGTCTCGTAGTTGAATCTGAGCATGCGTGAGTTTTTGCGCGTCGGAATTGCATACACACGATCGGAATTTCACATAGAAACTTTTTCCGTCTGAAAAATTGATGCTCTCAAATTTTTGCTGGCGAGAATTCAGCCAGCTAAATTCTGATGGAGCCTACACACGGTCACATTTTCCGATGAAAAGCTCTCATCTGTCTTTTGCTGGCCGAAATTCCAATCGTATGTACGGGGCATTAGATGCCCAGCTTAGCAAGCATTATATACAGGGATATGGGATATGATTTATTTTTTATTTTGACATGAACACACATAGGTCAAACTGAATGGACCAGTATCTTTATTCAACCTTACCAACTATGTACCTCTATATAACTATGAATAATGCCGCATCATTGGTATCAGTGGGAGGAATAGTACCCCATCATTGGTATCAGTGGGAGGAATAGTGCCCCATCATTGGTATCAGTGGGAGGAATAGTACCCCATCATTGGTATCAGTGGGAGGAATAGTGCCCCATCATTGGTATCCGTATGAGGAATAGTGCCCCATCATTGGTATCAGTGGGAGGAATAGTGCCCCATCATTGGTGTCAGTGGGAGGAATAGTGCCCCATCATTGGTGTCAGTGGGAGGGATAGTGCCCCATCATTGGTGTCAGTGGAAGGAATAGTGCCCCATCATTGGTGTCAGTGGGAGGAATAGTGCCCCATCATTGGTGTCAGTGGAAGGAATAGTGCCCCATCATTGGTGTCAGTGGAAGGAATAGTGCCCCATCATTGGTGTCAGTGGGAGGAATAGTGCCCCATCATTGGTGTCAGTGGAAGGAATAGTGCCCCATCATTGGTGTCAGTGGAAGGAACAGTGCCCCATCATTGGTGTCAGTGGGAGGAATAGTGCCCCATCATTGGTGTCAGTGGGAGGAATAGTGCCCCATCATTGGTGTCAGTGGAAGGAATAGTGCCCCATCATTGATATTAGTGAAAGGAATAGTGTTTTATCGTTTTTATCTCTGGGAGAAATTATGCCCCATTGTTAGTGTCAGTGGGAGGAATAGTGCCCCATCATTGGTATCAGTGGGAGGCATAGTGCCCCACTGCTTCTGTAAGTTGACATACTGGTGCCTCGTCGTTGGTATCAGCAGGAGGAATAGAGCCCCATCGTTGGTATCAGTGGAAGGAATAGTGCCCCATCATTGGTATCAGTGGGAAGAATAGAGCCCCATTGTTGGTATCAGTGGGAGGAATAGTGCCCCATCATTGGTATCAGTGGGAGGAATAGAGTCCCATTGTTGGTATCAGTGGGAGGAATAGTGCCCCATCATTGGTATCAGTGGGAGGAATAGAGAGCCCATTGTTGGTGTCAGTGGAAGGAATAGAGCCCCATCATTGGTATCAGTGGGAAGAATAGAGCCCCATTGTTGGTATCAGTGGGAGGAATAGTGCCCCATCATTGGTATCAGTGGGAGGAATAGAGTCCCATTGTTGGTATCAGTGGGAGGAATAGTGCCCCATCATTGGTATCAGTGGGAGGAATAGAGAGCCCATTGTTGGTGTCAGTGGAAGGAATAGAGCCCCATCATTGGTATCAGTGGGAGGAATAGAGAGCCCATTGTTGGTGTCAGTGAGAGGAATACAGCCCCATCATTGGTATCAGTGGGAGGAATAGAGCCCCATTGTTGGTATCAGTGGGAGGAATAGTGCCCCATTGTTGGTATCAGTGGGAGGAATAGAGCCCCATTGTTGGTATCAGTGGGAGGAATAGTGCCCCACTGTTGGTGGCAGTTAAAGGATCTCTGGTGGCAGTAGGAGGATTGGTGTTAGTGGAGGGATAATGCCCCAAGGGCTGGATAGAGGCAAGGAAAGGACTGCATGAAACAACGACAGTGCTATAGCACAAGGCACAGTATGGAGGTAAATGATCAATGACATACTTAGAGACGATGGAAGGAATAGGCCCCCCCCCCCCGTCACCGAATACTTCAAGCCGCCTTGTGAAATGACAACCTCTCTTTATGTTCTTCGCACACGCCCCGTGTAATACTACATCAACAGCAGCAACAAAACAATACCAGTTGAGCCCCACAGCCAGACACATGTATGCTAAGATCTCATTCCAATTGTGTTTCCTTTGCTAATTCCATGGCATTTAGTCACATCAGTGTTCTCACAGTCAATACGGGAAGAGATAAACTCATCTTACATAGGCTCGCAGACCATACTCATGAGCAGATAGATTTTCTTCATCAATTGTAATGTGTCTCCCGAGGCTGAAACACTGAGTCACATCAGAACCCAACCTGACCCCCCTGAAAGTTTCCGCAAGGACCAGGCAGGGCTTTAGTAATGAAGACTTCTTAATCAATGGGATCTGGTATGTTCTGGGGAATAACAAGCTTCACTTCCAGACTGAAATAAATGGCACTGAGGGTTATCAAATATCATATCTCCAACTTTTCTAAAATGGGCGACAAACACACCTTTTATCTTCAGTTTTCGAAGGCAGAAGACTCCAGTCATAGTTTCTTATGTGCAAGATAGAACAAAACATAAAAATGTATAGTTACTGTGCAAAATCCAGTTTTTCATTTAGAGATCCCTTCTACTATTTATAACAACCAACACCACAAAAAAACTGTAAAGCCAATCACCTAAACTCAACCAGTCACTCTTTCCATCTCCTCCCAGATCTACTCAGCAAATGCTGAATGGAACAGAACGTAGTTCTCAAAAAGTCACACTGCCCAGGGCCAGAGCAATGTTACCACCCTTCAACCTATGTTGAAATATGGCGCATGCACCACGCCCCTGGCACAGGATTATGGCCATCTCAGGAGAATGTGCAGATGGACACCATAGTCTACACCGGCCATTCTCACCCAAGGTTCTATGGAACCCTACGGTCCATCCAGTGCTTTTTAGGGGTTCCTTCAGGTGTGACTGATTGACCTCCCGTCTGATGGTTGTTGAATAGTTCTGGGTGCAACACCACTTTGGAGGACACGCGGCATGATACCAGAGGTTTTTTTAGGTGTCTGTCAGGGTGGCATTAAGGTTACCAGTTTACGGGAAGCATTCTTTCAACTGACCATCAATGTAAGGAGCATTCTTCTAACTGACTATCAATGTAAAGAGCATTCTCCCAACTGACCATCAATGTAAACAGCATTCTTCCACCTGGCTATCAATGTAAAGAGCATTCTTCCACCTGACTATCAACGCAAAGAGCTTTCTCCCAACTGGCCATCAATGTAAAGAGTTTTCTCCCAACTGGCCATCAATGTAAAGAGCATTCTTCCACCTGACCACCAATGTAATTCTCCCAACTGACTATTAATGTAAAGAGCATTTTTCCACCTATCAATGTAAGGAGCATTCTTCCACCTGACCATCATCAATGTAAAGAGCATTTTCCCAACTGACTATCAATGTAAAGAGCATTTTGTCCACCTATCAATGTAAGGAGCATTCTTCCACCTGGCTATCAATGTAAAGAGCTTTCTCCCAACTGACTATCAATGTAAAGAGCATTTTTCCACCTATCAATGTAAAGAGCATTCTTCCACCTGACCGTCATCAATGTAAAGAGCATTTTCCACACTGACTATCAATGTAAAGAGCTTTCTCCCAACTGACTATCAATGTAAAGAGCATTTTCCCCACTGACTATCAATGTAAAGAGCTTTCTCCCAACTGACTATCAATGTAAAGAGCATTTTCCATCTATTATCATCCATCATTCTTCCACCTGACCGTCATCAATGTAAAGAGCATTTTCCCAACTGACTATCAATGTAAAGAGCATTTTTCCACCTATCAGTGTAAGGAGCATTCTTCCACCTGGCTATAAATTTAAAGAGCATTCTTCCACCTGGCTATCAATGTAATGAGCTTTCTCCCAACTGACTATCAATGTAAAGAGCATTTTTCACCTATCAATGTAAGGAGCATTCTTCCACCTGACCATCATCAATGTAAAGAGCATTTTCCCAACTGACTATCAATGTAAAGAACATTTTTCCACCTATCAATGTAAAGAGCATTCTTCCACCTGACAATCAATGTAAGGAGCAATCTTCCAACTGACCACCAGTGTAAGAGGCATTTTACCGAATGACCCCCAATTAAATGGTTTTAGCAGGGGTCCCCCGAGACCTGGAAATAACATTAAGGGTTCCTCTGGGGTAAAAAGGTTGTGAAAGGCTGATCTAGAGCCATGTTCTAGATTTCAAAATATGCTAATATCGCTAAAGGGATAAGATCACCGAACTTTCCCTGGCTGGTGTAAACTGCTCTTGTAATTCCATTAAGAAATCTGCAGTAGGGAGTTGGGAGGAGCTAAACCTAGCAAGCTGAATGAATAGGGTGTCTATCCATTAGTGTAATAAAAAGTGCCTGTACATACTTTAATTCAGCCATAAAACTTTTGTTCTGGGTACCACAAAACCCAGGAGGAGATAATACATGAATGCTTTGCATCCCAGTTAGGTTAAAGAGGGTCATATCCCCCATATTCCCCTGTATTCGTATTACCCCTCATATTCCCCTGAGCCAATGCCCCAGGACGATGGCTTTTGCCACCAGTGTCCATCTGGGTCTTCAGAAGAGATGGGTCTTGAGCTTCTTCCCAAAGGCCAGATAGTTTTCTTCCGAGCGGACGTTGATATAGCGTGGCCGTTTACCCAGCAGGGATCCGACGAGCTTACAAACACATACGCATGGATAGCCAAAGGCCCTGGCTGGGTATATAGCCACAAGTGTCTTAGACCTCCCATAAGAGGAGGTCTAAAGCCGCGTACACACGTAGCCGTCTGTCTGACGTACTTAGTCTGGCGGACGTCCGCCAAACTGTCCGTCGGAATTTTCGAACGGGCTACTTGCCCACACACGGCACTTTTTCAGCGGACTAATACGGCGTACTAAGGCCACCGTACTAAGTCCGCCGTACTTTAGAAATGAACGGACTCGCCCACACTCGTGGAGGAAAGTCCGCTCATTTCGAGCGCGTCTCCAGGTAGGCGGGGCCCGCGAAGGAGACGTCGCTGGCCCCGCCGCCTGGTATGGACTTAAAGGGGAACCCCCAACGCCGAAAAAAATCGGCGTGGGGGTCCCCCCAAGTCCACAACAGACCCTTGTCCGAGCACGCTACCCGGCCGGCCAGGAAAGGGGGGGCGAGCGAGCGCCCCCCCCCCTCCTGAGCCGTACCAGGCCGCGTGCCCTCAACATGGGCGGTGCCTTGGGGAAGGGGGGGCTGCGCGGCCCCCCCACCCCAGAGCATCTTGTCCCCATGTTGATGAGGACAAGGGCCTCTTCCCGACAACCCTGGCCATTGGTTGTCGGGGTCTGCGGGCGGGGGGCTTATCGGAATCCGGGAGCCCCCTTTAATAAGGGGGCCCCCGGATACTGGCCCCCCAGCCTATGTGAATGAGTATGGGGTACAATGTACCCCTACCCATTCACCTGTAAAATAAAAGTACAAAAAAAAAACACAACACACGAGATAAAATACTTTATTGCACAGCTCCAGGGGTCTTCCGTCTTCGGGGGTCTTCTCGCCGGACTCCTCCGCTATCTTCTTGTAGCTCTTTTGCTAGCGGAGGAGTCCGGCTTTCTTCCTCGCCACTGGCCTCTTCTCCCGACTTCGGGGGTCTTGTCCCCCTCTTCGGTTCTTCTGCCGGGCCACCGCGCCTTCTTATAGCTCTTTTACAGGCGGTGGCCCGGTCTTCTGTCGCCGCTGCCGCCTTCCGTTCTTCTTCTTCTTCTTCTCCTTCTTCTCCTGGAGATGTTGACTCGACGCTCTCTCCGGCCACAATGCCAGGGACGCGCTGCGCGGCCACTTATATAGGGACAAGGGGCGGTGTCACATGGCTTTATGTCACATGGGTTGGTGTCACATGGTGACCCCGCCCCCTTACGATGTCACAGTCCCCATGTGACATCAACCCATGTGACCAACCCATGAAGACCCCCGAAGACGGAAGACCCCTGGAGCTGTGCAATAAAGTATTTTATCTCGTGTGTTGTGTTTTTTTTGTACTTTTATTTTACAGGTGAATGGGTAGGGGTGCATTGTACCCCATACTCATTCACATAGGGTGGGGGGCCGGTATCCGGGGCCCCCTTATTAAAGGGGGCTCCCGGATTCCGATAAGCCCCCCGCCCGCAGACCCGACAACCAACGGCCAGGGTTGTCGGGAAAAGGCCCTTGTCCTCATCAACATGGGGACAAGGTGCTTTGGGGTGGGGGGGCCGCGCGGCCCCCCCTTCCCCAAGGCACCCCCATGTTGAGGGCATGCGGCCTGGTATGGCTCAGGAGGGGGGGGGCACTCGCTCGCCCCCCTTTCCTGGCCGGCCGGGTAGTGTGCTCGGACAAGGGTCTGTTGTGGACTTGGGGGGGGACCCCCACGCCGATTTTTTTCGGCGTTGGGGGTTCCCCTTTAAGTCCATACCAGGCGGCGGGGCCAGCGACGTCTCCTTCGCGGGCCCCGCCTACCTGGAGACCCGCTCGAAATGAGCAGACTTTTCTCCGGGCGGGAAAAGTCCGCTCATTTCAAAAGTACGGCGGACTGGCATACGCACGGCCGGATTGTCCGCCGAAATGCGAGTACGGCGGGCAGATTGTTGTGCAAACCGAAATTCTAAGTCCGCTGTATTGTCGGGTCAAAAAAGTATGCCGGAGGCTACACACGGGGGGATTGTTTGGCGGACTTGAGTTTGCCGGACATTTCCACCGGATTGTTTGATCGTGTGTACGCGGCATTAGGAGCTGGTAGGTGGAGGTGTTTCTCTGAACTGTCACGATTTCTTGGTGAAATTATCCACGATTTAGGGGTCCTTCGGATATCACGTCACTATATGGACGTTCTTGTTTTTATGCATAGAGACTTTCTTCATCAATTACCAAGATTTTTTTTTCTAGCACAGTTTATTTTTGATCCAATCTATAAGCATATCGCAGAGGTGCTGCAAAGTAAGCAGAACAAGCCTCTTGGCTTGTTGAGGAGACCTCCTGTCACTTCTTTGCCCTCCCCCCCAAATGCGTTGGCTTGTCATACCTGTCATACGCCTTCAAACTCATCCTCCAGCCTCTACTTACTAGACACCGGGCGATCCTTTCGACCTACTCTTCCTAACCCACATGTGGAAAGGACCTTAAGGCCATACCCAGAGGTAGCAAACCCAGGCTGACTATCGCCATCTTTCAAGTTGAGCCCAAAGCATTGGAAGGAAAAACCTTCTGCCCCACGCCAACTCCATCACCCACCCAAGATCCAGTGACTGATTGAGCCAGTCCGACACAGTATCCAACCCAAAACGAGATAACAAAAAACGAAGAAGCTTCGGCTGTAGACTTTGAGGATGAATTATTCCACGGTATCTGCAGCTGCAGAGGTCAGTGGGAGCTTTTTAAAAGCGTATTTACTGCTCATTAAGAATATGTAAGTATTTCAATTTCCACGGCCTGGCCACAGTCCTACATTAAATGTTACCTGTAAGCACGAGGGAATGCAGACGCCCCACATCCAACACCATGCCAGGTCATAATATCCAAAGGCCAAATTGCCAACGAGTATGTTGCCAGGGGTTAGCAATTTTAGCGGGTAAGCAATTTTGTTATGTACTCCAATGTTAAGATGTCTATATTTATATTACGTTTTATATTTTATTTTTTATTTTTTCAAACAGGTGAACTTTAAAGTATCTATACATCGGAACCGAAGAGGCTCCACGGGACTGTGGTTCAAAAGGGCATTTGTTTCAGCGGGTAGGGTCAGATGGCAGCCAAGTCTAATATTGATTCAGATAACTTTTTCTGATCTCTTACCGTGCAGCGCGACACTGGAAGCCGACGATCTGGGAACTTTCTGTACAAACCTCAGAGCTGAATGGAAGGGGAAACCGCTGTGTATTATCCCATAAACCTGCAGAGAGAAAATGTGAAAATGTTATACCAGACACGTGTGATCCTATACAGGTTTACAGTTCCTGGTAGACACTAGACAAAATTAGACAAGTAGACAAAAATGTGTTAGTTTTCGTTTCATTCTTCTTTTTTTTGTTTTTTTCGGGTCATTCATAATGATCGCAATTCGTAAATTAGAAAATTAGAAAAATGTAAAAATTCGAAACTTTGAAATTTCATAAATTTCATAAATTCAAAAAGCCGAAAATTCGAAAATCCGAAAATTCGAAAATCCGAACGTGAGAAAGAAATTCCAAAAAATTTGAAAGAATGAAAATCCAAAAATTCTAAATAATAACTAACTAACTAATAATAACTAACTATTAAATTATAGGTAATGGAATTTTTCTTTAAATGTGGCTGTTAGTGAAGGTAACAAATGTTAATTTATCCAAATTTCCAAATGATCTGAAATAACGAATACAGCATCTAAACAAATGGAATGGAACAAATTATTAATAAATAATAATAATAACAAGTTTTTATTATTATTATTTATTATTATTAATTTGTTACGTTCCATTTGTTTAGATACGGCATTCGTTATTTCAGATAACTCGTAACTTCGGATAAATTTGTTTTTCGGGGTCATTCATTATGATCGCAATTCGAAAATTCCAAAAATTAAAAAATTCGGAAATTTGAGATTTCGGAAATTAGAAAATCCGAAAATCTGAACATAAGAAAGAAAATCCGAAAATTTGAAAGAACAAAAATTCCAAATAATTACTAACTAATAATAACTATTAAATTATAGGAATTGGATTTTTTTTTTTAATGTGGCTGTTAGTGAAGGTAACGAATGTGAATTTATCCAAATTTCCAAATTATCTGAAATAACAAATGGAATGGAAATAAATATTAATAAATAATAATAATCATAACAAGTTTTTATTATTATTATTGTTATTTATTATTATTATTAATGTATTACGTTCCATTCATTTAGATACGGCATTCGTTATTTCAGATAACTCGTAACTTCGGATAAATTTGTTTTTCGGGGTCATTCATTATGATCGCAATTCGAAAATTCCAAAAATTAAAAAATTCGGAAATTTGAGATTTCGGAAATTAGAAAATCCGAAAATCTGAACATAAGAAAGAAAATCCGAAAATTTGAAAGAACAAAAATTCCAAATAATTACTAACTAATAATAACTATTAAATTATAGGAATTGGATTTTTTTTTTTAATGTGGCTGTTAGTGAAGGTAACGAATGTGAATTTATCCAAATTTCCAAATTATCTGAAATAACAAATGGAATGGAAATAAATATTAATAAATAATAATAATCATAACAAGTTTTTATTATTATTATTGTTATTTATTATTATTATTAATGTATTACGTTCCATTCATTTAGATATGGCATTCGTTATTTCAGATAACTCGTAACTTCGGATAAATTTGTTTTTCGGGGTCATTCATTATGATCGCAATTCGAAAATTCCAAAAATTAAAAAATTCGGAAATTTTAGATTTCGGAAATTAGAAAATCCGAAAATCTGAACATAAGAAAGAAAATCCGAAAATTTGAAAGAACAAAAATTCCAAATAATTACTAACTAATAATAACTATTAAATTATAGGAATTGGGTTTTTTTTTTAATGTGGCTGTTAGTGAAGGTAACGAATGTGAATTTATCCAAATTTCCAAATTATCTGAAATAACAAATGGAATGGAAATAAATATTAATAAATAATAATAATCATAACAAGTTTTTATTATTATTATTGTTATTTATTATTATTATTAATGTATTACGTTCCATTCATTTAGATATGGCATTCGTTATTTCGGATAACTCATAACTTCGGATAAATTTGTTTTTCGGGTCATTCATTATGATCGCAATTCGAAAATTCAAAAAATTAAAAAATTCTGAAATTTGATATTTCGGAAATTCAAAAATCCGAAAATTCAAAAACACGAACATGAGAAAGAAAAGCTGAAGATTTGAAAGAACAAAAATGCTAAATATCTAACTAATAATAACTAACTATTATAAGTATTGGAATTTTCTTAAAAATTTGGCTGTTAGTGAAGATAAACGAATGCAAATTTATCCAAAGTTACAAATGATCTGAAATAATGAATGCCGCATCTAAACAATTATTATTGTTGTTATTTATTATTATTCATTCGTTACGTACCATTCGTTTAAATGCGGCATTCCTTATTTCGGATAATTCGTAACTTCGAATAAATTTGTACTCGTTATGTTCACTAACAGCCAAATTTGAAAGGAAATTCCAATACTTATAATTTAATAGTTAGTAATAGTTAAGTTATTATTAGTTAGTTATTTCAGATTTTAGAATTTTCGTGTTTTCGGATTTCCGAATTTCAAATTTCCGAATTTACACATTTCGAATTGACAAATGTACTAATTTTCAAATTTACCAATTTACAAACTTTCGAAATGACGAATTTACAAATTTTCGAAATCACGAATTTACAAATTTTCGAATATTCAATTTTACCAATATTCAGAAAAATTTGATAAAAGTCGGATAGAAGTCACCTTGATTTAGTACAGGAACCTTTTCTAAAGTTAGAGTGACTTCAGTAGTGCTAATTAACCGCTTAAGTCCTGCCCTGTGTACATATACTGTGGCAGGGCGCCCTTTAAGCTCATAAACACATAACTGCACATGATCGTCTTCTTTGACTCTGGGGCGAGTCAATCACAGTGGGATCCAATCAGCAAGTCCGGCGGACGCAATGTCCGCCGGGAACCCGTCGATCATTCGTGGACAGGCAGAACGGCAGTCTTCCTATGTAAACAAGGCAGACCGCCGTTCTGCCAGAGAGGAAAATGGAGGTCTTGTGTTTCTGCTAAGCAGGAAACACTGAGCTCTGTTTTCCTTTAGTCAAAGCCCCTCCCCCACAGTTAGAATGCCCTCACAGGGAACACGTATAACCCTTTGATCGCCCCTGATGTTAACCCCTTCCCTACCAGTGACAGTGCATTTTTTATAAACACGGATCACTGTATTGGTGTCACTGGTGTCACTGGTCCCCAAAAAGGTGTCACTTAGTGTCAGTCTGTCCACCGCAATGTCGCAGTCCCGCTATAAATCACACAGATTAACAATTCTGCTGTCTTAGGGTACCCCCTGTGCTCATTCATCCAGAGTGGGGGGCACTCTAATATAGGAGGTGTGTTACTGGTCAGATCATTGGAGGAAAACAGAGGGGGAAAAAGCCTAAAAAAGAAAACTAATGCAGCCACCACCTCTAATGATAATCTGCAATATATTACATTGTTGGTTTTGGGTTCCATATCGCTCTAAATAAAAAAAAAAAAAAGTTGCATTGCGCACAACTAACTTCCTTAACAAAAATCTATTTTCACATGAATCATTACAGGAGAAGATTTTATTTGAAATGCAATTTCCGTAGGACTATAAATTCCATATTCTTGTCTACAGCTCATTATTATTAGGAGGTGATGAATGTGATCATTTCTACTAATGTTCCCAACGCTCAGAACAATCTGCGGATTTTTATTTTTAAACTATTTTAAATGCAATTGTAGAAAACGAGATAAAAACACAAGAGAAACGTGAAGACGCCACAAATTGTCCATGAGATGTGCAAAACTCCTTTTCCTACCCCTGCTGTCCCTTCTGTCCCTGCTGGGCTTCATGACTGCACAGCATGAGGAGGTGACAACACTTTCCAAAGTCTCCAATGCTGCTGACTAGGGTTGCCACCTGTCCAGGATTCACCCGCACAGTTCAGGTTTGGAATCATGTGTCCGGGTTCGGGTTTGGAATCATGTGTCCCGGCTCGGGTTTGGAATCATGTGTCCGGGTTTGGAATCATGTGTTCGGGTTTGGAATTAGGTGTTCGGGTTCGAGTTTGGAATCATGTGTTTGGGTTCGAGTTTGGAATCATGTGTTCGGGTTTGGAATCATGTGTTCGGGTTTGGAATCATGTGTCCGGGTTCGGGTTTGGAATGACGTGTCCCGGTTTGGAATCATGTGTCCCGATTCGGGTTTGGAATCATGTGTTTGGGTTTGGAATCATGTGTCTGGGTTCGGGTTTGGAATCATGTGTCCGGGTTTGGATTTGGAATCATGTGTTTGGGTTTGAAATCATGTGTTCAGGTTTGCAATCATGTGTCTGGGTTCGGGTTTGGAATCATGTGTCCGGGTTTGGAAACATGCGTCTGGGTTCAAGTTTGGAATCATGTCTTCGGGTTTGGAATCATGTGTCTGGGTTCAGGTTTGGAATCATGTGTCTGGGTTCGGGTTTGGAATCATCTGTCCGGGTTTGGATTTGGAATCATGTGTCCGGGTCCAGGTTTAGAATCATGTGTCTGTTTTTCGGGTTTGGAATCATGTGTCTGGGATTGGAATCATGTGTTCGGATTCGGAATCATGTGTCCGGGTTTGGGTTTGGAATCATGTGTCCAGGTTTGGGTTTGGAATCATGTGTCCGGGTTTGGAATCATGTGTTCAGGTTTGGAATCATGTGTTCGGATTCGGAATCATGTGTCCGGGTTTGGGTTTGGAATCATGTGTCCAGGTTTGGGTTTGGAATCATGTGTCCGGGTTTGTAATCATGTGTTCAGGTTTGGAATCATGTGTCTGGGTTCGGGTTTGGAATCATGTGTCCGGGTTTGGAATCATGTGTCCGGGTTTGGAATCATGTGTTCGGGTTTGGAATCATGTGTTTGGGTTTCAAATCATGTATATCATTGAAATCATGTAAATCATGTAATCATATATATATATATAAACTTTTTTAGCAGAGACCCTAGGGAATAAAATGGCGGTTGTTGCAATTTTTTTATGTCACACAGTATTTGCGCAGCAATTTTCCAAACGTATTTTTAAAAAAAAAACAAAAAAAAAAAACACTTTCATGAATTAAAAAAACTTAAAAACACTAAAGTTGGCCCAATTTTATTGTAGAATGTAAAAGATGATGTTACACCGAATAAATAGATACCTAACATTATTAAAAACTAAAATTGCGCACGCTTGTGGAATGGCACCAAACTTCGGTACTTAAAAATCTCCATAGGCGAAGCGTTCATTTTTTTTTTTTTTTTTTTTTACAGGTTACCGGTTTAGAGTTACAGAGGAGGTCTTGCACTACAATTATTGCTCTCGCTCTAACGTTCGCGGCGATCCCTCACTCATGTGGGGTTTGAACATTGTTTACATAATGCGTTCGCATCTGTGTGTGAGCACGAGGGGACGGGGAGCACTTTAAAATATTATTTTTTATTGTTTATATTATTTAAAAAAAAAAATATTTTTACACTTTCCCTTTAAAAAAAAAAAAAAAATGGAATCCCTTTTATTCCTATTACAAGGAATGTAAAACATCCCAGTCGAATGCCCTGTACACACGATCGGACTTTCCGACAGAAAATGTGCGATCTGATCGTGTTGTCGGAAAATCCGACCGTGTGTGGGGCTCCATCTGACTTTATTTCCGTCTGAATTTCCGACGCACAAAGTTTGAGAGCTGGATCTAAAATTTTCCCACAACAAAATCCGATCGTTTAAATTCTGATCGTGTGTAGACGATTCCGACGGACAAAGTGCCACGCATGCTCAGAATAAATTACGAGACGAAAGCTATTGGCTACTGGCCCGTTCATAGTCCCGACGTACGTTTTGTACGTCACCTCGTTCTGAACGATCGGATTTTCCGACAACTTTGTGCGACCGTGTGTATGCAAGACTAGTTTGGGCCAAAATCTGTCAGGGAAAAAATCCGACGGATTTTGTTGTCGGAATGTCCGACCGTGTGTACAGGGCGTAATAGGAATAGTACGTGACAGGTCCTCTTTACAGCGAGATCTGGGGTCTATAAGACCCCTTTCACACTGGGGCGTTTTTCGGGCGTTTTTCAGGCGCTTTAGCGTTAAAAAAAAAAGCGCCTGTAAAGCGCTTGAAAGAAGCTGCAACTGCAATCCCAATGTAAAAGCCTGAGTGCTTTCACACCGAGATCTCTTTCACACTGAGATCTCTTTCACACTGGAGCGTTTTTCAGGCGCTTTAGCATTAAAAAAAGCGCCTGAAAGAAGCCGCAACTGCAATCCCAATGTAAAAGCCCGAGTGCTTTCACACCGAGGCGCTGCGCTGGCAGGGCGTCAAAAAAAGTCCTGCAAGCAGCTTCTTTGCAGCGCTTTTGGAGCGGTGAATACAACGCTCCTAAAGCGCCCCTTCCCATTGAAATCAATGAGAAGCGCCTGTAAAACGCCCGAAAAGTGCTATTGGCAGCAGCCTTTTGTGGGCGCTTTTAACCCTTTATTTGGCCACTAGCAGGGGTTAAAAGTGTCCCAATAACGCTCGAAAAACGCTGGTAAAGGGCTGCTAGTTTAAGCGGCGCTTTACGAGCGTTTTTCAGGCGCTGACATTGTGAAAGGGCTCTTAAAGCGGAGTTCCACCCTAAAGTGGACCTTCCGCTCATTGGAACCCTCCCCCCCTCCGGCGCCACAATTGGCACCTTTCAGGGGGGAGGGGGGTGCAGGTACCTGTACAGTACAGGTATCTGCACCCACTTCCGGCGTAGATTCTGCAGAAGCTACGCCCCTTTCCGCAGAATCTACGCCCCTTTCCGAAGGTCTCCCGCTGCCTGCTGGGAAACACACGGATCCCAGAGACAGCGGGGACCATCCTTATTGCGCAGCGCGACTCGCGCATGCGCAGTAGGGAACTGGGAAATGAAGCCGAAAGGCTCCACTTCCTGATTCCCATACCCAAGATGGCGTCGGCAGCACCCGAGAGACAATCGAGAGATCGGCTTCGGGTGCTGACATCGCGGGCGCGCTGGGCGGGTAAGTGTCCTTATTTTAAAAGTCAGAAGCTGCAGTATTTGTAGCTGCTGGCTTTAAAAAAAAACTCCTGCTTTAAAGCACTTGGGCTTTCACATTGGGATTGCAGATGAGGCTTCTTTCAAGCGCTTTACAGGCGCTTTTTTTTAACACTAAAGCGCCTGAAAAACGCCCTGGTGTGAAAGGGGTCTAGGTCAGTATAAGCTGGAAAGCCTGAGATCCGAAAAAACAAAAACAAAAAAACGATCTCAGCTTCCCAGCCAGAAAAAACGGCAGTGTTTACATCTGCCGGAGCAGGAAAGTGACGTCATAGCGTTGCGCCCCGGCCTCAGAAGGTCATAGAGATAGTCAGGGAGCATCTGGTCCTCGGTCAGCTCTATGGTAAACAGCCGCCACCAGCTAATTCATTCTCCGGCTTGCCAATCGCACAGGTCAGCTGGTAGTAGCACCGGAGGGCGGCGGGCTTAACAGCCGCTATGATTGTTTTTACATTGCCGGCAGAACAAGAAGATATCTGAACGATGCCGGCATCATTCGGGTATCTCCACTGAAAGCCCAGGACATCATGTGATGATGTCAATATGATGTCCAGCAGTATGGAAGTGGCTAAAACTTCAATGTAGGCTTCTAAATGAAATGAAATGAAAAGTAAAGTCAGGTGTGATCATTATATTTGATCAAAGAACGTGAGAAAACTGAGAGCCGAACAGGAAACAAAATACTACATAGCGAACACCTGCTGGAAGAGGGCGGGTAAGTAGGCTCCCGGGGTCACCTAGCCCACGTCTAAGCTAACGATACTCTAATGACCACACAGGGAGGTGTCACTAGAAGCGTTAGCCGCCTTAAGATTAGACATCGCAGATTTACAGCTGTCGCCGCCGGTCGAAAAAGAGATTCACCGACCAGCAGCCGCCACATGTTCTATGGAAGGAGTAAAGTCTTTAGCATCCAAATCCCTTAGCGCTCTTGAAAAAAAAAAAAAAAAAAAAAAAAACAGCAAACGTTATGACTTCAATAAAAATCAAGAACATTTCCAGAACCATTAGTACTCATTATGACCACAGGAAAAGTTTTCCACGAGCAGATGTATGCCAGTCACCGGCGTGGTCCAAGCACAAAAAAACATTGGCAGTCGTTTCAATAAGCGGCACGCTTGGACTTGCCTTCTCTGGCAGGGTCCCGGCGGAGCTCATTCCGAGCTTATTTTCTGAAAAAAAAAAAAGGTGAAGAACTGAAGGCTGGAGCCACAGCAAACTGCAGACGGTTGCCAGGAGCAGAATGAGGTCAGCACATGCAGCGCGGTGTCAGGAGGCCTGCGCGCTGTACGCTCAGAGTCAGACGCTGGCTTCGTGTCATCCTCTCCCCGGTGGAAGCAAAGCTGCTGAAACGAGCAATGGAGCTGGGTTCTGTCATCGCGTATTACGAATTATGGCCGCCCCCTGGCCAAGGTTTCACAGCGCAACCCGCCGACACATAAGCAGAAGACGCAACCTGTGGCAGAGTTTATTTTATTTATTTTATTCATGTCGGGCCAACTCATTCTGCAGCACAGAAAACTATTCACACCAGGTCTTACCTCCAATGGTGGAGATAGGTCTTTGTCAACCCCTGAGGAACCCTGGAAATAGGGGGAACTTCACCCTCCCCGTCAACTTTATGTCATTCACCTTCTGCCCCCCTCCTTAGAAAGAACCATCTCCGATGGTGGAGATAGGACTTTCTCAAACTTTTTACCCCTGAGGAATCCTGGAAATAGGTGGAACTTCACCCTCCCCATCAACTTTATGTCACTCACCTTCTGCCCCCCTCCTTAGAAAGAACCATCTCCGATGGTGGAGATAGGACTTTCCCAACCTTTTCACCCCTGAGGAATCCTGGAAATAGGTGGAACTTCACCCTCCCGGTCAACTTCATGTCATTCCCCTTCTGCCCCGCTCCTTAGAAGGAACCATCTCCGATGGTGGAGATAGGACTTTCCCAACCTTTTCACCCCTGAGGAACCCTGGAAATAGGTGGAACTTCACCTTCTGCCCCCTCCTTAGAAAGAACCATCTCCGATAGTGGAGATAGGACTTTCTCAACCTTTTCACCCCTGAGGAACCCTGGAAATAGGTGGAACTTCACCCTCCCGGTCAACTTCATGTCATTCCCCTTCTGCCCCGCTCCTTAGAAAGAACCATCTCCGATGGTGGAGATAGGACTTTCTCAAACTTTTTACCCCTGAGGAATCCTGGAAATAGGTGGAACTTCATCCTCCCCATCAACTTTATGTCACTCACCTTCTGCCCCCCTCCTTAGAAAGAACCATCTCCGATGGTGGAGATAGGACTTTCCCAACCTTTTCACCCCTGAGAAACCCTGGAAATAGGTGGAACTTCACCTTCTGCCCCCTCCTTAGAAAGAACCATCTCCGATAGTGGAGATAGGACTTTCTCAACCTTTTTACCCCTGAGGAACCCTGGAAATAGATGGAACTTCACCTTTCCCATCAACTTTATGTCATTCACCTTCTGCCCACCTCCTTAGACAGAACCATCTCCGGTGGTGGAGATAAGACTTTCTCAACCGTTTTACCGTATACTGGAAGTAGGCAGAACTTCACCTTTCCCGTCAACTTTATGTCATTCACCTTTTGCCCCCCTTCTTAGACAGAACTGGATATTTTTTATCCACTTGCATGCATGCGGGTGGCTCCTGTACAGGCACAGCAACGTACCTGTACATCGCTGTCAGTTTCCGGGTACAGGGCGCATGTGCCCCCGCCTGCCTACTCCCTACTTCCTCTTTGATTCCCTGCAAAGGTAAAGAATAATGGACTACTATGCATCGCATAATAGCCCATTATGTGTCACTTACCTGACACAGGAGCCAGCGAAGTCACCGCTGTCCCCTGTAGTTCTGAGCGTCCATCTTCTTGGTGGGTCTTGCTGCTCCGGCGCTGTGATTCGCCGGAGCAGCGATGACGTCACTCCCGGGCATGCGCACGGCAGCCGACACTCGCGGCATATCGCCGCGATCTGCGGCTTACCCAGTGCGCCTGCGCATGTGCCGTAGACAGCGATGGCTGTTTTCAGGTAAATATCTCCTAAACCGTATAGGTTTAGGAGATATTTCTTGGACCTACAGGTAAGCCTTAATCTAGGCTTACCTGTAGGTCAACGTGGTTTGTAAGGGTTTACAACCACTTTAAGCACACAATTAACCCCTTGACTACCCAAAATGTTAACTCCTTCCTAGCCAGTGTCATTAGTGCAGTGACAGTGTATAGTATTAGCACTGATCATTGTATTAGGGTCACTGGAGATGTCAGTGACAGTTAGTCAGTTACCCGCCAGTGTCAGTTAGTGTCAGATGTATGTATGTGTGTGTGTGTATATATATATATATATATATATATATATATATATATATATATATATATATATATATATATATGTATGTATGTGTGTGTGTGTATATATATATATATATATATATATATATATATGTGTGTATATATATATATATATGTGTATATATATATATATATATATATATATATATATATATATATAAAAATAAATATATATATAAAAATTCCAGTATACATACCATCATTTGTAGATGCTATAACTTTCACGCAAACCAATCAATGTACGCTATTGGGATTTTTTCTTTATCAAAGAATTGTACATTTCTGAAGAAAATTTACTTTTATTTTTATTTTTTTAAATGATTGCATATGTTTTATAGCAGAAAGTAAAAAATACAATATATTTATAAGAATTTGTTATTTACAATTGTTGATAAGAAGATTTATAATAAGAAGATAAGATTTGTTTATAAAAAAAAAGGATTTGTTTTGAAAGAAAAGAGATTTTTTTATAAAAAAAAAAAAAAATTGTTAAAAAAAAAAAGTGATTTGTTTATAAAAAAAAAAAACAGCTTTGTTTATGAAAACGATATTTGCTTATAAAAGAACAAAACTGTTTATAAGAAAAAACTGAGATTTGTTTATAAAAAACAAAACAAAACAGATTTGTGTTTATCAGAAAAGAACAGATATTTGTTTACAAAAAGAAAAACACATATTTAAAAAAAAAACCACCCAGTGATTTAATAAAAAAGAGATTTGTTTATAAAAGAACAGTTTTGTTAAAAAAACAAACAAAACAAAAACAAAAACATATTTGTTTAATAAAAAAAAACAGAGATTTGTTTATTTAAAAAAAATAAAAAAGATTTGTTTATAAAAAAAAAGATTTGTTTATTAAAAATAAACAAAAACAAAGATTTGTTTTTTTTAAAACACAGACATTTTTATTATAAAAAACAGAGATTTGTTTATAAAAAAACCCCCCAAAAAATACAATTATTTAGTAAACAATGAAAAAATACACACACATACCCCTCAAGACACGATCGACTTCTGAATGACAAAGATGAAGATGTACTACAAGGGAATCTGCCACAGTAAACGTATTAAACCCAGTGAAGAAACACTTCATTATGAAGTAGAATTAGCACTTGTGGGCGATTTAATGTGACACCGCCATGTTACATATTGCCGCTGCTGATTTGCAAACTTGATATTTTTCACATTGTCACTCGGCGAACAACCAGGAAAATGTGAGGGGGTGTTAAACTGACATGTTTGAAATCATAGTCTAAAACAAAGAGGTTTCAAAAGTAGAGAAAAAAAATAAAAGATGCAACAAGAGGATTATAACCAGCATGGAGGTATTAGGGGAGAGCATTTATGGAATGAGAACGTAAATGTTAATAAACCTATGCCGGTAAAAATGTCCCATTATACCTTATCGTCTTGCTTCTTTCCTGCACCCTTTTAACATGCAACCATCCTTTCCAGCAAAATTGGCTTCGTAAAGCATGGTGTTCCTAACTGCCCCCTCCCAGGGTGTTTTCACTGCCTTGCAAGGGTCCCCCTAGAATCATACTTGCCAACTGTCCCGGATTTGCTGGGACAGTCCCGCTTTTTACCATGCTGTCCGTGTCCTGAACAGATTTCCCGGAATCTGGGGGTCTTTGGTAGGCTTCATGTACATGGACAAAAATAGGCTATGAGCTGTGATTTTATTCCACCACCACCCCCCTGACCGTCTAGCCACGAAGTAACATGGCCAGTGGCACGTTGATACAAAGTGGCCGGTGCCGCAGTTCTGATGCGACGTGGCAAAATGATACAACAGGTTGTGTTCGGCGGCAGTACTATACCGAACGCCACAGATTGTATACATTTGGCCCTGAAGCACCACAACCGCAACAGTGTGTAATAACATTGGGTTTGGCACAGTACCGCCACCAAAACGCAACCCATTCAAGTGAAAGGTGCCGTGCCGCAACTGCATACCAAATGCAGTATTTCAATAAAAATTCCCCAATTGGCTGTAAAAATACATAAATAAAAGTATTTAAGAGGTGGTGGTATCACCTTCAAAATGCCTGGAAACCGCTGCCCTTCTCATTGTGCCCACACCGGTTGTAAGCTTAGGGCATGCAAGCGCAGTGTTGCCGGGGTCCATAGCAATGTGTCTCCTTGGGCTGCCATGCTAGGGGCATGCATGTGCAGTGTGGCAGGGGGTCCTTTTCAGTGCCCCCACTTGGGTGGCAGACAAGCGCACTGTGGCCAGGGTCCTTACAATGTGCCCCCCTTGGGTTGTCATACTAGGGACATGCAGGTGCAGTGTGGCAGAAAGTCCTTTTCATTGCACCCACATGGGTGGCAGGCAAGCGCACTGTGGCCAGGGTCCTTACAATGTGCCCCCCCCCTTGGGCTGCTATGCTAGGAACATGCATGTGCAGTGTGGCAGGGGGTACTTTTCATTGTGCCCACTTGGGTGGCAGGCAAGCGCACTGTGGCCAGAGTCCTTACAATGTGCCCCCCTTGGGCTGCCATGCTAGGGACATGCTTGCGCAGTGTGGCTGGGGTACTTATTGTGCTTAGGGCACACATGAGTTGTATGCCGGCTGGGCAAATTGCAGTGGGGGCTGGTGCTCAATATTTTTTAGGGGGGGGGAATGGCAAAAAAACCTGAACCCCTCCCTCCCACTCCTGCCCCCCCCCCCCCTGCGGGATGGACAAGTAGGTGGCGATTAGTAGCCTTACCTTAGGAGGCCGATGACGAGGCGATGCTGGATCCTGGGTACGGCTCCTGGAAGAGGCTGTTGCTGCCCCTCTACCCGCTGCTCCTCGCTCCAGCTGGGAGGGAAGAGCCAGGGCCGTTGCTTCTCCTCCCGAACAGGAAGTGGGTCCAGACACCCTAAGACTCCCTGGCCAATTGGTTCTCGGGACCCCCTTCCTGATCGGCTGGGAGGAGAAACCGGAAGACATTCGCGAATATTAATTCACTAATGTCACACAACTGGGTGGGCTCAGGGTACAGTTCTATGCGCCCCGAGCCCACCCTTTTTTGAAGCCAATTAGAGCCTTCGGTGCCCTGCATGTAGATCAGGGACAGGGCGCGTGGATAAGGGTGGCGGCTGCCACTGGCAAGGTGTCATAACGCTTGTAGCATGAGCACCCCGACCAGAAGTTCAGAGAAGCAGCACTGAGCAACCTGGAGCCTGCAGAAGTGAACATCAACAGATGAAAGCATTGAGCGCAAAACTGAAGCAAAAAGAAAAAAAAATGGTGGGGCATGTACAACTGCTTGCTATACTGTAATGTATTACATTATATAATGCATACTTTAGAATGCACACAAGTAAATCTTCAGTGGGGTTGGATAAAACATACAGTAACTACTGTACATGGTAGACACCTTTTCTTTGTGCCCTTGTGATGATTGCCCTAGATGAGGTGCAGACCACACAAAGGGGCCTACTTCCATAAAAATGTGCTGGCCATTGTGACTAAACTCCATAAGGTGGCTAATAAATGTATTTCCTATGGTCATCAGCTCCATCTAGTGGCCATAATGTGGAACTTCCCTGAAATACCTCAATCAAATACCACATTATGGCCACTAGGTGGAGCTAACGATCACAGCGAAAAATTATATTAGACACGTTAGTACTGTGGTGCTTGCACAGAAAATCTTTTTATAAATAGACCCCTCAGTATGGATGGGCCCGGATGCTTTCAAAACATCGACACAGCCAAATCAATGCCCTCTTCGGGCCCTGTGTGTAAGGCCTCATTCACACTTATGGCTACAGTTACCACCCCGCCACACACACACACACAATGTAAAGGCAGCCTTATGGGGATTAGGGTTGCCCCCTGTCTGGGATTCACCCGGACAGATCAGATTTTGAGTCATGTGTTAGGGTTTCAGTCCACCTGAAAACCGTACACAATATTCACACAGGAACAGGGCCCTATAGGAGGGTGAGGAGGCACTATGTACGCCACATTATTCTCTTTGGAGCGCCCAAAGGCGTCCCGGTGTTGTGTCGAATACTGTCCCCCGTCGGATAGTGTCCGCCCTGTACTGCGCTTGCACAGTACGGAAGAGGAGGAGAAGGAGACGCTGAAAGTCTCCGAAGATGAACGGGGCCTGCACTCCAGGTCCAGAGTCCAGGTTCAAGCCCCACCATCCAAGTGGACATGCCAGAAGCGCGGCGAGCGAAGAGAGCCCCCAAGGGACCCTGTCACTAAGTGCTACCGTATGTCCACTTGGATGGTGGGGCTTGAACCTGGACTCAGTGCGCAGGAGCCATTCATCTTCGGAGACTTTTGGAGTCTCCTTATCCTCCATACTGCGCAAGTGCTGCGCCTGCACAGTACGCGGCGGACACTATCCGATGGGGGGACAGTTTTTTGCAGAACACCGGGTCTGTTACAATCCTATAATTTATGTTAAAAAAAATATTTTCACTGTGCACCGCTAAGGTGTTCGGGTTTGACTTGAATAAAAAGTGGCAACCCTAATGGAGGTATAGCAGCCGTTTCCATCTTGAAGTTTGCCCCATCCATTGGGCTGGAAGTCGGCTCAGCCAGTAGCAGGCTGTGGATAGTTCCCTGGGTGTTTCTGCCCTGCATTTTTACACCTGCAGTGTCCCGAGGAGGAAAACCCGGACACTGTATTCAGACCGGGCTGTGGTTCCCCAAGTAACCAAGATAGTCACACAGAACTCTGCTGCCAACGGGGAGCTGCGGGTGGCTGTCTGGGGGGCAAGTTCAACATTACTGGGGGGGGGCAGGGCGATGATGTCAGCAAGAGCAATTTGGCTACACCCACTGCTCGCTGCGTCACACTATGCCCACGCTATTACCTACTGTCCTTAGGGAACCCAATGGTGTCCCAGGCTGCTAAAGTGTTCGGGTTTGGCTTGAAGCAAAAAGTGGCAACCCTGAGCTCATCTGGTTCTCTTGACTCACTTAGCCTAAATCACAGTGCCCTGTTGCACGGCCTACTCCTGGCCTCTGGATATGGATTCACGCCAATAGGAGCCCACCTGACTCCTGGAACGAGACATCTTGTCTCCTGGCTACTGGCTGGGGTACCTCTGACCCCTGGGTGAGACCTTCTGTCTCCAATATGGGAGCAGTCTCCAAACTGGGAGCCCTGAGCTTAGGCTTGAGTATATAACGATATATATGCCTGTGTACTCAGAAAGGCACCTGGTAAAATCCAGACACGGGATTGAAGGTTCTGTCCCACCTGAGACACTTTGGAACCTTCAAGCTCCAGGCCCTGATTCAGGTTTACAAAATCCAGAGAAAGCCCAAAACACAGATTCCTCTGCTCAGAAACGAAAGTCTTGAACCTTGCATTTAAGGGGGTTGTATACCCTATAATAAGGCTTACCTGTAGGTAAAATTAATATCGCCTAAATCTCAGGACAGGTCAGGGATAAAGTTGTGGAGAAGTATAAAGCAGGGTTAGGTTATAAAAAAATATCCCAAGCTTTGAACATCTCACGGAGCTCTGTTCAATCCATCATCCGAAAATGGAAAGAGTATGGGCACAACTGCAAACCTACCAAGACATGACCGTCCACCTAAACTGACCGGCCGGGCAAGGAGAGCATTCATCAGAGAAGAGCCAAGAGGCCCATGGTAACTCTGGAAGAGCTGCAGAGATCCACAGCTCAGGTGGGAGAATCTGTCCACAGGACACCTATTAGTCGTGCTCTCCCCAAATCTGGTCTTTATGGAAGAGTGGCAAGAAGAAAGACATTGGTGAGAGAAAGTCATAAGATGTCCTGTTTGTAGTTTGCAAGAAGCCATGTGGGGGACACAGAAAACATGTGGAAGAAGGTGCTCTGGTCAGATGAGACCAAAATTGAACTTGTCCTAAAAGCAAAACGCTATGTGTGGCAGAAAACTAACACTGCACATCACCCTGAACACACCATGCCCACTGTGAAACATGGTGGTGGCAGCATGATGTTGTGGGGATGCTTTTCTTCAGCAGGGACAGGGAAGCTGGTCAGAGTTGATGGGAAGATGAATGGAGCCAAATACAGGGCTGTTAGTGTCTGCAAAAGACTTGAGACTGGGGCGGAGGTTCACCTTTCAGCAGGACAACAACCCGAAACATACAGCCAGAACTACAATGGAATGGTTTAGATCAAAGTATATTCATGTGTTAGAATGGCCCAGTCACAGTCCAGACCTAAATCTAATTGGAAATCTGTGGCAAGACTTGAAAAATTGCTGTTCACAGACGCTCTCCATCCAATCTGACAGAGCTTAAGTAAAAATGTCCCTCTCCAGATGTGCAAAGCTGGTAGAGACACCCCCAAAAGGACTTGCAGCTGTAATTGCAGTGAAAGGGGGTTCTACAAAGTATTGACTCCGGGGGGCGCCATACAAATGCCCCCCCCCCCCCACTTTTCACATATTTATTTGTAAAAAAACATTTGAAAACCACTTTGTGTTGGTCTATCACATAAAATGACAATAAAATGCATTTACGTTTTTGGTTGTAACATGACAAAATGTGGAAAGGGGTATGAATACTTTTTCAAGGCACTGTATTTATAGAGTCGCAGGGCCTTGCACTGTCACATCGGGTATACGTACTCACATCATGTAGCAGTTTTTCTGCGTTCGGGGAAATGCTCTTGCATGTGAGGCCATATACGTCCGATCTTACACCGTACACCAGGAGGTCTCAAGCTGGCGGCCCTCCAGCTGTTTTGCGAAACTACAAGTCCCATCGTGCCTCTGCCTGAGGGAGACATGCTTGTAACGGTCAGCCTTGCAATGCCTCATGGGACTAGTAGTTTTTCGCAAAAAACAGCTGGAGGGCTGCCAGTTTGAGACCCCTGCTGTACGCGGCCTCGTCTGGATATGAAGGTGTATATATTAATTCTCTAAAGCCATTTCACATACCATTATAATATAAAGCCATTTTCACAAAATGGCAAAACAGCTGGAGGGCCGCCAGTTTGAGGGCCGCCAGTTTGAGACCCCTGCCGTACACGGCCCTCGTCTGGATATGAAGGTGTATATATTAATTACTCTAAAGCCATTTCACATACCATTATAATATAAAGCCATTTCACATACCATTATAATATAAAGCCATTTCACAAAATGGCAAAACAGCTGGAGGGCCGCCAGCTTGAGACCCCTGCCATACACGGCCTCATCTGAATATTTAGGTATATATTAATACTCTAAAGCCATTTCACATACTACTAACATCCGGCCCAGCTGGCCCTCCCTGTTTACTCCAGCCATGGAAACCATCTTTATTTTCGAACCACCTTGTCCTCCCCGGGGGCCCCCCAATATGTCGAACCCATCAGGTGTTTGCCATCCCTTATTAGAAAGTAAAAAACAGGATTCAGATCTGTTCCATTAATTAGACCTCAAAACCCGGCCGTTTAAAATTCCAGGTGTGCGCGAGGAGGAAGAATCGAGGACTGTACTGATTCCTTGCAGCGATCGGCCCCAGAGGCGGCAGAACGGCCGCTAAAACCGCCATCAGCCGGCATTTCCCTGAACGCCTAATTACCAGCCAGGCTGACAGCGCTGCCTCTCCATGGGGGGGCCCCTGCTATGGCCTGAAAACACGGCGAATGAGACAGAGTGGGGGTCTCGCAGGGAAATCAATGCCATTCCCGGCTCTCCTGTGTGGCGGTGCTCTGGCGGAGGAAGGCTTTATTAACGCACACATTTGTACAACTTCTAGAGGCTCCCAGCATTTTATTCCCCTCTGCTAAAAAAAAAAAAATAAAAAAATAAAAAAAACACACAAAAAAACGTACTGCGGGAGAAAGATTTAATGGAAAAGAAAAAAAAAAAAAGAAGACTGCCACCATTAGAGCCAAAATAACAGGAGGAGACGCGCACAGCACGTGGTGCAACGAGCGCCATCGATTCTTCGCTGGAACGAGGCCAGAACACAACGCAGCTTCTTTAATAAGGCAAGAATCAATGTGCGGAGATCCACCTCTGTCTATCACTATTCCCCCCTTTGCTGATCCAGACGTCGCAAACTGAAATCCGATTGGTTGCTGTTGGTAACCATCCTTTGAACACCATGGCTGCTCTTTACGCTAACTTAGGTCTCATTATGCACCTAAACAGGTGGAAGCAACGGGCAGCCGAGCCGTGGGTTTAGGCCCCGTTCACACTTGGCGATTTGAAATCGAGGGCGGAATCGCTGCGATCCTTCCCTCAATACCAAATCATCCGGCAATGGCTGCTAAATGCGCAACGCGTGTTTGGGTGCCATTCACTTTAAATGGCACCCCAAAACGCGAGATGCGATTTTGCCATGATTGCTGTGAGACAATCGCGGCAAAACGCTCATTTAAAAATTGGGTGAAGCTTGTCGACCCCAAAAAAGGAGCTTCTTTTGGGCGACAAATGCACATAGGGCTGCCCACTGAAGTAAATGCAGGGCTGCGGTAAGAAAGCAAAGGGCCCCCATACAGACAACCTGACATGGGATCCCATACAGACAACCTGACATGGGATCCCATACAGACAACCTGACATGGGATCCCATACAGACAACCTGACATGGGGCCCCATAAAGACATCCTGACATGGGGCCCCATACAGACATCCTGACATGGGGCCCCATACAGACAACTTGACAAGGGGCCTCATACAGACAACCTGACACCAGGCCCCATACAGACAACTTGACAAGGGGCCCCATACAGACAATCTGACAATGGGACCCCATACAGACTATCTGAAACAGGGCCCCATATGGACAACCTGATAAGGGGACTCATACAACCTGACTTGGGGCCCCATACAGACAACCTGATACGGGGCCCCATACAGACAACCTGATACGGGGCCCCATACAGACAACCTGACACTGGGCCCCATACAGACAACCTGACAAGGGGCCCCATACAGACAACCTGACAAGAGGCCCCAAACAGATAATCTGACATGGGACTCCATACAGACAACTTGACAATGGGCCCCAAAACAGACAACCTGACATGGGTCCCATACAATCTGACATGGGGCCCCATACAGACATCCTGACACGGGGCCCCATAAAGACATCCTGACACGGGGCCCCATACAGACAACCTGACACTGGGCCCCATACAGACAACTTGACAAGGGGCCTCATACAGACAACTTGATAAGGGGCCTCATACAGACAACCTGACACTGGGCCCCATACAGACACCTTGACAAGGGGCCTCATACAGACACCTTGACAAGGGGCCTCATACAGACAACTTGACAAGGGGCCCCATACAGACACCTTGACAAGGGGCCTCATACAGACAACTTGACAAGGGGCCCCATACAGACAACCTGACATGGGGGCCCCATACAGCCAATGCTCCAGTTATGAATGAACACAGTGAGTGATCGGTACCGATCACGCATTGCGTTAATTCAGGACAGGAAGGGTCTGGTAAGAATGATATCTTTACCGGACCTTTCCCCACTCTCAATCTTGAAGGATTTTGTTGCTTGCTTGCAGCTGCTGACGAGAAGAAGAGGAGGGAAGCCGGAAGCTCTGCGGGGGCACACAGGGGGGCCTGGGCAGCAGGGGGAAACAATGGTGCACAGGGAGGGTGATTGGTGTGGTGGGGGCAATTAGTGGAACCAATCCATTGTATGGCTCTCTCTCTGCAGCAGCTGCAAGCCAATAGGAGTGACAGGCGAAGAAACCAGCTTTCAGATGCTGAAGAGAGAGCCATATGGGGAACTTGGTTCCAGTAAATGGCCTCCTGCAGCACCGATCACCTTCCCTACCCACATCCAATTCACCCAGTTACCTAGGCCCCTCTGTAAAGGAGTACTGGTGGTACCCCCTTATCTACGGCCCTGGCCCTATGAGCGATAGGTGGATTTGTGTAAAAATCGCAGACACAAAATTGTGTTCCGCAGGCAGTATTGCCACCCAAGCGGGGACCCATGCAAGTGAATCAAAGCAAAAAGTACTGTAGGACACCAGCAAACCGAGGACCTTCAGAACTGGTCCAAAGCTTTATTCAGCAATCACATCATAAATACAAAACAAAGTTTCAGAGCCTCGCAGGACTCCTTCATCGGGTATGTGACCCCTGCGACAAAGCACGTGTAATGAACACGATTGCAAACCATTGCTGTTGGCTTTCAAGGATTAAAAGAGGGGTTCACGGGGCGACGTATGGGCTCTGAACCGCCTGTCAAATGTGCAGTGGATCCCTTTTCAGAGGGATGGCAATGGCAGCTTCGTGTGTAAACGAGCCCTTACAGATGCTCCAGATGATCTGGCAATAACAATATAAAGGCTTAAAGAGCAGCTGCAGCCAAAATGTTGAGTGGAGAGGGAGTAGAACACCTGTCAGAATGCTTATGTCAGGAATTAACAGCAAGGATGTCCAAATCTGCGTAACTTCACTAGGAAACTGGACCCGACCATAAATATCGATGGGGAATACAGGAAAGCAGGGTAAAAGTGGAGTTACAGGGATCATATGGGAAGGGGTAACTAAAACTGAGATCAGCAAGAAGGGGGAGTAGGAATAAGTAGGAATAAGGCAGCAGGGTGTGGGGTAAAGGTGAAAGGCAGAGAGCATAATCAAAGAGTAGGAAGAAGATAACAGCTAGCAGTATCTGGCAGCAAGCAAAACACTGGAGCAAGGTGTAAATACCCTCCCAGCAGCCAGCACCAGGTGAAACCGATTACTGGGATCTGCTGGCTGCTGGGAGACACCCGCTCTTGGACACTGGAACTACAAATGTCTCTTCTGTAAAGCACATTGCCACCAAATGGTGATCCAGGCCCTGGTCCTTATCCACCAATCGAGGGGTATTGATTGGGCCTAATGATTTAGCCTTGGCAGTTCTATGGCAAATGCAGGGGCCCCCCAAGGGACAATAACCTCCCTAGCTGAGAAATCCAAGTAATATCACCAAGAAGAGTGCCAGACATCTATTGTGACTAGTAAAACTTCCTCCCTGACACTTTCTTTGACATTTTGAGTAGAGTCCTTAGGGCAGTGGTCATCAACCCTGTCCTCAGGACCCACTAACAGGCCAGGTTTTATGTATTCCCTTGGGGAGATGCAGACTAAAATACTGCAATCACTGAGCAGCAAATGATCTCACCTGTGATGTATTCCAGTTATCTTGCAAACCTGGCCTGTTAGTGGGCCCTGAGGACAGGGTTGACGACCACTGCCTTAGGGCTTGGTCATTTTTACCTCAAAGCCCTTATGTAGGGAGATTGTTGTGTTGGATACCTTTTATTTTCCTTTACCTTTTTGTTTATCATTAATAAATTAATTGCTCCAAAAAAAACTAAAAAACAAAGGTGTTGGACTTGAATTTTTGTCCGTCAATCGAGGGTTATTGGTTGACATTGATGACTTAACCTCAGCACTTTTAGCATAAATGCAGAGGCCCCTCAAGGACCAATGGCCTTCCCAACTTGAACGTCCAAGTGAAATAAACAAGCAAAGCACCAATCTTCTGTTGTGACTAGATATGCCGCGTACACACGGTCAGATTGTCCGGTGTACTTAGTCCGCCGAAATGCATTTCAGCGGACAATTCGATCGTGTGTGGGCTTCAGCGGACTTTTCCAGCGTGAAGTCCGGCGGACTAAGAAAGTATTTTTGCACTCCAATCTTCCCTTCGGACTTGGGTTTCAGTGGACAATACGTTCGTCAGTATGCTAGTACGGCGGACTAAGAATGACACATGCTCAGAAGCAAGTACGAAAAAGGAAGCTATTGGCTACTGGCTATTGAACCTCCTTTTTCTAGTCCCGTCGTACGTGCTGTACGTCATCGCGCTAGCAAACGCTGGACTTTCTGTGTGTTCGTGTGTGTCCAAGTCCATTCGGTAGAAAGTCCGCCGGATTATCCGTCGGATTGTATGTCGGACTAGGTACGCCAGACAATTTGATCGTGTGTACGCCGCATAATACTCCTTCCTTGAGATTTTGGAGAGAGTCCTAAAAGAAGGTTGGTCATTTTTCCACTTAAGTGGGATTGTTGGCCTCCAAAATGTTTGAATGCTTTTACCTTCCTTCTGTTTCAGTTTTATCAACAATAAATGATTATGGACTCTTAAGATGACCACCTTGTGCTCTTCTTGTCGATTTCACTTTTTTAAATTGCTGTCTGTGCCCCTGTTAAGGGGATACTTGTCCTGGTGACCATTATCAAAGAGAGCAAAAGTTGTGGAAAATTCCAACTTTTGGGTTGTCACCAAAGCTGGAATAGAAGGGAAATCTTCCAGTGGGGACACTAGTTATGGTGACCCTGGTGAACCCTCACTTATGATGATTATCCAACTAGTTTTCTCAGGAGGCATCAGCTTCAACACAGCATCCGGATGCAAGTGGACCAGGTGGCTCATCATCATAAGCAAGAATGATGTCTTCTCTGTTCCTGAAGCCACCTGTAATATGCGAATCACATATTGCAGAAGACAACAGTTTCAACACAGCGGCTGGAGGAGGGTGGTTTAGGCAGCGTATCCACATAGACAAGAATGATGTACTCTGATCCTGAAGCCTCTTGGGATATGAACGTCACATATTTTAGGAAGTAGCAGTTTTAAAACAGTAGACAAGAAGGGCAGACCAGGCAGGAAAGATGTGTACTGTGTTCCTGAAGCCTCCTGAGATATACACACCACATGTCCCAGGAATCACCAGCTTCAACACAGAGGCCAGAGGAGGGCTGAGGAGGCAGTGTATCATCATAAGCGAGAATGATGTCTTCTCTGCTCTTGGAGCCTCCTGAGGAATGCATACAATGTGCCCCAGGAGGCATCAGCTTTAACACAGTGGCTGAAGGTAGGCAGAACAGATGGCACATCATCATAAGTGATAATAACGTCTGCTTGTGAAGCATCCTGAGATATGCATGTCACATATGCCAGGAAAAACAAGTTTTAAAACAGTAGGCATAGTTGCCAACAGTCCCGATTTTTCCAGGACAATCCCGATTTTGGGAACCTCGTCCTGATCAGAGGCTGTCCCGTTGCGGGACTTTGCCTTTTGTCCATGGAAAAACGGGAATTTTTGGCTCTGCAGCAGTTCTGGATCCTGGGTCCAACAAAATGGCTGCCGGCGCCGCCACGAGAGCTTTCCCCTTGTGTTCAGCTACATCTCCTCTCGTTCCTCATGTTTGGTGAAGAGGGGAGGGGCCGATCCGTGCAGCCAATAAATCGGCTTTTCTCTTCACAATTCTCCAGCTGCCCCTCCCCTCTCCACTGAACACGAGGAACGAGAGGAGATGTAGCTAGACTGCAGCCAACACTCCGTCTGCAGCCAACACTCCGCTGGGGACACTGATTTAAGAGGCACTCCGCTGGGGGCACTGATTTAAGAGGCACTCCACTGGGGACACCTGATGTAAAAGGCACTCCGCTGGGGAAACTGACCGCTGGGGACACCTGATGAAATGATGTAATTTTAGATGTAATAATAATAACATTACATTTAAACATTACATTTAAAAATTACACTGAAGTAAGGAGGGCTCTGTTGCTGGGGAACACAGATCTGTAAGGAGGGCTCCACTGATGGGAGACACCAGATGTAAAGGAGGGTTCTGCTGCTGGGGACACCAGATGTAAAGGAGGGCTCCGCTGCCGAGGACACCAGATATAAATGAAGGCTCCACTGCCGAGGACACCGGATGTAAAGGAGGGCTCCGCTGCCGAGGACACCAGATATAAATGAAGGCTCCACTACCGGGGACACCAGATGTAAAGGAGTGCTCCACTTCCGGGGACACCAAATTTACAGGATGGCTCCGCTGCCGGGGACACCAGATGTGAAGGAGAGCTCCACTGCCGGGGACACCAGATGTAAAGGAGGGCTCCGCTGCTGGGGGCACCAGATGTAAAGGAGGGCTACGTTGCTGGGGACACCAGATGTAAGGAGGGGCTCCACTGCCAGGGACACAGATCTGTAAGGAGGGCCTCTGCTTCTGGGGTCACCTGATGTAAGGACGGACTCTGTTGGGGGCACCTGATGGCATCTGGTGGCAGGCAACATTGCAGGTGACACGCTCAGGGGTCCCACTGATTCTGACTTATGGTGAATTGAATGATTTCATTCTATATTACAATGTAATAATAGTAATAATGTGCTTCAATCATCCTGACACCACAACAACCATGGTGCTGGGATGATTGAAGCGCTAACACCAAGTGTTTGGAGTATCTTTATGTGCCGATTTGTTAAACTCTAGAGTACACATTTCTATTGTGGTGTAGGATCTGGGCCTGCTGTCCCTCCATCCCTCTTTCCTTCCTTCTCTCTCCTTCCCTCCTTCCTTCCTTCTTTCTCTCTTCCTCCCTCCCTCTTTTCCCCTTTCTTTCTCCATCCCTCATTCATCTCAGACTCTAACCACACCCCCATTTGAACCACGCCCATAGAAGCCACCCCCACTATTCACATAAACCACACCCATTTTTCTGCGCGACGCACTGCGCGCACCACTTTTTTCTTTTTTGCTATGTCACACCTACAAAGCGCATTTTTTACAATGTTGGCAACTATACAGTAAATGAAGTGGTGCAGAACAAGCAGGAAAGATATATACTCTGCTCCTGAAGCCTCCTGAGATGTACACACAATGTATCCCAGGAGGCATCAGCTTCAACACAAACACCAAAGGAATTCAAAACAGGGGGTACATCTTTAAATATGATAATGATGTATCCTCTGCTCTTGAAGCCTCCTGGGATATATATGCTACATATCTCAGGAAGCACTAACTTCAACACAACAACTGGGGTAAGATGGACCAATTGCATACCTTCCAACTTTTTGAGATGGAAATGAGGGACACCTATCAGCAAAAGTATGCAGGCATAGGACACACCCCTTGTCACACCCCCTTAAAGGGGAATTGTACAAAAAAACAAGTCTGGTTAAACCCACAAGTGCTTTTTTTTTACCACTACTATTCCTTTATATTGGCTTTTGGAATTTACAAATGCAGCAATTTAGAAATCAGATGCAAGGTTTAGTGCTGGAAAAACCCTTTTTGATTGATAAAAAGTGCATTTTATTAACATCTATATAGATCAGACCAAAATGAGGGACAAATAAGAAGTAATGAGGGACATTGCTCCAAATCAGGGACAGTCCCTTGAAATTAGGGACAGTTGGGAGCTATGCATTTGGCACATCATTATAAGTGAGAATGACGTATCCTCTGCCTGGGAAGCCTCCTGGGATTTGTAAAGCACATATCTCAGGAGGCACCTGCTTTAGCTCAGTGGTCAGAGAAAGGCGATCGATGGAACATATAATTATAGGTGTGAATGATGTCTCCTCTGCTCCTGAAGGCTCCTAGGATATGAACACAACATGTGCTAAGAGACACCATCTTCAGCACAGAAGCTGGAAAGAGTGGACTTGGTGGTGTGCCATCATAGGCAAGAATGATGTCTCCTCTGCTTCTGAAGCCTCCCCCAGGAGGACGGACAGGGTGAAATTTCATCATAGGTGAGAATGATGCCTATCCCAGGAAGCATCAGGTGCAGAGGAGACAACTTACATATTCCAGGAGGCATCAGCTTCAACACAGAAGCTGGAGAGTGGACAAGGTAGTGTGTCATCATAGTTGAGAATGATGTTTGCTCTGCTTCTGAAGACTTCTCCAGGAGGTTGGACCAATATAGGTGAGAATGATGTCTCCTTTGCTCTTGATGCCTCCTGTGATAGGCAAGTCACATATCCCAGGAGGCATCAGCTGCAATAGAGCAGTTGGAGGATGGAAGACCTGCCTGTCTGTGATCAGGGTGTTAGCAGGTGCAGTCTGTACTCCCCACTGCAGGTGGCGCTCGACTGATGCAACAATGCAGACAGGGAAGGAATTTGTGAGGAACTTGCCTCTATGACTTAATGCGGTCACAAGGAGACAGTTGTCCGATTGGATGCTAGCGCCCTACGTGACTTCAATGGTCATCTTGGGTCAGGCAGGGTCTATTTATGCGAGTCACTTTATGTAAGTGGCTAGTGTAGGGACAGGATTCCCTTCTGATAGGGACAGTGCTTAGAGGTAAGGAATGTTTTTTCCCATTTTTGGGAAATTCTCCCTGCACTTCCTTGGTTCTCAGCTAGACAGGAACAACATGTAACTTGCCAGTGGCCTCTTTTTATGCCCATGTCATGTATCTCAGGAGGTGGCAGGATTTGCTACTACATATGTGCCATGGTGCATTGTCACTGGCCGGCTGTCTCTTCCTGGTACTTGTGGCTTGGCTCCCTGATGATGGGGCTTGGTGCATGTGCCTCTTCAGAGGACTGGCTGTCTCCTCCTTGTATTTGCAGGTGGCCCCCTGCTGACATGATTAGGGGCATGTGCCTCATCAGGGAGCCAAGTGTCTCTTCCAAGATCCTGATATTTACAGTTGGCCCCCTGATGCCTCCTGGGATAAGCAAACACATATCCCAGGAGGCATCAGCTGCAATACAGCAGTTGGAGGATGAAAGACCAGGCCGCCTGTGATCAGGGTGCAGGCAGGTGCAGTCTACTCCCCACTGCAAGTGGCGTTAGACCAAAGCAGTAATGCAGACGGAGAAGGAAGTTGTGAAGAACTTTGCCCCCTCTATGACTTCCTGCAGTCACAAGGAGATAGCTATCCAATTGGATGCTGGCACCCTACGTGACTTCAGTGGCCACCTTGGGTCAGGAAAAGTCTATATAGGACTCCGGCTCTTGGTTTGGTGTGCTTTATGCGAGTGGCTAGTTTAGGGACAGGATTCCTGTCTGGGAGGGACAGATGCTTAGAAGTAGGGAAAGGTTCCCGGAGAAGCAGGGACAGTGCAGTGACTACATTTACCTCACACCAGGAAGCCTCCCTTTTGAGTGTGGACCAAGCAGGCCTAGTTGCAGATGCTATCTTTACCTTTCAAGCCTACAGACTGCTGTTACATTTTGTAAGTGGCTCGGGACGGGTGTGCCTACCCGGCCGGCCTAGTTGAGTTGTGTTGGACCTTTCTATAGTACATTGCTATTGCTTAACTTGGACTTACTGCCCGCCCACAACACACTGCATTTTCCTCAAAAGGAAGAGACAGTCGGCTCCCGATGATATCAGAAAGGAAGATGGTGGTATGGGACTTAGTCTGCAGCAACGAATCAGCATACCACAACAGGACAATGCTGGGTTGATCGGGTTTGTATTGTTTTTGCGGACAACCAAGGATAAAAGAGGAAAGAAAAGAAAAAAGTACGGGGGAATGACGATCCCTTGGTTTTTTTGAATTCTGTCATAGGGCAATCATTGCCCATGTAATATTTATGACCAAGCTTTGTCTTTTAAACACCTCTTTCAGCTTGCCGGGGATTAGCCATTCCATCCACTTTGCATGAATAACTCTGCGGCTCGGAGAACTCCCGGGCTGTATCCATCTACAAGCTCTGTCTGATGATATGATAGTAGACTGATGATATGAAGGTGAAATCATACCCCGTTTCACTTTACAACACCGGGGATTATAGGTAATAGCGGCTGTTATGCTAAACGGCTTCTGTTTTGCCTTTAGAACCTGAGGATTTGGATTACTGGAGCGTGGATGGAAAATACCCCGGTGCGTGTCGGAGAATACCTGTTTTTGCAGCACGCGGGCCGCTGCCAGCCTGGAGGACGAGATGTGACAAGTCGGAAGGAAGCAGCAGGATGGCCACACGCTCCCCTCCCCCTCGATGTCTCACCGCACAAGGCCAATAAATAAGGGAAAGTTAGAATACCCTGAAGAAGTGAGCGCCATACTGTTTGGCCTCGAGGCAGATAAGAGACAGAGACAGAGGGAAACGCGCTGCCCGCTAGCTCTGAAACAGTGGGATTAATAACGCATCAATTTTAATGCAGCGGCCTTTTTTTCTGCTTCACAAACAGCAAAGTGAATGTTTGAGCATCTCGGCGGGGGGCTAATGAGCAGACTGATTACTTATTCAGATTTCTGCACACTGCAATGCTCCGTCCTGGAGAGGAAAGGGGGGGGGGTGGGGTGGTGGAGGAGTGTAAAATCGCCTGCCTATAAAGGAGAGAGCGCAGAGATGGTACAGCTAGATTTATATATAGTATTAGTGTACTTTTCACTAATGAGGAAATACAAGCTAGCACACATGGCACATCGGGCAATTACAGCCCCCGCACATATATATGGAACGGTATTATTGTGATCTCGGGAGCAGACTAATGACCCCCAGTAATCCTTATACAGAGCGACCTAGTCCTTCCACCTCCAATGTGGCTTCAAGTCCACCCTGATCCATGTGGCACCAAATCACAGAACTATTTTGCCTCGATTGCCACCCGAAGAATTGCGGTAAAAACACGCAAACAGAATCGCTGGACGCCCGACGCCCAAAAGAAGTGCTCCGTTCACATCTCGGCGTTGCTATTTTACCGGCATTTTTTGGGGTTTGTTTTCAGGCATTTTTTCCAGCATTTTTGCATCGTTTTTGTACAGGCGTTTTGAAATTTAAAAGGTCACAAATTTAAAAGAATTAACCACTTAAGGACTGAGCCTCTTTCTGAGCTTTGTTGTTTACAAGTTAAAAACTGTTTTTTTGCTAGAAAATTAACCCCCAAACATTATAAAAAAAAAATTCTATCACCCTAGAGAATAAAATGGCGGTCGTTTCAATAATTTCTGTCAAACTGTATTTGCACAGCGGTCTTACAAGAACATTCTTTTGTATTAAAAAATAACACAACAGTAAAGTTAGCCCATTTTTTTTTTATATTGTGAAAGATAATGTTACGCCAAGTAAATTGATACCCAACATGTCACGCTTCAAAATTGCGCCCGCTCGTGGAATGGCGACAAACTTTTACCCTTAAAAATCTTCATAGGCGACGTTTAAAAAATTCTACAGGTTGCATGTTTTGAGTTACAGGGGAGGTCTAGGGCTAGAATTATTGCTCTCGCTCTACCGATCGCAGCGATACCTCACATGTGTGGTTTGAACACCATTTTCATATGCAAGAGCTGCTTAAATATGCGAGTGGTTAAAACGTGGAAGTGGATGTAATGTGCAGTTGCTCCAGAGCTTAACTACTTCCCACCCGGCCGATTGGGCGCTCTCTCCTTCTGAGAGGACGTTCAGAAGGTGGGGGATCTCGCGTGCACGGGCCTGCGCAATGGCGTAATCCTGATGCGCTTGTGTCACACGGACACTGCGCATCGCCGATTGGCAGGGCTCTGTGATTGGCCGATGGTGATGACATGACGGCTGTGTCCAATCACAGCCGTCATGTGATGTAAACACAGAGCCGGTTTCTAGGCAATGAGCTCTCCTCACACAGAAGTTGTCGGTGAGGAGAGCGGATCGCTGCGGCCGACTGGGGATCAGTGAGTCTGAGCTGTTTTTTACAGCTTTTTACTCACTGATCACCAGTCTATTGTCCCCACAATGTAAAAAACACAAAGTAAACACACATGTCCCCTAAAACACATGTCTCCAAAACACATTTTCCCACTCCCCACATAGTAAAAACACCTGTCCCCCACATATGTAACAGTAAAATCACATGTCCCACTGATTATCTGCACACATATGTTCGTGATCACCTGCGCACATCAGTACATGATCATCTGCACACATATGTCCGTGATCATCTGCGCACATCTGTACATGATCTTACATCTGTCCGTGATCACACAAACCAATTATTATACACTTAACGGAATTTCTTTTTACCAAAAACATGTAGCAGAATACATTTTGGCTTAAATTTATGACAAAATTAGATTTCATTCGACTTCTTTTAAAATAGAAAGAAGAAAATAATTTTTTTTCCAAATTTCCGCTCTTTTTTCGCTTATTTAGCAAAAAATACAAAACGGAGTGGTGAATAAATACCACCAAAAGAAAGCTCAATTTGTGCAAACAAAATGATAAAAATTTCATTTGGGTACAGCGCTGCACGACCGCCCAATTGTCATTGAAAGCTGAAAATCGGTCTGGGAAAAATGGGGGCGAAAGTGCCCGGTATTGATGTAGTTAAATTGGTTGTATAGTCTTTTTTATAACTTTTACCTACAGGTAAGCCTATAATAAGGCTTACCTGTAGGTAAAAAAAATATCTCCTAAACCTGTATGGTTTAGGAGATATTCCCCTCGCAATGAGCCGCTGACTGCAGCCGCGCATGCACACAGGGGATTCTCAGCTGAAAGCCCGGCAGACGCCGGACCCTGCTGGAAAGAAATCGCCTGCGCATATGCGCGGGAGTGCCGGTATCGCGGCTCCGGCCACTCACAGCGCCGGAGCCGCGATACCCGGAAGACACACCGAGGGAACATGTCAGCTCCCTTGGCATGGATCGAGCAAGATGTCGGGGCCTCGTTCTAAGGTAAGTATTTCATAATAAGCTAGTATGCGATGCATACTAGCTCATTATGCCTGTTGCTTTGCAGGTCTGAAAAAAAAAAAGTCAGAGGGTTTACTCCCGCTTTAATAAATGAGCAGACGCTCTGCTGACTTCCATCATCCAATCATGTGCAAGCAAAAATTATTATTTTTTTTTTATTTCCCTTGTACGTGATTGGGTATTCTTTGCAAGGTGAAGCTTTACCTCATTTACTAAACTCTGGCGCAACTGCACAATCTATTTGTCTTTTAGTAGATCTACTCCATAGACTGTGCTTTTATTATTAGGGGGTTGGAAGCTATTTATTATGGCAGTAGTTGGCCTTTACAACTGACTGACAGGTACACTTTAATACTATGTTCAAACGCAGAAGATGCCCCGTCTCTAATATGGGTATTATATGCATTTTTCGAAGTCTAAAATGGCTAATCTTAACGCATAAACCCCCCCCCCATAAAACTTCATCATTAATGCCAATTATGGAATATAGCTTAATAAATAAGCGCTGACTGACGATGGCCCTACAGAGAAACGATGATCGCCCTCCTGTTCCCATTCAGGCTGTAAACATCCTACTTGTATCATCTCCCTGTAACACTAATAGGATTTCCAACTTCGCTACTTGGCCCCTAAAATTAATTTCTTAATTATACTATAGATACAGTACTTTTATATCGCAGGGGCTTTTAGTCTTCCCCAACCATAAATAAGCCTCGTATGAGCCTCATACATCTCCTAAATGGCTTTTCACTTATTTTCCAGTTGAGTACTTAAATGCTAAATAAAACAGTAATGGATATGGAACCGGTGGCTTGTAATAACAGATATAGCTCATTAATATTCTGATTAATATTCTGCCTTGAATAATATGTTGGTTATGAGCTTAAATTTCTGAGCTTTCCACTTAGAGGTTATCAGCTCCATGCCCAAAACATGCCAGGGGGCTCATTCCTAACCCTTCATATGCAGCCATTCTGCCCATCATATGCAACCTCTGTGCTCATCATATACAGTCTCTGTGCCCATCATATGCAGCCTCTGTGCCCACCATATGCAGCTTCTGTGCCCACCATATGCAGCTTCTGTGCCCATCATACGCAGTCTCTGTGCCCATCATATGCAGCCATTGTGCCCATCATATGCAACCTCTGTGCCCACCATATGTAGCCTCTGTGCCCACCATATACAGCTTCATGCGCCCACCATATGCAGCTTCTGTGCCCACCATATGCAGCTTCTGTGCCCATCATATGCAGCCTCTGTGCCCATCCTATGCAGCTTCTGTGCCCATCATATGCAGCTTCTGTGTCCACAATATGTAGCTTCTGTTCCCATCATATGCAGCCTCTGTGTCTATTTTATGCAGCTTCTGTGCCCATCATATGCAGCTTCTGTGCCCACCATATGCAGCTTCTGTACCAATCATATGCAGCTTTTGTGCCTACCATATGCAGCTCCTGTGCCCACCATAAGCAGCCACTGTGATCCCCCCCCCCCCCGCTCACCATCAGACCGGCACTTAACCCATCCGGGTAATGGCAGCGAGCTGTGGGATGGGCAGGTCAAGACTCCTGCATCCTCCATGGTTCCCATGCATCTCCACATCCATTTCGGGCTGTTGGGTCCTCTCCTCCTGTGTCTCCTGTGTCAGCAGTGGCGGCGGAGGAGTCCGATCCTCCAGCTTCCTCCCCTGTGTCTCTCTTCCGCCAAGCGCTTTGGCCAATCGGGAAACAGGTCTCACTGACCTGCCTCCTGATTGGCGGTGAGGCACTGTGGTGTAAAAATAACGAAAATTAATTTGCTATGGTCGCACAACAGAGTTGGATATGGGCACACTCTCTGCGCCCCGAGCCCACTCTTTTTTGAAGCCTATTAGAGCCTCAGGCTCTAATCAGGTGCTTAAAACAAAAAAAAACACCCCCTCCCACAGAGTCCATGCGTACAGTCTATGAGACAAACTCAAACTCATTTTGGTGCCTAGAACCTAAATGTCACTACTGTCCCACCAACTATCTCAGAGCTACCCGTACAGTTATTGTTACCCTAATACTTAAGGCAGACTTTCACCTTCCCGAGACACTTTTCCACCATGACATTCCTAGCCCAGCCCCCTCTCAAAACTGAAAATTGCTTTTTTTTAATAACTATTTCCTTCCTAGGTTCTCAGCTAGGCAAACATGACATGTCACTTGCCAGCAGCCTATTTTTATGCCCATATCATGTATCTCAGGAGGTGGCAGGTGTTTTCTTCTGTGTATGTGCCATGGTACATCATCAGGGGGCTAGCTGTCTCTTCCTGGTACTTGAGGCTGGACCCCTGATGACATGAATTGATGCATGTGCTCCATCAAGGAGCCTTCTGTCTTTCCTGGTACATGCAGCTGGACCCCTGATGACATGACATGGTACCTGTGCCTCATCAAGGTCCCTTGGTACCTGTGCTGTGCCTCATCAAGGGGCCAGCTGTCTATGGTACTTGTAGCTGCCCCCCCCCCCCGATAATGTGGCTTGGTGCATATGCCTCATCAGGGGCCAGCTTGCTCTTCCTGGTACTTGTAGCTGGCTGCCTGATGACATGACTTGGTGCATGTGTTCTATCAAGGGGCCGTCTGTCTTTCCTGGTACTTGTGGTTGGCCCCCTGATGATGTGGCTTGGTGCATGTGCCTTATCAGGGGGGCAACTATCTCTTCCTGGGACTTGCAGCTGGCCCCCAATCACATGGCTTGGTGCATGTGCTCCATCAGCGGGATGGCTATAACTTATTCATATTGCATCTGGCCACCTGGTGCATGCGCCTCATCAGGGGGCCAAAAGTATTTTCCTGTTGCCTGTAGCTGGTTCCCAATCTCATGGCTTGGCGCATGTGCTCCATCAGGAGGCTGGCTGGTTGCAAGAATCAGGAAGAGACAATTTGCCTCCTGTTGATGTCACAGATGAAGATGATGGACCGCTGGGGCACTGGGCAAGTGAACCTTTTTTTGTAGACATCAGAGGCTATTCATAATTGGGGTGAACGGGGGCAACGCCAACAAGGTAAGAGCTAAGCAAGCAAAGGACATCTAATGTTGTATACATTCATACATATTCATAGATATTATTTATTCATATAGAACCACGCATCTATAAAAATAGGCTGATATGCAAAATGTAAATTACATGGAAGCATAGATGAAATGATAATGATGTAAGAATGTACGTATAGCAACAGCACGGAGCAGAAAAGCTGTTCACAAAGAGTAAAGCCATTTATTATGAAAGGAACACTAACTGCCGCTGCCAGTCTCCTCTTCTAATCTTCTAAAAATGCTAGTTGCCTGGCTGTCAGGCTGACATTTCTTGTCAATGATTTATGAGCCGCTCACATAAGAAAAGTTTGGGGATAATTAATTCTAAAATAGGATGTCATATCTCTTATTCTGTTCTCGTCATCTTTGACTAAAACTTCATCAATCTTAAGAGGGCCTGTGCAGCCGCAGCTCCCCAGAAGCCTCTGTAGTTCATGATGAAAGAGACTCCTAACATCCCCCAAGACAAAAACAAAGGAGGTAAACAGGTCTCCTTCCAACCAATCCATCCAGGATCCTCAACTCCGCAGGGATAGGGACTCTAGCCAGTCCGCAGCCTCTTTGGGGGAGAGAAAAAACCGGACCGTCTCACCATCAATGACTCTAAGCTTTGCTGGGAAAAGGACACTATATTTAAGCCCTCTGGTACGGAGTGCCGCTTTAACCGAGTGAAAAGACCTGCGAAGCTTCTTTGTCTCCACAGAGTTGTCAGGGAACATCGTCAGCCAATTATTCCAGTAGTGGAGCTCTCAAGCAGCTCTCGTCGCCCGCAGTATCTTGTCCCGGTCTCTGAAGTTAAGGAGCCGGAGTATGAAGGTACATGGAGGGGCCCCTTCTGGCCCTGGCTGTGGTGGCATACGATGAGCCCTCTCCACCATGAAGTAGGGTGATAGCTGTGCAGCTGGTAATAGGGAGCGCAGGAGTTCCTGCACAAAGACTGTAGGGCTCTTTCCCTCTGCCCCAATGATGCGGATGTTGTTTCTCCTGCATCGATTTTCCACGTCCTCGGCTCTGTACTCCCGGGTCTTCCTTTTAGACTGTCGTGAGCATATAGCCCCATCGTGTGTTGCCACGGTATATTCCACATGGCCTATCCGCCCCTCAGCAGTAGTGAGGCGGGAGCGGACCTTGTCAATAATCTGTTGGATCCAGCCCACATCTAGCTGCACCGCCTCGATCTTAATAGTGAGGGCCATCTGGCACAGGGCAATTGCCGCCATCACCTCCGGAATCCACGGCAGGGGAGGGGCACAGCGAGCTCCTTCGAGGAGTCTGTCTGGGGCGCCATATTGGCACGCTGCCGCCACTCGTGCCTGGGCCGGAGTTCGGGGCCATTCACAAAGAGTATATCCAGGGGGAAACTGATCCTTCTGGCAGCTTTCCCACGACCGGAGTATTTAGAAGGCATCCACCGTCCACCTAGCAGCACAGAACAGCACCAGATTCCGGTACAGATGATTTTAGGAGAACACTCCAGCAGAGCTCCGGGAAAGACGTCCGGTCACTCTGCCATCTTGGACACGCCCCCATGCTTCTATAATTAAAATGAAAAAAAAAACATTGTAGATTAGGGGGCCAGATGCATGGATCAGGGGAGCTGCGCCCCTGCGCCCCATATGAAGGGGCCGCCACTGCGGTCAGCCCTCCTGTACCGGGCCCAGACCCATAAGTTCATAAAGGGGGGCCCAGGAGCGACTGCTGTATTGCATCCCCCTGCAGCTCTGCCGGCTTCTCCTTTTTCATCCTTCAGCTGCACTGCAGGGGATTGGTATCTGCATCCACACATCCCTGTTGTCCTGGCCCCCTCCTGTGTGGCCCCCTCCCTTGCAGCATTGGCAGCTTCCTTTCTCTCCTCCCTTTCTCTGTATCAAATGTGAGCCATTGGGGGCCTGTTTAGACCCCTGATATTTCACCAAAGGCTCCTCAACAAGACTGTTAAAAGAATGTTAAAAAAAAAAGAAGGAGGGGGCCATTTCAGGTAGGTTGTATGCAGCCCGGTCATTTCTAAAAGCAGCCCTGGTTGTAGCGGGATGATATGTAGCTGCAGGCATGACCCCAGTCTTTCAGAGCCGCCCCCTTCCGTTGCTTGTACTAGCAATTGACCGGATAGTTAGCTGCTCCGATTGCTATTACAAGAAAACCGACCACCGGCTCTAAAAAAATGGTACCAGGGTGGTAGCTGCAGGCATCATTCCAAGATAACCACAGAAAGTCCAGCGACTTACGAGTACGTCGCTGGATGGGAAGCGGTTAATTTTGGTTTATTATTTGGTTGAGCTTCACTCTTTCAATCATACGCTATTTTCAATTTATTTATTAAATTCATTTTTAGTTATTTTAATTCATAGCAAGAAAGCATACCTTCCAACTTTTTGAGATGGGAACGAGGGACACTTATTAGCAACAGTATGTAGGCATAGGACACCCCCCCGTCACGCCCCCTTAAAAGAGAATTTACACATAAAAACGATTAGTTAAAACACTACTATACCTTTATATTGGCTTTTTAAAATTTACAAATTTAGAATTTAGAAATTGGATGAAAGGTTTAGTGCTGTGAAACACTTTTTGAAAGATAGATAATTCATTTTTTATACACATATAGAGATCAGACCAAAATGATTGACAAATGAGGAAAAAATAGACAGAGGGACAGAGGGATGTTCCAAATCAGGGACAGTCCCTCGAAATCGGGGACAGTTGGGAACTATGAGAAAGTGGTACTAGGTTGAGTGAAATTTGATTTTTTTTTTAATGACAGGTCCACTTTATAAGCATGTAGAGAAGTGACTCCCATGTGTAGCATCTAAATTAGAGGTACTAATACTAGACATGTTTGCCATCAATAAATTTGTTTTGTTCCGTTCCGTATTAGCCATTAATTCATATTTTGTAATTCATGTCCGAAATTCTATTTGGATTCGTACGAAATACAAATTTTCGTTAGGTTCGTTAACTTTTCGTAACAATTACGAACGTTCGTTATGATGAATTTATCATTATGAGGGTCTCCCACCATCCCTGTGCTGTGCTCATTATGAGGGGCTCCCACCATTCCTGTGCTGTGCTCATTATGAGGGGCTCCTACTATCCCTGTGCTCATTATGAGGGGCTCCTACCATCCCTGTGCTGTGCTCATTATGAGGGGCTCCCACTATCCCTGTGCTGTGCTCATTATGAGGGGCTCACACCATCCCTGTGCTCATTATGAGGGGCTCCCACCATCCCTGTGCTGTGCTCATTATGAGGGACTCCCACCATCCCTGTGCTGTGCTCATTATGAGGGGCTCCCACCATCCCTGTGCTGTGCTCATTATGAGGGGCTCCCACCATCCCTGTGCTGTGCTCATTATGAGGAGCCCCCACCATCCCTGTGCTGTGCTTATTATGAGGGGCTCCAACCATCCCTGTGCTGTGCTCATTATGAGGGGCTCCCACCATCCCTGTGCTGTGCTCATTATAAGGGGCTCCCACCATCCCTGTGCTGTGCTCATTATGAGGGGCTCCCACCATCCCTGTGCTTTGCTCATTATGAGGGGCTCCCACCATCCCTGTGCTGTGCTCATTATGAGGGGCTCCCACCATCCCTGTGCTTTGCTCATTATGAGGGGCTTCCACCATCCCTGTGCTTTGCTCATTATGAGGGGCTCCCACCATCCCTGTGCTGTGCTCATTATGAGGGGCTCCCACCATCCCTGTGCTGTGCTCATTATGAGGGGCTCCCACCATCCCTGTGCTGTGCTCATTATGAGGGGCTCCCACCATCCTTGTGCTGTGCTCATTATGAGGGGCTCCCACCATCCCTGTGCTGTGCTCATTATGAGGGGCTCCCACCATCCCTGTGCTGTGCTGACTTCCTGGGTTCTTTTCTTCATCATAACGAATAATCGTAATTAACGAAAATTCTTATTTTGTCCAATCCTTAATTTCCCATCGACTACCGGTACCAGTCTCCCACTCCCATATTAAAAAAGGTCATTTTCCCAAACCTCACTCAGCAGCAGAAGAAAACCTCTGATTGGTCAACAAAACGCCAGTCATGTTTCCATTGTAACGGAATTTGAATCTGAAATTTCGTAAACGAAATCTTGTATTTCGTACAAAATTCAGAAGCATAGCAATTCGTATTTCGGATCCTCCCGTATGTACGATGAATTCGTATGAATTTTCGATTCGTACGAAACTAATCGCACATGTCTGACTAATACTACCAAAAGCATCTCAGCTACCATGATCAGCTCAAAGTATCCACCATGCAGCTGCCTGGGAGCTGTGTTGTCAATCATCAGAGGACAGGCATCACAGAATTTCTGAAGGCGCTGGATGGAGGCGGACATGCCTTCCATATACAACACCGCAGCAGAAGAAGGCAATAATGGAAATAATAACAGTACAAATGACAACCTTTTAAAACTCAAGTGGTATAGTTGTCACCATGTGTATAGACCCTCCATTGTCTGCCTATTCACATTTCAGCAGGGGTCAGTGGCGCTCAAAATAAGCACCAGCCGGCCATCAATGGATAATTGATGTCTCCGCTCAGAAGTGCTTTGGGAAGGATTTGATCCAATCAGTAATGAGCTCAGCTGTCATTTCCCGGTAATCTTTTTTCTTCCCAGTACCGGCCTTGGAGGGCTCTTATCACCAGCACTGGTCAGCAGACGGAGAACTGAGCATTTCGCTCTCAGCAGGGGGGGGATAAGGCTTCAGCTTCTTGCTCTTAGATATTGCTCGGATTCCATTTCCACGGCCATTTTCCATGCTGGAACATATATTAAACCATGGAATGACTTTCAGACTTCCTTTGTGTGATGAAAAATAAGGATAATATCTGGAACTCACTCCGAGTCTGAAGCAAGAAACCACTAATATGAACGCTTAACACGGAGCGAGACATGACCGATGGGCGGCATGGTCTACAGAGAAGGAGAAATGGCCAAGGTGGGCCACGTCTTCAACAGGATCACCCCTATTTACAGAAGTGTCACTCTGAAACGGTCTTCGTTTTGATCCAGACCCATACAAAGCCAACTGCAAATGCTAGGAACTCAATAGGCTTAACCGCTTGCCGACCAGGCTTTTTCTGGCACTCTTTGTTCAAACCAGTATTTTTGTAGATCATTGGGTGGAGTGGTCTACAGAGAAGGAGAAATGGCCAAGGTGGGCCACGCCTTCAACAGGATCACCCCTATTTACAGAAGCGTCACACTGAAACGGTCTTTGTTTTGATCCAGACCCATACAAAGCCAACTGCAAAAGCCAGGAACCCAATAAAGAGTCGGCAAAGGCTTAACCGCTTGCCGACCAGGCTTTTTCTGGCACTCTTTGTTCAAACCAGTATTTTTGTAGACCATTGGGTGGAATGGTCTACAGAGAAGGAGAAATGGCCAAGGTGGGCCACGCCTTCAACAGGATCACCCCTATTTACAGAAGCGTCACACTGAAACGGTCTTTGTTTTGATCCAGACCCATACAAAGCCAACTGCAAAAGCCAGGAACCCAATAAAGAGTCGGCAAAGGCTTAACTGCTTGCCGACCAGGCTTTTTCTGGCACTCTTTGTTCAAACCAGTATTTTTGTAGACCATTGGGTGGAATGGTCTACAGAGAAGGAGAAATGGCCAAGGTGGGCCACGTCTTCAACAGGATCACCCCTATTTACAGTAACGTCACTCTGAAATGGTCTTCTTTTTGATTCAGACCCATACAAAGCCAACTGCAAATGCTAGGAACTCAATAGGCTTAACTGCTTGCCGACCAGGCTTTCTCTGGCACTCTTTGTTCAAACCAGTATTTTTGTAGACCATTGGGGGGAATGGTCTACAGAGAAAGAGAACTGGCCAAGGTGGGCGACGTCTTCAACAGGATCACCCCTATTTACAGAAACGTCCCTCTGAAACGGTCTTCGTTTTGATCCAGACCCATACAAAGCCAACTGCAAAAGCCAGGAACCCAATAAAGAGTCGGCAAATGCTTAACTGCTTGCCGACCAGGCTTTTTCTGGCACTTTTTGTTCAAACTAGTATTTTTTGCTAGAAAATTACTCATAACCCCCAAACATTATACATTTCTTGTTAGCACAGACCCTAGGGAATAAAATGATGATCGTTGAAATTTTTTATGTCAAACGGAATCTGTGTAGCAGTTTTGCAAACGCAATTTTTTGGGGAAAAAATACACATTAATAAATAAAGAATAAAAAAAACACAATATTTACCCCGATTAAATTTTTTTTTTTAAAGATGATGTTACGCTGAGTAAATAGATACGTACTATGTCAGGCTCGGAAATCGCGCACACTTGTGGAATGGCGACAAACGATGGTATTTAAAATCTCCGTTGCGCTTTAAATGCCTTTACAGGTTACTTGTTTAGAGTTAGTTAGGAGGTCTAGTGCTAGAATGATTGATTTCACTTTAATGTTCGTGGCAATACCTCACATGTGTGGCGCGAATACCGTTTACATATGCTTGCGCGACTTATATATGAGTTCACTTCTGCATTTGAGCATGGAGGGATGTGGGCACTTTAAAAAAAAAAATCTTATTTTTTTTACTATTTTTTATTTTTAAACTGTCCTGTTAAAGCGGAGGTCCACCCTAAAGTGGACCTTCCACTCATCGGAACCCTCCCCCCCTCCGGTGCCACAATCGGCACCTTTCAGGGGGAAGGGGGGTGCAGTTACCTGGATAATCCAGGTAACTGCACCCACTTCCGGGATAGCTCTCTGCGGAAAGGGGCGTAACTTACGCCCCTTTCCGCAAGTGCCTGTCCCTTCCCGCAAGTGCCCCGCTGCCTGCTGGGAAACACACAGATCCCAGAGGCAGCGGGGAGCGTCCTTATTGCGCAGCGCGATTCGCGCATGCGCAGTAGGGAACCGATAAATTAAGCCGAAAGGCTCCATTTCCTGATTCCCATACCCAAGATGGCGGCGGCAGGACCCGACAGACGACCTAGAGATCGGCTTCAGGTGCCGACATCGCGGGCGCGCTGGACAGGTAAGTGTCACTATTTTAAAAGTCAGCAGCTGCAGTATTTGTAGCTGCTGGCTTTAAAAAAAAAAAAAAAAAAAAAACGCGGAGTCCCGGCGGACTCCCGCTTTAAAATAAAGGACAGTTTAAAAATAAAAAATAAAAAGTAAATGTAAACATTCCCTGTAAGGCCCCTTTCACACATGCGGACAGTATGTCCGTATTTTATCCATCCGTTTGCGGATGAAATACGGACATACATGCATTTCTATGGGATAGCGGGTGTCGGGGATGAACATCTGCAGACACCCGCTATTGTCCGCCTCCGCAATTGTCCGATTCTGCAGACGGAGGAAAATCCGATTTTTCTATCCTTCTGCAGAGCGGATCGGATGAACACGGACAGACGGTCCGTGTTCATCCGATCCCCCATAGAGGAGAGTGGAGAGCTGACAAGGCGGTCCCGGCACAGTGTGCCGGGACCGCCCTGTTATCTGCCGGCTCAGCGGGGACAACGGAGCGATCCCCGCTGAGCGAGCAGCTCATCAAGGGGCGGATCATTACTGATCCGTCCCGTGTGAAAGGGGCCTAATAGAAATAAGGATGACAGGTCCTCTTTTGGGAGAGCTCTGGGATCAGAAAGACCCCAAATCTCATCTTTACCTTTAAGAGCAAAAGAAAAAAAAAAAAATCTTTTGCTTGGAAAAAAAAAAAAAAGAATTATTTACGTCCAACCTTGACAAGAAGTGACATCATGAGGTTGCTCTGGTCCTCCAAGGCCATAGAGGCAATCCACAAGTATCTACCCATTGATTGCCTATGGCAGTGACTCTGCACTCTGCAGTGTAGTGAAGCATCATGGGAAATGTAGTTCCAAAACATCTGGGGTGCCAAGGTTCACCATCACTGGCCTATGGGAACAGCCAGCTGCACCGTCCTCTCCCGCCGCTTTGGAAAGCGCTTCAGTGGCTCACATAAATGTATTTTATTGGGATTTTGTGTGATAGACCGACACAAAGTGGCACATAATTGTGAAGTGGAAGGAAAATGATAAATGGTTTTCAACATTTTTTTACAAATAAATATCTGAAAAGTGTGGGGCGTGCATTTGTATTCAGCCTCATTTACTCTGATACCCCTAATTAAAATCTAGTGGAACCAATTGCCTTCAGAAGTCACTTAATTAGTAAATAGAGTCCACTTGTGTGTAATTTAATCTCAGTATAAATACAGCTGTTCTGTGAAGCCCACAGAGGTTTGTTAGAGAACCCTAGTGAACAAACAGCATCATGTCGGCCAAGAAACACACCAGGCAGGTCAGGGATAAAGTTGTGGAGAAGTATAAAGCAGGATTAGGTTATAATAAAATCTCCCAAGCTTTGAACATCTCACGGAGCTCTGTTCAATCCATCATTTGAAAATGGAAAGAGTATGGCACAACTGCAAACCTACCAAGACATGGCCGTCCACCTAAACTGACCGGCCGGGCAAGGAGAGCATTCATCAGTGAAGAGCCAAGAGGTCCATGGTAACTCTGGAGGAGCTGCAGAGATCCACAGCTCAGGGGGGAGAATCTGTCCACAGGACAACTATTAGTCGCCTCTCCACAAATCTGCCCTTTATGGAAGAGTGACAAGAAGAAAGACATTGGTGAAAGAAAGTCATAAGAAGTCCTTTTTACAGTTTGCAAGAAGCCATGTGGAGGACACAGCAAACATGTAGAAGAAGGTGATCTGGTCAGAAGAGACACAATTTTACTTTTTTGGCTAAAAGCAAAACGCTATGTGTGGGGGAAAACTAACACTGCACAACACCCTGAATATACCATCCCCACTGTGAAACATGGTGGTGGCAGCATCATATTGTGGGGATGCTTTTCTTCAGCAGGGACAGGGAAGCTGGTCAGAGTTGATGGCAAGATGGATGGAGCCAAATGCAGGGCAATCTTAGAAGAAAACCTGTTAGAAGGGAATTCCACATCCTTGCCGCTCTAACCAAATCCATCGGATTTTGTCCGACGGATTTTGTCCGAAACTGTTGCATACACACGGTCGGACAAAGTTGTCGGAAACAGAACGTGATGACGTTATTTCGTTACGACGGGATTACGTTCACGCTAGTAGCCAATAGCTTTGGTGTAGGAATTTGATCTGAGCATGCATGGCACTTTGTCCGATCGGAATTCTCTACACATGATCGGAGTATGTCCGATCGGAGCATTTTGTCTGAAAATTTTACCAACAAGTTGGAAAACTTGGTCCGTCGGATACTCCATAGGAAACAGTCTGATGGAGACCACACACAGTCGGAATATCCGTCAAAATGGTCCGATCGGACAAATTCCGTCGGAATCTCCGACCGTGTGTACAAGGGCTTAGTCGTGCTCTCCACAAATCTGACCTTTAGGCCCCTTTCACACTGGGGCGGTGCGGCCGTCGGCAGTAAAGCGCCGCTATTTTTTAGCAGCGCTTTACCGTCGTTTTAGCGGCGGTCTGCGGGCGCTAGCGGCCGAAAAAGGGTTAAAACCGCCCGCATAGCGCCACTGCAGCGGTGCTTTGCCGGCGGTATTGCCGCACTGTCCCATTGATTTCAATAGGTAGGAGCGGTGAATACACCGCTCCTTCACCGCTCCAAAGATGCGGCTAGCAGGACTTTTTTCACCGTCCTGCCAGCGCACCGCTCCAGTGTGAAAGCCCTCCGGCTTTCACACTGGAGGGAAAGGGGCTGTTTTTTCAGGCGCTATTTTTAGCGCTGTAACGCCTGAAAACCGCCCCAGTGTGAAAGGGGCCTTATGGAAGAGTGACAAGAAGAAAGACATTGGTGAAAGAAAGTCATAAGAAGTCCTGTTTGCAGTTTGTGAGAAGCCATGTGGGGGACACAGCAAACATGTGGAAGAAGGTGCTCTTATGTCTTATGAACGGACCCCCATCCTGCTGAAATAAGACCATTTAGCTAGTGAAATGCATGCTATAAAAAGCTAAAAGAAAATAGACTGTACACTTTGCAAAAGAAGTTGCACTTTGCAAGGGAATTTTCCCCTGAGCTTCGTCATTTATTTGAAGCTCTGCAGACTTCATTCATGCGCAAGCAAAAATGCATGTTCTTTTTATTTTCCTTGAACTTGATTGGGTATTCTTTGCAAACTTAAATTTCATGACATTCGCTAAGTTCTGGGGAAAGTTCCCTTACAAGTGAACAGCCGCTGAAATAACCCGCAACAAGCCGCTAAAATAAGACAAATGGTCACCTATAATAAATAAACAAGTGCAAAAAACCACTTGGGCTCGGTTCCCCCCGCCACAACTTGTCGTGCGACTTGTCCCACCCCATTAAGGACAATGGAACCATTCTAATTGGGGCGACTTCATCATGACTTGCATTGACTTTGGGTTAATGAAGTCGCAAGCAGGCCGCAATGAAGTTCGGATCGGTCGAAAAATGATCGACCGATTCAGATTCTGTGTGAAGAATAGCTGGTTGTTAAGCATCCTTAAAGCGGACCTCCAGTCATTTTTTTTCATCTTTCCATTAAATCTTCTGCCCTTGTTGTTGTTTTAACTTTGGATAGAAACATTTTTTTTTCTGCCATTAAATTCCTTATACAGCCCACTTCCTATTTCTTGTCTGGTCATTAGCCTAGGCCTATGACATCATGCACAGCTCTCTCTCTCACTCTCGTGAGAGTTTGCCAGGAAGGGAGTGGGGGATGAGTCATAAGAGGGCCAATGAGAGCTGCAGAGCTGGATGAGTGCCTCTGTGTAAATCCGGGAAGTGAACAGGCAGCAGCTTCAGCTGCCCACAGTTAAAATGGCTGCAGCCGGACTCGGTGGAGGGAGATTTCTGCAGCATATTTGACAAGTACAGAATCACAGTATACAGTGGAACCTAGGTTTACGAGTAACGCGGTTAATGAGTGTTTGGAAAAATTAGCAACTTTTTAAAAAAAAATTCTGACTCGGTTTGCGAGTGTTGTCTCGAAAAACTAGCAGGATTCAAGAGAATGGGGTGTGCATTTACGTCCGCATACGAGTATCGCATTTGGTCAGAGGTACGGGGGCGCCGGTGACACTTGGAACGGTTCAGAGCTGGTCGGAGCTGATTGGAAATACTTGGAGTCACTTGGAAATACTCCGTTCCCGAGTGTTTCCGAGCCTTTCTGAGGGTTTCCGAGTTCAGCCGAGCTGTCCCTGAGTATTTACGAGGCTCTCCGCCACCCCACTCTGGCCACATGTGGTATTACATGCAATAGAAGACAATGCGGAACAAATTATGTTTGTTTTCATTGACTTCTATGGGGAAACTCGCTTTCCCCAAAGAAGTCAAGATTCCACTGTATATAAAATAAGATGCAAAGTGGTTGGACGGAAGCTTCAGAATGGCAAAATTATTTGAGCAGACTGCAGCTCCTCTTTAACAACTGATGACTCATCAGCTGTCAGCGGGTTTACCGATGGGCACTAACAGAGCTGGTCCCGCACACTGCAAGTCAAACCCCAGCAACTGCTGCCCACCCTAAAAGACCCCCACTGACAGACCCCCAACTACCGCCCCCTCCCGCCACTCACAGCCCCCTCCCCAATAACCTCCTCCGCTCATAAACCTTCACCACCCAACTACCGATCCCCAACCCCCACTAACAAACTCCTAATTCCCCCAAATACCACCCCTCCCCCCACTGACAGATCCCCAGCCCCTCCTCCTCTCCTGATCTTCATGATACAACCACTGTCAAAATTCTGTATCCCCCACGTGTCCGCACTGTCACCTGACAGGACATGTGACCAGGCAGCCCACCGGGCACATACCCAGTGAGCCCTATGGCCAGTCCAGGGCTGCATAATACCCCTACTCATTCACCAAAAAAAAGGTGTAAAAATGAAATAAAAACATAAAGAAACCAAATTGCTGAAATAAGACGAAAGTGCTGGCTGTCCACCCCACTCCCAGTCCTGAGGGTAATACTGGAAGCTAACATGAAACCAGATTCTGGTCCTTATGCTAGCTGTGTGTATATTATTATTAATGGATAGATAACATTAAGTAAAAGGCGCTACTCTTACATTATATAATTATGATCATATTCATTTTTATGGCAAATGTAATAAGTACACTCAGAAGGGTTCCTTTATTAAAAATAATGCAATGAAATATGCAGTTGTTCGTCACAGCGCACAAGCGGCTTTGAACTTTTAATTGAAAAATGAAATTGGAAACGTCTTATTTGTTGGTATTTTTTATTTTTTTTTCTTGGCTCGGGTTCCTTTTCCTCCAGTTAACGAGCCCCACTGGATTCTTACTTCTTCTGAAACCGGTTTAGGGCTGGCGAGCAAATCAAAATACGACACGAGACGCCAGAAACGAATCGCCAGAAAGTATATATATAGTAATAATTATAATAAATACACAGAATATATATATATATATATATATATATATATATATATATATATATATATATATATATATATATATATATATATTATATACATATTTATATATTTATTAAGTACTCTTATAGTGCAGCTATATATATATATATCTGTATTCACAGCACTTCACTTTTTCCACATTTTGTTATGTTACAGCCTTATTACAAAATGGATTAAATTCATTCTTTTCCACAAAATTCTACAAACAAGACTCCATTAAGATATTGTAAAAGAAGTTTGTTTGAAATTTTTGCAAATAAAAATAAATAAATAAATAAAATAAATAAGTAAATAAATAATAAATAAATAAAAATAAATAAAATAAATAAATAAAAACACGGTATATATATATATATATATATATATATATATATATATATATATATATATATATATATATATATATATTAAGTACACTTATAGTGCAGCTATATATATATATATATATATATATATATACACATATATTTATTAAGTACTCTTATAGTGCATATATATATATATATATATATATATATATATATATATATATATATATATATATATATATATGTATTCACAGCGCTTCGCTTTTTCCACGTTTTGTTATGTTACAGCCTTATTCCAAAATGGATTAAATTCATTATTTTCCTCAAAATTCTACAAACAATATCCCATTAAGATATTGTGAAAGAAGTTGGTTTGAAATTTTTACAAATTTATTGAAAATAAAAAATGAAGAAAATCCCATGTGCATAAGTGTAGGTCCCAGGCCTTTTTTGGTCTTATGAGAACCTCCAGGGCCAGGGATAGCTGACATCCTTCTCTATATGGTGGGTTGTGAGGCATGGTGGGTGCAAAGTAGTTGAAAGTTATTGGGCGCCAGACACTTCTTGAATGTAAAAGAGAGTTTATTTCCCTTAGCAAACTTTTTTTGAGGGAGAGAGGGTTAGGGCCTGGACACCCTTAGGTAGTTGCAAGATTAATTATCAGATGCCGAGACTTCAACAGGAGGACAGCCATGCAGGGAAAGGCATCCAGCAAGAAGCCACATCTGCATGTGCAGGAATGCTGTCTCCTATGGCAACAGTCTTTAACAGTTCCTAACACAAAGTGTAACAGTTCCTTCACTTTCACTACAATCACTTCTTGTAGTTCTTCCGCCCTCTGAGCTCCCGGTCTCTCTCATTAGATGATTCACTTTCATTGAATCTCTTGAACATCCTCCAATCTTCACGGTGGTATCTTCCTCAAGCGTCACCTCCACTTCTCTGCTGGGTCCCTCACATGGCACTCCAGATACCTCTCAAGCTTCACCCCACTGGCCTGCTCGGGCCCTGGCTTAATACACAAGGCTGCTCTGAAAGAGTCTCCTCCGCTGGTTGGGTCCCTGGCTTAATACCTACTGAAGTTTCCCAATTCTTGACCATCCCCGATTGGTGAAAATGTTGCTCCGGTACTTGCTTCAGTTACTCACTGTGGTCCCTGGTAATAAGGTGGTTGGTCCCTTAGTGGCAACAGCTTCCCCTCTACCTCCGACCACGACAGGTTCTCTCTGTCACTTCTGAATTGGACTGCAAGCCGAAATCCCAACCCTGCACTGCTCTCTTGCTTCTGGATAGGCCCTCAGACAGCCTAGCAGCCAGATGACCCCAGGATAGGCCCCATCTCCGGCCTATCCAACCCGGGCAATAGAACACACGTCCACCCAGACAGCCATCCAGGTGGCACAGAACATCGATCACCTGACTCCACTCGAATATTTGGTTTCTTCCAGTAGGCCAAGGGATTTAAGATAACCCCTACCCATTGGCTGAGATACCCCACATACCCATAATCTGACCTTGTGCTGCCCTTCTCTTATCTATCTAGTACCACCAAGTACCCGGCCACCTAGTGGTAGAAGAGAAAAGTGCAACAAGGCCAAACTTGGGGAGAAATCAACGGATCTCTAACAATCAACTGGGATAACTACTCCTGGCAAGTAAATTTGTGAGGAGCAACCCAGACTAAACCCCAGGGTGCTACATAAGTATTCAAAGCCTTTGCTAAATACTTTGGTGAAGCACCTTTGGCACCAATTACAGCCTCAAGTCTTTTTGAGTATGATGCTACAAGCTTGGCACACCTATTTTTGGCCAGTTTCTCCCATTCTTCTTTGCAGGACCTCTCAAACTCCATTGGGTTGGACGAGGAGCGTCGGTGAACAGCCATTTTCAGATCTTCCTACAGATGTTCAATCGGGTTCAAGTCTGGGCCACTCAAGGACATTCACAGAGTTGTCCCATAGTCCCAAGTTGTCTTTTATTATCTTGGCAGTGTGCTTAGGGTCGTTGTCCTGTTGAAAGATAAACCTCCCCCCCCTCCCCCTAGTCTGAGGTCCAGAGCGCTCTGGAGCAGGTTTCCATCAAGAATGTCTCTCTACATTACTGCATTCATTGTTCCCTCGATCCTCCTCCTCCGATCGATTCTCCTGCTTATACGGCCCGAGAACAGGAAGTGACGTCGACGTCACTCTGTTCCTCCAAGGGCATAGAGTTGAGCAGTGGGCTTGCCATTGCTTATCTCTATGGAAAAACCCTGTCGACGCCAGATGGTTCCCGGAGCTACCTTTTATGGGAAAGCCGACCGCCTGTTTATGGTGGGCAGGCATAACCCCCGCTATTTAACATCGAAATCATGACGTAAATTTACAGTTAAGCGGTCGGCAAGTGGTTAAAAGAAAAACAAAAAAACAACAACACAATCTTATATCAGATCCGTGCGTACCGCTGATTTGATTATCTAAAAATAAAGAGACAAGTAAGGGGTTAAGAAATGGATGCACAGGCAAAATAAAATAACGATGACTGCTGGGCGGCTCGAGCGAGGTGCGTCTGTCAAGAGACTCGTCCTCATCCACTGATTGGGCTTAATTAATCAGCTGGGTCCTAATTATTTCCTCTAACTTGTATCTGAAACTAAACTCATAATTGTGATTGTGTGATGAAGGCAGAGCGGGCAGGTGAACCCGCAATGCATAATAATATTGTGTAATCTTCATAACAGGTAAATGTGCAGACAGAACCCACACCGATCGAATCTGCAGCGTCACCCCCCCTTTTTTTTTTTATTCGGGGGGGGGGAGGGGAGGGCTGAGATAAGCTGGAATAAATATATATAGCATTCCTGACAATTATGTCTATGTAAGATAGGGCTCATTTTAATGAAGGAAAGGTTAAAAGGAATTGTGTCCATAGCAACCAATCAAATGTCAGTTGGAGTCCTACGTGGGTGCCGTAAACACCGTTCGGCAAATTCACTTTACAAAGGATTTTCATCTTAAAGTGGTATTTACCACTTCCCTACCTGGCACTTTCACCCCCCCCCCCCCCCCCCGCCCCAATTCCTGCCCAGGCCAATTTTCAGCTTTCAGCGCTGTCGAACTTTGAATGACAATTGCGCGGTCATGCAACGCCGGTACCCAAATTGAACTTTTATCATTTGTTCCATGCTTATGCCCCATACACACAGTCGGACATTCCGACCACAAAATCCAATGTTTTTTTTTTCGACGGATTTTGGACGAAACTTGTCTTGCATACACACACGGTCGCACAAAGTTGTCGGAAAATCCAAATTGTTCGGAGCGAGGTGACGTTATACACGTTACGACGAGACTACGTAGAGGCCAGCAGCCAATAGCTTTCGTCTCCAAATTTTTTTTGCCCATGCGTGGCACTTTGTGCGTCGGAATTCTCTACACGCGATCGGAAAAAGTTAGCGGAAAATTTTAGATCCAGCTCTCAAACTTTTTTCGGTCAGAAATTCCAACAGAAAAAGTCAGAGCCCACACACGATCGGATTTTCCGACAACATAATCCGATCGGACTTTTTCCATCTGAATTTCCGACCGCGTGTATGGGGCATAATGGAGATTTCTTTTGGTGCTATTTAAAGCTGAGTTCCGCCTAATTTTTTTTTCTTTAAAGTCAGCAGCTACAAATACTGTAGCTGCTGACTTTTAAAATAAGGACACTTACCTGTCCAGGGCGCCTGTGATGTCGGTACCTGAAGCCGACCTGTCCCGTTTCTCGGGTGGAGGCGCCGCCATCTTCGGTAAGGGAATCCCTACTGCGCATGCGCGACTCACTCACCTGTCTTATGGGACCCGTGTGTGTCCCAGAATACAGCGGGGGGGGGGGGCGCGGAGAAGGCCCCCACGGAAGTGGCGTAGATACCTGCGGGTGGCTCAGCTATCTATGCGTGGAAGTGGGAGCAAAATACCTGTATTATACGGCGGAGGGGGAGAAGGAATCCAAAGAGGGGAAGTTCCATTTTTGGGTGGAACTCCACTTTAATCACCACTTTTTTTTTTTGTCAAATTAAAAAAAAAAAAACTACTTTGTTATAACATTTTGCAACTAGGTAGTTTCTCTCCTTCACTGATGAGGCTGCACTGATGGGCACTGATAGGCTGCACTGATGGGCACTGATAAGCGGCACTGAAGGGCATTGATAGGCGTCACTGATAGAAGGCACTGATTGGCAGCACTGATGAGGAGGCACTGTTGAGGCTGCACTGATGGGCACTGATAGGTAACACTGATAGGTGGCACTGATACATGGCACAGATGGGCACTAATTGGCAACATAGAAGGCCACTAATAGGCTGCACCGATGGGCACTGATAGGTGTCACTGATATGTGCCACTGATTGGCAGCACTGAAGGGCACTGATGAGGCAGCACTGATGGGCACTGATCGGTAACACTGATAGGTGGCACTGAAGGGCACTGATACGCGGCACTGATGGGCACTGATTGATAGCACTGAAGGGCACTGATAGGTTGCACTGATGAGCACTGATTGGCAGCACTAGTTGATGGGACTGCACTGATTATCAGTGTGCATGTCCCTTTCACACAAGCCGGTTATTGGCTCTCTCCTCCTCTCCTCACGCTGACAGCAGCTAACCGGTTTGTGTTTACATCGTGCTCAGCTGTGATTGGCTCTTTTCCCCCGATCTGTGATCATCTGTGTCCTAAGGACACAGCTAGCCTATCACAGGCCGCGCCCCCAGCACGCCACAGCGCGGGAGGCAAGGTCACAGGAGGACGTCATATGGCATCCTCCCGGCAATGTGCAACCTTGCTGTAGCCATCATTCAGGTATATCGCGGTCAGGAACTGGTTCATGTGTGTGTAAAAGCAGGCATCCCAATACCCTTGACAATATAGTATATATATATATATATATATATATATATATATATATATATATAGATATGTATATGTATATATATATGTATATATATCTATATATATATATATCTATATATAGATATAGATATAGATATATATATATCGTGTTTTTCTTTTTTTTAACTCACTAGAGTGTTTTTTTTCCAAAATAAATGCAAATACCGTGTGACTTAAAAATATTGCAACAACCAGCATTTTATTTTCTAGGGTCTCTGTGAAAAAAAAAAAATAATTATATATATACAGTATATACATATATATATATATAAATATATGTATATATATATATATTTATTTATTTATTTATTTATAGGGGTTCTAAGTAATTTTCTAGCCAAATACAGATTTTTACAAAAAGTGTCAGAAAAGGCCTAGTCCTTAACTGGCTCTTTTTATTATACAGTTTTATTATAAAATGGGTAAAATACAGTAAAACTCTGTATACATTACATGATTAGACCTTTTTTTTCTCTCACACAGAAGAAATATAGTTTATTTGTGACCTTTTCTAGCAATCAGCACAATTATTTCGCTGGTAGGAGAAAGCTGATAAAATATGCAAAAACACTGCATAAAAAATTTCCTTTTGCCTTGGATTTTCACTAATCAGCTAATAACACGCTCACATTCCAGATACAGACACAGGAAAAAATGTATTCCTAACAATACGATGTACTAACATCTTATTTATTTAACCACTTCAACACCCATCCTGGGCGGGCGTCATATGACGTCCTCTCATTTCCGGCCGTCTAGGGGACGCACGCACGCACCTACGGCATCACTCAGGACCCGGTGCGCGTGCCCGGCGGCCGCGATGTCCGCCGGGCACCTGCGATTGCTCGGCAACACAGCAGGACCGTGGATCTGTGTATGTAAACACACAGATCCACGTCCTGTCAGTGGGAGAGGAGACCGATGGTGTGTTCCGAGTACAGAGGAACACCGATCGGACTACTCTCCTTGTGAGTCCCCTCCCCCCACAGTTAGAATCACTCCCATAGGGAACATATTAACCCCTGCAGCGCCCCCTGGTGTTAACCCCTTCCCTGCCAGTCACATTTACACAGTAATCAGTGCAATTTTATAGCACCGATCGCTGTGTAAATGTGAATGGTCCCAAAAATTTGTCAAAAGTGTCCGATGTGTCCGCCATAATGTCGCAGTCACAAAAAAAATTGCATGTCGCTGCCATTACTAGTAAAAAAAAAAAAAAAAATGACATAAATCTATCCCCCCCTATTTTGTAGATGCTATAAGTTTTGCACAAACCAATCAGTATACGCTTATTGCGATTTTTTTTACCAAAAATATGTATAAGAATACGTATCGGCCTAAACTGAGGAAAAAAATTTGTTTTTGTTTTTTTTTTTTAAATGGGATATTTATTATAGCAAAAGGTAAAAAAATAATGTGTTTTTTTCAAAATTTTCGCTCTTCTTTTGTTTATAGCGCAAAAAATAAAAACCGCAGAGGTGATCAAATACCACCAAAATAAAGCTCTATTTGTGGGGAAAAAAAAGACATGAATTTTGTTTGGGTGCAACGTCACACGACCGCACAATTGTCAGTTAAAGCGACGCAGTGCCGAATCGCAAAAAGTGCTCTGGTAAGGAAGGGGGTAAAATCCTCCGGGGCTGAAGTGGTTAAAGGAGAACATTAGCACAACTCCCAACTGTCCCTGATTTGGAGCAATGCCCCTCTGTCCCTCATTGCTCCTCAATTGTGACTCATTTTGGTCTGATCTATATAGTTGTATATAATATACATTTTTTATCTATCAAAAAGTGTTTTCCAGCGCTAAACCTTTCATCTGATTTCTAAATTGCTGCATTTGTAAATTCCAAAAGCCAATATAAAGGAAAAGTAGTGGTAAAAAAGCACTTGTGGTTTTAACCAATCTTGTTTTTTTGTACAATTCTCCTTTAAGAGGGCATGGCAAGGGGTGTGTCCAATGCCTGCATACTTTTGCTGATAGGTGTCCCTCATTCCCATCTCTAAAAGTTGGGAGGTATGCTTTAGCATTGATCTAACATCCTTTCTTACATTTTGCATATTATGCTTGTAAGTAGACAATCTTTCATGCTTGGGTGGATCCCGGAAAGGTAAAAATCCATGGCCATTTTCCAGCTCAGAAAGACTTCTTTGGTTCTTACCAAAACCAGATCTATAGATGGGATTCATCGTTGGATCAACAGATCACATGACCAGACAGCTCTCTGTAGAAGCCATTCTCAATCAAGGTTCTATAGAACCCTAATGCCACGTACACACGACCGGACTTTCCGGCAGACTAGGTCCGACGGGATCAGTCCGTCGGACAATCCGATCATGTGTGGGCTAGTCCGACCTTTTTTTTTATAAAAAAAAAAAATCAGACGGACCTAGAAATAGAACATGTTTCAAATCTATCCGACGGACTCAATTCCCGACGGACTAAAAATCGGGAAAACCGTTCGTCTGTATGCTGGTCTGACGGACCAAATATGACGCAAGGGAAGCTATTGGCTACTGGCTATTGAGCTTCCTTGTTTAGTCACGTCAATCATGTTCAAAACGAATGGACTTTCGAACGGACTTAGTCCTTTCGTTTGTGGCCAAGTCCGTTCGTTCCGAAAGTCCGTCGGGAAGACTGTCGTACCTAGTCCGTCGAAAAGTCCGGTCCTGTGTACGCGGCATAAGGTTCCTATAGACCAGCCTTTCTCGACCTTTTTAATACGAAGAAATTATGTTCCGGTCTCAGGGAACCCCTGCTAAATATTACTTCATCTGCAGCTCACTGTACATTTGTGAGATGGTCAAGGAGAAGTATGCTCCTTACATTTGTAGTCAGTAAGACTATGCCCCCTTGGATCAAATTGGCAATTTACCTGAGTGCCAGAAATCGATCACTGCTCAAGGTAACACAAGCAACCTCTGGAGGAACCCTAGGCTTCCACAGAATCCTGTTCAAGAAAAGCTGCGGTTTATAGGGGTGCCTTGAACTTTGGCTGATTGACCTTCCATATGATGGTGCCCAGGGCTTTTTTTTTTCAGCTAGAACTGGGCACCTCTGGCTCAGGCCCTCTGCTCCCTGCTCACCACTATCACTAGTAAACACAGAAGTCTGGCTTCTGTGTTTACAGGTAACAGCTTGTCTCCCAACAGCTACCACAGATCTAATCTCCTGAGTGGCTCCCACTGAGTGCAGGATACTTGCATGGGAGATGCAGGTGCCTGACATGCAGTGCAGATCCTGACCCCTACCCCCCCTCCCCCCCAATGAATGATCTCCCTGCAATTGAGAGAGACAGGGCCACCTACAATGTGCAGGGAGGTACTAGAGACAGCTGGGTGCTTTAAGCTAATGCAGCAACACAAGTAAGTAGAAGGACAGTGGAAGGGGGTTGCATGCAGTGGTCAGAGCTGAAGAGGGGTGAAAGTGAGATGTGGATAGGGGATGCAGAGGTAAGCAGCTGTGTAAGAAGGCTGAACGCTGTAATCTGTATGCAACACACCCCTGAACTTTGCACTCTGTATGCAGAGCACTCCTGAACGCTGCACTCTGTATGCAGAACAGCTCTGAACTCTGCACTCTGTATGCAGCGCACCCCTGAACTCTGCCCTCTGTGTGCAGAACAGCTCTGAACTCTGCACTGTGTGTGCAGCGCACCCCTGAACTCTGCACTCTGTAAGCAGCACACCTCTAAATTCTGCAATCTGTATGCAGCGAACCCTTGAACTCTGCACTCTGTATGCAGCGCACCCCTGAACTCTGCCATCTGTGTGCAGCACAGCTCTGAACTCTGCCATCTGTGTCAGCACAGCTCTGAACTCTGCCCTCTGTGTCAGCACAGCTCTGAACTCTGCCATCTGTGTCAGCACAGCTCTGAACTCTGCCTTCTGTGCGCAGCGCACCCCTGAACTCTGCACTCTGTAAGCAGCACACCTCTAAATTCTGCGATCTGTATGCAGTGAACCCTTGAACTCTGCACTCTGTATGCAGCGCACCCCTGAACTCTGCCATCTGTGTGCAGCACAGCTCTGAACTCTGCCATCTGTGTCAGCACAGCTCTGAACTCTGCCATCTGTGTCAGCACAGCTCTGAACTCTGCCATCTGTGTCAGCACAGCTCTGAACTTTGCCTTCTGTGCGCAGCGCATCCCTGTACTCTGCACTCTGTAAGCAGCATACCTCTAAACTCTGCACTCTGTGTGTAACACCCATCATTACCATAGCATTTATTGCCACAATAAGGCCTGCAGGGAATATATTAGATAACACAATAAAGCAAATAAACAAAAACTTATTTTATTCAACACAAACCAAGGGGTATGGTGTAGACATGTGCAAAAGGAAAAAATTAGTTTCGTTTCGTTTCGTTTTAATTCGTTAATTCATTAATTTTGTTTAGTTATATTCGTTAACTTCCTTAAATTCGTTTTCGGATTTCGTTTAGTTTTCTACCGAATTCGAAAAATCGGCCACATTCGAAAATATTTCAACCAAATCCGAAAATATTTCTACCGGATTCGAAATGATTTCAACATGATTCGACATTATTTCAACCGCATTCGAAATGATTTCAACATGATTCGACATTATTTCAACCACATTCGAAAATATTTTGTGACCCGACTTTAGGGCCATGTATCTCAGGGTCACTTGGTGCTAGAAACTCCAACACTATTGTGTTTGCATACCAAATTTGGGGTTTCTAGCTATAAGTGACCCCGAGATATGTGGCCCCAAAATCGGGTCGCAAAATGTCATTCTCTGCTCTAATAACTAATAACATTTTGCTACCCGATTTTGGGGCCACATATCTTGGTATGCAAACACAATAGTACTAGCACTACAACATATCCAAATTTGAAGTGTCTAGCACCAAGTGACCCCGAGATACATGGCCCTAAAGTCGGGTCACAAAATATTTTCGAATGCGGTTGAAATAATGTCGAATCATGTTGAAATCATTTCGAATGCAGTTGAAATAATGTCGAATCATGTTGAAATAATTTCGAATGCGGTTGAAATAATTTCGAATCATGTCGAATTCATTCAAATTCATTCGTTATATTTCTTTTGTTTTCGTTGTAATTTGTTATTTTTTTATTCGGACATTCGGATGCATCCGAATGTCCGAAAGATGCAAAATTCGGCCGAATTTCGATTCGTTACGAAATGTATTGCACAAGCCTAGTATGGTGCTCTATTCCATTCCTGATCAATGAACACTGAACAATGCATTATAAACCCCATGAAAACCAGGGATTTTTTTTTAACAGGATTTCAGTTCTGGCACCTTCAGCACTAAATGCATGTAATGGCAAGGGGTGCTGAGGTGTGCTGGGGGGTCTGGCTGTTGGAGGATCTACTGTTGCTGGAGGGGAGTCAATTGATGCTTGAAGGGTCTATTGTTGTTGGCTGCTGGAGGGTCTATTGATGCTGTTGCTGGGGGGGGGGGGGGAATTGTTTCTGGAAGGGATCTACTATTGAGAGAGGGACCTATTGTTGTTGGCTGCTGGAGGGTCTGTTGATGTTGGCTGCTGCAGGATCTGTTATTGCAAGGGATGGCACTCAGAGGTGGATAAGGGAAGGAATTAAGGAATGGTGCTCAGAGATGGATAGGGGAAAGAATCAAGGGACAATGTTTGGAGATGGATAGGAAGATGAATCAAGAGATAGTGCTCGGAAGCAGATAGGTGAGGAATCAAGGGGCAATGCTCGGAGATGGGTAGGGGGAGGAATCAAGGAATGGTTCTCGAAGGTGGATAGGGGGAGGAATCAAGGGATGGTGTTCGAAGGTGGCTAGGGGGAGGAATCAAGGGAAGCTGCTCAGAGGTAGGTGGGGGGGAGGGGGGAAGCAAGGGACGAAGCTCTGAGGTGGATAAGGGAAGGAATCAAGGGATGATGCTCAGAGGTGGGTAGGGGGAGAAAGCAAGGGACAAAGCTCTGTGGTGGATAAGGGAAGAAATCAAGGGACGATGCTCAGATGTGGGTAGTGGGAGGAATCAAGAGAAGATGCTCAGAGGTGGGTAGGGGAAGGAAGCAAGGGACAAAGCTCAGATGTGGGTAGGGGGAGGAATCGAGGGGCGGTGCTCTGAGGTGGATAAGGGAAGGATCAAGGGACGATGCTTGGTTCTGCATAGGAAGATTAATCAAGGGACGATGCTCCAAGGTGGATAGGGGGAGGGATCAAGGGATAGTGCTCAAAGGGAGGGTAAGGGGAGGAATCAAGGGATGGTGCTCAGAGGTGGGTAGAGGAAGTAATTAATGGATTGGCGCTCAGAAGTGGATAGAGGAGGAATCAAGGGACAATGCTCGGAGATGGGTAGGGGGAGGAATCAAGGAATGGTTCTCGAAGGTGGGTAGGGGGAAGAATCAAGGCATGGTGTTCGAAGGTGGCTAGGGGAAGGAATCAAGGTAAGATGCTCAGAGGTGGGTAGGGGGAGGAATCAAGGGAAGATGGTTAGAGGTGGGTAGGGGGAGGAATCAAGGGAAGATGGTTAGAGGTGGGTAGGGGGAGGAATCAAGGGAAGATGGTTAGAGGTGGCTAGGGGGAGTAATCAAGAGAAGATGCTCAGAGGTGGGTGGGGGGGGAAGCAAGGGACGAAGCTCTGAGGTGGATAAAGGAAGGAATCAAGGGATGATGCTCAGAGGTGGGTAGGGGGAGGATTCGAGGGATGGTGCTCTGAGGTGGATAAGGGAAGCAATCAAGGGACAATGCTTGGTTGTGCAAAGGAAGATTAATCAAGGGATGATGCTCCAAGGTGGATGGGGGGGGGGTCAAGGGATGGTTCTCAAAGGGAGGGTAAGGGGGGGAATCAAGTGATGGTGCTCGGAGATAAATAGGGGGGGGGGGATCAGGGGGCGGTGCTCTGAAGTGGGTAGAGGGCGGAGACAAGCTGTGACTTGAAAGGGGGGAGTCCCTGCACTTATTATCTGAGAAAAGAAAGCCATGATGAAAACACAAAGGGGGGGGGGTTGATTTACTAAAACTGCAGAGTGCAGAATCTAGTGCAGCTCTGCATAGAAACCAATCCGTTTTCAGGCCTTATTGTCAAAGCGTAATTGAAAAAAACTGAAGCTAGAATCTGATTGGCTAACATGCACAGCTGCTCCAGATTTTGCACTTTCCCGTTTTAGTAAATCAACCCCAAAGTGTGAACCTAGGCCCTTTACTATACGATACAAACTTGGCTAGGAATACTCAATCAACAGATGTATAGTAGCTCGTGAAAAGCCAAGTAGAACAATATACTAAACTCAAGAGTACAGCAAAGACAACACACAATCAGCATCCGTAATACAGATCAATAGCAACAGGCACAGTCGTGCAAATAAAGACATTTTAAATCATGTGGATGAAAGAAGTCCCCTGCTGAGTATGTAATGGACAGATTTGCCCTTAAGCCCCTACAGAGAGCCAGACTGTATATTCGTACCCATGACTTTTGCTCAATTCTACCGACACCTATAAATGAATGTAGATCTGGAAAACATGGCAGAATTAAAGAACATATTATTAAACTCTATAAGGCGACACAGCCTTTTCAGAAGCTAAGCAACATGACCATCGACTGACTTTAATGGAAATAATTGCAAAAATGTACTTGCCAGCAGGGAATTTTTAGGTGCAATCGACATGGCTGGACTGGGATTGCTGCAGCCCCGGCTTAAATAAACTCCCACTGAGAATGTTGCATGAAACTTTAAAAAAAATAAAAATAAAATAAAATAAATAATAATAAAAAAAAAAAAACGTAGCCTTGGGTCCTGCGATCTTTCATTTTTATTTATTATTTATTATTGTTATTATTATTATTATTAATCAATATTTTTTATTGTTTAATAAGCGGCTCAAATTTTGACAGGACTTGTTATAAATGTTTATCACCGCTCGCCTTTAAGCTCCATCAAAAATCTATTTCATGGTCTTGTTTTTAAGACGGAACAAAGCTCAATATCAGGTCTGACCAAGGAGCTATAGATGGAGCAAGGTGTTTACAAAATTATGGGGAAAATTCAGGAGCCAATCAAATCATTTTAGCAATCTAAGAATATATCTACAAAAAAAAGCCAAAAAAGTTGGGGCTGCTGCACCTAAACGTGCCTGAATACAAGACCGCAAAATAAATATTATATAAACTGGTGTGCAAACCACTTTAAGAAAGAAAAAAAAATCAGTGAGGGCAAAACAAAATATTAATAAATAAAAACAAATATTTGTTTTTATATTTTGTTTGCTTCTACAGATTTTTTTTGTTATAGTGGTATGCGCACTATTTTATATAATAAATCATTTTAACAGCCAGCGATCAATTTTTTATTTTTTATTTTTATTATTTTTCGTTTTTTATATTAATAATAATATAATAATAATTATTATTATTTTTTCATTGGAACTAGTAGAAAAAGCTCAAAGACGTTCAGTGTCTGCCTGTCTAATCCAGAAAATATTTTTTGGCTTTCAGCACTTTTTTTTCCCCCTGTAGATAATATCAAAATATGGAACAGAAGATTAAAATATTGGATGGCTTGGGAAATTTAGATTGTTTTGACAAATGTTAGCTGGAAAGATCACTTTTCCCAACATTATTATCATTCCGTTTCTGCTCAAAGGATGAAGGAACCAATCAACGGAGGCATACGCTTGCTGTTAAAGCGGACCTTCACCCTAAATTAACGTCTTCCAGTTCAGGCCAAATCATCTCCTGCATGTATAAAACATATTTATTTTTTTTTGCAAGAAAACTGCTTAGAACCCCCAAACATTATATATATTTTTTTCAAGCAGAGGCCCTAGAGAATAAAATCGCGGGTGTTGCATATTTCTATGTCACATAGTATTATATATAGTATGTACACTGCCTTTTTTTAATTAAAGTGATTGCAAACGATCACCTTGTAGAACAACCCATTCGGTTTAAAATAGAAATAAAAGGCAAAACATTGGTATTTATATATATATATATATATATATATATATATATATATAATATATATAAAAACATTATAAATACTTTTTTTCCCTTTTTTATATATGATCACATTCCCTCTGTTCTCAGCTGCATAAGAGCTGGAGGAGGAGAAGCAATGGCACACCGAGTTTCCCAGTGAATGGCTGTGCAGCGTGGGTGTGTCAAGACAAGTCTGATCAGTGGAGGAGAGTACACTGGGTTCCCAGCACAGCCAGAGAACTGACCACAGTGTGCTCCCCTGCTTAGTGTGGTCAGTGTTTAAAAGGAAAGCAGAGGGACGATCAGGGACACCAGGGATTCCCTATAAAGGAAGCAATACAAAGAGAACAGGAGACTTTTTCTTACAAATACATGGAACGGCAGACATATATCAAGAATAAGAAGTGTTGGGGTAACAAATGCTTTAACTTTATTGCTATCACAAGGGAAGAACAAAATCCCTTGTGATAGCATAGGCCGTGACAGGTCCTCTTTATGGAGAGACATGGGGTTGCCCCCCCCTCCCCATCCATGAGTCCGGCACCCTGATCGACATATCAGCACGCCGGACTATGGGGGAGGAGGGGTTTGAAGCATGTGATTAGAGCCAGAGGCTCTAATAGGCTTCAAAAAAGGGTGGGCTCACGGGCGCAGAGCACTACGCCCACCCAGTTGTTTGACAAAAGCGAATGAGTTTTCGCTATAGTCACACTAAAGTACCTCTCCGCCAATCAGGAGGCAGTTCGTGGTGAGACCTGTTTTCCGATTGGCCAAAGCGTCAGGTGATCCTATTGGATGCCTAGCACTTAGGCGGAAGAGAGAGGAGACACACGGCAGAGGAGGCCTCTGGGGGAGCGGACACCAGAGCCGCTGGCGGGTGGACCTTGCTGGAGGTCACCACTGATTGGGTAAGTGGTAGTGGGTTGGGGGGGGGGGGTGGTTGTTTGCCGCCTCCCAAAAGAAAAACCCACCAGCCCCCACTGATCATCTGCTTCCCTGGCCAGTAGTGGCCAGGTAAATGAAGAGCCAAAACTGGAAGTGGCAAATGGAAGAGCCAGACGCTGCCAGTCGCATCCTTACCCGGTCCCTCGGGTCACTGGGCCCTTCAGGTCTCCAGAACTAAAGTCCAAAGATGCATATGCATTTTTACTGCGTTTCTGCAATGAAGAAGAAGGACCACTCCAGGAATTCTGGCTGATCGGCAGTCGTGCTAAGTGCTGTGTTGGCCACGGTAATCTAAGATAAAGAGCAACACATTTCCGTCTTCCACATGACATCAGATGTGCAAATCTCCAGATAAATTGTTCAGTTTTATTGCCTTTTCTTCAGTTACACTTTGAAGTGAAAAGGCTGCTGATTTTTCGGCGGTTTGTCAAGAAAAGATTCGGCAGCACTTTTTCCTGCTTCGTACCGATCCTTCGCTAAACTCAAACACTGCGCACGTCAAAGCCGATGTATCTTCACTGAACTTACACAGTTTATCGAGTTATAAGTCACCTGGGGAATTGCCAGCTGGAAATAAGTGTAGAAACCCCGATACGCCTCATTCTATAGAAGATATGAACAACATGTAAGATATGGGAATATGTACGAAGCAAATCTAAAATGCTCAATACTGATACATCCTTCCCCCGCATTCCCAATAGCAGTTTGGAAACTTAAAGCGGCATTTAACCCAACACCAAAAATGCAATATATTGCAGCTCACCAATCATTACATGGTTTAGAGGTGGCTGAATGGCGGGATCTCCTCCCTAATTCACAGAATGGTTATATACTGATAAAACAATACAAGGACTTTTCTGAATGACCTTTTGTAGATGTCAGCTGAGGGAAGGGGAATTTCATTAGCTCAGCAATGACAACTAACCTTTGGGTTTAGACAAACTAGAGTTTTGGACCAGACCCAAGCTCATCACTAGAGGAGATAACAGAAATTGGTGGGCGGGGGTTGGGACTTGTCCATATTAGGTCAATGATGTCATGAGCATCCCCGCTACCTTTGTAGATGTCAGCTGTGGAAAGGGGACTCTCATTAGCCAAGCAATGACAACTAACCTTTGGGTTCAGACAAACTAGAGTTTTGGAGCAGACCCAAGCTCATGACTAGAGGAGATAACAGATCATGGTGGGCGGTGGTTAGGACTTGCCCATATTAGGTCAATGATATCATGAACATCCCCGCCCCCTTTGTAGATGTCAGCTGTGGAAAAGGGTCTCTTATTAGCGAAGCAATGACAACTAACCTCTGGGTTTAGACAAACTTGGGTTTTGGACCAGACTCAACCTCATCACTACAGGAGATAACAGAAAACGGTGGGCGGTGGTTGGGACTTGTCCATATTAGGTCAATGAGAATCCCCACGCCCTTTGTAGATGTCAGCTGCAGGGAGGGGAGAGGGGACTATCACCTGGGTTCAGAAAAACTTGGGTTTTTGACCAGACCCAAGCTCATTACTAGAGGAGAGAAAAGGGTGGGGGGCCTTTGGGACTTCTTCAATGTACTGCAATGTTGCAGCAGAGTAAGGTAACCCATACAATGCCAAACTTCAGCAATGTGAAGAGGACCTGTCATCACTGGAGAGATTCCTACACTAAGGGGCAACCAGCAGGACATGGGACACACTTTAATTAAGGTGAGTAATGTTATACCGCGTTCAGACGATCGGACATTCCGACAACAAAACCGTGGATGTTGGCTCAAATTTGTCTTGCATACACACAAATGTTGAAAAAGTTTTACATTTAGTTACACTTTAAGTTTTTTATTTAGGACACAATCTGGGTTGATATACATTTAGCCTGTGGACAGGAGAACACATTCAGCAGTTCACATGGTTCCTCTCTGATGGTTTGTGCCAAATGAACCTGAGAATCCAGCAGGTTTCAGGACGAAATGACAGAGAATGCAATACCGAGGACACCTGCACAACTCAACAACCAACAAATTCTATGAGCTCAGGAAGGGGCGACAGAGCTGCGATGTCAGCAAAACAAAACAGAGCAATCTCACTCCAACTACTCTACAGGATCTGTTAACCAGTCCAAGAAGCCCTAAAACGTGCACAGAATGTGTGATCATGCAAGATTCAGGTGATAATTTTACGTCTCTTGAACCACTTTTCTTTAAATATTTTTTCTTAACCACAATCAGATCACTGTTCGATATTGAACCCAGAAGAACAGAATACCTTATATTACCAAAAGTATTGGGATGCCTGCCTTTACACACACGAACTTTAATGATATCCCAGTCTTAGTCCCTAGGATTCAATATTGCGTTAGCCCACCCTTTGCAGCTATAACAGCTTCAACTCTTCTGGGAAGGCCGTCCACAAGGTTTAGGAGTGTGTCTATGGGAAGGTTTGACCATTCTTCCAGAAGCCCATTTGTGAGGTCAGGCACTGATGTTGGACAAGAAAGCCTGGCAATTTCCGCTCTAATTCATCCCAAAGGTGTTTTATTGGGTTGAGGTTGGTTCCTCCACCCCAAACGTATTTATCCATGTCTTTATGGACCTTGCTTTGTGCACTGGTGTGCAGTCATGTTGGGACAGGCCATCCTCAAACTGTTCCCACAAAGTTGGGAGCATGAAATTGTCCAAAATGTCTTGGTATGTTGACGCCTTAAGGATTCCCTTTACTGGAACTACCCCTGAAAAACAACTCCACACCATAATCCCCCCTCCACCAAATGATTTGGACAAATGCGTCTCTGGAAAATGGTCAAACATTCCCATAGACACACTCTTAAACCTTGTGGACGGCCTTCCTAGAAGAGTTGAAGCTGTTATAGCCGCAAAGGGTGGGCCAACACAATAATGAACCCTACGGATGAATACTGGGATGCCATTAATTTTCATGTTCATGTAAAGACAGGCGTCACAATACTTTTGGCAATATAGTGTATCTAAGATTGGATGGCAGAATGCATCTGTAACTAATACTGTGGTCAGCAGCACTTAGTATAGCTCATAGTCACACACAAATTCTACGCCAGTGTTTGTCAACCTTTTTTTTTTGTCAAGGCACCTTTTAAAACTATGGACAGTCTTGAGGCACTCTTTAAAATTATGGACAGTCTTGATACACCCTTTAAAATTATGGACAATCTCAAGGCACCCTCCAAAATTTTGGACAGTCTTGAAGCACTCTTTAAAATTATGGACAGTCTTGAGACACCCTTTAAAATTCTGGACAATCTCAAGGCATCCTCTAAAATTGTGGACAGTCTTGAGACACCCTTTAAAATTTTTCACAGTCTAAAGGCAACCTTTAAACTTGTGGACAATCTCAAGGCATCCTTCAACATTATGGACAGTCTTGATGCACTCTTTAAAATTATGGACAATCTCAAGGCATCCTTTAAAATGTTGGACAGTATTGAGACACCCTTTAAAATTATGGACAATCTCGAGGCACCCTTCAAAATTATAGACAGTCTTGAGACACTCTTTAAAATAATGAACAATCTCAAGGCATCCTTTAAAATTTTGGATGGTCTGGAGACACCCTTTAAAATTATGGACAGTCTTGAGGCACTTTTTAAAATTCTGGACAATCTCAAAGCATCCTTTAAAATTTTGGACAGTCTTGAGACACCCTTTGAAATTTTGGACAGTCTAAAGGCAACCTTTAAACTTGTGGACAATCTCAAGGCATCCTCCAACATTATGGACAGTCTTGAGGCACTCTTTTAAATTATGGACAGTCTTGAGATACCCTTTAAAATGATGGACAATCTCAAGGCATCCTTTAAAATGTTGGACGGTATTGAGACACCCTTTAAAATTATAGACAATCTCGAGGCACCCTTCAAAATTATAGACAGTCTTGAGGCACTCTTTAAAATTATGGACAATCTCAAGGCATCCTTTAAAATTTTGGATGGTCTGGAGACACCCTTTAAAATTATGGACAGGTTTGAGGCACCCCATTTTAAAATGTAAAAGCAATTCTAATAGTTTTGCTAAACGCAGAAACCCCACACACATAGGTCACCCAATGTTAGAGGCGATTTATTCCTCCAAAGCAAATACACTTTTGCAAACTGGTACTGGCTAGTATTCCAAATTTTCTCTTCTTCCTCAGTTTTTCTCCATCATTCAGCTAATGTGACCCCAAATCTGATGGAGAGAGGCAAGGGAAGGTCAAACAAGGATGCTATGTAGGCGACTAACATCATCAACTGATGATGTCATTGGTCGTTAGGCAGAAGGTCGTAATGGTACACAATGAAAACCTGTGGCTTTGTGTAGGCTTCATGCAACCGCTGGCTTGTATATGATTTTTTGGCATTTTGCCAAGGCACCCCTAAAGAAACCTCAAGGCACCCTGGTTGAAAAAGGCTGTTCTACTCGACCATCTCTAGGAATGCTCGTAGTGGTCTTTCTTAGTAAAAATAATGATTATTACTGGATATGGCAAGCCTGTCCTCATCTTAAAGCAGAAATGCAAAAAAAACGGTTAATCACTAAAACTTTGCAATGAACTCTAGAACAGTAACAAAACAAAAAAAAAAAATACTTATGGAACTGAATTTGATTAGGTGCAAAAGAACTTTTTTTTTGGCATCCTTAAAACAATAATGTTCAAACCACCATGAAACAAATATCACGCCGGCAATTGTTTCCTCCAGGACTCTGAGAATGTATTGCTGCACAAAAAAAACAGAGCCAGCTTTGGCGGCGCTGGAACTGCTAGTGAGGCGTGAGCTCGCTGCCCCTACTGTCGATCCAGTCCTCCTGCTGTGGCACATCTGCTTAGTGCTGAGAACGGTGCTTATCCGCCAGCCAGCAGCCTTCCCCACTCTTTAATGGCAGCAAGAAATGAAAAAAAAGAAAAAAAAAGAAAGAAGAATAGATGATGGGATTGAGTGGAAATGTTTTGTGCAAGTTATTAAGTTTGGAAAGTGTTATGGAGTAGCGTGCTGTTCTTCATGAAACGCTGCCATTTCAGAAGAGGCGCGCTCCGCCTCCTCCAACAGAGGCTCACCAGAGACGTTCCTCTGCAGATACGAGAAGTAAAATGAACGGGCGAAGGCTTTTGAAGTGTTCTGGGATCATTTGTAGGAAAAGTTGTTGGTTTAACTCAAAAGACAGCTGCTTAACTATGTTTAATCTGCACCACTTTCATCACGCAGTAAAACCGCTGCTGGATGAAAATACAAACTCCGCACCTTGTTAAAATCTGGAGAGCGGGGATAGTAACACATTGTTTTTCTTTCATATAGTTTTTGATGTGTGAAGAACAACTGGAATTAGCTAAACTGCTGTCACTGCAATCGATAATACAAAAGTTCACAAGCGTGCACACCTCTCTGCTTTTCTCGCCTTTTTCATTACTTAGCGGAAGGATGCCAGGGTGTTACAGGGAAATCCATCACGGGGGAATAATGAAGGTTGCCGCTGCTGACCTCTCCTTTATGAGAATCCTGGTTCCCTGGCTGTTATGCTGATGCTTTGGCTTCAAAGCTGACTGAGTCGCTGACCTGGAACAAATCTAAAGTTTGTTGTTGCTCAGTCATTTAGTCGTGTCCGACTCTTCGTGACCTCATGGACCATAGCTTACCAGGCTCTTCTGTCCTCCGCTGCCCCCCCGGATATGGTTGCTCAGTCATTTAGTCGTGTCCGACTCTTCGTGACCTCATGGACCATAGCTTACCAGGCTCTTCTGTCCTCCACTGCCTCCCGGATATGGTTGCTCAGACGGTTAGTTGTGTCCGACTCTTCGTGACCTCATGGACCATAGCTTACCAGCCTCTTCTGTCCTCCACTGCCTCCCGGATATGGTTGCTCAGTCATTTAGTCGTGTCCGACTGTTCGTGACCTCATGGACCATAGCTTACCAGGCTCTTCTGTCCTCCACTGCCTCCCGGATATGGTTGCTCAGTCATTTAATCGTGTCCGACTATTCTTGATCTCATGGACCATAGCTTACCAGGCTCTTCTGTCCTCCACTGCCTCCCGGATATGGTTGCTCAGACGGTTAGTTGTGTCCGACTCTTCGTGACCTCATGGACCATAGCCTACCAGCCTCTTCTGTCCTCCACTGCCTCCCGGATATGGTTGCTCAGTCATTTAGTCGTGTCCGACTGTTCGTGACCTCATGGACCATAGCTTACCAGGCTCTTCTGTCCTCCACTGCCTCCCGGATATGGTTGCTCAGTCATTTAGTCGTGTCCGACTATTCTTGATCTCATGGACCATAGCTTACCAGGCTCTTCTGTCCTCCACTGCCTCCCGGATAAGGTTGCTCAGACGGTTAGTCGTGTCCGACTCTTCTTGACCTCATGGACCATAGCTTACCAGGCTCTTCTGTCCTCCACTGCCTCCCGGATATGGTTGCTCAGTCATTTAGTCGTGTCCCACTATTCTTGATCTCATGGACCATAGCTTACCAGGCTCTTCTGTCCTCCACTGCTTCCTGGATATGGTTGCTCAGTCATTTAGTCGTGTCTGACTCTTCGTGACCTCATGGACCATAGCTTACCAGGCTCTTCTGTCTTCCACTGCCTCCCGGATATGGTTGCTCAGTCATTTAGTCGTGTCCGACTCTTCTTGACCTCATGGACCATAGCTTACCAGGCTCTTCTGTCCTCCACTGCCTCCCGGATATGGTTGCTCAGTCATTTAGTCGTGTCTGACTCTTCTTGACCTCATGGACCATAGCTTACCAAGCTCTTCTGTCCTCCACTGCCTCCCGGATATGGTTGCTCAGTCATTTAGTCATGTCCAAATCTTTGTGACCTCATGGACCATAACTTGCCAGGCTCTTCTGTCCTCCACTGCCTCCCCGATATGGTTGCCACCTCATCCCTTTAAAACCGAAAACACATAATAATTACACAGGTTCTGTGGCTGATTAAGGTGGTAATTAAACTCACTTAGTGCCTTATCTGCATTAAATTAGCCTCAGAACCTATGTACTTCATGTGTGTTTGGGTTTCAAGGGATGAGGTGGCAACCCTACTCCCAGAGCTCGCTTAACTTTATGTTTATTGTTTCAATAATGCTATCTATCCATCTTGTTTTCTGTCGTCCTCTTCTCCCTTTTCTCTCAATGGTTCCCAGCATCAGGGTCTTTTCCAATGAGTCCTCTCTTCGTATTAGGTGGCCAAAGTAATATTTTTACAGCAATAACAGCCGAAAGCATAGTAAACCCAGTTTACTATGCTGCATGATGAATGAACACAGGAGTGATTGGTACTGATCACTCACAGGGAATGATTTACTAAAGGGAAATACACTCTGGACTACAAGTGCACTTGAAAGTGCACTTGTAAGTGCAGTCGCCGTAGATCGCTATAGGTCTAAGGGAAAGCTCTGAAATTAGGGGAAGCTCTGCTGATTTTATCACCCAATCATGTGCAAGTAAAAATGCTGTTTTTTATTTTCCTTGCATGTCCCCCTCAGATCTACAGCGACTGCACTTGAAAGTACACTTGTAGTGTAAAGTGGATTTGCCTTTTCGTAAATAACCCCCACTGTGTTCATTCAGGAAAGGAAGGGGCCAATAAATTTGTTTATTTACCGGCCCCTTCCTCCTCTCTCCATCCTGAGAGTAAGGAAGTCGGAAGCACTGTGGGGGAAAGGGGCACACAGGGGGGCCCAGAGAGCAGATGGAAGGGATGCAAGTGTTAGAACCACTTGTAGCATTGCAGGGGAAGGCAGAAGAGGATCCGTGTCTGCAAGAAGACATTACAGCCGGTGTTCTGCCAAAACAGCCAACTTGCCAAAAATCTCCAAGCAAGTCACTTTTGGTGTAATTGTAGATTTCGACGAGTTACCTGTTTTGACAGAACACCAGCAGCATATACAGTACGGTATACAATATAATGAGTAAACATTGCAAGTCCGCCAGCTAATAACCAACAACAACTTTTTTCCTCCTTAGCCAATGTTCTCTCAAAACAGCCAAGCCGTCCTGTACCATAGAGTATACGCTGCCGGTGTTCTGTGAAAACAGCCAAGTCGTCGAAAATCTGCAATTACTGCTGCCGGAGAGTGACCGGAAATTAGGTAATTGGAGATTTTGGCGAGTTGGCTCTTTTGGCAAAACACTGGCTGTCCTGCTCAGCAGTTGCCTGCCCCCCTCCCCCCCTTTTGAACGGATGGGGCCTATTAGATTGTAGGCTCTCTATTAGATTGTAATCTCTCTATTAGATTGTAAGCTCTTCTGAGCAGGGCCCTCCTAAGCCTCTTGTATTTTATTGTATTGTAACTGTATTGTCTCCTTTTTATATTGTAAAGCACTGCGTAAATTGCTGGCGCTATATAAATCCTGAATAATAATAATAATGGGGCCCGGGCCCAGTACAAGAGGGCTGGTTGTACTGCCTTATCAGTGGCCCTGCCAGTAGGATAGAAAACAAAAAAGAGCAATGGCTGAAAATAGACCAAGTAGTCAATAAAGTCTGTACCATTTATAATCCTAGAAATAATACTTTCTAGGATTCGTTTTTTAAGTCCCCTGCTGATAGTTTGAGATCATGTTTCAGTGTCCTTGATCTTAGCTTCATCTTGACGATACTGCCCTCCTGAACCTTATTTATACCCCCCATGTATTTAAATTGAATACATTAAATTAATTTAATTGCTTCTAATAGGTCTCCCCTTTCCCTTCACTGAGTCCATGGCTAAAATGGAGGGAATGAAAAAGAATATTGGGCGTCAGTCACTTTTGACTTTTTTAAAGTTTTATTGCAGAACGGTTAAAGGGTAACTCCACTTTCATGGTAAAACATATATATATATATATATATATATATATATATATATATATATATATATATATATATATATATAGTATATACAATTCCGACGCAAGTCATATTGTAATTAAATGTTATTAAAAATTAAAAATTAAATGTTATTAAAAATTACCTTTCTCTTTAATCTGCAGATCTTTAATTTTCTGTAAAATGTAACATGGCTACCTGGAGGTGTTCTGTACACAGAATGTGTACAGAATGCTCCCTAGACATAATTTCCTGCTTGTGTGATTGGCTCACTGATTTTTCCCAGAAGTCTGCACTAAGATTTTTGGCATCCCCTGCAACAAAAACGTCATTTTGGTGAGATACTCCCAGTAGGAAATCAGGTCTAAAGGGATGCGGACCCTGACACTTTCCTCGTTAGTATGGAGAGACAAGTACCCCCCCCCCCCCCCAGGGAAAGTATAAGGGACTTTGTAGGCAACAAGGGAAAAGGATATAAAAAAATTACATAAATTATATTTTATTTGTAGAAAATATAACATTATTAAGGTGCAAACATCACCAAAAGTATAATTGATAAAAAACAAGAAGTTACAATCATGAATCTTTAGTGCGTGAAAATTGTAGATATTCAACCCGGCGCGTTTCAGGACAATTGTGCAGTCTTTTCATCAGGGGCGTTCAGAGCAGGATCAGACTACCACAGCACATTCTAAAAGTCAAAAACAAAAATAATAATAGAAAACAAATAAAACAAGCACATAAAAAACAGAAAACAATCTCATCATGAACAAGGGCAGAAAAACGGGAGCATCATTGGGGCCATGATTGTAAAAGCACCTACTGATTCTAATGGTCAGTATTGCATGCACCTCCAGATAGAATCAGTAGGTGCTTTTACAATCATGGCCTCAACGATCCTCCCGTTTTTCTGCCCTTGTTCATGATGAGTTTGTTTTCTGTTTTTTATGGGATCACTGGGAACAGGAGATCTCTGACGTGTCATCTGTCAAATGGGGTTCTGCCTTTTTTTTTTTACTAAGCCAGATCCCCGTTCTGCCTCTGTATACCATGTTCACGGGCCGCCGGCGTACAGCTACGGCAATTTGCGCAGGAGACTTCCAAATGAATTTTCCAAATGAAAAGCAATTCAAAATCATAACATGCAAAAGGTGCAGTTCTTTAACCACTTAAGCCCCAGACCAATTTGCAGCCAATGGACCAAGCCCCTTTTTGTGATTCGACACTTCGTCGCTCTAACTGACAATTGCGCGGTCGTGTGACGTGGCTCCCAAACAAAATTGGCGTCATTTTTTTCCCACAAATAGAGCTTTCTTTTGGTGGTATTTGATCACCTCTGCGGTTTTTATTTTTTGCACTATAAACAAATATAGAGCGACAATTTTGAAAAAAATGCTATATTTTTTACATTTTGCTATAATAAATATCCCCAAAAAATATATAAAAAAACATTTTTTTCCTCAGTTTAGGCCGATACATATTCTTCTACATATTTTTGGTAAAAAAAAAATCGCAATTAGCGATTATTGATTGGTTTGCGCAAAAGCTATAGCGTTTACAAAATAGGGGATCGTTTTATAGCATTTTTATTAATATTTTTTTTTTTACTAGTAATGGCGGCGATCAGCGATTTTTATTGTGACTGCGACATTATGGCGGACACATCGGACATTTTTGACACATTTTTTGGACCAGTGTCATTTATACAGCAATCAGTGCTATTTAAATGCACTGATTCCTGTGTAATTGACACTGGCAGTGAAAGAGTTAACCACTAGGGGCGGGGAGGGCTTAAGTGTGTGTGTGTTTTTTTTTTTAACTGTAGGGGGGCGTGGCTTGGCATGTGACGTCACTGATCGTTTTTCCCTATCAAAGGGAAGAGACAATTGGTGACAGGCTCAGTAGGAAGCACGGTGAGAGGTTTGTTTACACAGACCTCTCCTCGTTCTTCAGCTCTGTGACCCGATCGCGGGACACCAGCGGCGATCGGGTTCGCTGGTCCCGCGGCCACGGTCACGGAGCTCAGGACCAGCGGACCCGAGCGCCGTGGCCACGGTCCTGACCCACGGCTGGGCACTTAAAGAGCAACGTACAGGTACGTCCTTGTGCCCAGCCGTGCCGACGTATATGTACAGGAAGCGGTCCTCAACTAGCTGCCGACCGCCCTATAGCAGTCCTATAGCAGAAAATAGATTTTTTTTAATTGTATATATTTTATAGCAGAAAGTAATAGTATTGTTTCCCAATCAATATACACTTATTGGGATACCGGTATATACAGTGGTGTGAAAAAGTGTTTGCCCCCTTCCTCATTTCCTGTTCCTTTGCATGTTTGTCACACTTAAGTGTTTCGGAACATCAAACCAATTTAAACAATAGTCAAGGACAACACAAGTAAACACAAAATGCAATTTGTAAATGAAGGTGTTTATTATTAAAGGTGAAAAAAAATCCAAACCATCACGGCCCTGTGTGAGAAAGTGATTGCCCCCTAAACCTAATAACTGGTTGGGCCACCCTTAGCAGCAACAACTGCAACCAAGCGTTTGCGATAACGTGCAATGAGGCTTTTACAGCGTCCTGGAGGAATTTTGGCCCACTCATCTTTGCAGAATTGTCCTAATTCAGTTACATTAGAGGGTTTTCGAGCATGAACGGCCTTTTTAAGGTCATACCACAGCATCTCAATAGGATTCAGGTCAGGACTTTGGCTAGGCCACTCCAAAGTCTTCATTTTGTTTTTCTTCAGCCATTCGGTGGTGGACTTGCTGGTGTGTTTAGGATCATTGTCCTGCTGCAGAACCCAAGTTCGTTTCAGCTTGAGTACACGAACAGATGGTCGGACATTCTCCTTCAGGATCTCTTGGTAGACAGCAGAATTCATAGTTCCTTTTATCACGGCAAGTCTTCCAGGTCCTGAAGCAGCAAAACAGCCCCAGACCATCACACTACCACCACCATATTTTACTGTTGGTATAATGTTCTTTTTATGAAATGCAGTGTTCCTTCTACGCCAGATATACTTGGACACACACCTTCCAAAGAGTTCCACTTTTGTCTCATCGGTCCACAGAATGTTGTCCCAAAAGTCTTGGGGATCATCAAGATGTGTTGTGGAGAAATTGAGACGAGCTTTGATGTTCTTTTTGCTCAGCAGTGGTTTTCTCCTTGGAACTCTGCCATGCAGGCCATTTTTGCCCAGTCTTTTCCTGATGGTGGAGGCATGAACGCTGACCTTAACTGAGGCAAGTGAGGCCTGCAGTTCCTTGGACGTTGTTGTGGGGTCTTTTGTGACCTCTTGGATGAGTCGTCGCTGCGCTCTTTGGGCGGCCGGCCACTCCTGGGAAGGTTCACCACTGTTCCATGTCTTCGCCATTTGTGGATAACGGCTCTCACTGTGGTTCGCTGGATTCCCAAAGCTTTGGAAATGGCTTTATAACCCTTTCCAGACTGATAGATCTCAATTACTTTCTTTCTCAATTGTTCCTGAATTTCTTTGGGTCTCGGCATGATGTGTAGCTTTTAAGGATCTTCTGGTGGACCTTACTGTGTCAAGCAGCTCCTATTTAAGTGATGCCTTGATTGTGAACAGGTGTGGCAATAATCAGGCCTGGGTGTGGCTAGAGAAATTGAACTCAGGTGTGGACAACCACAGTTATAGTATGTTTTAACAAGGGGGGCAATCACTTTTTCACACAGGGCCATGATGGTTTGGATTTTTTTTCACCTTTAATAATAAACACCTTCATTTACAAATTGCATTTTGTGTTTACTTGTGTTGTCCTTGACTATTGTTTAAATTGGTTTGATGTTCCGAAACACTTAAGTGTGACAAACATGCAAAGGAACAGGAAATGAGGAAGGGGGCAAACACTTTTTCACACCACTGTATATATATTTTTTTTTTACCAAAATACCAGAATACATATTTGCCTAAATTGATGAAGAAAACTGATTTTTTTTTATTGGATATATTTTATAGCAGAAAGTGAAAAAATATTGTCCCCCCCCCCCCCCCAATCAATATATAATTATTGGGATATTTTTTTTTTTTTACCCAAAAAATTGAGCAGAATACATATTTGCCTAAATTGATGAAAATAATAGATTTTTTTTTATTAGATATATTTTATAGCAGAAAGTAAAAAAATAGTTTTTTTTCCCCCAATCAATATACACTTATTGAGATTTTTTTTTAACCAAAAAAATGTAGCAGAATACATATTTGCCTAAATTGACGAAGAAATTTTTTTTTATTGGATATATTTTATAGCACATAGTAAAAAAATATTGCTTTTTTCCCAATCAATATACACTTAATGGGATATTTTTTATTTATTTGTTTACCAAAAACATGTAGCAGAAAACATATTTTCCTAAATTGATAAAGAAAATCGATTTTTTTTTTTATTGCATATATTTTATAACAGAAATTTTTTTTTTTTTTTTCAATTGTCAGTCGTTTTAAGTTTATAGCACAAAAAATAAAATGCAGAGGTGATCAAATATCACCAAAAAAAATTAAAAAATTTGATTTGTGGGGATAAAAAAGGGCAAAACTTGTTTTTGGGTACAGCGTCTCACAACTGCGCAATTGTCAGGGAAAGCAACAGAGCGCCGTATCACATAAAATGGCCTGGTCAGGAATGAAGGGGGAGGTAAATCTTCTGGAGCTGAAGTGGTTAAAGGAAAAAAAAAGGTATGAGACTATTGGGTTAAGCCTCATACACAAGATCGGATTTTCCGACGGGAATTGTGTGATGACAGGCTGTTGGCGGAAAATCCGACCGTGTGTGCGCTCCATCGGACAATTGTTGTCGGATTTTCCGCTGAGAAATGTTGGATGGCAGGTTTTAAATTTTTCCACGGACAAATGTCTGTTGTCGAGATTTTCCGAGCGTGTGTACACAAGTCCGTCAGACAAAAGTCCAAAGTACAAGCACGCGTGCTTGGAAGCAAGGAGGAGCCGGAAGCGGCCAGTTTTGTAAACTGGCGTTCATGATGGAGAATTAACATTCGGCAAATTATGAAATCTGGAAATGCGGCGCACAATTCTCTTCTTCTATAATGGGATAATAATGAAGCTGCTTTGCTGGTGATACTGATGGAATTATTGCAAACTAATTTTCAAAGGCTTTTTTTTTCTAGTGATATCAAGAATAATATTATTATGCTTTTTTTTTTTTTTTGGGCAAGTTACCAGAACACCATTATCCCGTAGTTTTTAAGAACAAAGATACAACTATGTTGGAGTCCCTTGTCAATTTTACATTGTATTTTTTTAAATGTAACTGCCTAATCACAAACTGTCATTTGAAGTAAAACACATAGCCAAGTATTATTCTACACAATTTTTTTATTGTGCATTACAAAAATAAAACAAATAAGACATGCTATCTGCCAATAGAACTTAACCAAAAAGTGCATTCTACGCATCCAAAAATATAGAAAATATACCAAATCAAATCTTTATTCAACCAAAAAATAAAATAAAAGCCTCATGCATGTGTCCTGCTTCTTAATATAGGGGGTCAACAATGCCAAGAGTTGGTGAAAGCAGGGGTCCGTCATCCGGAGATAATTCCGAAAATCATCCAGATTATTCACCTGGAGCTCCCGCAGCAAAGGCATATGACATAATTGGTTCACGATTAATAAAGCAACCAATTTTTGGTCCAAGCACTGCTCCTCCTGTTCCTGGACTGGACTTGGGTCAAAGCAATAACTCCAAGGCCAATAATAAATAATGCCCCATACACACGGTCGGAAATTCCGACGGAAAAAGTCCATAAAATCCGATTGTGTGTGGGCTCTATCTGACGTTGTCAGAAAAAAATTTGTGAGCTGGATCTAAAATTTTCCCGACAACAAAATCCGATCAGACTTTTTCCGATCGTGTGTAGTGAATTCTGACGCAAAAGTGCCAGGCATGCTCAGAAAAATATTTGGCGACGAAAGCTTTTGGCTACTGGCCTCTACGTAGTCCCGTCGTAACGTGTGTAACGTCACCTCGTTCCGAAGGATTGGATTTTCTGACAACTTTGAGCGACTGTGTGTATGCAGGACAAATTCTGTCGGGAAAAAAATCCGTCGGATTTTGTGGTCGGAATGTCCGACTGTGTGCATGGGGCATAACGCGTTATCTCCTCCGATTACGCAACATGCCGGGTTGACGAACGGGCGCTCAGAAACTAGCCGAAAAAGCGCGAAATGAAAAGTGCGAAATGAAAAGCACGAATCAACACTCACCAAACTTCTACTAAGAAAAAATTAGCAGAAGCAGCCCAAAAGGTGGCGCTAAAGAGCTGAAACAACACGTAGTACGTCACTACGTTCGTTTTTGTTGGCCGACAATACCTTTCCGTTTGTATGCAAGACAAAATCCAGGAACACGCCTTTCGGACCAAAGTCCGAGGTTTTGTTAGCAGAAAATCCGATCGTGTGTACAAGGCTTAACAGTATACAGCTCTTAACGCCAACTAATTACACTGGGTTTTGTTGTTGGTGATATGATAGAGTGAATAGGCTCTAAGACCTCAACAAACAGCAGCAAATGCGAATAAATTGCGCACATAGTAAGAATGTTACATTGTAATGAAAGAACTTCATTCTGGGCAGCCTTCAGCTGGTTCCAGCGCTTCCTCCTGATATAAAATCTGACAGTTATTTAATAAGGCAAAGATGAAAGCACACTAATCCATCAGCGTCATTAAGAAATCATCCTTCATTGTCTTGACTGTTAAAAATTGAAAGGTGGTTGATTGCTAAGCATTTCCAGCCTCTGCACATCCTCATTATCTTTGCACGGTCTTATTAAAGTTAACCTGTCACAAACATAGTCAATTCAAACTAAGTATATAAAAAAAAAAAAAAAAATGCATAAAGAGATTACCTTCATCACAAACACGCATGTCATAACGTCCCTCTTAATGCGATGGCTCATTGACCAACAGGAAGGTTTGACGGGTAGACATGTGCAATTAGTTTAGTTCCGAATTATTTTTCGAATTAAATTCGACAAATTCGGAAATATCAAAATTAATGAAAATCCTGTTTAACAAATTTTTCGGAATATTCGTAAATTTTTATATTTGAAAATTCAAAAATTTTGTAAATTTGAATATTCTGAAAAATTTGAATATTCTAAATCCGGAAATTCGAAAAAGCCAAAAATTCTAAATTCGAAAATAAGAACGAAAATTCATCACAAACACGCATGTCATAACTTCCCTCTTAATGCGATGGCTCATTGACCAACAGGAAGGTTTGACGGGAAGACATGTGCAATTAGTTTAGTTCCGAATTATTTTTCGAATTAAATTTGACAAATTCGGAAATATCAAATATCAAAATTAACGAAAAATCCTGTTTAACAAATTTTTCTGAATGTCTGGAAATTTGAATATTTGAGAATTCGTAAATTAGAATATTCGGAAATTTGAAAATTCGAAATCCGGAAATTCTAAAAGCTGAAAATTCTAAATTCGAAAATAAGAACGCAAATTTGAAAATCTGAAATAATAACTAACTAATAATAAGTTAACTATATCCCAATTATCAAAGAACCATTTAATGAAAATTCTAAATTTGAAAATAAGAACGAAAATTCTAAAGAATATATATAATAAATATATATATATAACTATATCCGGATTAACAAAAACCGGTTTAACAAATTTTCCGAATACTTGTAAATTTGAATATTTGAAAATTCTAAAATTCGTAGATTCGAAAAAATTTGTAAAACCGAAAATTCGAAATCTGGAAATTCGAGAATTCAAAATCCTAAAATTCTACATCCGAAAATAAGAACGAAAATTCAAAAGAACAAAAATTTGAAAATCTGAAATAACTAACTAATAATAAGTTAACTACATCCCAATTAACAAAGACCCGTTTAACAAATTTTCTGAATATTCGTAAATTTGAATATTTAAAGATTCTTAAATTAGAATATTAAAAAATTCGTAAATTCAAAAATTCTAAATCCAGAAATTCGAAAATTCCAAAATTCGAAATCCGAAAAAATGAACGAAAATCCTGTTTAACAAATTTTTCAGAATATTCGTTTGAATATTTGAAAATTGGTAAATTAGAATATTCGGAAATTTGGAAATTCAAAAGCCGAAAATGCTAAATTCGAAAATAAGAGCGAAAATTCAAAAGAACGCAAATTTGAAAATCTGAAATAATAACTAACTAATAATAAGTTAACTATATCCGAATGAACAAAAACCTGTTTAACAAATTTTCCGAATACTTGTAAATTTGAATATTTGAAAATTCAAAAATTCGTAGATTCGAAAATTCATAGATCCGAAAATTCATAAAATCGAATATTCGAAAATTCGGAAATTCTAAAATTCTAAATCCAGAAATTCTAAAATTCAAAATCCTAAAATTCTACATCTGAAAATAAGAATGAAAATTTAAAAGAACAAAAATTTGAAAATCTGAAATAACGAACTAATAATACGTTAACTATATCCCAATTAACAAAGACCCATTTAATGAATTTTCTAAATATTTGTAAATTTGAATATTCGAAAATTCGGAAATTCAATCATTCGAAAATTAAAGATCCGGAAATTGGAAAATCTGAAAAATTCAAAATTTCAATATAAGAACGAAAATCCGAAAAAATGAACGAAAATCCAAAATATTCAAAAATCGGAAATAATAACTAGCCAATAATAACTTAACTATATCCAAATTAACAAAAAACAGTTTACCAAATTTTCCAAATATTCATAAATTTGTATATTTGAAAATTCGAATATTCGAAGATTCGTAAATTCGAATATTCGTATAATCAAAAATTCGTAAATTCATCAATTCATAAATTCGAATATTTGGAAATTTACAAATTCGAAAATACAGAAATCTTGAAATCTGAAAATTCTAAAATAGGGACGAAAATTCAAAAGAACAAAAACCAGAAAATAAGAACGAAAATCCAAAAAAGTCGAAAACCAGAAAATTCTAAAATCTGAAATAACGAATTAATAACTAAACTATCACTAACTATTAAATTATAGGTATTGGAATTTTCTTTCAAATTTGGCTGTTAGAGAACGTAACAAATACAAATTTATCCGAAATAACAAATGCCGTATCTAAACAAATGGAACGTAATGAAAACATAATAATAAATAACAATAATAATAACTTTTTATTATTATTAATGTTATTATTATTATTACTAATTATTAATAATTCATTCTGTTACATTTGTTTGGATGCGGTATTCGTTATTTCGGATAATTTATAACTTTGGATAAATTCGTATTTGTTATGTTCTCTAACAGCCAAATTGGAAAAGAAAATCCAAAACCTATAATTTAATAGTTAGTTATTATTTCAAATTTTCGTTCTTTCGGATTTTCCTTTGAGGATTTTCGAATTTATGAATTTTCAAATTTATGAATTTTTGGAATTTATGAATTACAAATAACCCGAAAAATGAAAAAAAAAACAAATGAAACGAGAACTAACAAATTTTTTGTCAGTGCACATGTCTATTGGCGAGTGGGAACGATGGGGGTCAAGTTTGGCATTTAAAGTAAACTTGAAGATTTGCATTAACTTCATTGACCTATATCTAACTTTTTGGTATAATCTGTTTATTTTTATGTTGTACATAGACTTATTGTCATAGCATAATTGAAAGAGCAATATATAAATTTAAAAAAAAATCCCAAACCTATGACCGTTGGTTTGAGAGTGTGGTCTAATTTCATCAGTCTGATTGTTAGGAATGTGATGGAGAATCTACATATTGGAGATGAAATGCTTGGTAGAATAAATAGTAGGGCATGTAGTTAGGTTGAATTGCGTTTAGATGTAGTGAGTCGGCAGCTGGCCCAGGCTAGAAGAAAGGATGAAATGTTGCCAGCTCAGTTTTGGTCCTAGCCAGGCCACCTGTGCTATAAAAAGATGGATGGCTGAGGTCCGTGGGTTCTATTGTTTCCTATGTGTGGAATTGTCTGGCACTGCTGAAGGTTTTCGGAAAAGACATCCATTCAAGTCATGGAGAACACCAAGATGGACTAGCACCTGACACGCTTTATAACTCTCGTTGTTCTATCCAGTTTTGCCTATAGTTCTACTTTAACTGTCTGGTCTGAAGTTACTCAAAGGGGTGTATATGGCCCCTGGCATATTAAAAAGAACTTGGGTCTGTCAAAAGCACTATGGGGTATGAAGAAACACCAAAAATGAAGACAAGGAAGAGGAGTGTAGTTACCAAGAGTAACCAAGCATAAGTTCAAGACAGAAGTAACCAGTCATTAGGCGTAAGGTGACAGGTCCTTGGGTAGCGAGGGGGTCGTTGTCAGGCTCCCTCCCTAGCGGTCAGCATCCAGTAGCAACTGGATCTGAACCCACGTTACGCAGATCTTTGGCCTGGTCAATGGGGCAGGGAAGTGAAAGAGATATTGAGCATGCATGAAGTCCATGCAATGTGCTCGACGGGACCCCATTCTGTAACCAAGCACATGTTCAAGACAGAAGTAACCAGTCGTTAGGCGTGGTACCTAGTAAGGTGACAGGTCCTCGGGTAGCAAGGGGGTCGTTGTCAGGCTCCCTCCCTAGTGGTCAGCATCCAATAGCAACTGGATCTGAACCCACATTACGGAGATCTATCGCCTGGTCAATGGGGCAAGGAAGTGAAAGAGTTATTGAGCATGCATTAAGTCCGTGCTATGTGCTAGACGGGGCCCCATTCTGTTACTGGGAGTGCAGTAGCAGAGGTAAGTTGGACTGGTGGAGTGAGCACAGGCTCAGCACATTCCTCCAAATGCAAGATACAAGTTGCAGAGGGCTTGATTTACCAAAACGGGTGCACAAAGAGAGGCCTGGAGCGATGAAAAGGACTAGCAGCGGGCCGGCATGACAAGGGGACAGCAAGGGGTTAACAAAATAGTGAGAAGATTGGGGGATTAATGATTGGAGGAGAAATGGGAATAGGTGGGGTTTAGTTTATTTAAGGAGCGGGGGGGGGGGGGGGGGTGACCCGGGCAACACTGTAGGGGAGCTTGTCATAGAAACAGTTTCCCACCCAACCCCCACTCCTGTGTTTTGTGTTTTAATTTTTCTTTATTTCAGGTACAAATTGACATGTCATGGCAGCAAGGAGATGGTGGTGGTGGTCTTTGATGGTGGCAAATAACCTATGAGATGGAAGTGTGGGTGACCCATCGGTGGTATGGGCCCACAGTGTATTCAGTTAACACGGGTTAACTGGATGATGGTAATGGTGGCACTGCGGGAATGGTTTTGTCTCTGAGCTGGTGTGACACGGCTGGAGGCCTAATACACAAGAGCCCGCAGTGTGGAAGTGGAATGGAGTTATGTTGGGAAGTGCTGTCAAAGACCACCGGGGGGGGCAACTGATATTCTGGAATTTTCTGTTATGGTTAAAATGTTTATATATTTTTGAATATTTGTGAATAAAAAGGCTGCTATGGCCAGTTATACTCCAGTTCAAGTGTGGTCTCGTTAATAAATAGGTAATGATAAGTGGGTCGGGTTTTGGAGTATGATAATGGTGGCAGTCTTATGAAGGTTGGACATCTTATCTACGCTGGTCAAGAATCTGGCATGGTAGCCATTTAGGTTCCAGGTTTTATTGGCCAAGCTTAATTGAAAAAAGCTGAAGTTTCCGGTGAGGGAGAAGAGATGGCAGCTCTCACCAGGCTCCCCGCCCAGCTTCCTGCCTGCTCCGTTCCTTCCCCATTGGCCATAACTGAGGGCCAATCAAAGGGGACTAGGAGAGGAGAGCATTGTGAGACATGTAGTCCCAAAGATTGGCGGCCCCTTTTTCCACAGGAAGGAGGCTACAGCTCGATCAAGAGAGGGATTGAGAGACTGCAGCCTGGAAAAAAGCTGAGCGAGTGAGTGCTACAGGACAAAGAAAGAGGAGTGTGCTGGGCGGAAGCCAGAGAGAGAGCCACGCTGCCCAGTGTCACCAGAGAGAAAGCCACGCTGCCCAGCACCACCAGAGAGAGAGCCAAGCTACTCGGCACCACCAGAGAGAGAGCCACGCTGTCCAGCGCTAACCAGAGAGAGCTCCACGCTGCCCAGTGTCACCAGTGAGAGATCCACGCTGCCCAGTGCCTCCAGAGAGAGCCACGCTACCCGGCACCATCAGAGAGAGCCACACTACCCAGCGCTACCAGAGAGAGAGCCACGCTGCCCAGTGTCACCAGAGAGAGAACTACGCTGCCCAGTGCCTCCAGAGAGAGAGCCACCCTACCCAGCGCCACCAGAGAGAGCCAAGCTACTCAGAGCCACCAGAGAGAACCATGCTACTCAGCACCTCCAGAGAGAGCCACGCTACTCAGCGCCACCAGAAAGAGCCACACTACTCAGCGCCACCAGAGAGAGCCACACTACTCAGCGCCACCAGAGAGAGCCACGCTACCCAGCGCCACCAGAGAGGGAACCATGCTACCCAGCGCCAGAGAGAGATCCACGCTACCCAGCGCCAGAGAGAGAGCCACGTTACCCAGCACCACCAGAGAGAGAAAGACTGAGCCACTGCCAGGGAACAGACATGCTACACTACTGACCAAAATCACCCCGGAAACCCAGAGTAAGCAATCGTCCAGCCGGAGGGATAACTGCTATAGTTTCGCTGGGTCTGGTAAGAGGGCCTGTCGGCCATTATCCCTTACTTATCCTAGGGACTGTACTACACCTGCTGTCTCTGACCATGATGATGTGATAATGACATTGTTGAATAGGGGCGGTGCATGGGTGACCCTAAAATGATGCCCCCCCCATGAAAAAAGTTCTGAGGACACCAATGAAAGGAAATGAATCACCTAAGCTGTGTTGGCAAACATAGATATTGGAAAACCTTGGACGACAGTCACTTTGTAGTATATGGATACTCCAAAAGCTGTGAATTGTGAAGCGTTTCCACCATATGTAAAACATGGCGCCTCGATGAATGAAGTTTCTCTAGCACCAATTTGGAGATTCAGTAGGAAAATTGAAGATTTCTTGCGGTGCAGAAATATCACCAGGCAAGAATTTTTCAGTAATTCTCCGGTAAGGAATGACTATTTGTGTGAGGATAAGTGATTTTTCACAGTCTTCTATTTATGTTGAGTTCTCACTCCCAGCAGGACATGTAGTTTGACACCTGTGGATATGTATCAAGAATGAGCAAATTATAGAGATATGAGATATGTTAGGATGGAATTGAAGGAGAGGGAAGAAAGAAAGGTACTAAACGAGGGTGGGGGGAAGGAGATAACGGGCAGTAGAAGAGTCAAGAAAAATAAGTATATTAGAGAAAAGGGATGTGTGATAGGAGGTTAATCTCCCCTCTTGAACTGGGCCCAAAGCCAGGCCAGGAAGAAGAAAATTCAAGTTTAGCCTTTCAGGTGTGACTTCGAGAGTCTGGTTCCTATGTAGAGAAAGTAACAATCCCAGATAGCAAGGATAACGTGCCACAAATGTGTGGCAGTGTTGAATTGTAAGTCTTGTTAATGTGCTGCACATTTTCACTGGCAAGATTTACACTTGCAGAGCACTTGAAATTCTAGTTGACGCTTTTCTAATTTGTAGCAAATTTGCATAGCAAATCTCTAGCAAGAGCAAAGTTGCAGTGGTGAGTCTACAGTAAGAGCTCTGCAAGTCTACAGCATGATAATGCAGCCACAGTGACCCCCTGTGGTGGGCTGACTATTGTACAACATAACTGAACCAGAATGTGCAGAAGACTTGCAGAATGTTTGCAAAGAACGTTAATCTGGAGACATGCAATGCACATTTTTCAGGTTGCATCACAACTGCTTGTATGTGGGATCCTGACTGGTACTAAGCGGGGACAATCTCAAGTTCACTGCAGGCCGCACCCGCATTATAGTTGCCCTCAAAGGGTCAGTTGTATCTGTAAGCCTAGATGTCCAGAGCACCCCCCCCCCTGCTTGCATCAAATGTCAAGAGCCCCCCACCATCAGAAGGCAAAAATATCCCACCCTCCCTTACATCACAGTTCGCCACCCTTACCTTGTGCTGCTGCCAGGAAGATGCTGGGGGCGGAGCTGGGTAGTAGAAAGTGCAGGGTCTAGAGGAGGACCAGAGGAGGGCTGGAGTCAGCTGCTGGAGTCTGCTTAATGCTGGGACCAGGAGAGGCAGAGACAAGGGGGCGCTGCAGCTGGCAGGATATGTCAGAGGAATTCTCTCCTCCTCTATGCTGTCAGCGACTGAGACAGGGGAGGGAGGTCAAAGTACAGAGAAGTGCAGGATCTGTCAGGGGAGTTCTGTCCACCTCTCTGCTCCTGACTGCTGAGAAAAGGTGGGGCGGAGACAAGGGCGGATCCACAACTGCAGGAGAGGTGCGAGGGCCACAAGAGAGGGCAAATTCGGTCCACGGGTTTTGTGTTTGACACATGTGCCCTAGGGGATTTGGAAAGAGAAGGGTGATAATAAACAAAGGAGCAATGGCTAAGTTAGATGTCCAAGTTGGGTGAGCAGCAATACTATGTTCAGTGATCCTTACATGGAGGAAAAGGTAAGGTAATGATGCCAGCTGGGTCACAAACAGACGACACCAAGAAAACTAAAACAGTGAACATGAATCAAACATTGTCTGCTTACAAAGCATGTGCCAGGATGGTGTTGCAGTAAATATATGGTGGGAAATAAGCGAAAGTCAGAGAAGGTAGTACCCCATCTAGAAATGGGAGAGAGGAGAAGATGGCCTGGTGGCAATGATGTCTACCCATGTGTTAAGAAGGAGTAGATGAGAAAGTATCCTTAAGGAGTAAAAGTTCTCCTCCTCTTCGCCTGCTGCTGCCGCCACGACTCCTGTGTGTGTGCATCTGGGGGCTCCCAATCTACTGCATTCCCCAGCCCAACAGTAGGATCTCCTGCTCCTCCTTCCTCCTGGCAAGGAGGAGCAGTGGACCAATCATGGGAGGCTGGAGAGGATCATGGGACTCATAGTTCCCTTTAGAGCACTGCAAAATGCAAACAATAGATTTTAAACTACAGCAACCACAGATCCCAGCATAAAAAAGGAGTAGAACTCAGGACTTTTCCCGGGCAATTCACTGGAGGTCTGGCAGAGCAGTGCAGGGTGAGAGACCGCAAGGTCCTGCTACAGCACTCTGTCCCCACATCTGAGGATCAGAGTACAGAGGGACTGAGCCATTGGGAAGCCTTTGCTGTGCCGAGGACCAGGGAGTACAGAGCTGTGACTTGTGTGCTGAGGGACTGAGCCACTGCCAGGATAGAGTATTTAATGTGTTGAGGACCAGAGTCGCCCAAGGCAACACAGAATAGAGCGGATATCTGACCAGAGGGGCCCCTGCTGCTGTGCCGCTGGGTCTGGTGAGAGGGCCATGCGGCCATAACGACCTGCTGCTAGAGAGACTAAGTCCTTTAGAAACCGACTATACACCTATCTAGTAGCCTTACTCGCTGCCTGCAGGTTTATTATTTATTGTTTATACAGGTAGTTATATAGTGCCGTCAATTTACGCAGCACTTTACAGATATATTGCATATTCACATCCGACTGGAACTGTACTTATGTGCACCACCAAGAATATTGGACCCCAATGTTAGCCAACTGAAGAAATAGGACTAAAGACTGCCTCCCCCATAGCTACTACACAGAGATCTTTGCCCATTGCTTACTTTACCTCTCAGGGGTCACTGCACCATATCATAGTAATTTTCCTACAGTCCACTCCAAATCAGTTATAGTGTTCTTATTCAAATTACAGTTATTGCTTATATGTTCTGTTGGTTGCTGATATTGTTGACTAATAAGTTAATCCCAGTCTAGTGGTACAGAACTGTAGTCTAAGTTACCTTGGCATAGTGATTATACTTTCTGGCAGACTGTGTCTGAATATACCCTCTATCTGCTCATTCATGCTTATACCACCATTTACTATAACCCCTACCAATACATTGAGTTCATTAACCACTAAACGGTCTTGCATCAATTTCTTGGTGCTAATTCACAGCCGACTTAAAGGTATCTATACTCGTGTCCCTCTAAGTACTTGTAGTAACTTTCATTCAACCAGGTGTGTCAAGAGAGACTGAGGTGTGTCAAAGCAAAGAATAGAGGACCCAATCAACCAAGCGGCTCCTACATGGGGTAGCGCTACATTTATACAGATCTCTACATCATTAGAATGAAGAACCATAGAGTAGAGAGGCACAGTAAAGAACAGAGAACCCAATTACCAAGTGGCTCCTGCGGGGGGGGGGGGGGGGGGGGGGTTAGAGCTACATTTATACAGATCTCTACATCAATAGAATGAAGAACTGTAGAGTAGAGAGGCACAGCAAAGAACAGGGAACCCAATCAACCAAGCGGCTCCTGCGGGAGGTTGGGAAGCACTACATACATTTATACAGATCTCTACATCAAACCTAACTGAAGAACCATAGAGAGGCACAGCAAAGAACAGAGAACCCAATAAACCAGGTGGCTCTTGCGGGGGCAATGCTACATTTACACAGATCTCAACATCAAACCTAAATGAAGAACCATAGAGTAGCGAGGCACCTCAAAGAACCCAAGGACAGGGGACCCAAATAACCAAGCTGCTTCTGCTGGAGGGGGGGAGGGGGTACTGCTACATTTATACAAATCTCTACATCAAACCTAATTGAAGAACCATAAAAAGAAAGGCACAGCAAAGAACAGAGAACCCAATCAGCCAAGCCAAGCACCCCCTGCCGAGGGCAGCGCTACATTTATACAGATCTCTACATCAAACCCAAATGAAGAACCATAGAGTACAGAGGCTCAGCAAAGAACAGGGAACCCAATAAACCAAGTGGCTCTTGCGGGGGCAGCGTTACATTTATACAGATCTCTACATCAAACCTAAAAGGAGAACCATAGAGTAGAGAGGCACAGCAAAGAACTGGTAACCCAAATAACCAAGTGGCTCCTGTGAGGGGGTTGGGTAGCACTACATACATTTATACAGAACAGGTAACCCAATAAACCAAGTGGCTCTTGCAGGGGCATCGCTACATTTACACAGTTCTCAACATCAAACCTAAATGAAGAACCATAGAGTAGAGACGCAAGGCAAAAGACCAAAGGACAGGAAACCCAAATAACCAATAGGCTCCTGAAGGGGGTTGGGTAGCACTACATACATTTATACAGAACAGGGAACCCAATAAACCAAGTGGCTCTTGCGGGGGCATCGCTACATTTACACAGTTCTCAACATCAAACCTAAATGAAGAACCATAGAGTAGAGAGGCACGGCAAAAGACCAAAGGACGGGGAACCCAAATAACCAAGAGGCTCCTGCAGGGGGTTGGGTAGCACTACATACATTTATACAGAACAGGTAACCCAATAAACCAAGTGGCTCTTGCGGGGGCATCGCTACATTTACACAGTTCTCAACATCAAACCTAAATTAAGAACCATAGAGTAGAGAGGCACGGCAAAAGATCAAAGGACAGGGAACCCAAATAACCAAGAGGCTCCTGCAGGGGGTTGGGTAGTACTACATACATTTATACAGAACAGGGAACCCAAATAACCAAGCGGCTCCTGCAGGGGGGTTTGGGGGGTTTAACACTACATTTATACAGATCTTTACATCAAACCTAATTGAAGAACCGTAGAGTAGAGAGGCACAGCAAACAGAGAACACAGTCAGCAAAGCCAAGCGCCTCCTGCTGGGGGCAGCTCTACATTTATACAGATCTCTACATCAAACCTAAATTAAGAACCTTAGAGTAGACAGGCCCATCAAAGAACAGGGAACCCAATCAACCAAACTGCTCCTGTGGGGAGCAGCGCTACATTTATACAGATCTCTACATCAAACCTAAATGAAGAACCATAGAGTAGAGAGGCACAGCAAAGAACAGGGAACCCAAATAACCAAGCGGCTGCTGCGGGGGGGGGTATCGCTACATTTATACAGATCTTTATGTCAAGCCCAAATGAAGAACCATACAGTATAGAGGCACAGCAAAGAACAGAGAACACAATCAACCAAGCAGCTCCTGCTGGGGGGGGTAGCGCTACATTTATATATTTATATAGATCTCTACATCAAACTTAAATGAAGAACCATAGAGTAGAGAGGCATAGCAAAGAACAAGGAGAGTAGAGAGGCACAGCAAAAAACAAGGAACCCAAATCACCAAGCGGCTCCTGCATACAAATCTCTACATAAAACCTAATTTAAGTATCGTAGAGTAGAGAGGCACCGGAGAATTTGGTTTCAGAAAAGAGGATTCCCTCTTGAGGAAGGACAATTAGGAGGTACGGTAATATCAAACAGAAATTTTCCATAGTCTTCATAATTCGATATACCTGTAAACTATAAGGTCCTTATTATTTCAAGGGCCCTCTGCATCCCCATCTACGCACAGTGGAAAATAGTGTAAGTCCACGCTTTAATAACAAGAAGAACATTTTGGAGTAAATTGAAGCCAGAAAATATTAATCGGGAAATATTTGTGAAAGTAAAGTGGAGGAGATATTGGGGTAGAAGGTAGCCCTTGTTATAGGAATCGGACACATCTGGAAAAGATTATTAGGCAGGGCTGTGTTTCATATCACAAACAGGTACTTGGTTGTGCTGGTAGCAGCCGTCTCTGGGTGGGCGAGGGATTAGGCAAAGCTTTGACATGACGGAGAGCCGAGGGACACGGTGCTGACATGTCTCAAACACCACGCTAAGCCTCAGGGGCGAGATCTGAAAAGTAGACTGAAAAAAAAGAAAAGGCCCAAAATATGAAACGATTTATTACGCGGCTGATCTCTAAATCACACCGTTAACAGCCCTATCGAAAATAGTAAACGGCTAAAGGAATGAAATCCTATCGACAGCTGCGGGGGAGGCTTTCAGCAAAACATTCACTTGCTGCTTAAGATGAAAATTGTTTGGGAAAGGACAATGAGGACTGAAGTTTGTTCAGGTCACAGAGCCCGCGAGGGAATCTCGCTATTTCAAGGACTTTACATTTATGACATAAATGTATTTCGGTATGCTAAACCAGTTCTGTGTGGATAATACAGGCTTAGCAGTCGTTTTGATGGAAGGCAAAGTGGGACAAGTATTGGAGGCCACCAAGACAGAGGGAGCAACCACTAAAATTCTTAGTAATGAGGGTTAAGTAAGAGAAACTTTCTTTTCTTATAATTTATTTTGAGATATTGCTCTACTAGGCCAAACAACAGGGCCGGGACAAGGGGTCGGTGGGTGGTGGGGCTGGCTGCCCTGGGCACTGTGGTATCATGTGAGGTTTGGGGACACCGCAAGGAAATCAGGGGGAGGAGATTTATGTTGGGAGGGGAAATTTGGGGGGACGGCAAGAGGTAAGAATTGTTTTAGCCCTTGTACACACGGTCGGATATTCCGACGGAAAATGTCTGATCGGACCGTGTTGTCGGATAATCCGACTGTGTGTGGGCTCCATCGGACTGTTTCCGTCAGGAATATCCGACGGACAAAGTTTTAGAGCTGGGCTGTAAAACTTTCCGTCAACATGATCCAATCGGACTTTGTCCGATTGTGTGTAGAGAATTCCGATCAAAGTGCCACGCATGCTCAGATCAAATTCCTAGATCAAAGCTATTGGCTACTAGCCTGAATGTAGTCCCGTCGTAACGAAATAACGTCATCACGTTACATACGATCTGATTTTCCGACAACTTTGTCCGACCGTGTGTATGCAACACAAGTTTCGGACAAAATCCGTCTGACAAAATCCAACGGATTTTGTTGACGGAATGTCCGACCGCATGTACAAGGGCTTAGGAGAGGAAATTTGGGGAGGTGTGCTAGGAGTGGGGATTTAGGGGGGATTTGTGTTGAGAGGGGAGATGGGAGAAGATGATTTGTGGTAGGATGGGGGATTTGGGGGGTTTGTGCTAGAGAAAGTAATATGGGGGAGGGATTTGTGCTAGGAGGGGGATTTTCTTTGGGAGAGGGATTTGTGCTAGTAGGTGGGATTGGGGGGAACTTATGCTAGGATGGGGGATTGGGAGGGAAATTTGTGCTGGGTGGGGGTATTTTTAGTAGGAGGGTGAGGATTTGCGCTCAGAGAAATTTGAAGGGTAGGAGATTTGTAAAAGGTCGAGGGATTTTTTTAAGGGAGGGGTGTTGTTGCTGACAAACAATGCTCACACATCCTGAAGGTGGTGCACAAATTGGCATGTTTGCCCTAGGCTCTAGATGACCTTGTCCCGCCACTGGCAAGCAATAGCATAGCAGCAAAGCAACTGGTTAGGGCCACTTACAAGGGGCTGGTACCGTACCTCCTGTATGGGGCCCGGCCCCCCCTGTTGAGCTGATGTGACCAGTTTTCTGGTACAGGCAGTTCCTGCTCCCTGCAGCACAGCTGGCTTCTCCTCCTCTCCCTCCTGTCAACTCAACTGTCAGCTTCTGCGGGGGGGGGGGGGGGGGGGGGGGGGAGCCACTGCAGTCGGTATCAGGAATTGCATCCCAGTCCGATCACTACCTTTCTTATCCAGGATCCTCTACATCTGCACCTGTGCCCCTCCCCCCCCGTGTTTACTATGCTTCAGTTTATGAATGAACAGGGAGCCTTTGTATAACGTGCTTCCTGTTCGTTCTCTAGCAGCTGAGGCTGCAGAGAAAGAATTGGGGATTTGTGTCCTCAATCACTTCCTCTGTCTCAAAATTGGGACATCAGGGGTCTGTTTATATCCCAGCTATTTCACCAAAGTGTCCACCCCCCACCAGGCTATTAAAACTATAAAATATATAATTAAGCTAAACCTTAAGTTTAACCTAAAATATAATTAAGGGCTCATTCACACTGGTGACAGATTTTCTTTTCTTAGGCTCCAAGATCACGGTAGAGGGTGACTGTAGCCATGAAATTGAGAGACACTTGCTTCTCGGGAGGAAAGCAATGGCAAACCAAGACAACACTATACAAAGCAGAGACATCACCCTTCCAACAAAGTGCTATATAGTCAAAGCTGTGGTATTCCCAGAAGTAACCTATGGCTGTGAAAGTTGGACCATAAGGAAGGCTGAACGCCAAAGAATTGATGCTTTTGATCTATGGTGTTGGAGAAGACTCTTGAAAGTCCCTTAGTCGGCAAGAAGATCAAATCAATCTTGAAGGAAATTGACCCTGAATATTCACTGGAAGGACAGATCCTGAAGCTGAAACTCAAAAAAACGTTGGCCACCGAATACGAAGAAAGGAGTCATTGGAAAAGACCCCGATGCTGGGAAACATTGAATGAAAAAGGAGAAGAGGACAACAGAAAAAAAGATGGACAGATATCATTATCGAAAACAATGAACATGAAGTTAAAGGGGTTGTAAAGGTAATTTTTTTATTTTCTACATAGGTTCCTTTAAGCTAGTGCATTGTTGGTTCACTTATCTTTTCCTTCGATTTCCCTTCTAAATGTTTTTTTTCTTTGTTTCCTTTGTGTAAATTTCTCACTTCCTGTTTCACCCCAGTAAGCTGTTCAGTAAGCTGTTCTGGCTGACTAACCACCGCTCGGATGAGGGTGAGAAGTTTACTGAGGAGAAACAGGAAGTGAGATATTCAGACAAAGCAAAAAAATATTTAGAAGGGAAATCAAAGGAAAAGGTAAGTGAACCAACAATGCCCTAGCTTAACCACTTTCAGACCGGACCATTTTGCTGGTAAATGACCAGAGGTCTTTTTACACTTTGGCACTGCGCTGCTTTAACTGGTAATTGCGCGGTCATGCAATGTTGTACCCAAACAAAATTTGCGTCCTTTTCTTCCCACAAATAGAGCTTTCTTTTGATGGTATTTGATTGCCTCTGCGATTTTTATTTTTTGCGATATAAACGTAAAAAGACCGCAAATTTTGAAAAAAAATGATATTTTCTACTTTTTGTTATTAGAAAAATCCAATAAACTCAATTTTAGTCATACATTTAGGCCAAAATGTATTCAGCCACATGTCTTTGGTAAAAAAAAAGTCAATAATTGTATATTTATTGGTTTGCGCAAAAGTTGTCACATCTACAAACTAAGGTACGTTTTCTGGAATTTACGCAGCTTTTAGTTTACGACTGCCTATCTCATTTCTTGAGGTGCTAAAATGGCAGGGCAGTACAAAACCCCCCCAAATGACCCCATTTTGGAAAGTAGACCCCCTAAGGAAATTGATAAGAGGCATGTTGAGCCCATTGAATATTTTATTTTTTTGCCTCAAGCGATTGAATAATGACAAAAAAAAAAATTTTTTTTTTTTTTTACACAAAGTTGTCACTAAATGATATATTGCTCACACATGCTATGGGCGTATGTGAAATGACACCCCAAAATAAATTCTGCTGCTTCTCCTGAGTATGGGGATACCACATATGTGGGACTTTTTGGGAGCCTAGCCGCGTACGGGGCCCCGAAAACCAAGCACCGCCTTCAGGCTTTCTAAGGGCGTAAATTTTTGAGTTCACTTCTCACTACCTATTACAGTTTTGAAGGCCATAAAATGCCAAGATGGCACAAAACCCCCACAAATGACCCCATTTTAGAAAGTAGACACCCCAAGCTATTTGCTGAGAGGCATGTTGAGTTCATGGAATATTTTATATTTTGCCACAAGTTGCGGTAAAATTACAAACTTTTTTTTTTTTTTTTTTTTTTTCACAAAGTTGTCACTAAATGATATATTGCTCACGCATGCCATGGGCATATGTGAAATGACACCCCAAAATAAATTCTGCTGCTTCTCCTGAGTACGGGGATACCACATATGTGGGACTTTTTGGGAGCCTAGCCGCGTACGGGGCCCCGAAAACCAAGCACCGCCTTCAGGCTTTCTAAGGGCGTAATTTTTTGATTTCACTCCTCACTACCTATTACAGTTTTGAAGGCCATAAAATGCCAAGATGGCACAAAACCCCCACAAATGACCCCATTTTAGAAAGTAGACACCCCAAGCTATTTGCTGAGAGGCATGTTGAGTCCATGGAATATTTTATATTTTGCCACAAGTTGCGGGAAAATTACAAACTTTTTTTTTTTTTTTTTTTTTTTCACAAAGTTGTCACTAAATGATATATTGCTCACGCATGCCATGGGCATATGTGAAATGACACCTCAAAATAAATTCTGCTGCTTCTCCTGAGTATGGGGATACCACATATGTGGGACTTTTTGGGAGCCTAGCCGCGTACGGGGCCCCGAAAACCAAGCACCGCCTTCAGGCTTTCTAAGGGCGTTACAGTTTTGAAGGCCATAAAATGCCAAGATGGCACAAACCCCCCCCAAATGACCCCATTTTGGAAAGTAGACACCCCTAAATTTAGGGGTACACTAGTGAGACTAGGTAATAAATGGCGGGTGCCCTGAAACTATAAAAAAATAACTAACCAACCAGCGTCACCTGTAACAGTTATATGGTGATCACTGGTGAAAGGGTTAACTAGGGGGCAATTAGGGGGCTTTATGCGGTAGTATATGGGGGTCCCTGGCGCTATAAAAAGCTGCAGCGAACCTAAATACCTACCTGCCTAACTAGCGTCACCTGTGACACTAATACAGCGATCAGAAAAACGATCGCTTATTAGGCTGGGTTCACACTGGAGCGATGCGGGAACGCCACGAATGCGCGGCGGGTTCCCGCATCGCATGCCTCCCGGCGGCAGTTCACACTGCCCTATGCGAACTGCTGGGAGTGTCAGTGAAATGTTACTGACACCCCCAGATCAGTTCGCATATCGCAGTGCGATCTGCAAACTCGGATCGCATGGTGTGAACACCCATGCGATCCGATTCTGCTGCGGGCCAAAAAAAGGGTCCCGTGCGAATTTGCGGCGGGTGCGGCGGGTGCGGCGAATGGCTGAACTCGAATCGCACAGAGATCGGATGTGATTTGCACTGCAGTGCGGTGCGAATCACATCCGTTCTCATAAACCGCTGCAATGTGAACCCAGCCTTAGTGACACTGGCGACGGGGGGTGATCACGGGGTTAAACCTTTATTGGGGGGGTTAGGGGGGTACCTTAGAACTAAAGGGGGCTAACCCTAACTGCCCTAACAGTTATTAGTCACAAATGACACCCGCCGGGTGATCAGGGGGTTAAACCTTTATTAGGTAATAAATGGCGGGTGCCCTGAAACTATAAAAAAAGAACTAACCAACCAGCGTCACCTGTAACAGTTATATGGTGATCACTGGTGAAAGGGTTAACAAGGGGGCAATCAGGGGGCTTTATGCGGTAGTATATGGGGGTCCCTGGCGCTATAAAAAGCTGCGGCGAACCTAAATACCTACCTGCCTAACTAGCGTCACCTGTGACACTAATACGGCGATCAGAAAAATGATCGCTTATTAGGCTGGGTTCACACTGGAGCGATGCGGAAACGCCGCGAATCCGCGGCGGGTTCCCGCATCGCATGCCTCCCGGCGGCAGTTCACACTGCCCTATGCGAACTGCTGGGAGTGTCAGTGAAATGTTACTGACACCCCCAGATCAGTTCGCATATCGCAGTGCGATCTGCAAACTCGGATCGCATGGTGTGAACACCCATGCGATCCGATTCTGCTGCGGGCCAAAAAAAGGGTCCCGTGCGAATTTGCGGCGGGTGCGGCGGGTGTGGCGGGTGCGGCGAATGGCTGAACTCGAATCGCACAGAGATCGGATGTGATTTGCACTGCAGTGCGGTGCGAATCACATTCGTTCTCATAAACCGCTGCAATGTGAACCCAGCCTTAGTGACACTGGCGACGGGGGGTGATCACGGGGTTAAACCTTTATTGGGGGGGTTAGGGGGGTACATTAGAACTAAAGGGGGCTAACTCTAACTGCCCTAACAGTTATTACAGTCACAAATGACACCAATGCAAAAAAAAAAAAAAAAAAAAAAAATGACATTGGTGTCACTGTGACTGGGGGGCAGGGGTAATTGGGGGGGTGATCGGGGGGTAAAGGGGGGGTGTGAGTGTGCCTGGCATGTTCTACTGTGTGTGTGAGTGTTGGTGCAACTTACTGATCCGCTCTCCTCCGTGTCGGAACGAAAAATACCGACACGGAGGAGAGAATACATCACTTCCTCTCCTGTGTTTACATTACAGGAGAGGAAGTGATGTCACCGGGGATTTCTATTCGTCGGGAGCGATCGCGAGGGGGTGGCCATGAATGAATGGCCGTCCCCTCGTCCGGGATCGCTCCCGAACGAATACCGACCGCCGCAGGCACCGGGCGGGGGCCCGATCGGGCCCCCGACCCGCGGGAGGCAAGGGACGTACATGTATGTCCTTATGCCTGCCCGTGCCATTGTACCGACGTACATCGGCGTGCGGCGGTCGGCAACTGGTTAAAGGAACCTATGTAGAAAATAAAAAATTTACCTTTACAATCCCTTTAAGCAAGCTCTGGGAGGCAGTGGAGGACAGAAAAGCCTGGCGCTCTATGGTCCATGAGGTCTCCAAGAGTCGGACACAACTAAACGATTGAACAACAATACATTGGTACTCTGGTCCCTTGAATGAGTGGTTTGTTCATGTAGCGGGATCTGGGTCACGCACCCTCACCCGGGTTGGAGGTAGGCTGTACATGGCCCCGTGATTTCTACCATAGTTGCAAATGTGTTGTAATAATATAGAAAATGAATTTCCAGGAATACCTAATTGCTGAGCTGGTCTTTCTAAGTTAGACTTTCTTAAACCCAGAGGAACCTTTGAAATAACTTTCAAGTCTCGGGGAATCCCTGCTAAAACAAGTTTATTGAGGATCAGGGCTAAAATGCTTCTTGCTATTGTGGTCAGTGGGAAGAATGCCCCTCCTATGTACCTTTGAAAAGCAAGGCTCTTCACCGCTGGTTTTAACCCTGTAACTGGTGCACCACAGTGCCGCAACAATGTGTATCGCACGTGATTGCAGGGCAGTTGTGCTATGGCCCCATTTGCTTGAGTGGGTTTTGTTTGGCGGTGGTACTGCCCACCAAACACAAAAGGGGGATCATTTTTCTCCTCTCACTATTTTGTATGAACTTTCATCAAAGTTTCAGCACCTCTTGGATGCTTTTTTCTTCATCTGAGATTACATATAGTAGGTGAGGTTGAAAAAAGTCCATCAAGTCCAACCTGTGTGTGTGATTATATGTCAGTATTACGTTGTATACCCCTGTATGTTGTGGTCGTTCAGGTGCCTATCTAATAATTTTAAACTATCGATGCCCCCCGCTGAAACCACCGCCTGTGGAAGGGAATTCCACATCCTTGCTGCTCTTAGCCCTTGTACACACGGTCGGACATTCCGACAACCAAATCTGTCGGATTTTTTCTGACGGATTTTGTCCGAAACTGTTGCATACACACGGTCAGACAAAGTTGTCGGAATGTCCGTTCAGAACGTGATGACGTTATTTCGTTACAACGGGACTACGTTCAGGCTAGTAGCCAATAGCTTTGGTGTAGGAATTTGATCTGAGCATGCGTGGCACTTTGTCCGATCAGAATTCTCTACACATGATCGGACAAAGTCCGATTGGATCATGTTGTCGAAAAATTTTATAGCCCAGCTGGAAAACTTGGTCCGTCGGATACTCCGACGGAAACAGTCCGATGGAGCCCACACACTGTCGGATTATCCAACAACACGGTCCTCTCGGACATTGTCCATCGGAATGTCCGACCGTGTGTACAAGGGCTTACAGTAAAGAACCCTCTACATAGTTTAAGGTTAAACCTGTTTTCTTCTAATTTTAATGAGTGGCCACGAGTCTTGTTAAACTTTCTTCTGCGAAAAAGTTTTATCCTTACTGTGGGGTCACCAGTACGGTATTTGTATATTGAAATCATATCCATTCTCAAGCGTCTCTTCTCCAGAGAGAATAAGTTCAGTGCTCGCAACCTTTCCTCATAACTAATATCCTCCAGACCCTTTATTAGCTTTGTTGCCCTTCTTTGTAGTTGCTCCATTTCCAGCACATCCTTCCTGAGGACTGGTGCCCAGAACTGGACGGCATACTCCAGGTGAGGTCGGACCAGAGTAGAGCTGGAGAATTATCACTTTATCTCTGGAGTTTATCCCCTTTTTAGTGCATGCCAATATTCTGTTTGCTTTGTTAGCAGCAGCTTGGCATTGCATGCCATTGCTGAGCCTATCATCTACTAGGACCCCCAGGTCGTTTTCCTTCATAGATTCCCCCAGAGGTTCTCCCCCCAGTGTATAGATTGCCTTCATATCTTTGTCACCCAAATGCATTATTTTACATTTTTCTACATTAAACCTCATTTGCCATGTAGTTGCCCATCCCATTAATTTGTTCAGATCTTTTTGCAAGGTTTCCACATCCTGCGGAGAAGTTATTGCCCTGCTTAGCTTAGTATCCTCCGCAAATACAGAGATTGAACTGTTTACCCCATCCCCATCCTCCAGGTCATTTATAAATAACTTAAATAGGATTGGTCCAAGCATAGAACCCTGGGGGACCCCACTACCCACCCTGACCATTCCGAGTACTCCCCATTTATCACCACCCTCTGAACTCGCCCTTGTAGCCAGTTTTCAATCCATGTACTCACCCTATGGTCCATTGCCAACGGACCTTACAGATATCCCTCTGGAGATATCATGTGACCAAATGCTACAAAGGAAGGTTGTGTTGGAAGATGTGAAGAGGGGCGTCCCAACAGGGGCGGACTGACAACTCATGGGGCCCCCGGGCAATAGGAGATTATGGGGACCCCAGGCAATCAGAGATTATGGGGCCACACAGTATACACACACACAGTATACAATCACACAGTATACACAGACATGTTTCTATTGGCTGAGAAGGTACTGGAGAGGTGGGGCAGCTATAATCTCAGGATTTTTAGACCAAAGGGATGTCAGTAAGGGACATTTCAGAGACAGATGTAAAAAAAAAAACACAGATTTTTACATACTGTCCTTGGTTTTACTGAGGCTGGCAACCCTGACCCCTTAGTGGCCCGGGGGCCCTCGGGCAGTGCCCGAGCGGCTAAATGGTCAGTCCGCCCCTGCGTCCCAAGAAACCATTTAATTTAGGAGCACCCACCAATCAGTCAATGCACATATTTTGCACGCCATACTTAATTTAGGCCACAGAAATCTGTATCCAACATAAGAAGGTTGGTTGTGTTGGCTTCCCAGGGCAAAGATTCCCATGGCTATCTATGAGTTTGTGCCACGCAATGTTCAACTCTAGGCAAATTTTTTATTTGAAAACTTATAGTAATTGAGGTAAAACGATGGTAAAATAAATACTATTATACCTATATATTCATTTGTCTAATCCCTATAGTTAGTCTATATTAGACTCTAAGCACGTTACTGATAACAGTAATAGATTGGCGGACACTTTATTGGGCCAACAATGTTTTTTGTTTGCATATTAGGTCCTATTTATCTCAGTTTCGAAAAAAAAAAAAAAAGATTAATGTGATTTTTGTTTTTAGTAGGGGATCATCTCATGGATATCAATGGATGACAATAACAGCTCTTCGCGGTGATTTACCAAGGAACACCAAGTCATAAATCTTCGGGACTGACACCAGAGATTGCGGTAGAGGAATGCAGTCCCCGGAATGAGAGTCTCGCGGAAAGAAGCATGGTCTCCTGATTTAATGGATTGACTGACAGAATAAGAACAGAGCAGGTAGGTGAAATTTGACAGAGTTTTCTTCAATCAGAGCTCAGCTTGATGCTGGCTAATTGCGCTGTAATGGTATTTGTATGCCGCTGCCACTGGCGGAAATTAGCTGACAGCACATCAATATTAATGCCGCTTCTTGCATAGAAATGGCCTGGCAAGCCTCCCAATCAGGGGAACGGCACCCGTATTGCCAGGAACGTACAGCAAACTTGCTCTTAAAACTGAAAACTAGGCACATTCTGCAACTTCTGTGCTACCTCGCAGCAACCAATCACATTCAATGTTCTATTCTGCAACTGTGACCATGCTGGTGGCTTTTTGTATGCATTCTCATGTCTTCATGCTGTGCAGGTAGGTATGGTGGTGACTATTACACCTGTAAGAGCTTATTGGAAATCCCATTCCAAAACGATGGCCCTTATTATGGACTTGCCTACCACCACCCCCTTTGCCCCTTTAACCGCTTCAGCCCCCGAAGACATTACCCCCTTCCTGACCAGAACACTTTTTGCGTAGTTTTAACTGACAATTGCGCGGTGGTGCGACGTTGCACCCAAACAAAATTGACATTCTTTTTTCCCACACAAATAGAGCTTACATTTGGTGGTATTTGATCACCTCTGCGGTTTTTATTTTTTGCGGTATAAATAAAAAAATAGCGACGATTTGGAAAAAAAAACAATATTTTTTTACTTTTTGCTATAATACATATCCCCCAAAAATATATAAATAAACTATTTTTTCCTCATATGTATTCTTCTACATATTTTTTGAAATAAGCGTATATTTATTGGTTATAAAAAGTTATAGCGTCTACAAAATAGGGGATAGTTTAATGACATTTTATTATTAATTTTTATTATTATTTTTTTAAATTAATTTTTATTATACATTTTTTTATTAGTAATGGCGGCGATCTGCGATTTTTATCGTGACTGCGACATTATGGCGGACACATTGGACACTTTTGACACTATTTTGGGACCACTGTCATTTATACAGCGATCAGTGCTATAAAAATGCACTGATTACTGTGTAAATGACACTGGCAGGAAAGGGGTTAACCACTAGGGGGGCGATGAAGGGGTTAAGTGTGTCCTAGGGAGTGATTTTAACTGTGGGGGCGGGGGTGGGCTTCAACTCACATGACAGCGATCACTGCTCCCGATGACAGGGAGCAGTAGATCTCTGTGCTATGTCACTAGGCAGAATGGGGAAATGCCTTGTTTACATAGGCACTTCCCTGTTCTGCGGCTCCATGATGCGATCGCCGGGAGACCGGCGGATATTGAGTCCACGGGTCCCGTGGGCACGATCACGCTGTACACGGCGGGCACGTGAGCGCCTGCTAGCCCTGCCAATTGAACGGGGCATACAGGTACGCCCATTTGCCCACCGCTGCCATTGTGCCGCCGTATATCAACGTGCGGCGGTTGGCAAGTGGTTAACTACCTCCCCTCTTCTGGGAAGGCTTTCCACAAGATTTTGCAATTTTATGTCTGAACTGTGCCCATTGAGCCAAAAGAAAATTTGTGAGGTCAGGTACTGATGTTGGATGAGAAGACCTGGCTCACAACCCCTATATATATTGCAGCGCTATACAAAAATCATTAATTCATTCACAACCAATGTTTCAGTTCACCCCATGGGCATAGGCATATGCACAGAGTGTGCCCGGGCACACCCTTATCACCCTGTGTGGCACAGATTCCCTTCTGCTGCTCGAGCATCCTGTTTCAAGCCCCCAAACCCCACAACCCCGCTGATCTCCCTCCTCTCCTCTTTTGCTGCAAGACATATTTCAGAATGGAGAGTACGGAAGGGCCGGTAAATATCATTTACAGGCCCCTTTCCTTTTCTGATCGGTACCGATCACTCACTGTGTTCATTCATAAATGAAGCATAGTAAACCCAGTTTACTATGCTTCAGTGTGTGTATGAACAGGGAGTTGCTCAGTACTTCCTATTCATTCACTGTGCAGTGCAGCTGCGTCTGTAGAGAAAGGGACCGGGGAATCTCTCCTCTCAGTCCCTTTTCCCCATCTCAAAAATGAGACATCGGGGGTTGATTTACTAAAGGCAAAGACATACCTCCCAACTTTCTGAGATGGGAATGAGGGACACCTATCAGCAAAAGTATGCAGGCATAGGACACACCCCTTGCCACGCCCCCTTAAAGGAGAATTGCACACAAAAAAACAAGATTGGTTAAAGCCACAAATGCTTTTTATACCACTACTATTCCTTTATATTGGCCTATGGAATTTACAAATGCAGCAATTTAGAAATTGGATGAAAGGTTTACTGCTGGAAAAGACTTTTTGATAGAAAACAAGTGCATTTTTTTTACAACTATATAGATCAGAGCAAAATGAGGGACAAATGAGGAGGAATGAGGGACAGAGGGACATTGCTCCAAATCAGGGACAGTCCCTCGAAATCCGGGACAGTTGGGAGTATGCAAAGAGTCTGTGCACTTTGCAAAGTGCAGTTACACCAGAGTTTGATAAATGAGGTAAAGGTTCAGTTTGCAAAGAATATACAATCACGTGTAAGGAAAATAAAAATAAAAAAATGAATTTTTGCTTGCATGATTGGATGATAGACGTCAGCAGGGCTCCCCCTCATTTACTAAGCTCTGGAGCAACTGCTCTTGCAGAGTAAAATTGCACTTTGCAAAGTGCACAATCTATTTTTTTTTTTGGTAAATTCACTTTTATAATATATATTTTTTATTTTTATTATTTTATTTTTATATTACATTTTACAGATTTTTAAATTATTTTTTACAATATTTATTTATTTAGTTATTTTTTTACTACTTTTTTTTTTTAGGAGCACCATTGTGGGGCTTTGGTGAAACACCAAGGGTCAGTCTAACCACACTTTTTTTTGGAACAAAAACGGAAAATTCCTATCAAAATACTTACCGTAATTTTCCTTTCCTGATGGACTCCATTGCAGCAACGTGTGGGTTAAGTCCCGCCTCCACTACCCTATAGGACACTACTCCCATAAATCTTTGCTCCCTGCCCATGGCCGTGTTCGGTAACTAGCCTACTCCAGCCATTTTGGGAGGGAACTCCTGCTGCCATGGAGTCCATCAGGAAAGGAAAATTATGGTAAGTATTTTGATAGGAATTTTCCGTTTTCCTGACAGACTCCATGGCAGCAACGTGTGGGAAATAACTCGCCAAACACACTCGGGTGGGCAAAAATGCTGAACAAAAATGTATGTAACACTGTCAACCGACAGCACCTTTAAACCAAAATCAATGGAAGATAAACTGGTAGGTTCGACACAATAGTGAGCCATAAATGTATGAATGGATGACCAAGAGGCAGCCTTGCAGATAAACTCAGGAGCCACATGACGTGAAGCTGCCCAAGAAGTAGAGAGACTTCTCGTGGAATGTGCCGTAACCGCCTCAGGAGGAGCCAAGCCCTTCTCTTTAAAAGCCCACTGGATCGCCTGAACCACCCACGTGGCGATGGATCTGACCAAAGCCCAAAGGCCTTTGTTTTTACAGTGAAAAAGTACAAAAAGATAATCCGATTGCCGGAAAGAAGCTGTTGCCTCCAAGTATCGTTTCAGAATAATTCCCATGTCGAGAGGATGAAGATCCTGACTCCCAGCCGAATTAAAGGTAGGAAGAGTAATATCCTGAATTTCGTGGAAGACTGAGGTAACCTTTGGATTCGACCCCAGTATTGGCACTAGGACCACTCTGTCAGGAAAAAATGTGAGGAAAGGATCCTTTGATCCTAAAGACTGAAACTCAGAGACTCTCTTTGCTGAAGATATGGCTACCAAAAAAGATGTCATTAGGGACAATTCTTTGATTGAAAGTGTTCTGTCCAGTTGTGAGAAGAAGACGAGAACCAGCGGTAAATCCACTTGGGGAATCTAGGTTTCCTCTGTGGTCTAAGTCTAATTGCTCCTTTAAAGAATTGCTGAACCAAGGGATGTTTAGCCCAGGATACTCCAGAGACTTGTACACGAAGAGCGCTGACAGATAGGGGAATGTCTAGTCTGGACTGTAAGAGACCCAAAACATCCTGAACCGTCAGATTACCATTAGAGCAAGACTTGGAAGACAAGTGACTTGTGAATCTAGACCAAATCCTCTCATACACCTGGTTGGTACTTTTCCTCCTTGCACTCATGAGAGTAGGAAAGGCCTCCTTGGGACAACCCAGAGCCTCTAATCTTCCCCTCTCAAAAACCAGACCCTCAGACATAGATGGGCCGGACAGGGATGGAGCTTCGAGCCCTGGGATAGAAGATCGGGTCTGAGAGGTAAGGGAATCGGATCTCTGACGCTGAGGAGCATTAGAAGCGGAAACCATGGCCTGTTGGGCCAAAAAGGTATTACAGCTATCACCTCTACTGCTTCTGATTTGAGTCTCCGCAGGAACTGTAGAATAATAGAAATCGGAGGAAAGGCGTAAGCTTTGTTGAACCGCCATCGATCCGTCAGTGCATCCACTCCGTAAGCCTGAGGATCCCGAAACCTGGAATAATACCTTGCCAGTTTCTTGTTGCAAGGAGAGGCAAATAGGTCAACCTCTGGGGAGAAACACAACGTTAGAATCCGCCTGAAAACTTCCTCGTGAAGAGACCATTCGTTGTTGTCCAGATTGACTCAAGACAGGAAGTCCGCTTGGACGTTCTGCGTTCCTGGAACATAAGTTGATGTAATGCTGACCAGGTTCTTCTGAGCCCAAGACATGATTGGCTCTACCCCCTGAAGAAGGGACAGACTCTGAGTACCTCCTTGTCACCTTATATATGCCACTGCTGTTGTGTTGTCTAGTCTGAGAAGAACCGAAGTTCCTGAGATCAGATGACGAAAGGCTAGGAGCGCCCGGAAGGCTGTCTTTAATTCTAGAATATTCTACACCACCCCCCTGGAAGGGAAGTCCCAGGTGCCTTGTGCTACTTCCGTCAAACAGTGGGCGCCCCAGCCCCTGTTGATGGCATCCAAAGTTATTGATATCCATGAGATGGGGAGAATGGAATGACAACTGAATAGATTCTCCTTCTGAAGCCACCAGGACAGAGAGATTCTCATTGAAGATGTGATCCGGATAAGTTGAGTCTTGTCGCCTAACCATTGGTGAAGAAACCCTTTTTGGAATGGTCTCATCTTCCATTGGGCCCACTTCACCATTGGAATGGTGGCCACCATAGTGCCAATAATTCTCAGGCACTGAAGAGCCGGGAGATGGGAGGCTGAGAGGGTCGGACGAATTCTGTCCCGAATTACCGCTACTTTCTCTTCGGGTAATGAGATGGTGCCCTTCACTGTGTTGAAGAGTGCGCCTAGGAATACAAGAGACTGAGAAGGAATTAACTGACTCTTTTCTAGATTCAGGATCCAACCGAATTCTTGAAGAGTGGAAATAACCTGATCCTTGTGCAATAACAGACGGTCTCTGTCCTGGACTAGCAGCAGAAGATCGTCCAAATAGTGGTGAAGACGAATCCCCTTGGATCTCAATAGAGCCACTACGGCCAACAACACCTTTGAAAGACTCGGGGGGATGTTGAAAGCCCGAACGGAAGACATACGAACTGAAGATGTGGTTTTCCTACTGAAAATCGCAGAAACTGCTGAAAATCTTCTGCCACAGGGACATGAAAGTAAGCGTCCTTTAGGTTTATTGAAAACATCCAGACGCCTGACTGTTGTATTGTTGACAAGGTTTCCATCTTGAACCTTTTCCTTTTTGATAAAATGATTCAGATGTGTAAGGTCTATGACTGGCCTCCAAGAACCGTTTTTCTTTTGGACCATAAAAAGAGGAGAATAAATTCCTCTCCCTCGATCATCTAGCACGGGAACGGCAGCGCCTTGAGCCAGTAAAGATTTCACGTAGGCCAACAGGATCTGCCTTTTTTCTTCTGAGGTCGGAAGGGAGGTGGGAACATACTTTAGTCTTGGGGACCTGCTGAAGGTCCAAGAATGACCTGAAGAGACCGTTCTGACGGTTCAGAAGTCCTGGACTGAGGCTGCCCAGACATGCCGAAAAAGTAGAAGATGAGCCCCCACCTGGCCTATCTGAGCGGGCCCAATCTCAAAAAGATTTGGTTGGTTCCCTCTCTCCTGTCGCACTGCTCTTGGCGGATTTCTTGAAAGGAGGACTGCCTTGACTTCCATGACCTGGAGTATTTTCGACCCGGTCTATAGCTACGGGCCTCCCTGGCCTGCTCTTGATATTGCTTTTTAGGAAAAAATCTCCTCTGACTTTCTAAACGTCTATCCTGAGGGAGAAACCCCGACTTCCCACCAGAGGCCCGGGTTATGGCATTATCCAACTTATTCCCAAAAAGGGAAGAACCCTCGAAAGGGATATGGCACCACACCTGTTTAGATGCTGGATCAGCCAGCCAGGGACGGAGCCCAAGAGCCCATTTGGCGGTTACAGCTGAAAGCATAACCCGAGACACTAAGCGGATGATGTCAATCGAAGCCTCCCCTAGAAAAGCCGATACAAGCCGTAACTCCTGGATAGGAGAGTTTTTGCGACTTCATCCGAAATGTTTCTGAGGGTATCATCCACCCTGTCCGTCCAGACTTCCATGGCCTTGGACATTGCCGCTAAAGCCAATGCTGGCTTGCATGCCAAACCAGCAGTGAGGTAGACTCTCTTTAAATCGGAATCAATCCGCCTATCTAAGGCATCCTTAAATGAAACTGTATCTTCCAATGGAAGGGTTACATGTTTTACTAGTCTCATCACCGCTGCATCCACGAGAGGAGCTGAAACCAGATACTTGACCTCATCCTCCTTAAAGGGATATAACCTTAGGACTTTTGAGAGCATACTATTCTTTTTCTCCACTTTTAGTCCATTCATCCGTGATGACCTCACCAAGTTCAGACAGGAATGGAAAGTTAAGACGCTCCCTTTTAAGTTGCTTAAAATACTTCCTTTGTTTGGAAGGATTAGCCAAGTTCACAGCCTCTCTGATAGCCTCTCTGATAGCCTTCACCAAGGGGGAGAGTAAGGCAAAGTCAAACCCCACACAGGTACTATCTTCCTCAGAAGCTTTTGAGCATGCGACTCCCTGACTGGAGACTGAGGTGACTCTGACTGAGGCACAGGAGCCTGACTGGCACCGATCCCCTTGAGGGATTCTTCACCACATTTTCCACAAGGGACCTTAGATGCTGGTCCGTACCCCCTCTCTCACTAGAGGCTTTGGAAAAGCAGAGGTCACACAGGGATTTCCCAGTAGGAACTTGCGATCTGCATCCCCAGCAAGTATTAATAACTGAACGGCTGGATGAGCCTTGGAGGAGCGAGAACGATCCTCGCTACGGCGCCCGGATCTTGAGGGTGAGCCGTGATGTTTAGACTTAGAATATGAATGCCGGTGGTAAGACTTAGAAGAATCGCTTCCTCTATGCATTGAGCTGCGTTGCTGTTCTGAACTAGATGGGCTAAGACAGAGATAGAAGAGACACACAGATAAGGAAAGATAACAGACTGACTAATACCGGACCCCCCCCCCCTACTCCCCCCCCCAGACAGTACCTATTATGAGAGGGCTGGCCAAATACAGGCGGAGGTGAGTCCATATCTCTAGGGGTTTCCATAAATGCTGCAAAGACATATAAGTAAGGCTGAGAGCACCATACACACACACGCCCACCCCCCTCTTCCCAGAAGGCCACCTACCTCCACAGAAGAAATCCTGGACAAGGGGAAGTCATATAATAGCCTACAAGCAATCCCAAAGCTTGCAGGCTATTTCCTATATTTGAATAGGGCGCCTTAGTGACACCATCATCGTATCCTGTGCGCCGCTACTGCGCATGCGCGAATAGCGTCATTTTGCCGCTATCGCGCATGCGCGAACCAAGCCTCGTTCCTGTGCCGCACTCGCGCATGTGCAGAACGAACGTATCTAACGAAAAACCAGGAAGTGAGCGGCGGCTGGAACGCAGGCTAATCCAGCCGCCATGCCTATACCCTTATACATGAAAACACAAAAAACGAACGGAAATGAAGGAAAAGCAAGGAACAAACACAAACTGCTGCCATGAAAAAGAGGAACAATCTTACCGCTCCCACACGATCGTCTCCAGGCCGAAGGTAAGAACAAAACATACCGGACTTCTCAGGGCAAAATAGGTCACCTGCTATTTAGCTGGGCTATCCGACCAAATGCGCAGCCTGCCTGCCAGTGGCTAGGTTCCTGGCTTCCTCCAGCGCTTATATCCAATGCCCACTCCATACCCCGCTAGTAGCTAGGGCTTAACGGAGTCATGCGACAATTCCATCCAGTCACAATTCGGCCAAACCAACAATGGAACCGTGTGGGAGCAATCTTCAGGTAGAAAGACCATAACGTCTGGTCCTACGGAGGAGGACAAAAAAAGAACACGGCCATGGGCAGGGAGCAAAGATTTATGGGAGTGGTGTCCTATAGGGTAGTGGAGGCGGGACTTAACCCCACACGTTGCTGCCATGGAGTCTGTCCGGAAAACACATTTTTGAAATAAAAAATAAGACAATTTTTTGTTTCATTATAATGTGAAAGATAATGTTACGCCGAGTAAATTGATACCCAACATGTCACGCTTCAAAATTGCGCCCGCTCGTGGAATGGCGACAAACCTTTACACTTAAGAATCTCCATAGGCGACATTTAAAAGATTCCACAGGTTGCATGTTTTAAGTTACAGAGGAGGCCTAGGGTGAGAATTATTGCTCTCGCTCTACCGATCGTGGCGATACCTTACATGTGCGGTTCGAACACCGTTTTCATATGCGGGCGCTATTCACGTATGCGCTCGCTTCTGCACGCAAGTTTGGCGGGACAGGCGCGTTTAAATTGAAATACTTAAGTTAGAACGAGGCCCCGACATCTGGCACGATCCACGCCGAGGGAGCTGACATGCTCCCTCAGCGTTTCTTCCGGGTATCGCGGCTCCGGCGCTGTGAGTGGCCGGAGCCACGATATCGTCACTCCCGCGCATGCGCGCGGGAGATTTCATTCTGGCCGGCCGGACACTGCTTTTGACACGGATTTTCAGGCCGAGAATCCCCTTGTGCGCATGCGCCGCTGCAGTCAGCGGCGCATACCGAGGGGAATATCTCCTAAACCGTAAAGGTTTAGGAGATATTTTTTTACCTACAGGTAAGCCTTATTATAGGCTTTCCTGTAGGTAAAAGTTAAAAAAAAGAGTATACAACCACTTTAAATATAAGATCTGGGGTCAAAAATCTCATATTTACACTAAAATGTAATAAAACAAAACAAAAAATAAAAATAAAATTGTCATTTAAAAGTAAATAAATAAATGGCCCTTTAAGAGCTACAGGAGGAAGTGACGTTATGACGTCGCTTCCACCCTGCATTGTTATGGAGACAGATGGGGGCCATCTTCCCCTCACTCGTCTCTATGCACAGCAAGGGTGAAGATCCGATTGCCTCCGCCTCTGCCAACGGCTTCGGTAAGCGCTGGAGGGCACTGGAGCACGGCGGTTGGGGGGGGGGGGCCTTCTCCCGCCGCCGATAAAAGTGATCTTGCTGCGAGTCCGCCTCGGAGACCACTCTGGAAACCGGACCGCCGGCCGAACAAGAGGATACGCAGCTGGCTGATGCCATAACAACGATATCCCCCATCAAATTAAGGACGTATATCGACGTGTGGGAGTCCAGAGGTGGTTAAAGTGGAACTTTCGGCAAAAAAAAAAAAAGATAGATCACTTCGGGCTGGCCTCTATAGATATGTAAAACATAAAAAAACAAGTACCTATGCTCTTTAAAACCCAGTAATACCCTGTCCCACCCTGCTCTGCACATGCTCAGTTGCTCTCCATTTTCAGGCACTGCTGAGTTTGTAGAGGCCGATCTGCTGACAGCTTTAAAGCTGATTTAAATCCTTTCCTTTACAGCCAAGGAAGCTGCTTCTGTTTGATCTGCAACTGCCGTGGTGCTGCACACGTTCGGACAGCGGTCATTTGATGGTTTTTACAGTTTGGTTTAGGATACAAGCAAATGTGACAGTTAGCAATCCTTACATTTCAGGAATGTAACTGTTTTTTGAAACCATTAAATCAACGGGTTTAGTTCCGGCTTTATGATTTACTGCTGTTCGGGGGGTTCTGGGCTTCAACAAAATGGCCGCCTCCAGCAAGAAGAAACAGGGGCAATGCTGGCGGCAATTTACAGCGCAAACTAATTTTGGTAGCATAATTATTAATGTGGAATGTATATGTTCCTTGCTAAAGAACATTATTTTTCATCAAGTTTTTATGGGTAAAGTTCCACTTGAAACAGCAATTCCAGGCAATAAGTGTAACAAAAACACAAAGAATTGCTAAAAACCAGAAAGATGCTTCAGTTTAGATTAAAGGGTAAGGAAACTTTTCCGAAAAAAATGTCTTTGACGTTGGACTCCCTGCACAAAATCTTCATTCGCATTGTAAAAGTAACTGTGACCTCATCACTGTGCTGCACTACCTAGCCTGTGCAGAGAGAAGAGCTGTGGGAGGGGCTAAGCAAGGCTCCACCCACTGCAGGTTGCCTGCAGAAAACCACAGGAGGGGGCGGAGACAAGACCAGTCACCCTGCACAAGCAGGGAGAGCAGCAGTGACCGGTCTTTATTACAGGATTCTATAATAAATAATAAAGTCTTACCTTTATGTGGAGCTTTATGTGTGTTCTTAGGCTAATCAGAGCATCAAAACATTATCTTCAAATCTAAAAAACAAAATAATACATATTAAAAATGGGTTGTGCTTTCATATATACAGGCAGAACATGAAACTATAAGAAAATCAGATTAAGCATAAAATACAAGCCAAAAACAACCATTACCAGACTGCATTAAAGTCTAATTAATATAAGCCCTACCCTCCAAAAAGCCCTACCCCGTTTCCCTCGAAAATAAGCCCTACCCTGAAAATAAGCCCTACCCTGAAAATAAGACCTACAAGGACTTTAACTAGGGCTTATTTGGGGGGTAGGGCTTATATTGCAGCCATCACCGACAATCACACTAGGTCTTATTTTCGGGGGAAACAGGGTATGTGCTGTGGAAGTCTAGCCACGTGATTGGCCAGGCCAGCCCACAAGGTCCTCCGGCAATGCAGCTAGGAGGTGGCTCTAACAGTGGGAGGGGCTTACAAATTGTACAAGGTAACATATGGCACAGTCCCTGTATCCCAAAAAAATATGTTATTTTTTTTACAGAGGAATTATACTCACCTTTACTCCAGCAATTTTATTTGTTGGGTAAAGTTCCGCTTTAATTACTGAGCACCAAGTAGGAGTCTAATGCCCCATACACACGGAAAATGTGCGATCGGATCCTGTTGTCGAAAAATCCGACCGTGTGTGGTCTCCATCGGACTTTTTTCCGTCTGATTTTCTGACGCACAAAGTTTGAGAGCCGGATCTAAAATTTTCCGACATCAAAATCTGATCGCATAAATTCCGATCGTGTGTACACAATTACGACAGACAAAGTGCCACGCATGCTCAGAATAAATGAAAAGACGAAAGCTATTGGCTACTGGCCCGTTTATAGTCCTGACGTATGTGTTTGACGTCACCTCGTTCAGAACGATCGGAATTTTGAGCAACTGTGTGTATGCAACACAAGTTTCGTCCAAAATCCTTCGGAAAAAATCCGACGTATTTTGGGGTCGGAATGTCCGACCGTCTGTATGCGCCATTACAGTGGTCTGAGATCTGCAACATACTAAGTACAGGGATAGTGGTGTGGGACATGGACATGGAGTGCTTACCAGACAGGTCAGTAATCAGTCCAACAAACCCCCCCTCTAAGTACAGATCTCCCACCCCCTAGTACAGCTCCTCCCTCTTGTACAGTTCTTCACCCCCAGTACGGATCTTCCCCTTGGTATAGCTCTTCACCCCCAGTACATATCTTCCCCCCAGTATAGCTCTTTACCCCCCAGTACAGATCTTCCCCCCAGTATAGCTCTTCACTCCCAGTACAGATCTTCCACCCGGTATAGCTCTTCACTCCCAGTACAGTTCTTCCGCCGGTATAGCTCTTCACCTCCAGTACAGATCTTCCCCCGGTACAGATATTTCCCTCAGTATAGCTCTTCACCCCCAGTACAGATCTTCCCCGGTACAGATATTTCCCTCAGTATAGCTCTTCACCCCCAGTACAGGTCTTCCCCGGTACAGATATTTCCCTCAGTATAGCTCTTCACCCCCAGTACAGATCTTCCCCGGTACAGATATTTCCCTCAGTATAGCTCTTCACCCCCAGTACAGATCTTCCCCGGTACAGATATTTCCCTCAGTATAGCTCTTCCCCCTCAGTACAGCTCTTCCCCTCAGTACAGCTCTTCCCCTCAGTACAGCTCTTCCCCTCAGTACAGCTCTTCACCCCCAGTACAGCTCTTCACCCCCAGTACAGATCTTCACCCCCAGTACAGATCTTCCCCCCAGTATAGCTCTTCACCCCCAGTACAGATCTTCTCCCAAGTACAGATCTTCCCCTAACAACGGCTCTTCACCCCCAGTACAGATCTTCACCCCCAGTACAGATCTTCACCCCCAGTACAGATCTTCCCCCTAGTATAGCTCTTCACCTCCAGTACAGACCTTCCCCCCCCAGTATAGTTCTTCACTCCCAGTACAGATCTTCCCCCCCCAGTATAGCTCCTTACCCCCAGCACAGATCTTCCCCCTATTATAGCTCTTCCCCCCCAATACAGATCTTTCCCCAGTATAGCTCTTCACCCCAGTACAGATCTTCAAACCCAGTACGGATCTTCTGCCCAAAGTTCATGTCTCCCAGTACAGATTCTTCCCCAGATCTGCTCTCCCCCAGTACAGATCTGTTCTCCCCCAATACAGATCTGCTCTCCCCCCAATACAGATCCCTCGAGCCCAGCACAGATCTATCTCTTCCCACCAGTCTGCAATACACATTCCTGCTGACCCAGTACAGATCCCTAATGTACAGCTAACCACCAGTACAGATCTCCTGTTCTCCAGTACAGATCCCCCCCCCCCCCAGTATAGTTGTCCCCCTACCAGCACAGCCCCCCCTTACCCAGTACAGTTCTCAAAAAAATCCACTCACCAGACTTTAACCACTTCAGCTTCAGAAGGTTAACCCGCCCCCCCTTCATGACCAGGCCATTTTTTGCGATATGGCACTGTGTTATTTTAACTGACAATTGCGCAGTCATGCGGCGCTGCACCCAAACAAAAATGTATGTCCTGATTTTCCCACAAATAGAGATTTCTTTTGGTGGTATTTGATCACCTCTGCGTTTTTTATTTTTTGTGCTAAGAACAAAAAACGAGCTACAAATTTTTGTTAAAAAAAATAAATAAATACTAAAAAGTGTATATTGATTGGTTTGCACAAAAGTTAGAGGGTATAAATTCATGGGATATATTTATGGAATTTTTTATATATATATATATATATAAATAATATGTAATATTATTTATTTATTTACTAGTGATGGCAGTGATCAGCAAATTATAGTGGGCCTGCAATATTGCAGCAGACAAATTGGACACTAACTGAAACTTTTGACAATTTTTTGGGAACCAGTGACACTAATACAGTGATCAGTGATAAAAAAATATGCACTGTCACTGTACTAATGACACTGGCTGGGAATGGGTCAACATCAGGGGCGATCAAAGGGTTAAATGTGTGCCTAGAGAATGCTTTAGCATCGTGGGGGAGTTGCTTTTACTATGGAAAGACACGGATCCTAGTCATTGCTTTGCAGGAACACAAGATCCATGCCTTCCTTACTGACAGAACAGCCATCTGCCTTGTTTACATAGGCAGACTGCCATTCTGTCTGTGTACCGAATGATCAGTGGCTGCTGGGGCCACGGGACAACCTGATCAACTTCTGCTGTGTAAATTCACAGTGGGAGTAAGCTGCCGCCACCGTGCCGAACAAACAGCGGGTGCCAGTGAACATCGAGTTCACGGGACAACCTGATTAGCTCCCGCTGTGTAGATTTACAAAGGGGGCAAACCGCTGCACCGAAAGATCAGCGGGTGCAGGCAGACATCGGGGTCCACGGGACAACCTGATCAGCTCCCGCTGTGTAGAATCACAATGGGGGCGAACCGCCACACCGAACAATCAGCGGGTGCGGGCAGAGATTGGGTCCACGGGACAACATTATCAGCTCCCGCTGTGTAGAATCACAGTGGGAGAGAGCTGCCGCCACTCCCCTGAAAGAACAGTGGGTGCTGGTGGACATCGGGTCCACAGGACAACCTGATTGGCTCCCGCTGTGTGGAATCAGTGGGAGAGAGCCGCCGCCATCACACAGAATGAACAGCGGGTGCCAGCAGACATCGGGTCCACAGGACAACCTGATTGGCTCCTGTTGTGTAGAATCACAATGGGGGCGAACCGCCGCACCGAATGATCAGCGGGTGTGGGCAGACATCTGGTCCACGGGACAACCTGAATGGCTTCCGCTGCATAAAATCACAATGGGAGCGAACCACCGCGTCGAACAAACAGCGGGTGCTGATGCACATCAGGTCCACGGGACAACCTGATCGGCTCCCGCTGTGTAGAATCACAGTGGAGGAGAGCCGCCGCTGCCGCACCAAATGATCAGTAGGTGCCGGCGGACATCGGGTCCACGGGACAACACGATCCGCTCCCGTGGTGTCGAATCACAGTGGTAGAGAGCCGCCGCTGCCGCACCGAACGAACAGTGAGTGCCGGCGGACATTGGGTCCACAGGAGTACCTGGTCGGCTCCCGCTGTGTAAAACCACAATGGAAGCGAACCCCCGCACCGAACGATCAGCGGGTGCGGGTGGACATCGGGTCCACGGGACAACCTGACCGGCTCCCGCTGTGTAGAATCACAATGGGAGCGAACCGCCGCACCGAACAATCAGCAGGTGCGGGTGGACATTGGGTGGACATCGGGTCCACGGGACAACCTGACTGGCTCCCGCTGTGTAGAATCACAATGGGAGCGAACCGCCGCACCGAACGATCAGCGGGTGCCGGCGCACATTGGGTCCACAGGACTACCTGATTGGCTCTTGCTGTGTAGAATCACAATGGGAGCAAACCGCCGCACCGAACGATCAGCGGGTGCCGGCGGACATCGACTCCACGGGACTACCTGACTGGCTCCCGCTGTGTAGAATCTCAATGGGAGCGAACCGCTGCACCGAACGATCAGCGGGTGCCGGCGGACATCGGCTCCAGAGGACTACCCGATTGGCTCCCGTTGTGTAGAATCCCGCTACTCGGAAGTGCAGGATCACTGATGATATACGTCATCCTGCGCAGTGCGACCGCCCCGTAGCAGTAAAACTCCTACAGGGTGGTTGGCCAAGGGTTAAAAGAAGTTTCGTTTTTAAGGTGGAGGCGAGACGGGCTTCCTTATAGAGATGAGTTTTCTAGTATAACCTTTTATAGGAATAAAGGAGGTCCTGTTGGAGATCTTCCTTGTCACCGGTTTCTGGAAGTCCAGGCGGTAAGATGATGAGCAGCAAAGCCTTGGAGTCGGAAAAACCGGCTATTCTCGATATGCCGGCTATGACATTAAGGAATAGCACAGAGCATAAAAACGATCATTATTCATAGCACTGAAGTGATCCGATTACCACTTGACATTAACAATAAGAAAGACATGAGCTTCTAATATTACACTTTATAGCTGATGGGATCACCACTTCACACTGATAGGCAAACCATGTGCGCTCCTATTACACAGCTGTCAGTGGTCCTGAATAATAGAAATATGGCAATTCGATGGCGGCTTCTGGGCCCGGCAAGAAAAATACGCAAGTGACACGAGCGATACATCCATTACCGATGACGTGTGTTAATGAAATGGATGTAAACATGGATGATTTCGGCTTTTGTGCAACGTCTTGGGTGATCGATCGAACGCTGATCACAACAATGACATTGAGAGATAGCTTAACCCGTTGACACCGCACACAATAAGTACTGAACACGTCACCAATATTTCTAGGTAAATACCCACTATATTGTCAAAAGAATTGGGACACCTTCCTAATTTCTTCATTAAATTTAGGCCAATATGTATTCTGCTACCTCTGAGCCAATGAGGAGGGAGAGAGCTGAGAGAGTGCTGCTCTCGTGCACAGCATTAGAATTAGAGTGATCCAGGCTTTCTCATCCAACATCAGCACCTGACCTCACAAATGCTCTTCTGGAAGAATGGTCAAATATTCCCATAGACCAGTGATGGCGAACCTTGGCACTCCAGATGTTTTGGAACTACATTTCCCATGATGCTCATGCACTCTGCAGTGTAGTGGAGCATCATGGGAAATGTAGTTCCAAAACATCTGGGGTGCCAAGGTTCGCCATCACTGCCATAGGCACACTCCTAAACCTTGTGGACGGCCTTCCCAGAAGAGTTGAAGCTGTTATAGCTCCGGAGGGTGGGCCAACTCAATATTGAACCCTACGGACTTAGGCTGGCCATACATGGTTGAATTTCAAAAGAATTTTCTTTTGAAAATCATAAAATTTGTGCGTTTTGTGATCCGATGGTGCCACAATTGATTTTGAAATGCGGCCAACCAAGCCTTCAGGAGTGTGTCTATGGGAATTCTTCCAAAGCAAGGTCCATATAGACATGGATGAGCGAGTTTGGGGTGGAGAAACTTGACTCGCCTGCACAGAGTCCTGACCTCAACTGGATAGAACACCTTTGGGTTGAATTAGAGTGATCCAGGCCTTCTCATCCAACATCAGCACCTGACCTCACAATAGGGTTCTGGAAGAATGGTCAAACATTCCCATAGACGCTCTCCTAAACCTTGTGGACGTCCTTCCCAGAAGAGTTGAAGCTGTTATAGCTGCAAAAGGATGGGCCAACTCAATATTGAACCCTACGGACTAAGACTGGGATGCCAATAAAGGTCATGTGCGTGTAAAGGCGCCCCAATACTTTTGACAATATAGTGTGTATGTGGCATCAGAGATGTTCTGCATTTTTGCTGGAGACCGGACTGTCACGGCCTGCTTCAGATCTCCCAATAACCATTCGCTATTTAGGTTAGTATTAACCACTTCAGCCCCGGAAGATTTTACCCCCTTCCTGACCAGAGCACTATTTGCGATTCGGCACCGCGACACTTTATCTATGAATTGCACCAACGTGCGGCGTGGCACCCAAACAAAATTGGCGTCCTTTTTTTCCCACAAATAGAGCTTTCTTTTGGTGGTATTTGATCACCTCTGCGTTTTTTATTTTTTGCGCTATAAACAAAAATGCGACAATTTTGAAAAAAAAAAGCAATCTTTTTTACGTTTTGCTATAATAAATATCCCACAAAAACGATTTTTTTCCCTCAGTTTAGGCCGATATGTATTCTTCTACATATTTTTTGTAAAAAAAATGTCAATAAGCGTATATCGATTGGATTGTGCAAAAATGTTATAGCATCTACAAAATAGGGGATAGATTTATGGCATTTTTATTATTCATTTTTTTTATTAGTAATGGCGGCAATTTTTTTTTTGTGACTGCGACAATATGGCGTATGGCGGACACATCGGACACTTTTGACACCATTTTCAGACCATAAAAACCATGCTATAAAAATGCACTGATTACTGTATAAATGACACTGGCAGGGAAGGGGTTAACCACTAGGGGACGATCAAGAAGTTAAGTGTGTTCTAGTGAGGTGTTCTAACTGTGGGGGAGGGGATGGGCTACCACTGACATGACAGCGATCACTGCTCTCGATCACAGGGGAGCAGTGACCTCTGTCATGTCACGATGCAGAATGGGGAAATGCCTTGTTTACTGCTGCACCACAAAAGGTTTTTTGCATAGAATGCATTAAGGTAAAAAACCTCAAGACTTTACAACTCCTTTAAAAAACATTATTTATTGTCAGTATCAGTAGGTTTTTGTGTTTTAGGTATGATTAAAAAAAAAAGAAAAAAAAAGCAAAAGCAAATCACTCACATCAAAGCAAATCAAAACACGATTTTTTCGAGTACCAGGATTCGCTGCTGAAAGGGGCCTCGTTGAAAGTACTGGCAGGGAATGATCAAGTACCATTGGAAGTCCTGGCAGAGGATTGGCACGTAGAATTGAAAGTCCTTGCAGGGAATGATCGAATACCATTGGAAATACTGGCAAGGATTCTGTGAGTACCACTAGAGGTCTTGGTAATGTGTTTTTGCGAATACTATTAGAATGCATAGCAGGGAATTGCCAAGTACCATTGAAAGTCCTGGCAGGGCATTTGCCACTGCCATTGAAAGTCCTGGCAAATGAATTTGTGAGTACCATTGAAAGTCTTGACAAGGAGAATGCGAGCGCCATTGAAACTCCTGGCAGGGAAGTTGCTGGTACCATTGGAAGCACTGGCAGGGAATTTGTGAGTACCATTGAAAGTCCTGTCAAGGAATTCATGAGTACCACTGCAAGTACTGGCATTAGTTTTGTGAGTACCATTGCAAGTACTGGCATGGGTTTTATGAGTACCATTGCAAGTACTGGCATGGATTTTGTGAGTACCATTGCAAGTTCTGTCAGGATTTCTACGAATACCATTAGAAGTACTGGCAGATATTATGTCAGTACCATTGGAAGTCCTGGCAGGGAATTGGCAAGTACAATTGAAAGTCCTGGCAGGGAATTTTCTACCATTGAAAGTTCTCGCAGGGCATTTGCCACTGCCATTGAAAGTCCTGGCAAAGGAATTTGTGAGTACCATTGAAAGTCTTGACAAGGAGAATGCGAGCACCATTGAAACTCCTGGCAGAGAAGTTGCTAGTACCATTGGAAGTACTGGCAGGGAATTTGTGAGTACCATTGAAAGTCCTGTCAAGGAATTCATGAGTACCACTGCAAGTACTGGCATTAGTTAGTTAGTACTGGCAGATATTATGTCAGTACCATTGGAAGTCCTGGCAGGGAATTGGCAAGTACAATTGAAAGTCCTGGCAGGGAATTTTCTACCATTGAAAGTTCTCGCAGGGCATTTGCCACTGCCATTGAAAGTCCTGGCAAAGGAATTTGTGAGTACCATTGAAAGTCTTGACAAGGAGAATGCGAGCACCATTGAAACTCCTGGCAGAGAAGTTGCTAGTACCATTGGAAGTACTGGCAGGGAATTTGTGAGTACCATTGAAAGTCCTGTCAAGGAATTCATGAGTACCACTGCAAGTACTGGCATTAGTTTTGTGAGTACCATTGCAAGTACTGGCATGGGTTTTGTGAGTACCATTGCAAGTATTGGCATGGATTTTGTGAGTACCATTGCAAGTACTGGCATGAATTTCTACAAGTACCATTAATAGTACTGGCAGATATTATGTTAGTACCATTGAAAGTCCTCGCAGGGCATTTGCCACTGCCATTTAAAGTCCTGCCAAAGGAATTTTTGAGTACCATTGAAAGTCTTGACAAGGAGAATGCAAGCGCCATTAAAACTCCTGGCAGGGAAGTTGCTAGTACCATTGGAAGTACTGGCAGGGAATTTGTGAGTACCATTGAAAGTCCTGTCAAGGAATTCATGAGTACCACTGCAAGTACTGGCATTAGTTTTGTGAGTACCATTGCAAGTACTGGCATGGGTTTTGTGAGTACCATTGCAAGTACTGGCATGGATTTTGTGAGTACCATTGCAAGTTCTGTCAGGATTTCTACGAGTACCATTAGAAGTACTGGCAGATATTATGTCAGTACCATTGGAAGTCCTGGCAGGGAATTGGCAAGTACAATTGAAAGTCCTGGCAGGGAATTTGCTACCATTGAAAGTCCTCGCAGGGCATTTGCCACTGCCATTGAAAGTCCTGGCAAAGGAATTTGTGAGAACCATTGAAAGTCTTGACAAGGTGAATGCGAGCACCATTGAAACTCCTGGCAGGGAATTTGCTAGTACCATTGGAAATACTGGCAGGGAATTTGTGAGTACCATTGAAAGTCCTGTCAAGGAATTCATGAGTACCACTGCAAGTACTGGCATTAGTTTTCTGAGTACCATTGCAAGTACTGGCATGGGTTTTGTGAGTACCATTGCAAGTACTGGCATGGATTTTGTGAGTACCATTGCAAGTTCTGTCAGGATTTCTACGAGTACCATTAGAAGTACTGGTAGATACTATGTTAGTACCATTGGAAGTCATGGCAGGGAATTGGCAAGTACAATTGAAAGTCCTGGCAGGGAATTTGCTACCATTGAAAGTCCTGGCAGGGCATTTGCCACTGCCATTGAAAGTCCTGGCAAAGGAATTTGTGAGTACCATTGAAAGTCTTGACAAGGAGAATGCGAGCACCATTGAAACTCCTGGCAGGGAAGTTGCTAGTACCATTGGAAGTACTGGCAGGGAATTTGTGAGTACCATTGAAAGTCCTGTCAAGGAATTCATGAGTACCACTGCAAGTACTGGCATTAGTTTTGTGAGTACCCTTGCAAGTACTGGCATGGGTTTTGTGAGTACCATTGCAAGTACTGGCATGGATTTTGTGAGTACCATTGCAAGTTCTGTCAGGATTTCTACGAGTACCATTAGAAGTACTGGCAGATATTATGTTAGTACCATTGGAAGTCCTGGCAGGGAATTGGCAACTACAATTGAAAGTCCTGGCAGGGAATTTGCTACCATTGAAAGTCCTGGCAGGGCATTTGCCACTGCCATTGAAAGTCCTGGCAAAGGAATTTGTGAGTACCATTGAACGTCTTGACAAGGAGAATGCGAGCGCCATTGAAACTCCTGGCAGGGAAGTTGCTAGTACCATTGGAAGTACTGGCAGGGAATTTGTGAGCACCATTGGAAGTCCTGTCAAGGAATTTGTGAGTACCACTAGTACTATTTGAAGTACTGGCAGGGTTTCTACAAGTACTATTGGAAGTTCTGGCAGGTAATCTAGAATTCCTGGTGGTCCTAGAGGTTCTATAACACTTACAAAAGCATCTGAGAATCTCTCAGACTCCAAATAGCTACAGCTCAATGTTTTTTCTGTACAGGTCATTTCTATTGATATAAATGCATTATGCAGGTCAATTCTATGTACAACTAACTTAAAGAAAACAGAAGAACTGCTTGAAATAAGCGGTCTGACTGTTCCGTTATGCTGAAATGCAAGAAGGTGACTAATACTAATCCTCTGTCTTCAATACTTTCAGTCATTGACCTGGAAAATCATGCCGGTCAGTCCTACATAATAATATGATGTCACGAGGAGAAGAACCGAGTACTGGTGACCCTTCTTCCTTTTCCTGTAGACCAGTCCTGACTTCACTTGTTGGATGTTCATCAGATGGACTTGTGGTGACGGTCTTTTGTTCACACCAGAACTGCTTCTTTCCCCGATATAAACGTATAGTAATACAATAGTAGCTTCAAGCAGGTCAATGCAGGTCACAACAGTCGACTGAAAGTGAAATGCACCCGTCAAGGACCTCCAGCCCATGAACATGACAAGAAATCAGCAAGCTGGCCCTAAGTCAGATTCAGAAAGTGTTAAAGCCAGAGACAGCCAGGCAACTAACATTTCCAAAAAAGGGTGTACCTAATAAAGTGGTGAGCGTATTTAAAACAGCAGCCCAGGGGTTCCAAAAAGAAGGATTCCGAAAAAATGATAAACTGGAATTTATAGTTTCTACACCTTGGGACACGTCCACCCAGGGCCAGGACAAGGGGTGGGCAGGAGGGGTTTATGGTTTATTGCATGGATGGGGCCACCCTGAGCCTAACCATGAAGCCTAGTACACACAATCTGACTTTCCAACGGGAAATGTGTGATGACTGTTGGCGGAAAATCCAACCGTGTGTGCGCTCCACCGGACAATTGTTGTCGGGTTTTCCGCGGACAAATGTTGCCTAGCAGGTTTTCTAATCTTCCGCTGGACAAATGTCTGTTGTCGGATTTTCCGAGCATGTGTACACAAGTCCGTCGGACAAAAGTCCAAAGTACAAACACGCATGCTTGGGAGCAAGGACGAGGCAGAAGCGGTCGGTCTTGTAAACTAGCGCTCGTAATGAAGAATTAACATTCGTGACGCGGCAAATTATGAAATCTGGAAATGCAGCGCACAATTCTCTTCTTCTTTAATGGGATAATAATGAAGCTGCTTTGTTGGTGATACTGATGGAGTTATTGCAAAAAAATAATTCAAAGGCTTTTTTTTTTCTAGTGATATCAAGAATAATATTATTATGTTTTTTATTTTTTATTTGGGTAAGTTACCACAACACCATTATCCCGTAGTTTTTAACTATGTTGATGTCCCTTGTTAATTTTACATTGTATTTTTTAAAATGTAACTGCCTACTCCCAAACTGTCATTTGAAGTAAAACACACAGCCAAGTATTATTCTACACAATTTTTTTTTATTGTGCATTAAAAAAAGAAAACAAATAAAATTAGACATGCTATCTGCCAATAGAACTTAACCAAAAAGTGCATTCTATGCATCCAAAAATATAGAAAATATACCAAATCAAATCATTATTATTCAACCAAAAAGAATAATGTCAAAGCAATAACTCCAAGGCCAATAATAAATAACGCATTATCTCCTCCAATTCCGCAACATGGCTGGTTGACGAACGGCCGTTCAGAAACGAACTGAAAAGCGCGAAATGAAAAGCGCAAAATGAAAAGCGCGAATCAACACTCACCAAACTTCTACAAACGTGAAATTAGCAGAAGGACCCCAAAGGGTGGCGCTAAAGAGCTGAAAAACAACTACGTTCGTAATTGTTGGCCAACAATTGTGTGCCGTGCAGGGGCAGACTGACAACTCACGGGGCCCCTGGTCAATAGGAGATTATGGGCCCCCCCCCCGGGCAATAGGAGATTATGGGCCCCCCAGGCAATCAGAGATTATGGGGCCACACAGTATACACACACAGTATACAATTACACAGTATACACATACATGTACACACAGTATACACAGACATGTTTCTATTGGCTGAGAAGGTACTGGAGGGGTGGGGCAGCTATAATCTCAGGATTTTTAGACCAAAAGAATGTCGGTAAGGGGCATTTCAGAGACAGATGTAAAAAAACACAGATTTTTACATACTGTCCCTGGTTTTACTGAGGCCTGATGGGGCCCCCAAGTGGCCCAGGGCCCTCGGGCAGTGCCCGAGTAGCCAAATGGTCAGTCCGCCCCTGGTGCTGTGTGTATGCAAGACAAGTTTGGGCCAACGCCCTTCGGACAAAAGTCCACGGTTTTGTTGACCAACAATCCGATCGTGTGTAGGAGGTTTAAGGGGGGGGGGGCACAGTTTGGCATCTTCTTGCCCTGGGCACTGCATGACCTTGTCCTGGCACTGTGCCCACCAAAGACACAGTATGGATCCAATGGAGGAACAACCTCAAGCAGTTGGGAGAAGCATCAGTCTGCACTTCTGTTAGGTACCAGCGCCAAATTCTCACTTATCTTAATGGCACCGATGGAAAATAAGACTGCTTGCTATGGGCAATACAGGTAGTTCTACTTGGGCCCCCGAGTGATATCATTAGTAACGGATAAAAGGAAAGGTTCAATAATAGTCCATCCTATTAGATGTCTACCTCATCTAAATGCAGGTGATAGGTCCACTTTTATTCAGGATGAATTACACTGCTCCGTACGGTGCCGGAGACATATCTTGCATAAATGGAGAAATGCAATTATGATCCCTCAAGTCCCAACAGTGATTTCTTCCCACAAATGGACACTGTCTGAGAGCTGTTAGAAGGGAACTAAGCCAGGCAAAAGGGTCAGCAATCTTTCTGGATATTACGAGTCCCCAGAGCTAACAGCTGTAGATTGTTTGTCTATAAGGTTCCCTTACTCTGCAAAATATGGGGGCATTCATTTAAATTTACATTCGCACATTTTTAAATTTTTTTTTTTTTTAGTCTACTATTACTGCAAAGACCAGGGATTTTTTTCATTTATTTTTTTCCTTTTTATTATTTTTTTTTTGTAGGGTTTTTTGGACGATGAAGTCAAGTCTCTCTGTGGGTAACACAGGAATGTAATATCGGGCGGTCCTGCAGGACATTACATATGGTTCTTGCAGAAACCAATTACTCCCCTGCAGAGCTGACACTCTAATTTTTGTGCCTAATAAAAAAAAAAAAAAAAAGGAATAAAAAGAAGTTGCCCAAGAGCAGGAGAGTGAGGCGCTGGGATCGGCGCTGGGCTTTGCAGTGACCTTGCTATTAAACTGCCCCACACTGTGCCGAAATCGACACAAGTTCAGGCTCCGTTTCCTGCCTCGGTCATTTACGCTCAGTGTGATCGGGAGGAAGGCGCATTTTTATTTTTGGTGCTTTATGTAGACAGGGAAGGCTGTTTATACTAAATTAATGTGAAAAAAAAATATCCGCTTAAGTTAAAGCAATTACGTTTAAAAAAATAAATAAATAAATAAATAAATAAAAAAATGGACTTAGCTGAGTAGAACTTTTGAAAAAAAAAAAAAAGTTGGACATAAAAAAAAAAAAAAAAAATTAAGAGAAATAAGCACCAGCAGCTGTAGAAAATTAAACGGTCGGGGGGATTTAAGAGATAATTAACTTACAAATGTCATCCCATATCAGGCCCAGGGCGAGAGGAATATGCCGCACTTGGAGTAATTGATGTCATGTAGAAACAAGAGACCCAGCCAGACATGCCCTCATACGTGTAATGGGATTTTACTAGCTCAGGGTAGCGGAGCCGATATTATAATCACTACGCCACTAACACCACCAATTGTTGCTCTTACTCTTCATACACATTCCAAATCAATGATTCTCGATGGCAGACTTCCTTGAGGCGCTTGGCTCCTATAACACGGCACAGCGGATCCCGGATAACACGGCACTTTGTGGTCTGGGCATCATGGCACTGCTGGGGATTGTGTACCAGGGCACTAAATCTGGAGGCGGGGGGTGGGGGGGTGCATGACATTTATTGCAATGATGTGAACGCACTAAACTTCCAATTGCTAACCGGCTCCTAAGTTTTATGCTTGACTACCTTTTGGCAAATTTTGTTCAGGCCTGCAGAGCCGGCAAGCTGTCCCTATACAGTGATGGCAAAACTTGGAACCCCAGATCAGCCTTTCTCAACCTTTTCAACACAGAGGAACCCTTGAAATAGTTCTCTGGTCTCGGGATTCCTGGGTAAAAATTAGAAATCTACAACTCATGATACAACAGTGTGATGGTCATTGGGAAGAATGATCCTTACACTTGTGGTCATTGGGAAGAGTAGTCCTTACACTTGTGGTCATTGGGAAGAATGATCCTTACACTTGTGGTCATTGGGAAGAATGGTCCTTACACTTGTGGTCATTGGGAAGAATGCTCCTTACACTTGTGGTCATTGGGAAGAATGGTCCTTACACTTGTGGTCATTGGGAAGAATGCTCCTTACACTTGTGGTTATTGGGAAGAAAAGTCCTTACACTTGTGGTCATTGGGAAGAGTGGTCCTTACACTTGTGGTCATTGGGAAGAAAAGTCCTTACACTTGTGGTCATTGGGAAGAATGCTCCTTACACTTGTGGTTATTGGGAAGAAAAGTCCTTACACTTGTGGTCATTGGGAAGAATGCTCCTTACACTTGTGGTCATTGGGAAGAATGCTCCGTACACTTGTGGTCATTGGGAAGAATGGTCCTTACACTTGTGGTCATTGGGAAGAACAGTCCTTACACTTGTGGTCATTGGGAAGAATGCTCCTTACACTTGTGGTCATTGGGAAGAATGCTCCGTACACTTGTGGTCATTGGGAAGAATGGTCCTTACACTTGTGGTCATTGGGAAGAACAGTCCTTACACTTGTGGTCATTGGGAAGAATGGTCCTTACACTTGTGGTCATTGGGAAGAATAGTCCTTACACTTGTGGTCATTGGGAAGAATGGTCCTTACACTTGTGGTCATTGGGAAGAATGGTCCTTACACTTGTGGTCATTGGGAAGAACGGTCCTTACACTTGTGGTCATTGGGAAGAACAAACAGCATCATGAAGGCCAAGGAAGACACCAGACAGGTCAGGGATAAAGTTGTGGAGAAGTTTAAAGCAGGGTTAGGTTATAATAAAATATCCCAAGTTTTGAACATCTCACAGAGCTCTGTTCAATACATCATCTGAAAATGGAAAGAGTATGGCACAACTGCAAACCTACCAAGACATGGCCGTCCACCTAAACTGACCGACCGCCGGGCAAGGAGAGCATTCATCAGAGAAGCAGCCAAGAGGCCCATGGTAACTCTGGAGGAGCTGCAGAGATCCACAGCTCAGGTGGGAGAATCTGTCGACAGGACAACTATTAGTCGTGCTCTCTACAAATCTGCCCCTTTATGGAAGAGTGGCAAGAAGAAAGACATTGGTGAAAGAAAACAATAAGAAGTCCTGTTTGCAGTTTGTGAGAAGCCATTGGACGGGCCGTCGCTGACAGGGGTGCAAAGCGAACTGCACTACTGTGATCCACAGGAGAAGTACAGCCAAACAAGCTTTAAAATTTTTTTTTTTTTAATATTTCTGCCTTTAGAACCACTTCAAACTATATCTAAAGGTATTTTTTTTCTTGTTGGATAGAGTATGAGGATGGTTAAAGCTGCTCCTTTTTTTTTTTTTGCCATCTGTATCTCATTAGGTAGATTTCCCTTCACTTCCTGTCCTATAGCCTCAGGGAGGGCGAGTTTATTTTAGAAATTGTTATTATTAATTTAATTTAATTTAATTTAATTATTTATTTTATTTAATTGTTTAGGATATTAGGGTAACAGAATCAGACGAAGGTTCCAGTAGGGAGAAAGTGGCCATCAATATTTTTGCTGTGCAAATGAACATTTTTTTTTTTTTTTTTTTTTTTACATTGCTTCATTGGCAGCGTTATATATCCCCCTAATTATTCTTTAGGTATAAGCCACCCCTGCAGATGTTTGGATTTATTTTTTTTTTTTATATGGTGGTGAAAAGTCTAATGATGTGGAGCAATCCATGGCAATCAAATCCCTTCATTTCCCCTTTCAACAGATGAGCTCTCAGTCCAATCAATGAAGAATGATTTCCTGGATTGGTTGTTATGGGTCAGTTTCATATAATAATAATAAAAAAAAAGAAACCCACAAAATTCACTGCAAGTAAAGTAATCATGTCCTTTTAAATACTTCCCCCACGTGTCTGCATTTCTGAAAAATAAATTCAACAAACGTTTTTGTCACTTTACAGAGCCGCGGGGCTGACAACGAGAAGTGGAGTTTATTATCTTCTCCTTGTATAAACACGATTTGCTTTTTATGAAAGCGTTTAATTGAACCACTACATTTGAAATTAAAAGCAGTCATTTTTCACCCAGCGCTGCCGACAAGCGAACAAGGAAAAAAAAAAAAAAAAAAAACTCTTCAAAATATAACGGCAAGCAGCACAAACTACCATCTTGTTGTGATCAATCAGATAAATAAAAAAATAAAAAATAAAATAAAAAAAAGGAAGTAAAAAAATAAATAATAATAATTAAGTGTTGAGTCAGTAAAGCATTTCTAGTGGAAAATTGTAATAATATACCAATGAGAAAAAAATAATAATAATTATAAACTGAGGCTGAACAATGTAAATGAGGGATGAAAGACGATCAGTGTCAGAGGACATCCACACTTCATAAGCCAACAAGAGGAAGAAAAAGCAATGTACTTTAACTTTCTGCAACAAGAAAAGAACGACGCGGTTTAATATTAAATTGTTTGAATTTGTTACTCCCCCATTTTTTTATTTTATTTTTTATAAAATGTCAGTATATACAATAATATACTGTAAATTGACCCCTTTCACGCCTAAGCCAATTTGTTGCTTATGCCCCATACACACAATCGGATTTTACGATGGAAAATGTGCGATCGGATTGTGTTGTCGGAAAATCCGACCGTGTGTGGGGCTCCATCGGACTTTTTCCGTCGGAAATTTTCGGACTCACAAAGTTTGAGAGCAGGATCTAAAATTTTCAGACAACAAAATCCAATCGCATAAATTCCGATCGTGTGTAGACAATTCTGACGGGCAAAGCGCCACGCATGCTCAGAATAAACTAGGAGACGAAAGCTATTGGCTGCTGCCCCCGTTTATAGTCCCGACGTACGCGTTTCACGTCACCTCATTCAGAACGATCGGATTTTTCCGTCAACTTTGCGCGACCATGTGTATGCAAGATAAGTTTCGGCCAAAATCCGTCGGAAAAAAAATCAGACGGATTTTGTGGACGGAATGTCCGACTGTGTGTATGGGGCATAACAAGTTAAAATCCGTCATTTTTGCTAGAAAATTACTTGGAAACATTATATGTATTTTATAGCAAAGACCCTAGAGAATAAAATGGTGATCTTCACACGGTATTTGCGCAGCGGTCTTTCAAGCGCAATTTTTTGGGAAAAAAGGACCCTTTCATGAATTAAAAACAAAACGAAACAGTAAAGTTAGCCGAATTTTTTGGTATAATGTGAAAAGTGATGTTACACCGAGTATATAGATACCTAACATGTCATGCTTTGAAATTGCGTTCACTCGAAAAACGCCGGTACCTAAAAATCTTCAGAATTCTAAAATCTAAGCAACAATTTGAAAAAGTTTAACAGTTACCAGGTAAGTGTTACAGAGGAGGTCCTTTGCTAGAATTATTGTTCTCTCTCTGACGATCGCGGGGATACCTCACATGTGTGATTTGAACACTGTTTACATTTGCGGGCGCCACTTACGTATGCGTTTTCTTTGCTGCGCGAGCTCGCGGGTGTGGGGGGAGCGCTTTAAAAAAAAATCTTATTTTTTTTATTTTTTTTTACACTGTCCCTTTAAAAAAAAAAAATCTGATCACTTTTATTGCTGTCACAAGGAAGTAAATATCCCTTGTGACAGTAATAGGTGGTGATAGGTACTCTTTATAGAGGGATCAGGGGGTTTAAAAGACCTCCAAATCCCTCCTTTGTACTTAAAATTAGGGCTGTTACTGATTACAATTTTTGTGTTTGATTAATCGTTTTCTTTTTTAGTTGATTAATCGACTAATTTCGATTAATTATAACGCACATACAGATCCAACTACTGTTAGCTAATCTCCTTGCATTGCAGCACTGCATTAGTCAGTGGTAAATGTGGTATACACTATATACAATCACCTGACACTAGTTAGTTTCCACAATCCATGACTTAACTTCACAGTTCACACAAATACGTTTTAAATTCAAACTGTAGCACTGACGTCAGTAATGTTTTTTCCCACAGTAACGTGACAATCCCTCCACATCCAGTCTAACTAATCACTCTCACCTTATGGCATGGACCCCTGTGCACACAGGTGGTCATACAAGTGGGTATCAAAAGGGTTAACACGGACCATAAACTTCTCTCACGTCTCCTTAGATCTCAGCAAGGACGCCGGGTCATGGGTAGAAAGAAAAGATCTAAGTGCTCACCGCTTAAGTATAAGATAAAATTTTTGTGTTCAAACACAAACTACTCACATAAAGATGATAAAAACACAGCATGTAAAGCCGACAATCGTGTTAGTTCCGTAGGGCAGCAGCGGGTGACGTCATGCGTAGCTCCTCCCCCGTACGCGTTACGTTCAAGCAGAACCTCAACGTCACCGGACTCCTTCCCTTCGTTAGCAGATGGAGGCACTTGGGGAAGGGGGAGGAGTCCAGTGACTTTGATGTCTGTGACGTCACCGGATCTCTGACGGAACTCCCTGAAGATCCGGAAGCCAGCGGAGAGTACCGATCAAAAGAATTTTGATCAATCAAAAAAATGTATCGATTAATTGAGGAATTAATCTTTAAATTCCACAGCCCTACTTAAAAGTATTCAGATCATCAAAATTGGTCATTCTAAATACCGTCATTTTCTTTTAAATCAGCGCCATTGGCAGCCGAGTAAACCGGAAGTGACGTTGTGACGTCACTTCCGGTGACGAAATATGGATGTTTTTTAATGAGACAAAATCACCATGGGCGTCCGCAGAACTTTTTTTCAGGGAGGGGCATCATTTTAAGGTCACCCATGCTCTGACCCTTTTCGGCAATGTCATTATCACATTATCACGGTCATAGACTGCAGACGTAGTACAGGTGATGGTCAGAGACTGCAGACATGGCCCAAGGGACTGTCAGAGACTGCGGACATGGCCCAAGAGATTGTCAGAGACTGCAGACATGGCCCAAGGGACTGTAAGAGACTGCATACATAGCCCAAGAGACTGTCAGAAACTGCATACATGGTACAAGAGACTGCCAGAAACTGCATACATGTGGGGGGTGATAGAGAGAGAGAGGGGGGTGACAGAAAAAGACAGAGGAGGTGACAGAGAGAGAGGGGGGTGAAAAAGACAGAGGGGTGAGAGAGAGAGAGGGGGGTGACAGAGAGGGGTGATGGGGGTCATCACTCCTGATCCGATCCCTGATTCCAGGGGGGGGGCACTTGCCCCCCCTTGCCTCTACCTGCGGACGCCCATGAAAATCACATATCAAATTCAATTCAGGAATGAGCATTGTTGAAGCCAGGTAAAAACCTGAGATTTTGTCTCATTATAGAACATCCATATAGCAGTACTACTTTGTATGAAATGCCCCTGAAGAAAGGGCTCTACACAGGTCCAGAAACGCGTCTGGATTAGTACTGAAGGACCTGCAATTTTATACTTGTTATATGATTCTGTCTATGTTGTGTATGCAAATCTTTTTTTGGTGTTGTATGCACCACATATTTTTATATTGAGACATTTCTATGCCTTTTTTTCATCAATTTTTGATCAGTTGCCTTGAAAGTCCCTTAATATTCCTTGGGGGGGGGGGGGTACTCTTTTTAAAATATTGTTCCATTTCGGATGTTGGCAACATATGGGTCTTCTCGGTTGGATTTCTATACACCACTGTTTCTATGCACTTAATAAAAAATAAAATATTTATGGAGGAAATGGAGGGCAAAGGACAATAAGATTTGGGTCTAAAGATGCTTAGTTCCACCAAACTAGGACTAGCCGGGGACCATGTGGTTCAAGGATTACATTTAAAAGCATGAAAATGAAAAACCAAGTAGGCTGCAATACAGTTTGTTATATTTTCGCTTTTGGGTTCAGATACATTTTAGACACAAATGGTCTAAAACATTCTTCGAGCCCTGGAAACATCATAAACTAAAGTGTCAAAGAAAGTATTGGGTTGCTGGAATGTTCAATGAAAATGCAGACTGTCCATGTCTTTATGGACCTTGCTTTGTGCACTGGTGGGCAGTCATGTTGGAACAGGAAGGGGCCATCCCCAAACTGTTCCCACAAAATTGGGAACATGAAATTGTCCAAAATGTCTTGGTATGCTGACGCCTTAAGAGTTCCCTTCACTGGAACTAAGGGGCCAAGCCCAACTGCTGGAAAACAACCCCACACCATAATCCCCCCTACACCAAATGATTTGGATCAGTGCATGAAGCAAGATCCATAAAGACATGGATGAGTGAGTTTGGGGTGGAGGAACTTTACTGGACTGCACAGAGTCCTGACCTCAACCCGATAGAACACCTTCAGGGTGAATTAGAGTGGAGACTGCGAGCCAGGCCTTCTCATCCACATCAGTGCCTGACCTCACAAATGCGCTTCTGGAAGAATGGTCAAACATCCCCATAGACACACTCCTAAACCTTGTGGACGGCCTTCCCAGAAGAATTGAAGCTGGGGTCAGGCCCGGATTGGCCATAGGGCACTTGCCCGGTGGGCCGCGGCCGCCAGGCTGCATGTCCTTGCGGGCTCATCCAGCCTCTCCTCGGCTGTCCGGCTGCCAGTTAAGCTCAGCCATCGGTGCTGGGGGAGGAGCTAGAAGAGACGCCTTCGGCGGTCTCTGGGCGGCTGCGCGGCCGCCCGTATAGGTCAGCCGCCAGTGCCGGGAGGAGGAGCCAGAACCACCTTCTGTTAAGAAGTGCTGGAAAATAAAACGTGAGTTCAGCACCCCCCCCCCCCTGTAAACTGTATAGGAGGAGCAGTGGGGGCGGCTGCATATAGAAGAATAATTCTCTTCATCTTCCTCCCGCAGTCTCTGAATGCCTGCGAGAGGGAGAGGAGAAGCAGGAGACTGCAGGAGGAAGATGGAGAGAATTATTCTTCTATATGCAACCGTTCCTCCTATCCTGCTTCTCTCTGCTGCTCCCGCCTGGGCTCTCCACCGCACCCATACTCTCTGCCATCCCCCCATACTCTCTACCATCCCCCCATACTGTTTGCCATCCCCCTATGCTCTCCGCCACCCCCCCATACTCTCCGCCTCCCCCCATGCTCTCCGCCACCCCCCCATACTCCTCCGCCACCCCCCATACTCTCCACCTCCCCCCATGCGCTCCACCTCCCCCTATGCTCTCGCCATCCCCCCATACTCTCCACCCCCCCCATGCTCTCTGCCACCCCCATGCTCTCCGCCACCCCCCATGCTCTCCGCCGCCCTCCCCATGCTCTCCGCCGCCCTCCCCATGCTCTCCGCCACCCTCCCCATGCTCTCCACCACTCCCGTGCTCTCCGCAATGCCCCCCTGTGCTCTCCACCGCCCTCCCTGTGCTCTCCACCTCCCCACATGCTCTCCACTGCCCCCATGCTCTACGCCGCCCCCCCTCCTGTGCTCTCCTCCCTGTGTTCTCGCCCCACCCCATGTTCTCAAGGTTCTTCCCTGTGCTCTCCAATCCCCCATGCTCTTTCCTGGTCCCACCTCACCCCTCCCCTACACCTCTGGTGGGTTCCCCCTCCCCCTCTCAGGGGATCTGTCAGGGAGGAGAGTGGGGAAGGGGCCGGTTAACATGCCATGGGCTGCTCAATGCAAAATGCCCGGGCCTATTTTTTGTCCCAGTCCGGGCCTGACTGGGGTGCAGTCTTCCTCTTACTTAACACGTTTCGCAAGTAGCTTCTTCAGGAGGTGAATAGATTTGGGAAAATGTATTAATTTGGTTATCATAAGGTCAACAACGTATGACCCCAACTTCTACTAAATGGTGGATGTACGTTATGAAACAGGAGCAAAGAAAAACATAGCATCGGTAAGCTGATTTCTAGTTTGATCTCCAAATGGAGGTTTTAGACTAAAACCCGGTGGTCGGCTATGAGGAAAATCACTATTCTTGTTTTTTTCAGTATTTTACTAAACAGGTCTAGTGCCCCTTTCTTTCAGGCAGCATCCCTTAGTGTGTGTTTTTTTTTTTTTTTGACTATTCTTCATAAAAGGTGTTTACTTCTCCTATCCGGGAACACAACGATAAGCCGGTCTCTGAGTATAGTAGAAGCCTCTGCAGAAAAACACAGTAGAATTGTATCCAATGACAACATGAATAAACAACTTATTTTAGTAACCTGTACAAAACAGGTCTCGGTTTTGCTGAATAGCATTCATCAAATTTAAGTGCCATCCTATGTTAGTAATACAATAGTTCGAGAATCCCATTTTTGGTTTGACCATTGGGACTTTGTCAAGAAGGCCCTCATGATTTACACAGAAAGACATTTGAAGTATTTACCTGAGTTAAATTTTTATTGTTTTACTAAAACTAGAAGTGACGAAAAAATCTTGTCATCTACATGGAAAAAAAAAAAAAAAGAAAAAACATCAGCAAAGTTCAAGAGGATCTTCACTCTTCTTTACTACTATATATAATGTTGCTGCTTTCCCACTCCTTTGGCGCATTTTTTTTTTTTTTTTTTTAAATACAGTAAAACCTTGGATTGCGAGCATAATTAGTTCCAGAAACATTCTTGTAATCCAAAGCACTTGCATATCAAAGCGAATTTCCCCATAAGAAATAATGGAAACTCAAATGATTCGTTCCACAACCATTTATTCATAAGTCCTTCCGATTATTGTCCATATAAAAAGATTACAGCTATGTGATAGGTTGTGTAACCATAAAATGTCCATCCACAAATGGAAGCCTCTACAAGGGGATTAGAAGCAAAATCCAGCAGGAGCTACAGAGTATAAAAGAGAAGAGAGGCGCCTCTAAGGCTCGGTTCACACAGGGGCGGCACAACTTGCAGCGCGACTCACAGACGCGACCTGCACACGACTTCAGCGGCGACTTGCAAAACGACTTCTGTATAGAAGTCAATGCAAGTCGCCTGAAGTCGCCCCAAAAGTAGTTCAGGAACCTTTTTTCTAAGTCGGAGCGACTTGAGTCGCTCCTATTAGAACGGTTCCATAGTACAGAACAGAGCGCGACTTGTCAGGCGGCTAAGTCGCCTGGACAAGTCGCCCCTGTGTGAACCGAGCCTTAGTGTAGCAATAGGTTGCTAAATGTTGAACCTTCAATAAATGTAACCATATTGTTTCACTTAGAGTCCATTCACGTAGAACACGACTTCCAGCGAAACTTTGGGAGGCAACTTGGACACAACTTGTATGTATGAGTATGAATCACAGCGCAACTTGAGGCAACTTACAAGGCAACTTGAAGTTGCCTCCAGGACAGGGGACTGTGCCAGTGGCCAGTCACATAATAATCAGCTCTGTGGGAGGGAGGGGTTTGCCTAGAAAACTATTTTTACTTCCTGGAAAGTTGCTTCAGTTAAGACAGGGGATACGACTTGGAGGCAACTTCCATTGAAATCAATGGGTACAAGTTGCCTAGAAGTCAGACTGAAGTAGTACAGGAACCTTTTCTGAAGTCGGAGCGACTTCGGTAGTGTGCATCAAGACAGCTCTCATTCACTTACATTGATTTTATCATGTTGCCCGACTTGAGGCAACTTGGGACGACTTCAAGTCGGATCCAAAGTTGCCCCTGTGTGAATGGACTCTTAGAGGCCCTCTCTTCTCTTTTATACTCAGTTGTGACATGACACTACTTATATATCAAGACATTGCTTGTATATCAAGTAAAAAATTTTGCTTGTCTTGCGAAACGCTCTCAAACCATGTTACTCTCAAACCAAGGTTTTACTGTACCTCTTTTTACTAAAATCACAGGCAAGTCTGCTCCCTTTCTTGCCTTATTAAGAATTACATAGCCCCAGCTGCCACAGTCACCAGGGATACGCCCATTATGCACTGTGCATGTGCCATGGTGAATCATCAGGGGGCCAGCAGGAAGAGGTAGCCAGCCCCCTGATGAAGTAGGAGAGAAAATGGAAGTATGAGACCTAGCATACAGCAGTCAGTCAATGGGGTACACCAGACAAAGCTGGATTTGCTAGCTGGGTGAATATATTTTTTTAAAGAAAACACTGCATGCAAGGTAAGATAATCTATAAATAAAAAGTAACCTCCTTAAAGTAGAGTAGAAGAGTAAATTTTCTTCTTAATGAAAAGGGACATGAAAAAAATGCAGTCGATAATAATTTTCCATTTGATGGTATATACGGCAGAAAATTTTCCAAAATTTTGAGATTTACCTTCCCCAGTCCTGTCTGTCTTGAAATATTTGGAATTTTTCTCCACTTCCCTGTCTTAATTCTTTATCTGACACGCACTTTGGCACCAGAACCAACCAAGGGCCTACCTCACCCGGGGAGGTGAGGAACAGTTGCTTAGCTTACAGGGCCAGAGAACGATATGACTATGGGGATCTCATACATTACATTTTTATATTACTGCAACTGTCATGTAACCACTAGGCCATGTTCTCCCTGACCTGCAGCCGGATGCCTTGTCTTATTTTTAAAAATTTTTTTTGTTTCATAAAGTTTTATTGCGTACACAAATTAACAAGATACAAATACATTGATAGGAAGTGAACATTCCATAGACATACTGTATAAGATCAATGTTGAAGAAAACTAATCCTAACTATGTTATAGTTTTCACTCAGCCATAAAACAATAAGAGAGCTAGATCCTGAAATTTAGGTCCCAAATAACAGTCAAGAGAAAAGATTGGGAGTAAATTTGGTCTAAAGATCTGTGTTAGCCCTTGTACACACTGTCGGAGATTCCGACAACCAAATCCGTCGGATTTTGTCCGAAACTGTTGCATACACACGGTCGGACAAAGTTGTCAGAAAATCCGACGTGATGACGTTATTTCGTTACGATGGGACTACGTTCACGCTAGTAGCCAATACCTTTGGTGTAGAAATTTGATCTGAGCATGCTTGGCACTTTGTCCGATCGGAATTCTCTACACATGATCGGAGTATGTCCGATCGGAGCATTTTGTCGGAAAATTTTACCAACAAGTTGGAAAACTTGGTCCGTCGGATATTCAGACGGAAACAGTCCGATGGAGACCACACACAGTCGGAAAATATCAGACAAAACGGTCCGATCGGACACATTCCGTCAGAATCTCCGACTGTGTGTACAAGGGCTTAGTCCTGCAATCAGGAACTACTTTCAAATATTGTATCAGGAGAAGATATTTGGTTTGAATCTTACCTATCTCATCGCACCTCCAGTGTCACAACTCAACTTCCTCCTCTCCAACTCCTCTTACCGTTGGGGCCCCCCAAGGTTCTGTCTTGGACCTCTACTATTCTCCATCTACACGTTCCTCCCTGGGTAAGCTGATAGACTCCCAAACCTATCTCTCTGCCCCTCAGCTCACCCCATCAGTCTCCTCACGCATCACTGATTTACTAACAGACATATCAGCCTGAATGTGAAAACCACTCCCTCAAACTGAATCTAAAACTGAGCTCTTAATATTTCCTCCCCCACGTGCCCCTTCCCCTGACTTCTCTGTCAAGACCAATGGCACAACTCTCAGTCTTTCCCCACATGCCAGGGTGCTAGGGGTAATGCTAGACTCTGAACTGTCCTTTCAGGCCAACATACAATCCCTGTCCAAATCATGCCGCCTTAGGCCGCGTACACACGGGCGGACTGTTCGCCCAACTTTGTTCGTCAAACAATCCGACAAACAGTCCGCTCAAAATTTGCATGAACGGACTTGACCACACACGATGAACGAACAGTCCGCTGAAAGCGTGCGCGATGACGTGAACGGCACGTACGACGGGACTAGAAAAACGACGTCCTATACACTGCAATGCAACCTTCGGCCGTGTAAACCCTTTCTGAGTATGCGCGATACTTAGTCCGTCCAACTTGCCTACACACGAGCGGACTGTCCGCTGAAACCAAGTTTGGACGGACAAAACCAAGTTTCAGCGGACTGTCTTCCGGAAATTCCGAAAAACTTTGTTCGTCAGACTGTCCGCTGAAACTGTCCGCTGAAGCCCACACACGAGCGGACTGTCCGCTGAAACACTGTTCAGCGGACAAAGTTGGGCGAACAGTCCGCCCGTGTGTACGCGGCCTTAGACTCTGCAACATTTCTAGAATATGCCCCTTTTTAACCAATGACACCACCAAGCTTCTAATCCACTCCCTGGTCATCTCTCGCCTCGACTACTGCAACTCCCTCCTCATTGGATAACATTTACATACACTATCGCCACTTCAGTCCATAATGAATGCCGCTGCAGGACTCATCCATCTTACCAACCATTCAGTGTCCTCCACCGCTCTTTGCCAATCCCTCCACTGGCTTCCACCCAACAAATAAAATTCAAAGTACTAACAATAATTTACAAAGCCACCCATAACTCTGCCCCCAGCTACATCCTAACCTAGTCCCAAAATACCAACCAAGCCGCTCTCTTCAGGCCTCCCAGGACCTCCTGCTCTCTAGGTCCCTTGTCACCTCCTCCCTTGCTCACCTACAGGGATTTCTCCAGAGCTTCTCCCATCCTTTGGAACTCCTTACCCCAATCGGTCCAACTGTCCCCTAATCTATCCATCTTTAGACGATCCCTGAAAACCCTTCTCTTTATAGAAGCCTATCCAGCTTCTAACTAACGCTGTTTTACTTCCTCCATCAGCTCATCCCCCACAGCTATTTTTTGTATCAATCGACCCTTCCTTTTTAGATTGTAAGCTCTAAGGAGCAGGGCCCTCTGATTCCTCTTGTACCAAATTGTAATGTAATTGTAATGTCTGCCTCTATTTTGTTAAGAGCTGCACAAACTGTTGGTGCTATATAAAACCTGTATAATAATAATAATAATAATAATATTTGAGTAGTGAACTTGGGCAAACAGCAAATGGAGTTATCGGAAAAAGTGCAGTGAGCGTCTGACCATGTCATTTTATGAGGGGTATTGTGTGGGGAAGGGAGGGGAGAAACTTATTTTTGCCTTCCATATATAGCCTGTTCATTTTGCTTACATTGTAAACTTCAAAACATGGGTTCCTTTTTCCAAATCGAAATCACACCTTGATTCATTGCAGAAAGGTTAAGAAGATGTGAAACGGAGTTGGGGAATGGGTAAGTGGTTTGTGGGGAAGACGCGATAGGTTGACATTTGCAAAGAAAATATTTTTGCTAAGCCATAGGGAAAGGGACAACAATTTAACAATTTTTTGACATTGACTTAACTGATTACATTGAAGGACATTGCTTAGAAACTTGATGGAGAAAAGGCTACCCCCCAAATAAGCAATAGCACCAGATTTCAAGATTTTTGGAAATGGAATGTTATGGGGCAAAGTCAGAACTGGGAAAATTAGCCATTTTGAAAGTTGGTGGGTCAAAAGTAGGGCTACATTTCCAGTTTAAACAGAGAAAAATGGCGGCATGTTCGGAAATAAAATCAAAAAAGTTTATTGGAAATCCATAAAATCAAGGAACATGACATAGATTGATCCAATAAGGTGCTCAGTAGACACGTTTCACACAAACGTGCTTACTCATCAGTAAAATACCCCCAAATGTGTTTGTTCATTTGTAGCAAGAAGTCCATGGAGGAGACCAATCAAGAGCCAAGAACCTCAAAGCCTTCACCTGGTCTGGCAATAACCAAATGGCTAAGCATGGATCAATTAGCAACAGATGAAACATAACAGTGCACAAGAAAAAAATACAAGGTTTCAATGGGAAATGGAAATATACATAAAAATGAAAAAAAAAAAAAACAATGTGAAACTTAATACGTTGTTTATAAAAATATGTGAAAATAAAAACAAATGAAATGTGAGAATGAAACAAATAAAGAATAATAAAATATGTGCAATCATTAAAATAAGATATATATATAAACTAAGTGAATGGTGTAGAATGAAAATATTGGTAGTATGACAATATCGTAAATCAAATATATATATATGTTTATAGCAAATATATAATTTGCTGGGGGGCAAAAAAAGGCACCTAATTTGTTTAAAAAAAATGACCCAGGGCTATAAAATCCCCTATTTTAAAGAGGCATATGAAAAAGCACCAGCCATAGAGATTGCTAAATAGAAAAAGTAGAAATATAAAAAAAATGGACAATAATCTAACAATCTTTTGACATTGACGTAACTGATTACATTGAAGGCATTGCTTAGAATGTGGATGTAGAACAGGCTACCCCTAAATAAATAATAGCACCAGATTTCAAGATTTTTGGAAGTGGAATGTTATGGGGCAATGAGAGTCAGAACTGGGAAAATTTGCCATTTTGAGAGTTGGTGGGTCAAACGTGGGGATACATTTCCCGTGTTTGAGTTATCGGGCTCAGGGTGCTATGTTGATCCCGAAGAAAGCTAATGTTACAACTGAGTTGAATACTTTCTGAATGTATGTGCATTTGATATAAATAAAGCATTAAAAAAGTAAACTTCATTAACCACTACTGTATAAATTAATAAAGTATGTATTTTCAATTTTTAACAGAGTATTATAGATGATAGCAATGTTTCAGCAGTGAGTTCTATGAAGGACTTGCCACACTTAAACCTGATCTTCATGCTCCAGGCCCACTCCTATCCACCCCTCATTCCCTCCTGTCCCGAAATAGCACTGTTTTTGTTTATTTTTTTACTTTTTTTTGGAAAGAAAATGTTCAGGCTGCCCCCAGGTCATTTGCCTAGCAGTAAGTCATATCGGTAGGCCCACCAATGTCTACCAATGACGTCACAGAAAAACATGGCGGCGTGGGACCGAAAGGTGGCAAAACAGAACAGGATCTTGTGAGGACAGTTCTTTGAGAATTGCCCTATGAGGATTGCCCTATGAGGATTGCTCTATGAGGACTGCCCTTTGAGGACTGCTCTAAGAATATTGCCCTAAGAGAATTGTCCTGTAAGGACTGCTCCATGAGGATTGCCCTGTGAGGACAGTTCTATGAGAATTGCCCTATGAGGCCTCCCTTATGAGGATTGCTCTGTGAGGACAGCTCTATGGGGATTGTCCTTTGAGGACAGTTCTATAAAGAATTCCCCTATGAGGCCACCCTTATGAGGATTGCCCTGTGAGGACAGCTCTATGGGGATTGCCCTTTGAGGACAGCCTGCACTATGAGGATAGCCCTATGGGGATTGCCCTGTGAAGACTGCTCTATAAGGGTTGCCCTTTGAGGACATCCTTATGAGCACTGCTCTATGAGGATAGCCCTATGAGGATTGCCCTACGAGGACAGTTTTAAGAGGACTGCCCTATGAGGATTGCCCTATGAGGAAAGTTCTATGAGAACTGCCCTATAAGGATTGTCCTGTGAGGACAGTTCTATGAGAACTGCCCTATGAGGATTGCCCTATGAGGACATCCTTATGAGCACTGCTCTATGAGGATAGCCCTATGAGGATTGCCCTATGAGGACATCCTTATGAGCACTGCTCTATGAGGATAGCCCTATGAGGATTGCCCTACGAGGACAGTTTTAAGAGGACTACCCTATGAGGATTGCCCTATGAGGACAGTTCTATGAGAACTGCCCTATAAGGATTGTCCTGTGAGGACAGTTCTATGAGAACTGCCCTATGAGGATTGCCCTATGAGGACATCCTTATGAGCACTGCTCTATGAGGATAGCCCTATGAGGATTGCCCTATGAGGACATCCTTATGAGCACTGCTCTATGAGGATAGCCCTATGAGGATTGCCCTACGAGGACAGTTTTAAGAGGACTGCCCTATGAGGATTGCCCTATGAGGACAGTTCTATGAGAACTGCCCTATGAGGATTGTCCTGTGAGGACAGTTCTATGAGAACTGCCCTATGAAGATTGCCCTATGAGGACTGCCTTATGAGGATTGCCCTGTGAGGACAGCACTATGAGAATTGCTCTATGAGGACCGCCTTGTAACGACTGCTCTATGAGGATTGTCCTATGAGGAATGCCCTGCAAGGACAGTTCTAAGAGGACTGCCCTAAGAGAATTGCCCTATGAGGATTGCCCTATGGGGATTGCTCTATGAGGAATCCCTTATGAGGACTGCTCTATGTGGATAGCCCTATGGGGGTTTGTCCTGTGAGGATTGCTTTTCGATGATATCCTTATGAGAACTGCTATATGAGGATTTCAGGATATCATTATGCTTTATGACAGCCTTTCTCAACCTTTTCAACATAGAGGAACCCTTGAAATAGTTCTCTGGTCTGAGGGAACCCCTACTAAAAATTATAAATCTACAACTCATGATACATTAGTGTGATGGTCAGTGGGAAGAATGGTCCTTACACTTGTGGTCATTGGGAATAATTACCTCCTTACAGATAGTTAAAAAGATCAAAGGTGTCAGTTGGAACTTATCTGAGAGGCAGAAATTGCCCAATGCTCAAGGAACCCCTAGAAACCTCTGGAGGAACCATAGTGTTCCACAGAACCCTGGTTGAGAATCACTGCTCTATGAAGACTGTCCTATGAGGATATCCTTATGAGGGCTGCTCTATGAGGATTGCCCTATAAGGACTGCCCTGTGAAGATTGCCCTATGACGATATCCTTATGAGGACAGCTCTCTGAGGACTGCCCTATGAGGATATCCTTATGAGAGCTGCTCTATGAGGCTTGCCCTATGAGGATTGCCCTATGTTGACTGCCCTGTAAGGATTGCCCTATGAGGACTGCCTGTGAGGATTGCCCTATGAGGATAGCCCTATGAGGACTGCCCTGTGAGGATTTCCCTGCAGGGGACTGCCCCATGAGGACTGCTTTATGAGGATTGCCCTGAGAGGACTGTTCTAAGATGCTTGACTTATGAGGACTACTCTAAGCCCTTGTACACACCGTCAGACATTCCGACAACCAAATCCGTCGGATTTTGTCCGACGGATTTTGCCTGAAACTGTTGCATACACACGGTCGGACAAAGTTGACGGAAAATCCGATCGTTCAGAACGTGATGACGTTATTTCATTACGACGGGACTACGTACACGCTAGTAGCCAATAGCTTTGGTGTAGGAATTTGATCTGAGCATGCGTGCCACTTTGTCCAATCGGAATTCTCTACACATGATCGGAGTATGTCCGATCGGAGCATTTTGTGGGAAGATTTTACCAACAAGTTAGAAAACTTGGTCCGTCGGATACTCCGATGCAAACAGTCCGATGGAGACCACACACAGTCGGAATATCCGACAAAAGGTCCGATCGGACACATTCCGTCGGAATCTCCGACCGTGTGTACAAGGGCTAAGAGGATTGCCCTATTTGCTGCAAATTAGGATTTTGTATGTATGTACAGTATATCTATTCAATCATATCCCACTATTGGCAATTCTATGGGCCACCTCCATGAGCATTATGCCTGATACAATGAGGATTTTAGTATCAAATACATAAATGTATACGCCAACATTCATCACCTTACATCTGGTACAGCAAAATTGTATATGGGGGAGGGGGTTTCAAGGAATGAGGTTTTTTTTTCTGAATCAAACCTGTTTTCTTTTTTTTTAATACATTTCCAATTATATGCACATTTTTCCTTTTTTTTTTATTTTTATTTTTTTATTTTTTTTTTTTTTAGTATGTCCAAACAAGAAGACACAATTTTTCCCCATGTTGCACGAAGTGACCCATCCAAACTTTGCCGTTTGGGGCACATCTTATCCCCGAGATCATGCTGCAAGTATTTTTTTTTTTTTTTTTTTTAGCAGTACATTGGGAAATTATTCAATTAACTGTTCTCAGCACTTTTCCCATCTTTAAGCGTGGTTTAATTAAAGTCATCTAAAACACGCAGAGGGGAGAGCTACCGCTTCACATATCAGCCGACCACATACCGACGTAGAGTAAAAAAAAAAAACAAAAAAAAAAAAAAAACCTTGATTACAGATTTTTTTTTTTTTTTTTTCACTCCCTCCCCGCTAGAGAAGAGGAGCTGAAAGTTCAGTCTGATTTGATTCTACTTTCTCTGAATAAAGGAGAGAAATATTAGTTAATCTTGTAATCTCTGCCAGTTGTTCCTAAAACAGACTTGCTTGCCGGTGACCTTTTTCAGAGGAGGCTGTTTCTATGACAACTGGACGGTTGGAATCAGCCTATAAAATACGTAGAATAAAAAAAAAAAAAAAAAAAAAAAAACACAGCGCTTTACAAAGAAGTGTTTAATTCTGCTAACGCGTTGCCGGGTTCAAGGGTAAATTCACACATTTTTTTTTTCCATTGAACTGTCCTCCGTGGCATTGTTGTTTGGGATTTTCTATTTTTTTTTTTTTTTGTAGACTCCATGCCAAGGAGTTAGTATTTCATTATTCAGGGTTAAGTATATGAACATCATGACATTTTACAAAATGACAGCAGACCAATTAAAGGCATGTAAACTAAGAGGCATTCTGCAGAACAGCGAGCATCTGCAATGCCACATCCATCGCTCTTCGTTAGCCTTCTTTGAACCCGTGACTTGGTTCCATTATCTCTTTTACCAAATAGCTTAAAATAATGACGACAGATACGATGCACTGGATATAAACATTGCTTACGTTGTATTTTTTCCTTTGAATGCAATACAAATCATTGAAAGAAAAATAAGAGGCTTGTACCTAAAGTATTGCAAGAGTATTGCCGCGTACACGTGACCGGCAGTACACGTGACCGGACCTTCCGGCAGACTAGGTCACACGGTCTTCCCGACTGACTTTCGGCTGAGTTTTCGATGGACTTTCCGAACGAACAGACTTTGCCACACAGGACCAGACTAATGCCGCGTACACATGATCGGTATTCCGGCCAGAAAAAGACAGATGAGAGCTTTTCATCGGAAAATGCGACCGTGTGTACGCTCCATCGGAATTTAGCTGTCCGAATTTCCGCCAAGCCAAAAATTGATAGCATGTTCTCAATTTTTCCCAGACGAAAAAACTTTCTATCGGAAATTCCGATCGTGTGTATGCAATTCCGACACGCCAAAAATCACGCATGCTCAGATTCAACTACGAGACGGAAGCTATTGGCTACTGGCTATTGAAGTTCCTTTTTCTAGTCACGTCGTACGTGTTGTACGTCACTGCGTTATAAATGATCGGAATTTTATGTGACCGTGTGTAGGCATAACAGCTTGAGACGAATTAAATCGGAATTCCGTCGGAAAACCATCAGAGCTTTTTCCGACGAGAAATTTCAATCATGTGTATGCAGCATAAGTCTGTTCGAAAGTCCATTCGTTTTGAACGTGATGACGTGAGACGGGACTAAACAAGGAAGTTCAGTAGCCAATAGCTTCCCTTGCGTCCAATTTGGTCCGTCGGACCAGCACACAGACGAATGTTTTTCCCGATTTTAGTTCGTCGGAATTGAGTCCGTCGGATAGATTTGAAACATGTTCTATCTCTAGGTCCGTCTGATTTTTTTTTCTAGAAAAAAAAACGATCGGATTAGCCCACACATGATCGGATTGTCCGAAGGACTAATCCCTTCGGACCTAGTCTGCCAGAAAGTCTGATCGTGTGTACGCGGCATAAGGATAACTTTTTAATAATTAACACAAGATTTTTTAAATTTCCCATGTTGGTAGAGTAACTTTTCCTCTATAGCAGGGACCTCCTAACCCCCCGCATTGCTGGACCCTGGGACAGGTAAGTGTATGATAATTAAAAAGTCAGCAGGTGCAGTATTTTTTTTTAGGACCTCCTAACTTTCCAAACAAAGGGCCAGTTTACTGTCCTTAAAGCGGAGTTATGCTAAAAAAATAAATAAATAAATAAATACTGCACCTGCTGACTTTTTAATAATCGGACACTTACCTGTCCCAGGGTCCAGCGATGCAGGGGGAACAAAGCCCCGCTCGTTCCCCCCTCCTCTCTGCAGCGCCGGCATTGTCACTGTGGGAGCTCGGCTGTGGCTTCACAGCCGGGCATGCACTGAGCATGCGTGAGCTGCGCTCTGCTGTGACTGGCCGGACAATCATCTGGGACCTTTGACGTAACCCGGATTATTTCCGAGAGGGAGGGGGGAGAGGTAAACCGACTTCCAGTGCCGAGGTGCCCAGGGAGGAAGTGGGAGTGAAAATAGGGTTTCCGGCCCCCCCCCCCCAAAAAAAATTATATGCCAAATGTGGCATGTCAGGGTGGAAGTTCCATTTTTGCGTGCTTTAAGGCTTTAGGGGGGCCAGACTGTGGCTAGTGGGAGTAGAAAATTACCTAGAGTAAATGGGAGTAAATAATGCCCCATCCTTGGTTCTAGTGGGAGGAACAATGCCCTACTGTTGGTATTCAAGGGAGGAATAGTGCCCCATCATTGGCGTCTCTGAGCAGAATGGTTCCCCATTATTAGTGTCTATGGGAGGAATAGTGCCCCATCATTGGTGTCTATGGGAGGAATGGTGTCTTATCATTGGTGTCCATGGGAGGAGTAGTGACCCATTATTGGTGTCTATGAGAGGAATGGCGTCTTATCATTGGTGTCTGTGGAAGGAGTAGTGACCCATTATTGGTGTCTATGGGAGGAATGGTGGCCCATCATTTGTGTCTATGGGTGGCATGGTGCCCCATCATTTCTGTCTATGGCAGGAATAGTGCCCCATCATTGGTGTCAATGGGAGGAATGGTGTCTTATCATTGGTGTCTGTGGGAGGAGTAGTGACCCATTATTGGTGTCTATGGGAGGAATGGTGGCCTATCATTTGTGTCTATGGGAGGCATGGTGCCTCATCATTTTTGTTTATGGGAGGAATAGTGCCCCATCACTGGTGTCTGTGGGAGAAATGGTGCCCCATCACTAGTGTCTATAGGAGGAATGGTGCCCCAACATTGGTGTCTGTGGGAGCAATGGTGGCCCATCATTGGTCGTTGTGGGAGGAATAGTGCCCCATCATTGGTGTCTGTAGAAGGAATAGTGTCCCATCATTGGTGTCTGTAGAAGGAATAGTGTCCCATCATTGGTGTCTGTAGAAGGAATAGTGTCCCACCATTGGTGTCTATGGGATAAATAGTGCACAGTCATTGGTATCTGTGGAAGCAATGTTGTCCCATCATTGGTGTCTGTGGTAGGAGTGGTGCCCCATCATTAATGTCTGTGGGAGCAGAAGTGCTTCATCATTGGTATCAATGAATGGAATTGTGATCCATGGGCCAGATAAAAGGCAAGCAAAGGGCCACATTCGGCCCGTAGGCCACAGTTTGGAGATCACTGCTCTATAGTAAGTCTTCCTTTTCATTGGAGGTAAATCATGGATTCCAAGCAGAAGCAACTAGCAGTCATTGAGTTCTTGGCAAAGGAGGGATGCAGGCTGTCCGACATTCACAGAAGACCACAGACTGTTTACAGAGATGACATCATTGATGACAGTCGCCCATGACAAGACATTGCTTTTGTCAATGGTGTAATCTCTGTAAACATTCTGTAGCCTTCTGTGGATGTCAGCCCACACCCCCTCCTTCATCAAGAACTCAATGACAGTACATGGCTTCTGCTTGGAATCCATTATTTACCTGAAAAAAAAAAAAAGAAGAGTTACGTACATAGTTACATAGTAGGTGAGGTTGAAAAAAGACACAAGCCCATCAAGTCCAACCCATGTGTGTGATTATATGTCAGCATTACATTGCATATCCCTGTACGTTGCGGTCGTTCAGATGCTTATCTAATAGTTTCTTGAAACTACCGCTTTCCCCCGCTGAGACCACCGCCGTTGGAAGGGAATTCCACATCCTTGCTGCTCTTACAGTAAAGAACCATCTACGTAGTTTAAAGTTAAACCTCTTTTCTTTTCATTATAGTGAGTGGCCACGTGTCTTGTTAAACTCCCTTCCGCGAAAAAGTTTTATCCCTATTGTGGGGTCACCAGTACGGTATTTATAAATTGAAATCGTATCCCCTCTCAAGCGTCTCTTCTCCGGAGAGAATAAGTTTGATGCTCACAACCTTTCCTCCTAACTAATATCCTCCAGACCCTTTATTAGCTGTGTTGCCCTTCTTTGTACTCGCTCCATTTCCAGTACATCCTTCCTGAGGACTGGGGCCTAGAACTGGACGGCATACTCCAGGTGCGGCCGAACCAGAGTCTTGTAGAGCGGGAGAATTATCGTTTTATCTCTGGAGTTGATCCCCTTTTTAATGCCAATATTCTGTTTGCTTTGTTAGCGGCAGTTTGGCATTGCATGCCATTGCTGAGCCTATCATCTACTAGGAAAGTTTGGTGCTCGAACTCTCATTATATATACAAAAAAAAAAGAAGAAAAAACATAGTAATATTCAGAGGTCAAAAAAGTAGCATAGCACCTTTATGAAGATATGAAGGTGGAGAACACGTTCCCCATTGACAACGACAACAAAGTTAGGTGACTTGGCTCCTGGGATTTGTCTAATTTAGTCTGTTGGCAAAGTCCTCCATTTTTCTTAGCCCTTGTACACACGGTCGGAGATTCCGACGGAATGTGTCCTATCGGACTGTTTTGTCGGATATTCCGACTGTGTGTGTGGTCTCCATCGGACTGTTTCCGTCGGAATATCCGACGGACCAACTTTTCCAACTTGCCGGTAAAATTTTCCAACAAAATGCTCCTATTGGACATACTCCGATCGTGTGTAGCCTACTCCGATGGACAAAGTGCCACACATGCTCAAATTTCTAGACCAAAGCTATTGGCTACTAGCCTGAACGTATTCCCGTCGTAACGAAATAACGTCATCACGTTATGTACGATCGGATTTTCCGACAACTTTGTCCGACCGTGTGCATGCAACAGTTTCGGACAAAATCCGTCGGACAAAATCTGTCGGACAAAATCCAACGGATTTGGTTGTCAGAATGTCCGACCGTGTGTACAAGGGCTCATGGTGCTGCTTGGACAAATAAAAAAAGTCCAACTGTTTGAAGCCCTGTGAAGAAGTTCAAAGCTCTCCATCAGTCTGCATTAGTAGATTAGTAAGGGCTTGTGTTAGATCTGTTTACTCAGTCACGTTTCAGTTATGTTTGAAGGAATGGCCATAGAACGAGGAGGCAGACGGCGTGCAGCACTGTTCAGTGCAGCAGAAGGAGAATTGGTGTAGTTGTTCTGGCACAGGCTGGTGAAACTAGAGACCGCGAGTGACGCAGATGGCATGGGATAAACTAGTATTCCAACATCCCTAAACTATGCGCCTGCAGATAGCAGCTGAAGACAGGTATTAAATGACTCCTGCTCCCTGCCAACACCTCTTCAACAGGAAAATTGGCAGTCTTTCCATACCAACACCTCCGACGCTTCTCTAGTTTATTAGTCACAAGTTCTCCCAGAGAAGGGTCAGTAAACTAGGTGCAGATGGAGATCACTTTGAAATTCGCGCCAAGTGGGGCATCACAAGTGGGAGACAACTACTACGCCATGTTTGTTCTGTTTCTGAATGACCGTATGACTGGACCATTTTAAACTTTGTGAGAAAAAAACAAAAACAGTCAAACCAATCCTTAGTTAACCATTTCCCACCCGGCCAATGCACATATACGGCCGGGTGGGAGCCGTCTACTTCTGATAGGACGTTCAGGAACGTCCTTCAGAAGGAGCGGGATCACGCGCGCGCGTGCCCACGCACCGGCGCGATCCCGATGTGCTCGTGTCACCCGGACACGGCGCATCTCAGATCGGCAGGAGGGCTCTGTGATTGGCCCTCCTGATCACATGACGGCCGTGTCCAATCACGGCCGTCATGTGATGTAAACAAACAGCCGGTTGCTAGGCAATCGGCTCTCCTCACACAGAAGTCATCGCTGAGGAGAGGAGAGCAGATCGCTGCAGCCGGCTGATGATCAGTGAGTATGAGCTGTTTTTTACAGCTTTTTACTCACTGATCACCAGCATAGTGTAAACACACAACACACCACACAGTATAAACACAATGTCCCCACACATGTCCCCAAAACACACATGTCCCCAAATAATAAAAACACATGCCCCTAATAATAAAAACATATCCCCCACACATGTCCCACTAAAATCACATGTCCCAATGATTATCTGCACACATATGTACGTGATCACCTGCACACATATGTACATGATCATTTGCGTACATATGTCCATGATCACACAAACCAATTATTATACACTTAACGGAATTTTTTTTACCAAAAACATGTAGCAGAATACATTTTGGCTTAAATTTATGACAAAATTTGATTTTATTGGATTTCTTTTAAAATAGAAAAAAAGAAAATATTGTTTTTTTTTTCCAAATTTCCACTTTTTTTGCCCTTAGATCGCAAAAAATAAAAAACGGAGTCGTGAATAAATAACACCAAAATAAAGCTCTATTTGTGCGAACAAAATGATAAAAATTTCATTTGGGTACAGTGTAGCATGACCGCGCAATTGTCACTGAAAGCGCGAGAGCGATGAAAGCTGAAAATTGGGCTGGGAAGGAAGGGGGCGAAAGTGCCCTGTATTGAAGTGGTTAAAAACCTGGGCAAATTTTAAAAAATCAAAATCTGGCTGGGAAAAGGATGAAGGACTAGGGTAGTCACTCTCAACCACAATTGTATGGGGCATTAGGGTTCCTCCAGAGGTCTGATGGTGTCTGGATAGCCCTGGGTCAAAACCACTTGGTAGAGACAGCAACATTGATGATATTTTCATCTGTCTGTAAGTGTGACGGTCTGGCTACCACTGCTAGGGGGTATTCTTTCTACTGACTGCCGCTGCAAAAGGGTGGCATTCTTTTTAATGGCTACTTAAAGCGGAGTCCCACCCAAAAGTGGAACTTCCGCTTTAGGCACTCCTCGCTCCCTTACATGCCATACATTGGGGGGAGTGGGGGCTTCGTTAGGAGGGGGGCTTCCTCTCCCACTTCCTCCTTCCGCCCAGGGACCGCCAAGGCGACTCCTCCTTTCGTGGCCCCTCCCTCTAGGTGATCTCCTGGGACACGTGACAGGTCCCAGGAGATCGCCTGTCCACTCTGGGATTGCAGCGCGACTCGTGAAGCCAAAAGCTGTCACGGGCGGGGGGCGGCGGAGAGAAGGGGGAGAGGAGCGACGCACCGTTCGGCCGCATCGCTGGAACTTGGAACAGGTAAGTGTCTGTCTACTAAAAGTCAGCAGCTACACTTTTTGTAGCTGCTGACTTTTAATAAACATAAAAAGCCTGGAACTCCGCTTTAAGTAATAACATTATTCCCAATGACCACCGAATTAATTAAATTAGCAGGGGTTCCCTGAGGCCTAAAAATTATTTTAAGGTTTCTTCTGGAGTAAGATTGGAAAAGGCTAGACTAGGGTGTGGTGAGAAGAACATAGTACTTACCTAAGGCTACGTTCACACTGAAAGCGTCAGGCGTCGTTTAAGTGTCGCTTTTCGCCCACTAGCGGGGCGCTTTTAACCCTCGCTAACAGCCAAAGAAAGCGCCTGTGTTGCAGCGTTCTTCCCAATGACCCCAATAAATTAAATTTGCAGGGGTTCCCTGGGGCCTGAAAATTATTTCAACTGTTCCTCTGGGTTAAAAAGGTTGGGGAAGGCTGGACTTTGGTGTGGTGAGAAGTATCTAGTACTTACCTTAGTGTCAGGTATCAGGGAATTACCCAAGCTTTCTACTGAGCCAACACTCAATACTGGAGGTATGCCAGGGAATGCAGGTCTCAGAAATGTATCACATAATAATAATTCTGCCATGAAGCAGACAGTTTCCTTAAAGGAGAAGTATAACCAAAATGGTTTTGGCTATACTTCTCCTATGGGTCACAGTAGTGCAGTATGTTCTGCACTCCTGTGACCCATTTTCAGCCAACGGCGGGCTGAAGCTCGACGTTGGTTGATGTCCCAGTGCCGGTCCAGGCTCTGAAAAGATCCTGATCATATAGTCGGGATCTTCTCAGAAGCCTGGACTGATTTCTGGCTAAGCCTCTCTGGGATCCTCCAAGAGCCTGAGCCAGCTGTCCTTGCTCCCTCCACAGCTCAATGCTGCATTAAGCACTGCATGGGCCGAGCAGAGAGGCGGTGACTGACAGTCATGGATCTCTGCTCAGAGCAGATGGGGGAGAAATGAGTGCTCACAGTGTTTGATCTCTCAGTTCTCCCTACAGATTATTATTATTATTATTATACATGATTTATATAGTGGCAACAGTTTACGCAGCACTTTACAATGTATAGGGGGGGACAACACAATTACAGTACAGTTCAATACAAAAGGTACAGGAAGGCCCTGCTCGTAGAGCTTACATTCTAAAGGGAGGGGGTGGTGGTACAAAACGTTATAGCTGCAGAGAATGATTTGCTGGGGGTGGCTCTGGGACAGTTAGGTAGAGGCAGGGTTGGCTTCCCTGAATAAATGAGTTTTCAGGAATCTCCTAAAGGTGGACAGGGTAGGGGCTGATCGGATATACTGGGGCAGGGAGTTCCAGAGGATGGGAGAGGCTCTGGAGAAGTCTTGAAGGCGAGCATGGGAAGAGGTAACAAGGGACCTAGAGAGCAGGAGGTCCTGGGAGGAGCAGAGGGGACGATTTGGGCGAAATCTGCAGATGAGGTTGGTGATGTAGATGGGGGCGATGTTGTGGATGGCTTTGTATGTTATGGTTAGCATTTTGAATTTTACACGGTGGGGTAGAGGGAGCCAGTGAAGGGATTGCCAGAGAGGGGCAGCAGTCACGGAATGATTAGTGAGGTGTATTAGTCTAGCAGCAGAATTCATAATAGACTGAAGGGGGGATAGCCTGCTTAAGGGTAGGCCATTAAGGAGAGAGTTGCAGTTGTCAAGGCGGGAAATAATCAAGGAGTGAACGAGTTGCTTTGTGGTGTCATTAGTCAGGAAGGGTCGAATTCTGGAGATGTTGCGAAGGTGAAGGCGGCAGGATTTAGCCAGTGATTGGATATGGGGGCTGACGGAGAGGTCAGAGTCAAGGATTACACCCAGGACTCTGGCATGAGTGGAGGGACCAATGGTTGTGTTGTTGATATTAATGGTGAAGTCACGGGGGGGGGGGGGCAGTGAAGGAGGAAATATAATGAGCTCAGCTTTAGAAAGATTGAGTTTGAGGAAGTGGTGTGACGTCCATACTGATACGTCATTCAGTAAGTTTGAGATCTGTTAGGAGATTGAGTGGGTGAGTTGAGGAGTGGAGAGATAGATCTGGGTGTCGTCGGCATTGAGGTGGTATTAGAAGCTGTGAAGGTTATCAGCTGGCCCAGGGAAGAGGTATAAAGTGAGAATAGGAGAGGCCCAAGGACAGAGCCTTGGGGTACCCCAACAGAGAGAGTAAGGGGAGTGGAGGAGATGGATCTGAAAGTGCGGTGAGATAGGTAGGAGGAGAACCAGGATAAAGCAGAATCACGGAGGCCAAGGGAGTGTAATTTGCTGAGGATGAGCAGGTGGTCAACTGTGTCAAAGGCAGCAGAGAGGTCTAAAAGTACGAGTACGGAGTAGTGCCCATTGGTTTTAGCAGGTTAACCTAGGTTAGTATAATGTTTTTTTTTTGCCATAGTCCATACTTCTCCTTTAACTACCAGTGACTGGTGGGAAGGAGGTAGCGGCAGCAAACCACTCCGCCTGTCTCTGTTCTCCAATTTACAGCTGGAAGTCCTAATTACTTCCAGTTTTATCTACGAGCTAGAGGTCATTATTTTTTAATTTGGTTCAGTTGTAGAGCCACTTTGAAAAAAAAACTGTGCAATCTAAGAACTCCTTGAATCTGCCACACAATAGCAAAGATGCCAAAAAGTGCAGCATGGATTTCTGAATCCGGGGCGCAGACCATTTTAAAGGGTCATATTGCCAGGAAAGTGTCATTAGGGCTTTGTTGACTTTCCCCATCGGTGTCACAATCCTAACTTGAACTTCTGCCTGAACCCTGAACTACCAGAGTAGAGGAACATATTTACCCCTCTGCAATATTGGATTTTTAAGGTACATCTTGAGATGATGAGACGACCTTAAAAATCTAATATTGTAGAGAAACATATATGTTCCTCTATTCTGGCGTAATTTAGAGTATTACGGATGTGGTAGAGTGGAAGTCCCATCTACATATTGCTAGTAACCAGCCTGCTGATGCCCACCCTCAGCTTCTCTAAGCTCAATTAAAGAGGAACTTTAGGCTCCAAAATGAAAATGTGTGGGCAGGCGGGATTCTTAATGCAGAAGAGACAGGCTTTGTTTCTTCTGAATTAATGCTACTTACCTGCCTGTCAACCCTGTAAAGTACACTGTGCAAGCACAGCTCACTGCATAATCTCGGCAATGCAGAATTTGATGGAACTCCCAATTACAGTGGCTGGCGATCGAGACTCGGGAGCCAGCCACCTGAAAATGCCAGCGGCCGGCAGTGAGTTCCAGGGACATCGCTGGATTCAAGGTGAGTATCGTTCCACTTTAAATACCTTCACCTATAAACATTTAAGAAACTGTTTGGAACTTAGGGCTCTTTCACATTGGCAGCCTGGGGGGGTTTATTAAAAACAAGCTGCTGAGCGACAGGTTGACTGCCCTTAGCTGCCCACTTAAATGCTAACATTTCAGCTAGACGGGGCTACACACACCTTGTGGCTGTGGCAATTTTAACAAGTGGCACGACCTGTCAAACTTGCCCATTGATGTCAATGGGCGTGTGCTGCAACCACCAGACAAATGCATTGGCCAGCCCATGCGATACTGCCCTCTCAACAAGCACGGCCATCAATGTAAAAGAGCCCTTTGAACAGGGGTGGGCAACCTCTGCCCTCCAGCTGTGGTGAAACTACAAATCCCATCATGCCTTTGCCTCTAGGAGTCATGCCTGTGATTGTTAGGGTCTTGCAATGTCTTGTGGGACTTGTAGTTTCACCACAGCTGGTGGAGATGAGGTTGCCTACCCCCTGCCTTAGAAGAAAGGTCACACCACGAAAGCTTGTCCAGATGTCTAACCATGCAAATAAATAAAGTATCATGGGCAGTACTCAACCGTGTAAGTGCACTAATATGGCTATAGTCACCATATGCAAGAAGTACCTAGGTAAACGAAGTGCCATTTATATACATTTCCCTGAAGTTGCTGTTCACGTTGTGAACGATAGCAATGTGGTAATAGCTACTTTTTAGTCCCGTGCCAAGCAATCCTATGATCCATTTGGTTACTGCTGTGTAATACCCCCGCCAGACGTGTAAGATGCCATATGCTGGTGAACAGTGCTAGTAATTAGCCCCCCTTGGAGAACAATACTTCTCGGCCATTGCTCCTGACACCTGTTCCTTCAAAGAACTCTTTTGCTGAGCCAATGCACGCCAGAAGAGAATATAAAATGGCACACCTTGTCAGCTCTTATCTTGGTACATATACATCCATTTCACTATATAGTAATAGACGTCTAGTCAGAACTGATAATGGACCAAACCGAGAAATTATGTTTTCTATTGCAGCAAAACTTCTACATACAGACCTTATAGGATACAAAGATAGATACGAAAAATATGAGCTTCATTAAGATCATTTATTGAGGTTATTTCACATAGAATACGGTACAGCTCAGCCATTCTCAACCTTTTCAACACAGAGGAACCAGGGCCATCTTTAATATTGATTGGACCCTGGGCAAAACTTTTCTTGCCCCCCCCCCCTCATACAGTTTTGCTCTCCACCTGCTCTGAGACATACAATAAATAGCAGCTAGACTAAAAATCAGTGTACTGAATCAGATCAGGCAGCTATTGCGATTGGTTGCCAGAGGTTACAGTGTATCATTACCGTTCACTGACTGGTTGCTAGAGGTTACAGTGTATCATTACCGTTCACTGACTGGTTGCTAGAGGTTACAGTGTATCATTACCGCTCACTGACTGGTTGCTAGAGGTTACAGCACACATTACGGCTCACTGATTAGTAGCTAGTGGTTACAGCACATGATTTCTGCTTGTTGCTAGGTTGCTAGAGATTACTGTGGATATGACCTCAGGGGGGCATGATATACTTATCAATGCCGCCGGCCGCCACTATTTACATATGAATGCTGTCGCTATTTACACATGAATGCCGGTAATTGGCATGTAAACACAGGGTCTGCAGGTGAGTCATCTGTACACAACAATAGAGCAGAGCTGGGCAGCATTAGTAGCAGCACTTCACACTGAGATATTGGAACACGGGACTAAAACCTCAAGGGATGAGGGAATTTAAACCAGGATAGTTGGCAAGTATGAGACAGCTGCTTTGGGCCCCACAACAATGACAGGGCCCAGGGCAGCTGCCCCTTTTGCCCTGCCTTAAAAACGGCCCTGAGAGGAACCCTTGTAATAAAGTTCTGGTTTCAGGGAACTCCTGCTAAAAATGACTATATCTCCAACTCACTGTACATTAGTGTGATGGTCAGTGGCAAGAAGGCTCCTTCCACTTGTGGTCATTGGGAAGAGGTACCCTCTTACAGGTAGCTAAAAGGATCAATGGTGTCAGTGGAACCTTATCTGAAAGGCAGAAATTGCACATTGCTCAATGAAACCCTAGAAACCTTTGGAGAAACCCCAGAGTTCCATGGAACCCTGGTTGAGAAACCCTGGAATGGATAGTCCACCTTTTGGAAAAAAAAAACAAATGTGTATTTATTAAAGAAGGAGCCTAATTTTGTAATTTTTAATGAGTTCTGTTCCCCAGAGTACAAAGTACAAGAAGTACTTTGCCCCATCTTCCTATATGCTGGCTAAGGCTAGCTGTGGGGTTGGATAGGGCAACCCTCCGTGCCCCACAGCTGTCCGAAATCACAGCCAGGAAAGAGACGGGTGCTTTGAAAGATGGCATTTTTTTTCTGTCTCAAAGCACTTGCTCACTTGTTTGCAACATTTTAGCTGACAAGCCTCCCTACCCCTGCATTCATTCATTGTACGGATGAGGTCCGACATCCTCCGAACTTACTGCATCTCTATCTGAACTCAAAACTTACACTCTTTTTTCAATCCAATGAGCAGAGGTCCAGGTCATTCCCACCCCCGGCTGCTGCTCATTGGAGTAAAAAATGTTTGGTGTACATTTGGAGAGGAGTTGGAGGATGCCAAAGCTCATCTCTAGTGACTAGCTCAGGGGTCTCCAAACATTCTAAGCAAAGAGCCAGTTAACTGTCCTTCAGGGTTCATGAGCCAGTCCCAATGTCAGTGGGAAAAAAAAATGCCCCGTCTTTGGTGTCAGTGGGAGGAATCGCGCCCCATCACTGGTGTCAGTAGGCGGTATAATGCCCCATCATTGGTGTCAGTAGAAGGAATAGTGCCCCATCATTGGTGTCAGTAGAAGGAATAGTGCCCCATCATTGGTATTAGTGGGAGGAATAGTGCCCCATAATTGGTGTCAGTAGGAGGAATAGTGCCCCATCATTGGTGTCAGTAGGAGGACTAGTGCCTCATCATTGGTATTAGTGGGAGAAATAGTGCGCCATCATTGGTGTCAGTAGGAGGAAAAGTGCCTCATCATTGGTGTCAGTGGGAGAAATAGTGCTCCATTATTGGTGTCAGTGGGAGGAATAGCGCCCCATCATTGGTGTCAGTAGGAGGAATAGTGCCCCATCATTTGTCCCAGTAGGAGGTATAATGTCCCATCATTGGTATTAGTGGGAGGAATAGTGCCCCATCATTGGTGTCAGTAGGAGGACTAGTGCCTCATCATTGGTATTAGTGGGAGAAATAGTGCGCCATCATTGGTGTCAGTAGGAGGAAAAGTGCCTCATCATTGGTGTCAGTGGGAGAAATAGTGCTCCATTATTGGTGTCAGTGGGAGGAATAGCGCCCCATCATTGGTGTCAGTAGGAGGAATAGTGCCCCATCATTGGTCCCAGTAGGAGGTATAATGTCCCATCATTCGTATTAGTGGGAGGAATAGTGCCCCATCATTGGTCCCAGTAGGAGGTATAATGTCCCATCATTGGTATTAGTGGGAGAAATAGTGCCCCATCATTGGTGTCAGTAGGAGGAATAGTGCCCTATCGTTGGTATCAGTGGGCCCCATTGTTGGCATCATTAGGAGAAATTGTGACCCATCATTGGCGTCATTGGCAGGAAGTGTGCCTCATCTTTGGTGTCATTGGGACTAATTGTGCCCAATAGCTGGTGTCAATAGGTGGAGTTGTGCCCCATTGTTTGTGTCTGTGGGAGGAATAGTGCCCCATCATTGGGGGGTATTATGCCCCATTGTTGGTATCAGTGGATGAAATAGTACCCCAAGGGCCAGACAAAAGCAACCATCTGGCCCTCGGGTGGCAATTTGGAGATCACTTGACTAGCCTGTCTCGGGAAAGTTCTTCTAGAGGGGTAAAAGTGCCATCTGCCAAAGCAGACATCTGTTTGCTAGCAGCATGGTTGGGTGGCCATGGGGAGGAGAGGTGTCCTGTCTGACCTCACAGCTAGCCTTTAGACAGCATCTAGGTGGATCAGACAAAGTACTACATGTACTTTGTCTTCTGGGGAAATAAACGCATTAATAAAAATCAAAGTCAGGCTTCTTCTTTAATTTTTTTGCATTGAAGCCTGCAGGGCAATGCAACCATGATTAGTACATTGCAGGTGCAATGCACAGACTGCTGCAGACTATTCCTCCAGCCAAGGTCCATAAAGAGGTACAGACCTACTGTTATGGAGCTGGAGGAATTAATCAATGCACTAGGTGTGCAGTGGGGCCTCCACTTGGGCTCCATTGAAAACTATGAGTGCCTCTACCGCAGTGGCAGATGGGACTGGTAGTCTTCCATTCACAGATCCCTGAGTATACAGATGGGAGTGGGTGGAGCTACACACAGTCCTAAAAATTCAAAAGAATACAAAGACGCTGTGAGGAAAAGCACCCTGTGAATCAGGTAACTGTTTGAGGAACAGGAGTTCGGTGAATGTGACCATAAATATGGGTCTAGCATGAAACATGGTCACAAAGGTGGAGTTTGTCTTTAACTGCCTCCCACCCGCCGTATAGTAAAATGACAGCAAAGCGGTGCGGCTCTTGTTCTGGCATGACGTCATATGACATCGCCCAGTTCAGCCATGATTGCAGGTGAGCTGTGTTCCTCGGACACGGTACGACCCCATTCTCGGCAAAGAGCCGCGGCTCTTTACCCATGTGATCGGCTGTGTCCAATCACAGCCAATCACATGTAAACAAGGACTTGCCATCTATCCGCACCCCACGCCTCACTCTGACAGAATGGGAGATGAGAGCTGATCAGCGCCATCTCCTCACAGGGAAGATGTGTAAAGGTAATCAGGGCACTGATCAATCAGTCCTGATTACAATGCAAGCTCAACAGTGCCCATCAGTGATGCCACTCTGTGCCCATCAGTGACACCAGTCTGTGTCCATCAGTTACACCCGTCTATGTCCATCAGCGACAACAGTCTGTGCCCATCAGTTACACCAGTCTATGTCCATCAGTGACACCAGTTTGTGCCCAGTTACACCAGTCTATGTCCATCAGTGACACCAGTCTGTGACCATCAGTTACACCAGTTTATGTCCATCAGTGACACCAGTTTATGTCCATCAGTGACACGAGTCTGTGCCCATCAATTACACCAGTCTGTGCCAAATCAGTGACACCTATCAGTGCCAATCAGTGAGGCCAATCTGTGCCCATCAGTTACAACAGCCTGTGCCCATCAGTGACACCAGTCTGTGTCCATCAATTACACCAGTCTATGTCCATCAGTGACACTAGTCTGTGTCCATCAATTACACCAGTCTATGTCCATCAGTGACACTAGTCTGTGCCCATCAGTTACACCAGTTTATGTCCATCAGTGACACTAGTCTGTGCCCATCAGTTACACCAGTTTATGTCCATCAGTGACACCAGTTTGTGCCCAGTTACACCAGTCTATGTCCATCAGTGACACCAGTCTGTGCCCATCAGTTACACCAGTTTATGTCCATTAGTGACACCAGTTTGTGCCCACCAGTTACACCAGTTTATGTCCATCAGTGACACCAGTTTATGTCCATCAGTGACACCAGTCTGTGCCCATCAATTACACCAGTCTGTGCCAAATCAGTGACACCTATCAGTGCCAATCAGTGAGGCCAATCTGTGCCCATCAGTTACACCAGCCTGTGCCCATCAGTGACACCAGTCTGTGTCCATCAATTACACCAGTCTATGTCCATCAGTGACACTAGTCTGTGTCCATCAATTACACCAGTCTATGTTCATCAGTGACACTAGTCTGTGCCCATCAGTTACACCAGTTTATGTCCATCAGTGACACTAGTCTGTGCCCATCAGTTACACCAGTTTATGTCCATCAGTGACACCAGTTTGTGCCCAGTTACACCAGTCTATGTCCATCAGTGACACCAGTCTGTGCCCATCAGTTACACCAGTTTATGTCCATTAGTGACACCAGTTTGTGCCCACCAGTTACACCAGTTTATGTTCATCAGTGATACCAGTCTGTGCCCATCAGTTACACCAGTCAAAGTCCATCAGTGACACCAGTCTGTGCCCATCAATTACACCAGTCTGTGCCCGATCAGTGACACCTAGCAAAAAATAAAAAACCCAGCAGTGATCAAATACCACCAAAAGAAAGCTGAAGAAAATGCTAAAAAATGGATTTGGGTACAGTGCTGTATGACCGCTTAACTCTCATTCAAATTGTGACATCGCTGAACGCCGAAAATCGGCCTTGGGCAGGAAGGGGGTAAAGTGCCCGGTATTGAAGTGGTTAAGAGATGAAATTTTATAAAATATACAGTGATGTGAAAAAGTGTTTGCCCCCTTCCTCATTTCCTGTTCCTTTGCATGTTTGTCACACTTAAGTGTTTCGGAACATCAAACCAATTTAAACAATAGTCAAGGACAACACAAGTAAACAAAAAATGCAATTTGTAAATGAAGGTGTTTATTATTAAAGGTGAAAAAAAATCCAAACCATCATGGCCCTGTGTGAAAAAGTGATTGCCCCCCTTGTTAAAACATACTATAACTGTGGTTGTCCACACCTGAGTTCAATTTCTCTAGCCACACCCAGGCCTGATTATTGCCACACCTGTTCACAATCAAGGCATCACTTAAATAGGAGCTGCTTGACACAGTAAGGTCCACCAGAAGATCCTTAAAAGCTACACATCATGCCGAGACCCAAAGAAATTCAGGAACAATTGAGAAAGAAAGTAATTGAGATCTATCAGTCTGGAAAGGGTTATAAAGCCATTTCCAAAGCTTTGGGAATCCAGCGAACCACAGTGAGAGCCATTATCCACAAATGGCGAAGACATGGAACAGTGGTGAACCTTCCCAGGAGTGGCCGGCCGCCCAAAATTACCCCAAGAGCACAGCGACGACTCATCCAAGAGGTCACAAAAGACCCCACAACAACGTCCAAGGAACTGCAGGCCTCACTTGCCTCAGTTAAGGTCAGCGTTCATGCCTCCACCATCAGGAAAAGACTGGGCAAAAATGGCCTGCATGGCAGAGTTCCAAGGAGAAAACCACTGCTGAGCAAAAAGAACATCAAAGCTCGTCTCAATTTCTCCACAACACATCTTGATGATCCCCAAGACTTTTGGGACAACATTCTGTGGACCGATGAGACAAAAGTGGAACTCTTTGGAAGATGTGTGTCCAAGTATATCTGGCGTAGAAGGAACACTGCATTTCATAAAAAGAACATTATACCAACAGTAAAATATGGTGGTGGTAGTGTGATGGTCTGGGGCTGTTTTGCTGCTTCAGGACCTGGAAGACTTGCCATGATAAAAGGAACTATGAATTCTGCTGTCTACCAAGAGATCCTGAAGGAGAATGTCCGACCATCTGTTCGTGTACTCAAGCTGAAACGAACTTGGGTTCTGCAGCAGCACAATGATCCTAAACACACCAGCAAGTCCACCACCGAATGGCTGAAGAAAAACAAAATGAAGACTTTGGAGTGGCCTAGCCAAAGTCCTGACCTGAATCCTATTGAGATGTTGTGGTATGACCTTAAAAAGGCCGTTCATGCTCGAAAACCCTCTAATGTAACTGAATTAGGACAATTCTGCAAAGATGAGTGGGCCAAAATTCCTCCAGGACGCTGTAAAAGCCTCATTGCACGTTATCGCAAACGCTTGGTTGCAGTTGTTGCTGCTAAGGGTGGCCCAACCAGTTATTAGGTTTAGGGGGCAATCACTTTTTCACACAGGGCCATGATGGTTTGGATTTTTTTTCACCTTTAATAATAAACACCTTCATTTACAAATTGCATTTTGTGTTTACTTGTGTTGTCCTTGACTATTGTTTAAATTGGTTTGATGTTTCGAAACACTTAAGTGTGACAAACATGCAAAGGAACAGGAAATGAGGAAGGGGCAAACACTTTTTCACACCACTGTATATAACAGAGAGCTAAGCTTTAAAAAAAAAAAAAAAAACACCAAAGATTGTGTCCTATGTGGCCAAGAGGCCGAGGCCCCCCTGCTACTTTGGTTGATGGACGTGAGAGGTAAGAGTTAAGAATGGGCATGCGGTGACTACGGCTGACCCAGAGAATAAAGTGTCATTGTGGGCAAATGAAGAATTGGAGATGGCCGGAATCACTCTCCCCCCCTTTTCAATGAGAAGCGAGAGGCGTCTGTTGTCTGAGCCGGCAGTTGCCTCTCTCAATGAGCAGCATGTTCTGAGACAAAAATAAAAATGTTGACATGGGATGTCCTTACCAGCGGCAATTAACAGGCTGCCCTCCTCTTGTAATATGAATAATGTTGCATCACTGATACCAGAGGAGGTCGAGGGACCCGAGTCCAGATGGTGGAAGCACCGAATTTCTGCAGAGCACACAATGCTTTATGGCCGAGTCAGCAGGATGAAGGATCGGTAGACCCCAGGCCTGGCTACTCCAACCGAACTGGGGGGGGGGGGGGGCATTAACTAATAAAAACTGGATGGTCAGCTAAATATCTGATTGCCTACACAGAAAACAAACTATATGCATGCCAACAGACACTACTACCCTCATCTGGAAAGGAAGCTTCTCACTAGACTTGTGCGTGACGGAAAATTCTGTTGCGTTTCGTTGTCATTCGTAAAATACATAGTAAGGTTGAATAAAGACACCAGTCCATCCAGTTCAACCTGAGTGAGTGTCTACAATTGTCCCTATCCCTGTACATTGCACACTCACATCAGTCCCTACCCTCAAGGAGCCCACAATACAAGGTCCCCAATTCGCATACTAGGGACAATTTTGGACAGAAGACAATTAACCCATCTGCATGTCTTTGGAGTGTGGGAGGAAACCGGAGTACCCGGAGGAAACCCACACAGGCACAGGGAGAACATGCAAACTCCAGGCAGGTAGTGTCGTCATCATTTCGTTCTGTTATATTCCTTATGTTACGCTAATATGTTTTCGGATAATTCGTTATTTCTGTAGAGTGCCGATATTCATTATACTGAATCACGAATCATGACCTAGAAATAGAACATGTTTCAAATCTATCCGATGGACTCAAGTCCGACGGACTAAAAACCGTTCGTCTGTGCACTGGTCCGACGGACCAAATACGACGCAAGGGCAGCTATTGGCTACTGGATATTGAGCTTCCTCGTTTAGTCCCATCTTACATCATCACGTTCAAAACGAACCGACTTTCGAAAGGGACTTAGTCCGGTCGTGTGTGGCCAAGTCCGTTTCGTTCAGAAAGTCTATCGGGACCTCCGTCGAAAGTCCGTCGGGAAGGCCATCGGACCTAGTCCGCCGGAAGGGTCCGGACGTGTGTAGGCGGCATGAGATTTACTTTGAGTCTACCTTTTGTTTCGTTATATCTTTGACGGATTACCGAATCATGTCAAATTCATTCATTATATCCGCTATCATTTCTTTCATATTAGTTGAAATTCGTTATCTTTTTATTCGGACATTCGGACGCATCCGAATCTCCGAAAGATGCAAAATTCGGCCGAATTTTCGATTCGTTACGAAACGAACCGCACAAGCCTACTTCTCACCATTGATTAGGGTTGCCACCTTTTCTTCAAGTCAAATCCGAACACTTTAGCGGCGCACTGCAATTTTTTTTTTTTTTAATAGTATAAACGATACATATATTTTGCTATTAAATAACATTTCTAATCATATGACGTTAAGAACAAGAGTCGCCCCTTACATCAGAGTCCATAGAGTTCCCCTTTTATATCTGAACCCGCAGAATTCCCTTTCACTGTAAGGGAGAACTCTGGGGACTCTGACATAAGGGATCCTCTGGGAACCCTGATTTAAGGGGGAACACTGAGAACTCTGATGTACGGAGAAGACTCTGATGTAAGGGAGAACTCTGGGGACTCTAATATAACGGATGCTCTGGGAACCCTGATTTGGGGGAGAACACTGAGAACTCTGATGTACGGAGAAGACTCTGTTGTAAGGGAGAACTCTGGGGACTCTTACATAAGGGATCCTCTGGGAACCCTGATTTAAGGGGGAACACTGAGAACTCTGATGTACGGAGAAGACTCTGATGTAAGGGAGAACTCTGGGAACTCTAATATAACGGATGCTCTGGGAACCCTGATTTGAGGGGGAACACTGAGAACTCCGATGTACGGAGAAGACTCTGATGTAAGGGAGAACTCTGGGAACTCTAATATAACGGATGCTCTGGGAACCCTGATTTAAGGGGGAACACTGAGAACTCTGATGTACGGAGAAGACTCTGATGTAAGGGAGAACTCTGGGAACTCTAATATAACGGATGCTCTGGGAACCCTGATTTGAGGGGGAACACTGAGAACTCCAATGTACGGAGAAGACTCTGATGTAAGGGAGAACTCTGGGGACTCTGACATAAGGGATCCTCTGAGAACCCTGATTTAAGGGGGAACACTGAGAACTCTGATGTACGGAGAAGACTCTGATGTAAGGGAGAACTCTGGGAACTCTAATATAACGGATGCTCTGGGAACCCTGATTTGAGGGGGAACACTGAGAACTCCGATGTACGGAGAAGACTCTGATGTAAGGGAGAACTCTGGGGACTCTGACATAAGGGATGCTCTGGGAACCCTGACTTAAGGGGGAACACTGAGAACTCCGATGTACGGTGAAGACTCTGATGTAAGGGAGAACTCTGGGGACTCTGACATAAGGGATCCTCTGGGAACCCTGATTTAAGGGGGAACACTGAGAACTCTGATGTACGGAGAAGACTCTGATGTAAGGGAGAATTCTGGGGACTCTAATATAACGGATGCTCTGGGAACCCTGATTTAAGGGGGAACACTGAGAACTCTGATATACAGAGAAGACTCTGATGTAAGGGAGAACTCTGGGGACTCTAACATAAGGGATCCTCTGGGAACTCTGATTTAAGGGGCAACACTGAGAACTCCGATGTACGGAGAAGATTCTGATGTAAGGGAGAACTCTGGGGACTCTAACATAACGGATGCTCTAGGAACCCTGATTTAAGGGGCAATGCTGAGAACTCCGATGTACAGAGAAGACTCTGATGTAAGGGAGAACTCTGGGGACTCTGACATAAGGGATTCTCTGGGAACCCTGATTTAAGGGGGAACACTGAGAACTCTGATGTACGGAGAAGACTCTGATGTAAGGGAGAACTCTGGGGACTCTAATATAATGGATGCTCTGGGAACCCTGATTTAAGGGGGAACACTGAGAACTCTGATATACAGAGAAGACTCTGATGTAAGGGAGAACTCTGGGGACTCTAACATAAGGGATCCTCTGGGAACTCTGATTTAAGGGGCAACACTGAGAACTCCGATGTACGGAGAAGATTCTGATGTAAGGGAGAACTCTGGCGACTCTAACATAACGGTTGCTCTGGGAACCCTGATTTAAGGGGGAACACTGAGAACTCTGATGTACGGAGAGGACTCTGATGTAAGGGAGGACACTGTGGCCTCTGGTGTAAAGGGGAACTCTGATGTAAGGGGTGCTCTGAAAACCCTGATTTTCCTTAGTGTACTCAGATGCAGGAGAGAGAAAGGGGGTGGATGGTGAGATGGATGGTGAGCTCACTCACCCCTTGGCAGTCAGCACCTCTCATCCAGATGGATCTGAGGCTGCTGGACTTCAAATTTCCCACTTACTTTCCTACTCTGAGGCACAGCCCCGGGGGTTTGGAGTGTGGGCAGACACAGAGGAGGTAGGGGCGGGAGGAAGAGGTGCAGATCGCGCCCTCTCTCTTCTCCTATCTGAGTGTGGGGGGGAGGGGGGGATTGTTAGTGTTGGCTTCGGGCAGTGTGAAAGAGAGTGTAACAGACACTCTCAGCTTAGACGACTGCAGCCAGCAACCCTGCTGGGAAGCCATAGTCCAGTCTAATTAATGTATCCGGGTTTCAGGCAGTCTGAAACCCGGACACATGATTCCAAACCTGAACTGTCCGGGTGAATCCTGGACAGGTGGCAACCCTACCCTTGGTACCTAGAGCTCATTCACTCTGGGTGCGGTGCAGGAATGTGTGCAAATCGTGCGTTTTCCCACACTACACAAAAACACGCTGCCCTTTTGCAGACTGCGATCGTCTCACGGGGAGGAAGAATGGAGAGATGCCAATGTAAACAAGCATCTCCCTGTTCTGCCTAGTGACAGTGTCACTGATCTCTGCTCCCTGTGATCGGAGCAGAGATCAGTGACGTGTCACACCCAGCCACGCCACCCCACAGTTAGAAACACTCCCCAGGACACACCTAACCCTTACCCTGCCCCCTAGTGGTTACCCCCTTCACTGCCGGTGTCATTTACACAGGAATCAGTGCATTTGTATAGCACTGATTGCTGTATAAATGACAATGGTCCCAAAAATGTGTCAAAAATGTCCGATGTGTCCGCCATAATGTCGCAGTGATAAAAATCACTGATCGCCGCCATTACTAGTGAAAATATTAATAATAATAATAATAAAATGAATAAAAATGCCATAAATATATCCCCTAATTTTGTAAGCGCTATAACTTTTGCGCAAACCAATCAATAAAAGCTTATTGCGATTTTTTTTTTACCAAAAATATGTAGAAGAATACGTATCAGCCTAAACTGAGGAAATATATTTTTGGGGGATATTTATTATAGCCAAATGTAAAAAATTATGTTTTTTTTTTTTTTCAAAATTGACGCTTTTTTTTTTTGTTTATAGCGGAAAAAATAAAAACCGCAGGGGTGATCAAATACCACCAAAAGAAAGCTCTATTTGTGGGGGAAAAAAAGGACGTCAATTTTGTTTGGGAGCCACGTCGCACGACCGCGCAATTGTCAGTTAACCACTTTCAGACCGGACCATTTTGCTGGTCAAAGACCAGACCACTTTTTGCGATTCGGCACTGCGTCGCTTTAACTGACAATTGCGCGGTCGTACGACGTGGCTCCCAAACAAAATTGACGTCCTTTTTTCCCACAAATAGAGCTTTCTTTTGGTGGTATTTGATCACCCCTGCGGTTTTTATTTTTTGCGCTATAAACAAAAATAGAGCGACAATTTTGAAAAAAAAAAATTATTTTTTGCTTTTTGTTATAATAAATATCCCCCAAAAATATATAAAAAAAACATTTTTTCCCTCAGTTTAGGCCGATACGTATTCTTCTACATATTTTTGGTAAAAAAAATCGCAATAAGCGATTATTGATTGGTTTGCGCAAAAGTTATAGCGTTTACAAAATAGGGATAGTTTTATAGCATTTTTATTAATAATTTTTTATTCTTTTTTTTTTACTAGTAATGGCGGCGATCAGCGATTTTTATTGTGACTGCGACATTGTGGGGGACCCATCGGACATTTTTGACACATTTTTGGGACCATTGTCATTTATACAGTAATCACTGCTATATAAATGCAGTGTTTCCTGTGTAAATGACACTGGCAGTGAAGGGGTTAACCAGTGGGTGGCAGTGTAGGGGTTAAGTGTTCCTAGGGGTGTGTTACTAACTGTGGGGGGGTTGGGCTTTCATTTAGTGAACACTGATCTCTGCTCCAATCACATGGAGCAGAGATCAGCGTCACTAGTTGCTAGGCAGAATGGGGAGATGCTGTTTACAACGGCATTTCCTCCATTCAGCCGTCCCGTGAGACGATCGCGGGGATGCCCGCGGCGATCGAGTCCGCGGGTCCTGCGACCGGACTCACGGGGGTCCCGACTGGCGCGGGAGCGTGCCGCCGGAGGCGCGCTCCCGATGGCAGGGCGGCATTGAAGATTGCCAATATGCCTGCCCGTGCCATTCTGTCGACGTACATCGTCGTGCGCTGGTCGGGAAGTGGTTAAAGCGACGCAGTGCAGAATCGCAAAAAGTGCTCTGGTCAGGAAGGGGGGTAAAATCTTCCGGGGCTGAAGTGGTTAAGAATAATTCCCAAAACATGGCCCATTGGGGGTACTCGAGGACAGGGTTGAGAACCGCTGGGGTAATCCATGGAAATGATTGGAATGGGCATAAAAGTGTACATGATTAGATGCACCTTCTGCTGTGAACAAGCACTTAAAGCCCAAATCCGGGAATGGAATTAAATTTAAAGATGAATGCCAGGTATGAATATTTTATACATAGTTACATTGTAACTACAGTATGTTAAAAAAAAAAAAAGCATTGAAAAAGTATTCATATACTCCTTAAAATTCAAACCACTTGTAAATGTATTTTATTGGGATTTTATGTGATAGACCAACACAAAGCGGCACATAATTGTGAAGTGGAAGGAAAATGATAAATGGTTTTCAACATTTTTTACAAATAAATATGTGAAAAGTGTGGGGGGTACATTTGTATGGCGCCCCCCGGAGTCAATACTTTGTAGAACCCTCTTTCACTACAATTACAGCTGCAAGTCTTTCTGGGGGTGTCTCTACCAGCTTTGCACATCTAGAGAGGGACATTTCTGCCCTTTCTTCTTTGTAGAATATCTCAAGCTCTGTCAGATTGAATGGAGAGCGTCTGTGAACAGCGACTTTCAAGTCTTGCCACAGATTCTCAATGGGATTTAGGTCTGGACTGTGACTGGGCCATTCTAACACATGAATATGCTTTGATCTAAACCATTCCATTGTAGCTCTGGCTGGATAGTTTCATAGTTTCATAGTTAGTAAGGTTGAATAAAGACACCAGTCCATCCAGTTCAACCTGAGTGAGTGTCTACCCCTATCCCTGTACATTACACACTCACATCGGTCCCTACCCTCAAGGAGCCCACAATCTAAGGTCCCCATTCATATACTAGGGCCAATTTTGGACAGAAGCCAATTAACCTACCTGCATGTCTTTGGAGTGTTGGATGTTTCGGGTCGTTGTCCTGCTGGAAGGTGAACCTCCGCCCCGGTCTCAAGTCTTCTGCAGACTCTAATGCCGCGTACACACGATCGGACTTTCCGATGGAAAATGTTTGATGGGAGCTTTTTGTCAGAAATTCTGACCGTGTGTAGGCTCCATCGGACATTTTCTGTCGGAATTTCCGTCACACAAAATTTGAGATGTGGATCTCAAATTTTCCGACAACAAAATCCGTTGTCAGAAATTCTGATCGCGCATACACAATTCTGAGGCACAAAGTTGTCGGAATGTCAAACATGCAAATTAGCTGTTTTAAAGCAACATCCAATCGTGTGTACGCTCCATTGGACAAACTTTTTTCAGTTTTCATTGGACTCTTGTTGGCTGTGCGAACGGACAAACTTTTCGACAACATAAGTCCGATGGAGTAAAGTCTGATCGCGTGTACAGAAAACCATCGGAATTTACAAACAGGCATGCTCAGAACCAATGCAAAAGATCAGACGACAATACAGAAGTTGACCAAAAGGGGCGGTAAAGAGCAGAAAAACCAAGTGATTTGGTGAAAGTTGGCTGAAAAAGTCAGATCGTGTGTATGCTTAACAAGTTCAGGGCCAACGCCCTTTGCACAAAAGTTCACAGGAAAGTTTGTACAAAGTCCGATCGTGTGTACAGGCCTTTAGATTGTCCTGTATTTGGCTCCATCCATCTTCGCATTTATGATCAGCTTCCCTGTCGCTGTTGATAAAAAGCATCCCCACATCATGATGCTGCCACCACCATGTTTCACAGTAGGGATGGTGTGTTCAGGGTGATGTGCAGTGTTGGTTTTCTGCCACACAGTGTTTTGCTTTTAGGCCAAAAAGTTCAATTTTGGTCTCATCTGACCAGATCACCTTCTTCCACATGTTTGCTGTGTCCCCCACATGGCCTCTCAGAAATTGCTAACAGGACTTCTTATGACTTTCTTTCACCAATGTCTTTCTTCTTATCATTCCTCCATAAAGGGGCAGATTTGTGGAGAGACGACTAATAGTTGTCCTGTGGACAGATTCTTCCACCTGAGCTGTGGATCTCTGCAGCTCCTCCAGAGTTACCATGGACCTCTTGGCTCTTCTCTGATGAATGCTCTCCTTGCCCGGCCGGTCAGTTTAGGTGGACGGCCATGTCTTGGTAGGTTTTCAGTTGTGCCATACTCTTTCCATTTTCGGATGATGGATTGAACAGAGCTCCGTGAGATGTTTTAGTTAGGGGTATCAGAGTAAAGGGGGGCTGGACACAAATTGCAAGCCACACTTTTGAGATATTTACTTGTAAAAAATGTTGAAAAACCATTTATCATTTTCCTTCCATTTCACAATTATGTGCCACTTTGTGTTGGTCCATCACATAAAATCCCAAATAAAATACATTTACGCTTTTGGTCGTAACATGACAAAATGTGGAACATTTCAAGGGGTATGAATACTTTTTTCAAGGCATATACCTGGGCCCTGCCAGGGCCAGCACAAGTGCTGGGCAGGAGGGGCAGCCACATTGGGTGAGGGTTACCATGACCTTACAAACCAACAGGCAAATTGCAAAAAAACTTATAGGAAACTCACGTATTTTATAGACAAACTCCATGCAGCTACTGTATCTTGAAGGAATGATAGTTGACCAACTCAACTCACCGCTTAGCTATCGTGCAGCCTAGGAGGCAGAGAACCGGGCATCCTACCTACATATAAGAACATAGGAATCCAGAAGCAAAATGCTGTCTATCTGTGATGTGTTGGTCCATCACGTAAAATCTCAAATAAAATACATTTACGCTTTTGGTCGTAACATGACAAAATGTGGAAAATTTCAAGGGGTATGAATACTTTTTTCTAGGCACATGCCTGGGCCCTGCCAGGGCCAGCACAAGTGGTGGGCAGGAGGGGCAGCCACATTGGGTGAGGGTTACCATAACCTTACAAACTAACAGGCAAATTGCAAAAAAACTTATAGGAAACTCACGTATTTTATAGACAAACTCCATGCAGCTACTGTATCTTGAAGGAAAGACAGTTGACCAACTCAACTCACCGCTTACCTATCATGCAGCCTAGGCTGAGAACCGGGCATCCTACCTACATAGAGGAACATAGGAATCCAGAAGCAAAGTGCTTTCTATCTGTTAATTGTAACTACAAGTTATATGTGAACGGTAATGTTACCGAAGCATTTCCACGGAACATTCTTCTTTTTTTTTTTTGGGCAATAATTTTCCTATTTTCTTATCCCGAACAATCCTCTCGAAAACGGAACTAATCAAATTCCAATGAAGACAACACAATGCTCTGCCAGGAGGTTTGGATCACAAAAGCTGTAATAATTATAATTGTTTCAATGTTTTATGTAAATACAATACAAGCAAAAAATCTAATTGACAATAAATAAATAGTTTGTGTCTGATCACAGATTGCTCGGCAGATGCTGTCACAGGGAAATAAAAGACAGTTCTGTCGGGAGTACGGGGATGGATTTGCATTCTTGGTGCTAACACTCCACACTTTATAAAGCGTCTCTCCTGGGGAACCCGAGCGGGGGGGGGGGGGGGTGGCCTAGCTTTAACCCCCCCCCCCCCCCCGACTGCTAAGTGTTAAGATAAATCTGATATTAGCAGCAATATTAGTTAGGAGAGATCCATGTCACGATATCACAGATGTGGGATGACGTGGTCTAAAATACTCGTAAAAAAGAACAATTTAAAGGCCAAACCTGGTGGTTAAAATAATAAATAAAAATAAAAGCAGCTCAGGGTGCAATAATCACCTTCAGTCTAGAGCTGTCCCTGCAGTACCTCTTCTCCACCACAAGATGTCCTCAGTCTTCATAAGGCAAAAGAATGAAACACTTTAAAACCAACTCTGCCCCCCCTCCCCCCCCCCACCTGGTGAGGAGAGGAGAGCGGGTAACCGGCTATTGAGAAAAGGGACATCTGTACAGATGATTAAGGCACTGATCATCAGCGTACTGATGATCAGTGAAGCCCCAACAATGCCTATCATTGCTGCCTATCAGTGCCAACCAGTGCTGCAAATCAGTGCCAATCAGTGATGTCAATCAATGCCTCCTCATGAGTGCTGCCTATCAGTGCCAGTTAGTGCTGCTTATTAGTGCAGCCACATCAGTGCCCAACCAGTGCTGCAAATCAGTGCCAATCAGTGATGGCAATCAGTGCCTATCAGTGCTGCCAATCAATGCCTCCTCATCAGTGCTGCCTATCAGTGCCTCCACATCAGTGCTGCCTATCAGTGCCAGTTAGTGCTGCTTATTAGTGCAGCCTCATCAGTGCCCACCAGTGCCGCCTCATCAGTGCTGTCTATCAGTGCCAACCAGTGCTGCAAATCAGTGCCAATCAGTGATGTCAATCAGTTCCCATCAGTGCTGCCAATCAATGCCTCCTCATCAGTGCTGCCTTTCAGTGCCTGTTAGTGCTGCTTATTAGTGCAGCCTCATCAGTGTCGCCTCATTAGTGCTGCCTATCAGTGCCGCCTATTAGTGCCTGTTAGTGCTGCTTATTAGTGCAGCCTCATCAGTGCTGCCTATCAGTGCCGCCTATTAGTGCCTGTTAGTGCTGCTTATTAGTGCAGCCTCATCAGTGCTGCCTATCAGTGCCGCCTATTAGTGCCTGTTAGTGCTGCTTATTAGTGCAGCCTCATCAGTGCCCACCAGTGCCGCCTCATCAGTGATGCCTATCAGCGCCGTCTCATCAGTGCCGCCTATCAGTGACTGTTAGTGCTGCTTATTAGTGCAGCCTCATCAGTGCCGCCCAGTGATGCCTTATCAGTGCCCTTCAGTGCAGCTTCATCAGTGCATGTTATTAGTGTCCATCAGTGCAGCCTCATCAATGCACATCAGTGAAGGAAAAAACCTGTTTGCAAAATTTTATAACAGAAACTCAGAAAAACTGATTTATTTTATTTTTTTCCCAAACTTTTGGTTTTGCTTTTTTGTTTGTTTAGCAAAATAAATATATTTAAAAAACAAAAAACAAAAAAAAAACAGCAGTGATTAAATACTACAAAAAGAAAGCTCTATTTGTGTGAACAAAATGATAAAAACGTCATCTGTGTACAATTGTCATTCAAAGTGTGAGAGAGCTGAAAATTGGTCTGGGCAGCAAGAGGGTGTAAGTGCCCCCCCCCCGGTATTGAAGGGGTTAATTCTATTATTTACATAACAAAGTTCCTCAGTGATATCTCATCATTGCTCAAAGCTGACATTTCATTCTCTTCTAAATTCATTCTATATGTGCAATAAGTCGCTGATGACCCATAAAATATTCCTGGGCAACAAATAGAAGGCCAATCGCACTGATGGCGGCTCCTCCCCTACAGGCCGCGGGAGCGGCAGAGATGTTTTGGGGAAGATATTTGGAAAGGTGAATTTATTTTTGTCTTATTATTGGGAGATTTAGTCCGGGATCCGGAGGTCACTCGGGTCAGAGTTTACTTTGTAACCGGATCCATCTGCTGACAGAGAGCGGGTGTCAGATTCTGGGGGGATTAATGATGGTATGTGGTGGTCTGAGGACCATCATTGTGTGCCGACCCACCAACCACCACCCACCACCCACCAACCACCAACCACCACCCACCACCCATCACCCACCAACCACCACCCACCACCCATCACCCACCACCCACCAACCATCACCCACCAACCACCACCACCCACATCCTCACTAATAGCAGGAAAATAATATTAATAATGATAATAATAATAATGATATTAATAATGTAATTGATAATGATAATAAGGGCCACTTAAATAAAAAGGACAAATATTAACATTTTATTAATGGATCCTCCACTATTCTGACCAACATAATAATACAGTATATGGGCAGATATAGAATATATCAGTGAATCATTATTATATTATGTAACCGTTTATAAATCAAACACTTATATTTATTATTCCGAATAAAATCATACACCCGCTGATCAATCTATCTATCTATCTATCTATCTATCTATCTATCTATCTATCTATCTATCTATCTATCTATCTATCTATCTCTCTTAATCTATCTATCTATCTATCTATCTATCTATCTATCTATCTATCTATCTATCTCTCTATCTAAATCTATCTATCTATTTATCTATCTATCGCTCTTAATCTATCTATATATCTATCTATCCATCTATCTACCGATCTATCTTAATCAACCTATCTATCTATCTCTCTTAATCTATCTATCTATCTATCTATCTAGCTATCTATCTATCTATCTATCTATCTATCTATCTATCAATCAATCAATCAATGTATCTATCTATCTATTTATCTATCTATCGCGCTTAATCTATCTATCTATCGCGCTTAATCTATCTATCTCTCTTAATCTATCTATCTATCTATCTATCTATCTATCTATCTATCTATCTATCTATCTATCTATCTATCTATCTATCTATCTAACTATCTATCTATCTATCTATCTATCTCTCTCTCTCTCTTAATCTATATATGTATGTATCGATCAATCTTTTCTCCCTATCTATCAATCTATCTCTCTTAATCTATCAGAGTTTCTGCAGTCCTCACCACATGTGTAAACGAGTCCCAAGAACCCAGAATGGTGAAGCCCCGGTCACAGCTGGTCGTTTTATGCGCAGTCCGCCATTCGTTTCCATCAAAACACACATTCTACAGAGTTTGGTGGTAATGTAAAACGCACTAAAAAGCATACCACATACAGGTGAAACCTCTCTTAAGCCCCATACACACTATCAGATTTTCTGCTGATTTTTGTCTTCAGATTTACCATATAGTGAAGGGCCGGCCTGATTGTATACAAATTGAAACTCCTAAGGTTTGACCTCGTATTACATGGTTTTGGTAAATCTGAAGGAAAAAATCAGCAGAAAATCTGATAGTGTGTATGGGGCTTAAGGCTGCATTCACACCTCGCCGTATTGAGAATGTGAGCAAAAATCATGCTGCGTTTGTGCTCATTTTGGGTGTCTTCTCGCACAACGCACGTTGACCGCCCCCGCCATTAACTTCAATGGGTTGCCCTTGGGAAGCAAACGCAGCAAAAAGTTGCGTGTCTTTTTAGCTGCGTGTCTTTTTAGCTGCGTGTTCTTTTTAGCTGCGTGTCTTTTTAGCTGCGTGTCTTTTTAGCTGCGTGTCTTTTTAGCTGCGTGTCTTTTTAGTTGCGTGTCTTTTTAGCTGCGTGTCTTTTTAGTTGCGTGTCTTTTTAGCTGCGTGTCTTTTTAGTTGCGTGTCTTTTTAGTTGCGTGTCTTTTTAGCTGCGTGTTCTTTTTAGCTGCGTGTCTTTTTAGCTGCGTGTCTTTTTAGCTGCGCATCTTTTTAGCTGCATGTTCTTTTAACTGCGCATTTTGCTGCACATTTTTTGTTTTTGTTTTTTCAATCCAGTTTGCCTGCCGCATTTGGGGTGCCATTAACAATGAATGGGAACGCAAATTGGACAAGTTCGTTTTTTTCAGAGTTTCGTAAACGCGCACAAAAATTTTGCGCCCATTCACGAAACGCTCAGGGGGTGAATGGAGCCTCGGGTTCATAGTTTCTTGGCAGGAGGAACATGGCGATAACGATGTACGATTTATTCTCATAACATTGAATATGAAGGTACGCCGCACACGTGGTCCCACGCCGATGGCCATGAGGACTGTTGGGTAAGGAGTGAATAAAGCATTATTTCTTGAAGACATGTCCTTAGCGTCTCCTTCCCTCCTCCCCCATCAGCCACCCCCCCTGAGCTGCATACCCTTTAGCTGAGCTAACTGCAGGACAGGGCTGAGTAGGGGGATTGTTCGGAGAAAGTGGCCCTTTGGTTGGTTGCTATAGAAACCGACATACCACAGCTCTGACCCCTGAGAGGTTTTAACACTCTCCCTCAGCGGGGATGCCAGCAGCTGGACCGCAGCTGTTAGTAAGGCCGCTACAAAAGCAGGAATCCCGGCCACTTACATTGAAAAATAAACACTAATCCCCTCCAACCGACATCAAGGACATCGCTGCAGCGCGGCCTTCAAAATTTCAACATTTTGTACGCAAATAAAATCAAACGCGTTACGAGGACTTGTGCTCAGATGAAAAAAAAAAGAAAAAAATACGCTTTATCCGGCCGATCGTGCGGAACATGCTGCCGCTAGGAACCCGGAGGCAAGACCCGTTCTGTACTAGGCCAGGCTATCTGTTGTGTGTGTTATCATGGCGTATATATTGGGTTTCCCTGGTTTCCAAAAGGAGCTTACAATCTAATGTCTCACGATCCCACACACTAGGGTCATTTTTTAGTAGAAGCCCTTAAAGCCTACAGTATATCCTCAGGTTTGTGGGTGAAAAATGGAAAAGACAAAATAATCCACAAACGCAGGGAGAACATGCAAACTCCATGGAGAAACCTTCAAAATCAGTCCCTGCTCCAAAGGAGCTCACAATCTAATCTCATGATTGCCCACACTAGGGTCATTTTTTAATAGAAGCCCTTAAAGCCTACAGTATATCCTTAGGTTTGTGGGTGGAAAATGGAAAAGCCAGAAGAATCCACAAACGCAGGGAGAACATAGAAACTCCATGAAGAAGCCTTCAAAATCAGTCCCTGCTCCAAAGGAGCTCACAATCTAATGTCTCACAATCGCACACACTAGGGTCATTTTTAGTAGAAGCCCTTAAAGCCTAAAGCCCGGATTTTTTCAGACAGATTTTGGCCCAAACTTATCTTGCCTACACACGGTCGCACAAAGTTGTCAGAAAATCCGATCATTCAGAACGATGTGACGTAAAATAAGTACCTCGGGACTATAAATGGGCGAGTAGACAATAGCTTTCTTCTCGTAATTTATTCTGAGCATGCGTGGCACTTTGTTCGTCGGATTTGTCTACACACGATCGGAATTTAAAGGTCTTCTATGACACTATGTGATGGGGGACACTATCTGATGGGACACCGGTACAACTGTGCTTCTTGCTTGGTGGAACCCTTTTCCAGCAGACATGTTTGATAACCACAGACCTGACTTGGAAGCAATTCATTCACACAGAGACATAGGAGCTCACAGTCATCAAGGCTTCAGAGATCAGAGGAGCTCAGAAAATTGGGATTATGAGTTTTATTTCAGCTCATTAAATAAACTGCTAGTCGACGTCTGATTCCTACCTCACTGGTATTTATTGGATTTTGTTGATGAACAGATGTGTAATAAATATTTTCCCTTTTAATTACTGCTAAGAAGTCGCAACTGACATAGCACATAGTTACATACTAGACAAAGTACAAAATATAAAATCCTCGTATAGCCAGAGATCCAATTAAATCCTACCATTCTGAGCTACAATTCACTATTTTGAGAAAATCCTAAAAGAAGCTTTATAATAGCCTACAGAACTATTACTGAATATGCATTTACTGGCAGCAATTATTTGCAAAGCAAGAGCTGGCCTTGCTCATATTTTTTTTTCTCTATTTAGGGAAAAACAATGTTTCATTCAGTTACATTTTTTGCAAATATTCAAGAGAAAACTATTACTGTTACTACAATTTTCTTTTTCTTTTACATTTTTTGGTTTATACCATTTTTAAACCTTGTGGACGGCCTTCCCAGAAGAGTTGAAGCTGTTAGCCCTTGTACACAAGGTCGGAGATTCAAACAACCAAATCAGTCGGATTTTGTCGGACGAAGTTGTCGGAAAATCCGACGTGATGACGTTATTTCGTTACGACGGGACTACGTTCAGGCTAGTAGCCAATAGCTTTGTTTCAAATTTCTCTTTATTTATTTATATTATAAAACATCCATTCAATCTTTCCATTCAAATGTCACATCATTATAAAACATTCCCCATACCCAGAAAAAAAAAAAAAAAAAAAAAGAGAAAAGAGAAAAAAAAAAACACACAACTTATTAATACTATTCCAATCAATCGCCCACCCTCACATAAATTCCCACACTTTTCCTGAGGTACTCAATTCCTCCCATTTCTTCCAATATTTCGAAATCTGTTTTTCCACATACCCCTCTTGTCTAATCTGTTTTTCCATGAAGCACACCTCGCTCATCTCATAATTCCAATCTTCTATTGTTGGGGCTACTTCCTTTTTCCATTTCCTTGCTATTACGGTTTTAGCTACTGTAGTTATTTGGTACAAAAATTCCATCTCTTTTCGATCTAATTTTTTAGATGAATATGAGAATAATACAGTCTTTATATCAAGATTTATTCTTATACCTGTCAGTTCCTGATATAATTTTATTATCTTACCCCAAAATATTTTTATCTTCCAGCAACTGTACCAAATATGCTCTAAAGTACCCTTCTCCTTCTTACATCTCCAACATAATTCAGAGTTCCTTTTATTTATTTTATTCATAACCACTGAGCTTCTATACCATCTTAATAGAATTTTATAATTTTTTTCTTGATATTTAATAGCTAAGGGTGTTTTATATATTCCTTCAAATACCTCTCCCCACTCTTTCTCTGTCAACTCCTGCCCTATTTCTTCCTCCCACTTTTTTATTCCTGCTATTTTTTTAATATTCCCTCCAGGAAGTAATAGGTTATATATCTTAGCTAATTTCTTGTTTGTTTTATCCTTATTCATTGCTATTTGTTCAAATATAGTTGGTGGTCTATTAATCATTATCTTTATTGGGTCAATAAATGCCCTCAGCTGTCTATACTGAAACCATTTATCTTTATATTCTTGCCCCAATTCCTGAAATGTTGGAATGTTTCCATCATTTAGGATTTGTATTATCCGCTCATGTTCTTCCATATTCCATTTCAGAAAATATGAAAATCCGACGTGATGACGTTATTTCGTTACGACGGGACTACGTTCAGGCTAGTAGCCAATAGCTTTGATGTAGGAATTTGATCTGAGCATGCGTGGCACTTTGTCCGATCGGAATTCTCTACACATGTTCGGAGTATGTCCGATCGGAGCATTTTGTCGGAAAATATTTCCGGCAAGTTGGAAAAGTTGGTCCGACAGATATTCTGACAGAAACAGTCCGATGCATACCACACACAGTCGGAATATCCGACAAAACGCTCCGATCGGACACATTCCGACGGAATCTCCGACCGTGTGTACAAGGGCTTATAGCTGCAAAGGGCGGGCCAACTCAATATTGAACCCTGACTAATTCCCCGTACACACGATCCCAATATCGTACGTTTTCGGTTAATAATCGCAAGTAGAAATTGAATAGCTAAATAAAGTCATGAAAATTCTCGTACGATAGAAAAAAAAAATTGTAAGTGATGTCATGTGTTGCAATGTATTAGTATTGTATTTTCGGACGACAACTATACTGACTAAACGAAAATCGTACGAGGAAAATGTCCGTGCATGTCCGATCGAATAATATCGGATGAATGGTTGTGATCGGCTGTCGAAAGTAGTGTACACGTGATCTGAAAATCTCACGATCCTTCCTCGGACGACCATTTTCGTACGATATTCGGATCGTGTGTACGGGGCATTAGTCTGTAGTGTTAAATATAGACTGGGATGCCGCTAAAGTTCATGTGTGTGTAGAGGCAGGCAATACTTTGGTAATATAGTATGTATATATATATATATATATATATATATATATATATATATATATACAGTATATATATATATATATATATATATACTATACTATATATATATATATATATATATATATATATATATATAGATATATATATATATATAGATATAGATATATATACTATATATACTATATATATATATATATATATATATATATATATATATATATATATATATATAGATATATATATAGATATATATATATCTATATATATATATATATGATAGATAGCTAGATACTATATTACCAAAAGTATTGGGACACCTGCCTTTACACATACATGAACTTTAATGGCATCCCAGTCTTATGCCCTGTGCACACAGTCAGAAATTGCAACGGAAAAGGTGCAGATCGGAGGTCTAAAAGACCACCGATCCCTCCATAAAGAGTACCTGTCACTACTTATTACAGCAATTACAAGGGATGTTTACATTCCTTGTGACAGCAATAAAAGTGATCAAAAAATTGTCAAAAATGTTTTTGTTTTTTTAAAAAACACAAATTAATAATATAAAAATAAATAAGAAAAAAAAACCTTTTTTTTAAAGCGTCCCCGCGAGCTCGCGCAGCAAGGAAACCGCATATGGAAGTCGCGCCCGCATATGTAAATGGTGTTCAAATCACACATGTGAGGTATCGCCGGCGATCGACAGAGCGAGAGCAATAATTCTAGCCTTAGACCTCCTCTGTAACTCTAACTTGGTAACTGTAAACAAAAATTTAAAGCGTCGCCTATGGAGATTTTTAGGTACCGTAGTTTGTCGCCATTCCACAATTGTGTGCAATTATAAAGCGTGACATATTTGGTATCTATTTACTCGGCGTAACATCATCTTTCACATTATACAAAAAAATTGGGAGAGCTATACTGTTTCGTTTTTTAAAAAATTTATGAAAATGTCCCTTTTCCCAAAAAAGTTGTGTTTAAAACACCGCTGCACAAATACCGTGTGACATAAAATATTGCAACAACATTGTATTCTCTATATTCTCTGTTAATATATATATATATATATATATATATATATATATATATATATATAGAAAATGTTTGGGGGTTCTAAGTGATTTTCTAGCAAAAAATATTGTAAACATCAAATGTCAGAAATAGGCTTAGTCATGAAAGGGTTCGCAATCTACTGAGATGACCAGAACTTGTTCTTGAGGGTATTTAGTCCACATTTTCACAGCTCTTACAGTGAAGAAGCCTTTTCATATGTGGGGGTTAAATCTCTTTTCCTCCAGACATAAAGAGTGGCCCCTTGTCCTCTCTGATGGCCTTAATATGATTGTAAACCCTTACAGACCACTTTGACCTACAGGTAAAACTAAATTAAGGCTTAGCTGTAGGTCCAAGAAATATCTCCTAAACCTACACGTTTAGGAGATATTTACTAAGAGACAGTCATGCGCCATAGACAGCAGCGCGCAGGCGCACTATCTCCGTTAGTAGCATGCCGCTGCTAACAGCCATATGGCGTTAGTGGCGGCTCCCATGCGCATGCGCGGGAGTGACGTCATCGCTGCTCCGGCGCTGCGAGTTGCCGGAGCAGCGATACCCGGAAGAAGATGGACGCTCCGGACTACAGGGGACAGCGGTGACATCGCTGGCTCCTGTGTCAGGTTAGTGACACATAATGGGCTACTATGCAAAGTAGTCCATTACACTTTACCTTTGCAGGTTGGCAAAGAAGAAGTAAACCCATAATAATAATGAATAATGCCCCGTACACACGGTCGGACATTCCGGCGACAAAATGCGTCAGTTTTTTCCGACGGATTTTGGCCCAAACTTGTGTTGCATACACACGGTCGCACAAAGTTGTCGGAAAATCCGATCGTTCAGAATGCGGTGACGTACAACACTTACAACGGGACTATAAAGAGGCCGCTAGCCAATGGCTTTCGTCTCATAATTTATTCTGAGCATGCGTGGCACTTTGTCCGTCGGAATTGTCTACACACAATCGGAATTTAAACGATCGGATTTTGTTGTCGGAAAATTTTAGATCCAGATCTCAAACTTTGTATGTCGGAAATTCCGATGGAAAAAGTCAGATGGAGCCCACGTGCGATCGGATTTTCCGACAACACGATCCGATCGCACATTTTCCGTCGGAAAGTCCGACCGTGTGTACAGGTCATTAGTCTGTAGGGTTCAATATTGTGTTGGCCCATCGTAGCTTCAACTCTTCTGGGAAGGCTGTCCACAAGGTTTAGGAGTGTGTCTATGGCAGGGGTCTCAAACTGGCGGCCCTCCAGCTGTTGCGAAACTACAACTCCCATCATGCCTCTGTCTGTGGGAGTCACGCTTGCAACTGTCAGCCCTGCAATGCCTCATGGGACTTGTAGTTTTTCGTAACAGCTGGAGGGCCGCCAGTTTGAGACCCCTGGTCTATGGGAATGTTTGACCATTCTTCCAGCTGTTGTTAGATGAGAAGGCCTGACTCACAGTCTCAGAGGTTGGGACTCTGTGCAGGCCAGTCAAGTTCCACACCAAGTTCACTACATGGAACTCCTCTATATTCTCTCAAGAAAGAATAAATACAAAAAACTATTTACAAGAAGGTGTTCTCAAAGTTGTTCTGCCCTTCATTTCATCATGTTAGTTACACGAAGACGGATAGGAACGAGAAAATAACAGATTGGAAAATATCCCGTAATAGATCTGGTGCACCTTAATCCAATAATTTCAACTTTCCTATTTCACGGAATCCTACAGTCTTCTCTCATTTTACTCAGAACTCAGCACGGAACACAAAGAGGAAAGCCAGAGACCGCAGGACATTTATCTCCTGATCTCTGGTGTCTAGCAGGTGAACTCATAGCCGCTATTAAGCCATTACAGCTAAAATATGTAAAATGCCTCTCTCCTCACTCCAGTGAGCTCTTAATGATACCAAAGGCCATTGCCGAGACCCCCTGAGGTGGGCTAAGCACATGGAAAAAAAAAAAATTGGTATGTTATGAAAAACAGAACAATTTGAGAGACGCCTTCCCGACAACCTTCCTATTTGCAGGTAGTAAGGTACGTGTTCCCCTAGGACAAGCCACTAATGGCCTCATCTAGAAGTATTGGCTGGTAAGGTCCAAACAAGTCCAAGAAAAAAAGAAAACAGTGAAAGGAAATTTAATATTTTCTAGAAGTTACAGAAAGAAAAAAGGAACGCATGCCAAAAATGTTACATGAACTGTGCAACCCTTTCCAGCATTCAGTCAACGTGTGATTCAGATTTATACACCGTGTGCCTTGTGCACAACCATTCCAGGTTACTGAGCAAGTCGTTACCATGATATGCGCTCTTGTTTTTTTTGTTTTTTTTTTCACACCATAGTAAAAATTGTCTACTCTACAACAGCCAGGGTGGATTATATTTAAATCAACTCAATTTAAATCATAATTTTTAAAGAGCAACCGTCATCTCTGTCCTGCAGTGGCTCTTCCTCTGACCCACTGTTGACTCACCGAAACTCCCATTCACTTTAATGGGACGGCTGGTGATGCGGCAGTGACACAACAAGGCGAGGAACGTGGTTACGGTTGTCACTAGGGGTGCAAGGGATCAAAAAACTCACAGATCGGATCTTTCCTCGGATCAGAGTCACGGATCAAATAATTTTTCGGATCAGCAAAAAATAATTGAATTTGCAAAAACCTGTGAAAATTCCACTGCCATATAGTCCCCATTGTAATATCCACAATCTCCCCCACTGTAATATTGGCTGAGTATGGCTGGGTATTGCAGAGTATGGCAGAGTATGGCTGGGTATGGCAGAGTATTGGCAGAGCATGTAAGAGTATTGGCAGAGCATGTAATAGTATTGGCAGGGTATGTTGGAGTATTGGCAGGGTATGGCAGAGTATTGGCAGGGTATTGGCAGAGTATGGCAGAGTATTGGCAGGGTATGGCAGAGTATTGGCAGGGCATGGCATAGTATTGGTAGAGTATTGGCAGGGTATGGCAGAGTATTGGCAGGGTATGGCAGAGTATTGGCAGGGTATTGCAGAGTATTGACAGGGTATGGCAGAGTATTGGCAGGGTATCGCAGAGTATTGGCAGGGTATGGCAGAGTATTGGCAGGGTATTCCAGAGTATTGGCAGGGTATGGCAGAATATTGGCAGGGTATTGCTGGGTATTGGCAGGGTATTGCAGAGTAGGCTGTCAAAGAGCAGCGCTGTGGGCACTACAGATGCAGCCCACAGCGCTGCATCCATCCGATCTCTCCCCCTCCACTATACAGATCAGAGAGAGGAGAGAGAGGAACTGGCGTCATGACATGGTTTGTTTACAAGTGATCGTTCCATCATCTGACGGAGCAATCACATTGTAAATGGCCTGGATGTAGAAAGATGGCCGCCGCTTTGGAGCTAGGCAGAAGCCGCGGCCTTTTTCTAAGGCCGTGACCGCGGATCGCGGCGTGTGCCGATCTGAGCGGGGTGACGATCCGTTGCACCCCTAATTGCCACCTCATCCCTTTAAACTGGAACACATATTAATTACACAGGTTCTGTGGCTGACTAAGGTGGTAATTAAACTCACTTGGTGCCTTATCTGCATTTAATTAGCCTCAGAAGCTGTGTAATTCAAAGGTGTTCAGGTTTAAAGGGATGAGGTGGCAACTGTAGACGTGGTGGCAGCAGGTGAGTGGATGCCCGATGGATCTGAAATGAATTGCTCAGGAAAGCCCTACCGACCTCTGGAGGAACTATAGAGGAGCTGCCATGATGGATCTGAAATGAATTGCTCAGGAAAGCCCTACCAAGCTCTAGAGGGAACATGGAGGAGCTGCCATGATGGATCTGAAATGAATTGCTCAGGAAAGCCCTACCAAGCTCTGGAGGAACTATGGAGGAGCTGCCATGATGGATCTGAAATTAATTGCTCAGGAAAGCCCTACCGACTTCTGGAGGAACTATAGAGTTCCATGGAACCCTGGTTGAGAAACCCTGTCCTAGAGGGAACCCAACAGGTATGGTATATGCAAGATGGATCAATGTAACTATATAACACTTGCCATATCTATAATTCAGCATTAAAAAAAAATTTTATGTAATAAAAAAAGTGAAAAGAAAATGGTCATTTATCAACTTATGAACATATTCTATAACAAAATACTTAAGGACTTCTTCTTCCTCCTAAGACCATAGAAGCTTTTAGTGTTTTAATCCCCAAGCCAAATAAGGATCCTTTACCCTTCAAATCCGTCAGACCATCCTCATTGATTAACACAGATGTGGCCAAAATCTTAGCCGGACGCTTAAACTCTGTTGTGTCTGCTCTTGTTAACTGAGATCAATCCAGCTTTATCCCCGGAAGATCTACAAATATAAACATCCGTAGACTCTTCACAAATCTTAAAATTCCTCAAACCTCCACAACTCCAAGAGCCATTCTTGTGTTAGATACCCACAAAGCCTTTGATTCAATTAAAGCCAAACTCCAGATTTACTATCACCCTCAATAGTTCGTTTCGGCCAAATTGTCCCAGATTAACTATTTCCTTTACTAATGGCTGCGCCCGCTGTCAACGCTTTATAAAATTTATATAACATCCGCTACATACAGTATACAGCGCTGTTGTCCGGCAGCGGTCCAGAGATTTCTCGTCTGCTGCCAAAACAAAATTGAGTCGGGAAATAGTATGTTAGAGCTACCCTGGCCCAAATTATTTAATGTGATAGCAAAAGTAGAGTTGGACTTTAAATGGTCTTGTAAGGCTCAGGCACTTGAAAAAAATGGCTTTGGCCTCATCCATTGGCTTTGGCAAAACTTTCATATCCTGGATCCAAATTTTAAGTAAAAAAAACCTTGTATCAGAGACAATCATATATTTTGGATTTCTACCCTATACAGAAAAGAAAGAGGCATGTGTTGTCCCCACTTTTGTTTGCCCTGGCTATTGAAGCCCTTTGAAGGGATTATCTGGCAGACTATCCAGCAAACTCCATTGATTAAGGGAGTCCAGGTGAGTACATTAGAAGAGTTTCTTTATATGTCATGCTGATATATTGAGCAGACCCACAATAGTCTATTGCTGCCATTCTCAATCAGGGTTCCTCCAGAGCAGCCTCTCTCAACCTTTTCAACACAGGGGAACGCTTAAAATATATTTCCGGTCTCAGGCAACCCCTGCTAGAAAATACTATATCTACAACTCATGATATAGTACATTAGTGTGATGGACATTTGGATAGAATACTCCTTACATTGGTGGTCAGTGAGAAGAATGCTCCTTACATTAGTGGTCAGTGGGAAGAATGTTCCTTACATTGGTCTTCAGTGGGAAGAATGCTTCTTACATTGGTGCTTGGTGGGAAGAATGTTCCTTACATTGGTGATCAGTGAGAAGAATGCTCCTTACATTGGTGATCAGTGGGAAGAATGTTCCTTACATTGGTGATCAGTGAGAAGAATGCTCCTTACATTGGTGATCAGTGGGAAGAATGTTCCTTACATTGATAATCAGTCTGAAGAATGTTCCTTACATTAGTGGTCAATGGGAAGAATGCTCCCTACATTGATGGTCAGTGTGAAGAATGCCGCTTACATTGGTGGTGAGTGGGAAGAATGTTCCTTACATTGGTGGTCAGTGAGAAGAATGCTCCTTACATTGGTGGTCAGTGGGAAGAATGCTCCCTACACTTGTCGACATTGGGAATAATTACCCCGTACTCATAACTAAAAGGATCAATGGTGTCAGTGAGAGGCAGAAATTGTTAATTGCTCAAGAAACCCCTAGAAAACTCTGGAGGAACCCTAGAGTTCAGTGAAACTCTGGCTGCAAAACCTTGCTCCAGAGGTTACTAAGGGTTCCTTGAGCAGCGAGCAATTTCTGCCTCTCAGATAAGTAACCAGTAGCAACAATGATCTTTTTAGCTTTCTGTAAGGGTGGATTGTTCTCAATGACATACATTTATTATGATTGTAATGGTTTTGCACACAGCAGCCCCGATCCTTATATTTTTGGGTCCCCCGTTGGCGCTCCTTTCTCCTCCTTCCTACTGAGTGCCCCCAATAGCAAGCCTCTTGCTATGGGGGCACTTGAGCAGGCCCGTTCCCAAGCCACGCTTCTGTGAATGGACATTATCCATTCACACAGAGAGCACGACTTTGCCCTGCCCTCGCTCTCTTATCATTGGCTCACTGGCTGTGATTGACAGCAGCAGGAGCCAATGGCTCCCACTGCTGTATGAGCCAATGAAAAGAGAAAGATCCATAAAAGCCTCTGCTCTCATACACACTGCTGGATTGAGATGGGGCTCCAGTAAGTATAAGGAGGGCAGGGGATAGAATGCATTAGGGTCAAAAGCCTTCTGCCTTTACAACCAGAGAGCATTCTTCCTATTGGCCACCAAGGTAAGAAGCATTCTTCCTATTGACCACCAATGTAAGGATCATTCTTCCTACTTACCACCAATATAGTGAGCTTTCTTCCACCGGCCACTAATGTAAGGTGCATTATTCCTATTGACCAGAAATGTAAGGAGCATTGTTCCACTGACCACCAATGTAAGGAGCATTCTTTCTATTGAGCACCAAAATAGGGGCTTTCTTCCACCGACCACTAAGGTAGGAAGCATGCTTCCTATTGACCATCAATGTAAGGAGCATTCCTCCTACCGACCACTAATGTAAGAATCATTCTTCCTATTGGCCACCAATGTAAGGGGCATTCTTCCTACTGACCACCAATATAAGGAGCTTTCTTCCACCGACCACTAACGTAGGAAGCATCCTTCCTATTGACCATCAATGTAAGGAGTATTCCTCCTATTGACCACTAATGTAAGAAGCATTCTTCCTATTGGCCACCAATGTAAGGAGCTTTCTTCCACTGATCACCAATGTAACGGGCATTCTTCCACTGACCACCAAGGTAAGAAGCATTTTTTGCCCATTGACCACCAATGTAAGGATCATTCTTTCACTCATCACCAGTGTAAGGAGTATTCTTCCTACTGGCCATCACACTAATGTACCCTGAGCTGTAAATATAGTAAATATTAGGAGGGATTTTGAAGGACCGGATAGTTTTTTCAAGGGTTCCTCCATGTTATAAAGGTTGAAAAAGGCTGATCTGTTGAGAGAATCCTAGACATAGTCCATGGATTCAGTACCCATTCTGGCCTTCAAGTCAATTAAGTAAATCAAATGTGTTTTCAACCTATACACAATTTCTCCTCCTTGTAGTCCATATTGGTTCATTTCTGAGCGAACTGTTTACCGTGTCAACAAAAATACATTGGAATCAAACATTTTATCCATTAAGAACGAGGACGGCAACCCGTTACTTTTCGGAAATTCTGACGTCTCAGCATAGGTCCTTGTTTATCAAAGGGTATGAAATGAAAGGATTCGAGTTCCCCCGACTCATGCCTCCAGACAAAGATGAAGTCATGAAAGAGTTACAAGTTCCATATCACACGGACTGTACCCCATCCCGCCAACTGTTCTTTCCTGCAGCAAATTCATTACCACAAACACAAACCTGTGGAGAGTAAACAATAATAATAAAAAAAAAAAATTCTAATAGTAAAGCATAAAAGCAGCATCTGAAAAATATGCAGCACAAGAAAGTAAATTAGCATCCCCAGAATAGCAATTAGTAGGCAAACCGGTAAACAAAACACATATCCAAGCTCTCCCAGGGCCCCCAAATGCTTTTATGGTCCACAGAAACCAAGCATGATTTCACTCACTTAATTCTAATATCGAGAAAAGGGGGGGAGGGGAGGTGCTGTGCTTAACGAGGAGTTCTCATATATTTCTAGAAATCTTTATCAGCAGAAAATGCAAGGGTTCTTTGACAACCAGAATGTTTGTAGTTATGGATTTACAATGGCGCCAATAGGCAATACTGAAGAAATAAACATGAAAAAAAAGCCAAACTCCAACCAAGAGTGCATTTCTACTTTCCGGTAGAGAAGGGAAAAGTGTGATCTCTGTTGGGATTTGGGGGTAGGTCTGACATGGTGGAGCACTGGACCCTAGGGAAGACCGAAGACAGAAGTCAGAATGGGGGCAGGTATGGGTTGGTGGGACACTGGACCCTAGGGAAGACCGAAGACAGAAGTCAGAATGGGGGCAGGTATGGGTTGGTGGAGCACTGGACCCTAGGGAAGACTGAAGATAGAAGTCAGAATGGGGGCAGGTATGGGTTGGTGGAGCACTGGACCCCAGGGAAGACTGAAGACAGAAGTCAGAATGGGGGCAGGTATGGGTTGGTGGGACACTGACCCCAAGGAAGACTGAAGACAGAAGTCAGAATGGGGGCAGGTATGGGTTGGTGGAGCACTGGACCCCAGAGAAGACTGAAGATAGAAGTCAGAATGGGGGCAGGTATGGGTTGGTGGAGCACTGAACCCCAGAGAAGACTGAAGATAGAAGTCAGAATGGGGGCAGGTATGGGTTGGTGGAGCACTGGACCCTAGGAAAGACTGAAGACAGATGTCAGAATGGGGGCAGGTATGGGTTGGTGGAACACTAGACCTCAGGGAAGACTGAAGATAGAAGTCAGAATGGGGGCAGGTATGGGTTGGTGGAGCACTGGACCCCAGGGAAGACAGAAGATAGAAGTCAGAATGGGGGCAGGTATGGGTTGGTCGAGCACTGGACCCCAGCGAAGACTGAAGATAGAAGTCAGAATGGGGACAGGTATGGGTTGGTGGAGCACTGGACCCCAGAGAAGACTGAAAACAGAAGTCAGAATGTGGGCAGATGTGGGTTGGTGGAGCACTGGACCCTAGGGAAGGCCGAAGGTAGAAATCAGAATGGGGCAGGTATGGGTTGGTGGAGCACTGGATCCTAGGGAAGACTGAAGAAAGATGTCAGAATGGGGGCAGGTATGGGTTGGTGGAACACTGGACCTCAGGGAAGACTGAAGATTGAAGTGAGAGTGGGGACAGGTATGGGTTGGTGGAGCACTGGACCCCAGGGAAGACTGAAGACAGAAGTCAGAATGGGGGCAGATATGGGTTGGTGGAGCACTGGACCCTAGGGAAGACTGAAGGTAGAAATCATAATGGGGGCAGGTATGGGTTGGTGGAGCACTGGACCCCAGGAAAGACTGAAGATAGAAGTCAGAATGGGGGCAGGTATGGAATAGTGGAAGACTGGACCCTAGGGAAGACTGAAGACAGATGTCAGAATGGGGGCAGGTATGGGTTGGTGGAACACTGGACCTCTCACAGAAGACTGAAGATAGAAGTCAGAATGGGGACAGGTATGGGTTGGTGGAACACTGGACCCCAGGGAAGACTGAAGGCAGAAATCACAATCTCATTTCTAGAGGCAGCTCCCTGTCAACCGCTGTATCCCAAAGAGTCCCTGTAGCAGTCTATAGAACATTAGAAGGATGAGAGCTTATTGCCTAGTGAGAATGAGCATTTCCACTATGCAGGTTTGCTGATTTTCACGTGATTCTGCATGTTGCATAGGGCAGCCAGTTCACTTTACTGGGCTGCCCTATGCGCGTTTGTCGCCCAAAAAAGAAGCTCTTGCTCCTTTCGGGCGTCAAGCTTCACAGAATTGCATCACGTTTGGAGCACCATTGAAGGATAACAGCACCCAAATGTGTGCAGCATAATGTGCATTCGGTGCTGTTATCGAAGGCTTAGGTATCATGGGTATGGCAGTACAGCATGCAGAGCCTGCACAATTGCTCGCCCAGGGCACGCAACTGGCGCATACAGCAGCTCATTGAAATTAATTAAACAATGTGGCTATATGTAGTTATGGACCAGAGGTTGCACACTGCACATAAAAAACAAAGAAGAGAGCAGCGCCATCTAAGTGTAGCGTGATAAAAACATTTTAATATAGGACAGACGATTTTAAACTCACAAGATTGCAAAATGTAAAAAATATTGTTTTTTTTTTCAAAATTGTCAATTTTTTTGTTTATAAAAAAATAAAAACTGCAGAGGTGATAAAATACCACCAAAAGAAAGCTCTATTTGTGGGGGGGGAAGACGTCAACTTTGTTTGGGTGCAATGCCGTACGACCGTGCAATTGTCAGTTAAAGCGACGCAGTGCCGAATCGCAAAAAGTTCTCTGGTCAGGAAGGGGGTAAATCGTTCCGGGGCTGAAGTGGTTAATCGCCCATTTCTCTCTATTTGGAGCTGACGGAGTGCACATGAACATATGTATACAATATTTCTGTGCGCACTGCACGTGCAGCTGCATTCAAGACATACAGTAGGTCCATACACGTGCAGGTGAGGCTGCAGATCGGAAGGAAAGGTAATTTTTTAATGACTTTTTTCCCACGCGCAAATGGAGTTACCCTTTAAGAGATTTCCATAATATTCAATTGCGTTCTTGGCGTTAAGTCAGCATATCGAAAACCACTCGCGCTGTATTTTTCATCGGCAGTGATTGTTAAGGTAAGGGCGCCGGGGAAAAAAAAAAAGGTAATCAGCGCACAGCTTCACTCCAGCTTTGGAATCCATAACACGACAACTCACTTTATCACCAACGAATATCCTCAACGAGATGAGGGGAAACATAAGTGACTCCTGATCTGTGGTAATCACATTTCTGGGAGTTAATTGAGCTGTGCAGTAACAGATGTCGACATTTTCCCAACACACAGCTACAAAGCGCACGACGCCGCTCTCACGGCACAAGGAGAGGGGGGGCTATAGACAACGCTGAGGAACCGCTGACACAGACTTTAGACCTGTACAATGGTGTTACGGGAGGAACATGTCAACACTTTACATGGCAAACATTGCCATGTGTGCCGTGTTTGGAGGAAGAAAAATGCTGACTATGACCCTAAGAACACCATCCCTACAGTCAAGCACGGAGGTGGAAACATGATGCTTTGGGGCTGATTCTCTGCTAAAGGTACAGGCCGACTTTGCCGCATTGAAGGGCCAATGGATGGGCCCATGTATTGTAAAATATTGGACGAGAACCTTCTTCCCTCAGCCAGAACACTGAAGATGGGACATGGATGGGTCTTCTAGCATGACAATGAACAAAACATAAAGCCAAAGCAAAAAAGGAGTAGCTCAAGAAGAAGCACATTAGGGTCATGGCGTGGCCTAGACAGTCTCCAGACCTTAAAGGGGTTGTAAACCCTCATGGTTTTTCACCTTAATGCATAGAAAACCTTCTCTCATGCTGCAGCCCCCCAGAGCCCCCCTCCGTTTTACTTACCTGAACGCCGTCATTCTTTGGCCGGGAACGTGCCCCGGGAAGACGTCACATATGACGAAACATGTAGGGCGGTGCTACGCACTGACGTCATTACGCCCCACGTGACCCCAGATGTAAGGGTGTTTCACTTTTTTTTAAAGCTTGCTGGCTGTTCTTATTTTGTATGCGCCCATGTCCGCTCTGTTTTAGCGATAAAGGCTATAGAATTTTAAACTATACTACATTATCGGAGTGTGTTCTGTCCCTTCGCACTGGTGACTAGTGTCACAGTGCGGTTCACAGACCGGCCGTTCCATTTCCACACCAGGACATCACAGAGGATTTCCGCTGTGTTTGGAGGGCTCCAGGAGGACAGAGGCTGGTTAGACCCTGCAGAGGGCTAAATCTGCTTGCTCATTAGACTTTGCTCTTAAGGGGGTCCACCAGTTCCGGTAAGGGTCCCCACACACCGAGTGGTGATTTTGGTCTTCAGATCCCAGGATTTCCTCACATTTCCCCCTCTCTCATCCTTTTTTTCTTCATGTTATAAGCGCAACATATTTATATACACAATACCAGCTCTAGCTGGTGTCTTGTGTCCTGATTGGATCGATAGCAGTGCAGCCATTGGCTCCTGCTTCTGTCAATCAAATCCATAGACGCGGCGCCAGTGGGGCGTAGCCGAGTCCTGCATTCTGTGAATGGACGGGCCCGCAAGGGTTCCACCCAGGGCTTTTTTTCCTCACAGAATAGGTGTAGGAACACTCCCTTTCTGAGCCTCCCCTTTTCTCCATCCCTACCCACCTACGAGCAACGTTCCTTGGTTCCATCCCCTACCCACCTCCCATTACTGCCCTTTTAGACCATACAGAACCAAATATCAATTTGTGGTGCTAAGTAATCCATAAGGAATTTGGTAATTATAACAGGAAAAGCAGTAAAATAGATTCCTTGAAGCCAGTAACAGTAGAGCCCCCGCCAGCAACAATAGACCACCCTGCACACAAAATACCCCCCCACCAGCAAAAATAGATTCCCAGCAGCAACAGCAGATCTCCCCACAACCAACAGCAATAGACTCTCCGGCAGCCAGTAACAATATACTCCTCCCTCAACAGTATTTTTTTTTCCCAGCAACAAATAACCTCCCCCCCAGCAATATAAGACCCACCCACAGCAACAGCAGGTCCCCCACCAGCAACAATAGACCTCCTCAGCAACAATAGACCCCCATGAAAAAATAGATCTCCTCCAGCTAGAATAGATCCCCCAGCAGTGAGCATCAATAGACCTTGCAGCACACCCCAGCAGCACTTGCCATTACATAAAGTCAGTGGTGAAGGTGCCGGAACTGCGTTCCCCCGTGTTCCCACTGAAAAAAAGCCCTGGTTCCACCAAGGAGAGCGCTTCTTCTACGTGAACACTCGATGAGAGGAGGAGCCACCAGCGCCACTGAGGGACCCCAGAAGAAGAGGATCGGGGCCACTCTGTGCAAAACAAACTGCACCGTTATTTTTTAAGGATTTAGAGAAGTTCTGTAAAGAAGAGCGGACCAAAATCCCTCCTGAGATGTGTGCAAACCTGGTCACCAACTACAAGAAACGTCGGACCTCTGTGCTTGCCTCTCTCTCCACCAAGTACCAAGTCATTTTTTGCTTGGGGATCAAATACTTAGGCCGCGTACACACGGGCGGACTGTTCGCCCAACTTAGTTCGTCAAACAATCCGACAGACAGTCCGTTCAAAATTAGCATGAATGGACTTGACCACACACGATGAACGAACAGTCCGCTGAAAGCGTGCGCGATGACGTGTACAGCACGTACGACGGGACTAGAAAAACTACGTCCTATACACTGCAATGCAACCTTCGGCCGTGTAAATCCTTTCTGAGCATGCGCCATACTTAGTCCGTCCAACTTGCCTACACACGAGCGGACTATCCGCTGAAACCAAGTTTGGACGGACAAAACCAAGTTTGAACGGACTGTCTTACGGAAATTCTGTAAGACTTTGTTCGTCAAACTGTCCGCTGAAACAGTCCGCTGAAGCCCACACACGAGCGGACTGTCCGCTGAAACACTGTTCAGCGGACTAAGTTGGGCGAACAGTCCGCCCGTGTGTACACGGCCTTATTTTACTCACTGAACTGCAACTCAATTTATGACATTTGTATCGTGTTTTTTTCTGGATTTTTGGTTGATATTCTGCCTCTATCATATAAAATACAACTATGATAAAAACCGCCCCCCCCCCCAATCCATTAGCCCGGCCTCTAATCTACTTGCATGGTGCTGGACACATGGATTCCAATTCTTTTTTTTTTTGTTTTTTTTAAGCACACGATTAGAGCCTGAGGCTCTAATTGGCTTAAAGTGGTTGTATACTCTTTTTTTTAACTTTTACCTACAGGAAAGCCTATAATAAGGCTTACCTGTAGGTAAAAAAATATCTCCTAAACCTTTACGGTTTAGGAGATATTCCCCTCGGTATGCGCCGCTGACTGCAGCAGCGCATGCGCACGAGGGGATTCTCGGCCTGAAAATCCGGCAGTGGCCGGCTGGCCGGAATGAAATCTCCCGCACGCATGCGCGGGAGTGACGATATCGCGGCTCCGGCCACTCACAGCGCCGGAGCCGCGATACCCGGAAGAAACGCCGAGGGAGCATGTCAGCTCCCTCGGCGTGGGTCGTGCCAGATGTCGGGGCCTCGTTCTAAGGTAAGTATTTCATAATGAGCTAGTATGCAGTGCATACTAGCTCATTATGCCTTTTGCTTTGCAGGTGTTAAAAAAATAAAATAAAAATAGCGGGTTTACTACCGCTTTAAAAAGAGGATGGGCTCAGGGCACAGAGCACTGCACCCTGAGCCCACTCAGTTGTGTGACAATAGCAAATTCATATTCGCTATTGTCCTCCTGATTCTCCTCCCGGCCAAGGAGTTTTAGGACTCCAAGCCAATTGGGTCTCAGGACCCACTTCCTGTTTGTCCAGAAGGAGAAACAACGTCTGTTTGGCTGGTAGGAGAAGCCCCGGCTCTTCCCTAGGCTGGAGCAGCCCTACCCCTAGTCCTCGATCTCCTAAGGCAGTGGTCTGCGGTCCTCTGCTTACTTTTATCCGACCCTTGAGGCAATATTCCTCCTACTGACACCAACAATGGGGGCATAATTCCTGCCACTGACACCAACAATGGAACACATTTCCTTACACTGATACCAATGATGGGCACCCTTCCACCCACTGACAACAATGATGGGGCACTATTCCTCCCACTAAAGAGGTGCATCTGTTGGCCCCCCTAACGTCAGTAAACTGGCCCCTTGTTTACAAAGTTTGGAGACCCCTGCACTAGAACAATGGTCTCCAACCTGCGTCCCGGGGGCCAGATGTGGCCAAATCCTTGCCTTTATCTGGTCCTTTGGGGAACTATTCCTCCCACTGATACAAGATGCTATTCTGGCAACTGATACCAGCAGTGGGGCACCATTTCTCCCACTGACACCAACAATGGGGCACTATTCCTCCCAATGATACCAATAAATGAGCACTATTTCTCCCAGTGATAACAATGATGGGCACCCTTCCACCCACAGAGGTGGCATTTTCTACATCTGTTGGCCACAGTCCGTTCCCCCTAACGCCTGAAGGACAGTAAACTGGCCCCTTGTTTAAAAAGTCTGGAGACCCCTGCACTAGAACAATGGCCTCCAACCTGCATCCCGGGGGCCAGGTGTGGCCAATTCCTTGCCTTTATCTGGCCCTTTGGGGAACTATACCTCCCACTGATACAAGAAGCTATTCTGGCAACTGATACCAGCAGTGGGGCACCATTTCTCCCACTGACACCAACAATGGGGCACTATTCCTCCCAACAATACCAATAAATGAGCACTATTCCTCCCAGTGATACCAATAAATGATCACTATTCCTCCCAACGATAACAATAAATGAGCACTGTTCCTCCCAACAATACCAATAAATGATCACTATTTCTCCCAGTAATACCAATAAATGATCACTATTCCTCCCAATAGTGCTTATTTATTGGTATCACTGGCAGAAATAGTGATCATTTATTGCTATTGTTGGGAGGAACAGTGCTCATTTATTGGTATCATTGGGAGGAATATTGCCCCATCATTGGTATCACTGGGAGAAATAGTGCTCATTTATTGGTATTATTGGGAGGAATAGTGCTCATTTATTGGTATCATTGGGAGGAATATTGCCCCATCATTGGTATCACTGGGAGAAATAGTGCTCATTTATTGGTATCATTGGGAGGAATAGTGCTCAATGATACCAACAAATGAGCACTATTCCTCCCAGTGATACCAATGATGGGGCAATATTCCTCCCAATGATACCAATAAATGAGCATTATTCCTCCCAATGATACCAATAAATGAGCACTATTTCTCCCAGTGATACCAATGATGGGGCAATATTCCTCCCAATGATACCAATAAATGAGCACTATTCCTCCCAGTGATACCAATGATGGGGCAATATTCCTCCCAATGATACCAATAAATGAGCATTATTCCTCCCAATGATACCAATAAATAAGCACTATTTCTCCCAGTGATACCAATGATGGGGCACTATTCCTCCCCATAATACCAAATGTAGTAATGCCAGGAAAATGTCCACTCCCACTGGCCCCCCTAAAGTCTGAAGAACAATAAATTTTCCCTTTGTTTAAAAAGTTTGAAGACCCCTGTCCTAAGGTAAGGCTGCCTTCCCATCCGTGGGGAGGGTGGCAGTGTGGCAGCGGTGTGAGTAAGGGGGGGAGGTTTGTTTGCACCCCCCCCCCAAATATAATATTGAGCATCAGCTGCCACTGGTGACAACCCAAAATTTGGGTTTTTCTTCCACTTTCACTCCTGGTGATGGTGGTCACCAGGACAAATAGAGGAGGGTGAATCTCCTTAACGGGGGGCACAGCCAGGAATAATAAGAACCTGACAAGTGTTCTAATCCTTCTCCACCACCCAAAAAAAAAAAAAAGTTTTGGCTTCAGTCCTGCTTTAAGATTCCCCCCGAAATGTAAAAAAAAAGAAAAAAGAAAAAGCAAAGTCTCCCAGGCCTGGAAGCGGAGTGTGGGGGTAGAAATAATAAGACCTGGAAAAAACGAGACAACAAAACTAAGACTCTCAGCCCTGACCGTCTACGCGCGGCTGTTTTCCTTGGGCCTCCGAGGAAAGGCGCTTTTTTTCGCCTTTCGCAGTTTTATGTTACGCTCTCTCTGTCCGGTTAGAAAGATAGCAGAGGAGAAAGCGATCCACCCTCCACCACTAGGTCTGATAACCAGGATAGGAATGGAATTGTCTGCAATTAACCAACGTGTTACTGTTCCCTCTGGAAGCGCGGTCTACGCCTGAAACGGATCCCCAGTCTATGAGAAAAGCACATATCCTGGCCCAGATCCATGTTTACATGGGAGACTAACTTTCCTTCCAGTCGAGCATTCCTGCCTAGAGATAAGCCACCTTTAGCGCGGCCTCACAATTTTTTTTTATTTTTTTTTTAGCGCTGCGATTGAATTCTTCTAAGTACAGCAGGATCGTATGTGTAAGGTGGTGGGGGAGGGTGGGGGAGGGGGATGTGCCACTGGAAGGTGATAATTAAAAGGTGAATTTTGCCCACACTGAACTTTTCTTCTCTTTTTTTTTTTCTGAAATTGCGCGGTGGAACGGTCCGGCGAGCAGCATGTGTCGCATTCCAGTTAAATTGCTCTGAAAAGCGATCCGGCGGTTCTGATCAATTCAGGATGGGAGTGTTTGGTTTGTATTATAGTGCTGTGAAGGTAGCAGGGGTCCTTCTGTTCAAGACAAGGTAGAGGCCGTATCTTATTTAACCACTTCAGCCCTGGAAGATTCCCCCCCCATCCCCTTAATGACTAGGCCATTTTTTGCGATACGGTACTGCGCGTTCGTGCGACATTGTACCCAAACAAAATTTACGTCTTTTTTTTTCCCCACACGTAGAGATTTCTTTTGGTGGTATTGGATCACCTCTGTGTTTTTTATTTTTTGCACTATAAACAAAAAAAAAATATTTTGAAAAATATTTTGCAATAATAAATATGCCAAAAAAAAACGAATTTCTTCATCAGGTTAGGCCAATATGTATTCTTCTACATATTTTTGGTAAACAAAAAAAAAAACCGCAATAAACGTATATTGATTGGTTTGTCCAAAAGTTATAGCGTCTACAAAACAGGGTATATATTTATGGCATTTTTATTGTTACATTTTTATTTTTTTTACTAGTAATTGCAGCGATCAGTGATTTTTTTTTAGCGGGACTGCGACATTGCGGAGTAGTCGGACACTTATAACACTTTTTTGGGACCAGTGACATTTACAGAGCGATCAGTGCTATAAAAATGCAATGATTACTGTATAAATTACACTGGCAGGGAAGGGGTTAACACTAGGGGGCGATCAAGGGGTTAAATGTGTTCCTTAGGAGGTGTTTCTAACTGCGGGGGGGGGGGCCTGACTGGGAATAGAGAGAGATCGCTGTTCCTGATCACTGGGAACAAATGATCATCCTGTGCTTCCCTATCAGAATGGGGATCTGCTTGTTTACATTGGCAGATCCCCGTTCTGGCTCTCTGTGAAGTGATCGTGGGTGGCTGGAGGACATGGCGGCCGCCAGCCACATGCATCGGCCCCCCTGCCACGCAGTGGCCGCACCCATTATAGCTCTTAAAGGAGCCAACATACCAGTACAGAGATTCGCGGGAAAGAGTCAACCTGCCTCAGTATAATGACGACGGCAGGGTTAAATTTGGTCCTTAGGAGGTGTTTCTAACTGCGGGGGGGGGGGCCTGACTGGGAATGGAGAGAGATCGCTGTTCCTGATCACTCGGAATAAATGATCGCCCGGTACTTCCCTGTCAGAACGGGGATCTGCTTGTTTACATTGGCAGATCCCCGTTCTGGCTCTCTGTGGAATGATTGTGGGTGGCTGGAGGACATGGCAGCCGCCAGCCACACGCACCGGCTCCCCTGCCACACAGCAGGCGCGCGCACGCCCATTATAGCGCTTAATGGAGCCGACGTACCAGTATGGAGATTCGTGGGAACGAGCTGACCTGCCTCAGTATAATAGTATAATGACGACGGCTGGTTGGCAAGCGGTTATTAGTGGCAAACACTATTAAAAATGTGACTGCTTGCAATTGTTCTACATCCATAGATTTTCAAAACCAAAACTTGATAATAGGACTTTACTGGTACACATGGGACAAACCCTTCAATAGATTCAATAGATAAAAAGCTTATACAAAGTTTTTTATAATAAAAATCACATTCTGTTAAAAGAAAAGTTGCACTTCATAGACCCCACATACAATGGAAGACCAACATAATACAATTGTACTACTCGTTCATAGTTGTAACCCCAGAAAGAGAGATTTTGGCCAAGAGATCAGGGACCAACGTGTTTCGCTTTGACTGCTTCCTCAGGACCCAGTATTCTTGGATAAAGGGGTAAGTAGTCTAACTAGAAAAATAATATACATATACAGTGAGGGACAAAAGTATTTGATCCTCTGCTGATTTTGTACGTTTGCCCACTGACAAAGACATTATCAATCTATAATTTTAATGGTAGGTTTATTTTAACAGTGAGAGACAGAATAACAACAACCCCCCCCCCCCCCCCCCCAGAAAAATGCTTTTTTTAAAAGTTATAAATTGATTTGCATTTTAATGAGTGAGAAAAGCATTTGATCCCCTATCAATCAGCAAGATTTCTGGCTCCAGGGTGTCTTCTATACAGGTAATGAGCGGAGATTAGGAGCACTCTCTTAAAAAGTGTTCCTTAAAATTTTTTGAGCATTGTATATTAATATACTGTACATATGTGCACATATGTATATTATTTTTCTGGCTTCTGAAGACGCCGCTGTTTGATGACGAAACGTGTTAAGCAGCTGTTCCCGCGTGTTACTTCCGGCCTCACGAGTGGAATGCACGCCAACCTCCAGGCGGTGTCCATCTTTGGATTCTAACAGTGGGCTGTTTAATATGTTATATACTGCTTATTCACAGTAGTGGCATATTTTAATTTTATATTTTAATAAACACGCCCAAAGATTTTACACTATGAGAGGCTCCCTCTTTCTTTATATCTCCCATTTCATTACACAACCTGCTCTTTGAATCCACTCTGAACCCATTGGAGTAACAGTGAGGTTATAATAAGGAGGAGCAAAGATCTGGGAAAGGGATTACATTTATTTTTATACTCGAAATTCTACAAACAATACCCCGTAATAACGTGAAAGAAGTTTGATTCAAATATTTGCAGCTTTATTAAAAATAAAATACGGGGAGAAAAATCCCATGTACATAAGTATTCACAGCCTTTGCCATGACTCTCAAACTTGAGCTCAGGTGCCTCCTGTTTCCGCTGATCATACTTGAGATGTTTCTACAAATTGATGGAGTCCACCTGTGGTAAATTCAGTTGATTGGACGTGATTTGGAAAGGCACACACCTGTCTATAGAAGGTCCCACAGTTAACAGTGCAAGTCAGAGCACAAACCAAGCCATGAAGTCCAAGGAATTGTCTGTAGACCTCCGAGGCAGGATTGTTTTGAGACAGATCGTGGGAAGGGTACAGAAACATTTCTCCAGCATCGAAGGTCCCGATAAGCACAGTGGCCTCCATCCTCCGTAAATGGAAGAAGCTTGGAACCACCGTGACCTTTCTTAGAGTGGGCGCCTGGCCAAACTGAGCGATTGGGGGAGAAGGACCTTAGTCAGGGAGTTGACCAAGAACCGATGGTCACTCTGACAGAACTCCAGCGTTTCTTTGTGGAGAGAGGAGAACCTTCCAGAAGAACAATCATCTCTGTAGAACTCCACCAATCAAGCCTGTATGGTACAGTGGCCACATGGAAGCCATTACATTAGTAAAAAGCACACGACAGCCCACCTGGAGTTTGCTAAAAGGCACCTGAAAGACTCTCAATGAGAAACAAAATTCTCTGACAAAGATTGAACTCTTTGGACTGAATGGCAAGCGTCATGTCTGGAGGAAACCAGGCACCGCTCATCACCTGGCCAATACCATCCCTACAGTGAAGCATGGTGGTGGCAGCATTATGCTGTGGGGATGCTTTTCAGGGGTAGCAACTGGGAGACCAGTCAGGACTGAGGGAAAGATTAATGCAGCAATGTACAGAGACATCCTTGATGAAAACCTGCTCCGGAGTGTTCTTGACCTCAGACTGGGGTGAAGGTTCATTTTCCAACGACATTGTACAACCACGACCCTAAGCACACAGCCAAGGTAACAAAGAAGTGGCTACAGGACAACTCTGTGAATGTCCATGAGTGGCTCAACAAGAGCCCAGACTTGAACTGGATTGAAAATCTCTGGAGAGATCTGAAAATGGCTGTACACCGACCCTCCCCATCCAACCTGATGGAGCTTGAGAGGTCCTGCAAAGAAAAATGGGAGAAAATGGCCAAAAATAGGTGTGCCAAGCTTGTAGCATCATACTCAAAAAGACTTGAGGCTGTAATTGGTGCCAAAGGTGCTTCACCAAAGTACATTTTTTTTTTTTTTTTTATAAATTTGCAAAGATTTCAAACAAACTTCTTTCACGTTGTCACTATGGGATATTGCTTGTAGAATTTTGAGGAAAATAATTCATTTAATCCATTTTGGAATAAGGCTGTAACATAACAAAATGTGGAAAAAGTGAAGCTCTATGAATATTTTCGGATGCACTGTATATTGGCATTTATAGTTTGATATCGTTTTGATCTACTAAGACACAAATTTTGGTTTTGTTCTATTACATCTCACAGCAAGCGCTGTCTAGGATTATCTATTATATTGGGGAAAGTCCCAGTTGGGAGTTTTGGACAGCAGCTGCATAGACTTACATTTTTATTTAACATAGGCACGGGTGCTACTTTGGTTATATGATTCTTTTCAATACCCATTATATTTGAAAATAGAAAAAAGCCTGAAAAAAGGAAAATGAATGCAACCACCACATCTAATGACTGGGAAGATGCAATATATGACATTTTTGGTTTAGTACTGCTTTAAGATGGGTAATTATGTAAAACTTTATTAGTAACATTGCGTGGTAGACTATCGCCCCATTATTGATTTTAACAAGAGGAATAGTGCCCCATGGTTGGTATCAATGGGAGGAATAGTACCCCATGGTTGGTATCAATGGGAGGAATAGTGCCCCATGGTTTGTATCAGTGGGAGGAATAGTGCCCCATGGTTGGTATCAGTGGGAGGAATAGTGCCCCATGTTTGGTATCGGTGGAAGGAATAGTGCCCCATGGTTGGTATCGGTGGAAGGAATAGTGCTCCATTAATGGTGTCCGTGGAAGGAATAGTGCCCCAAGGCACGGATAGAGGCAAGCAAAGGGCTGCAGTTTGGAGACCACTATTTTAGATTCTCTAAAACAGTGGTTCCCAAACCTCTCCTCAAGTACCCCCAACAGGCAACGTTTTTGGGAATTTCTCTTAGCCCGCGTACACACGGTCGGAAATTCTGACTTAAAAAGTCAGTTCGGACCATGTTGTTGGATAATCCGACCGTGTGTGGGCTACATCGGACTTTTTCCATCTGAATATCCGACCAACAAAGTTTGAGAGCTGGATATAAAATTTTCCAACAACATGATCCGATCAGACTTTGTCCGATCGTTTGTAGAGAATTCCGATCGGACAAAGTGCCACGCATGCTCAGATCAAATTACAAGATCAAAGCTATTGGCTACTAGCCGCAACGTAGTCCCATTGCAACGAACGAACATCATCACGTTCCGAACGATCAGATTTTCTGACAGCTTTGTCCAACCGTGTGTACGCAAAACCAGTTTCGGACAAAATCCGTCAGAAAAAATCCGACAGATTTTGTTGTCGGAATGTCCGGCCGTGTGTACAAGGGCTTAGAGGGCTTTCACACTGCGCCGCCCATAGCGTTTTTTTAAGCTATTTTTAGCTGTTTTTTACCGTCGCATTTGCAGCGCATTTCGGCCACTAGCGGGGTGCTTTTACCCCCCGCTAGCGGCTGAGAAAGGGTTAAGACCGCCCGCAATATGCCGCAATAGCAGCGTTTTGCCGGCGGTATTGCAGCGCTGCCCCATTGTTTTCAATGGGGAGCAGCGGTGGAGGAGCGGTAAACACACCGCTCCTTCCCTGCTCCAAAGAAGCTGCTGGCAGGACTTTTCCTGACATCCTGCCAGCGCACCCCTCGGGCTTTCACACTGGAATGAATGGTGCAGCAGTTTGAGGGCGGATTGCAGGCGCTATTTCTAACGCTATAGCGCCTGAAAAATACCCTCGGTGTGAAAGGGGTCGTAGATAATATACCTGTCCAAAATACCAAGCCATTGACTCTGATTGTACCTGTGCAAGATAAAGGAAAACCTGAAAACATGGCCTGTTGGGGGTACATGAGGACAGGGTTGAGATTCAGAACCACTGCTCTGAAATACTTTACAGGTTCACATCAGAACATACCAGATTTTGAGAGTCTTGTCACCATACTGCATCCCATAATAATAGGGGTTTGGGGTTAAAGTGACCCCTTCATCACAGTAGTATACTCTACCCCCCTTCACATCACTTCATATTACCCCCCTCAATAGTGGCCTCTGTCCCCCTTCACATCACCACCACCCCCCCAACCACTGTAGTACCCGTTGCCCTTCTGTGCCTCCATTGCAATGTCCTCGGCCCCCTCCACATCACCCCCTTCTCTGTAGTGTCCGCTGCCCCCCCCCCACAGACATAGCAGTGTCATCTGCCCCCCCAATAGCTGTGTCCTCTATCCCCTCCACTGTAGTGTCTGCTGCCCCTCCCACACACACACACATAGCAGTGTTATTTGCCCCCCCAATAGCTGTGTCCTCTGCCCCCCTTCACATCACCACCACCCCCCTACTGTAGTATCCACTCCCCCCCCCACATAGCAGTATCACCTGACACCCCAATAGCTGTGACCTCTGCTCCCTCCACTGTTGTGTCCGCTGCTGCCCCCCAACATAGCAGTGCTATCTGCCCCCCCACACATAGCAGTGTTATTATCTGCCCCCCCACACACATAGCAGTGTTATTATCTGCCCCTCCCAATAGCTGTGACCTCTGCTCCATCCACATTACCCCCCCCCCCCACTATAGTGTCTGCTGCCCCTCTATCCTCCCCATAGCAGTGTCCTTTGCTGCCTCCACATTACCACCCTCCATTGTAGTGTCCACTGCCCCTCCACATAGCAGTTACATCTGCCCCCCCCCCAAAAGCTGTGACTTCTGCCCCCTCCACATCACCCCCTCCTCTGTAGTGTCCACTGTCCCCTCTATATAGCAGTGTCCTTTGCTCCTCCATAGAAGTGTCCTCTGCCCCTTCACATCACCCCCGCCCCCACCGTACTGCCCTGTGCCATCCTCTCCAAGCTAGTGTCCTCTGCCCCACCCGCCACCAGCCATGTCCTTTTCTCCCTTCACACCAACCCCCCAGCATAAACAGGAGTGTACAGGTAGCATTCTTCTACCTGTTGTAAGATGTATAGCAGAGTGGAGAATGGGAGGCCGCACAGTACTGGATGGAGAGTAGGAGCTGCTAGTGTTAACTCATCAATATCAACAAGTTGGTGATTGGTTGCTAGGACCACCCAGCTTCCTAACAACCAATCACCTGCTAGTTAACTGCAGCAGCTCCCGATCCGGCCCTCCGTCCACTACGCTGCCTCCCGCTCCACCTCTGTGAAGTGAGAGCGGCATAGGCTGAGGGGAAGGACCTCTTTGAGGTCACAATCCCAGGTCTATAGGATTTGTTGTGTGCATAGAGCAGTGTACATGACCAATTATTGATAATAATAACTTCTCTGCAATTATCTAAAACAAAAATCATAATATAACTTTCAGTAAGAGTTCCCACATCCACACAAAATATTCTTACTACAATATTTAGGTGCCGTGCAGCCGTATAGAACGAATGTGCACACAAAACATACTTAATGCTCAGTTCACACTGCTGCGACCCCCAAAGTCGTGGAACTTCCGGTGTGGCTTTACATTGCAACATTGACTTGTTATATAGCTCTTGGCACAGCTCAAAGTAGAGGTGAAAATATCAGCTTTCTAAAAGGTTTGCGAATAAAATATTATTTAAAAAAATAAATGTAAATATATATATATATATATATATATATATATATATATATATATATATATATATATATATATATATTTATATATTTATTTATTTATTTTTTAAAATGACACGGGCTCACCTGAGGTGTGGAGTCTAAGCACTAACCCCTAATGATTCTTTCGTCCCCTGGTGCCTTTCATTATCAACAATTTTATTTTAATGTTCCTCTACAAATCTATTTTATATTCACAGGTAAGAGTGCTAGGATTGTAGTTGCTGCTCCCTCTCTTCCTGTGTTAATTAATGAATACTAATTATTTACCTACTATTCATTCTAGACATCCCTAGTTAACTGCTCCTGATGAGTGGATACAAATCCACGAAACGCGTAGAGCTTATATATTTGATGTCATGTCACAGCAACCATGTCCATACCATGGGTTCTATTTGGATGAGTCATCAATTTATTTAATACTAGATTTTTATGCTGTTCCGTGACTATTCTGGATGTACTGCCTACATTGTTTTTATTATATGATACATTGTCTACTATGTTATTTTATTATGATATGACGTTTCAACCATGTTTTACTAATTTGTATCATATTTATTGTATCAATTAAATGCATATTCATCATTGTATTATGTCCATTATCGTCACCTTTAATTAACTTAGATATTATATTGTATGTCCCATCCTACCCGAGGGTTGTGTTATCATATAAAGTCCCAATTCTTCCCCCTTCCCCCAATTTCCCCTTATATTTTATATTTCTAAGCACTAACCATTATTCCCCAAAGCTCCTAATGGCAAAGATGGGTTTTTGCTGCATGTTAGTACCAGGTCGTGGTCCTCTTGATCGCCCCACCAGGAAGTGAGCAAACCGGGGTCCATTAACATATAGAAGGTAGGGATCAAGCAAAAGGGTAGTCAGTACCCGAGTCAAAGCTTAGCAACAAGTGGTTGCAGGTTGGGATCAAGCAGAAGCGTAGTTAGGGCAAGGTCGATAAAGAGTGGTAGTGAAGATATGGATGGCAGCAAGAGAGACAAGATATTGGCTGGAGAAGAGCGCAATATTGGCTGGAGAAGAGCACAATAATCTGGCAAACAGGGCGTGCAAAGGAATGGCTTCAACAGGAAGTTCATGGGAGGAGCAAAGAGGTCACGATTCACCAGAAACAAGGTAGGATTGTCCAAAGACACCCAGAAGACAGGGTGCTGCCTGGCATCTCAGGTGGCTTAGCAAGAAGGTCCTAGGATCAGATCCTGGTCCTGACATCCATTGTCCTGCACCCTTCCTCCCATAACCCCCTCTTCCATAATAACCCCTTTCACCTCCCACTTACCTTTTCCTGTTCTTGAGTTAAGAAAAAATGGGTGATGTCGAAAGTGAGACATGGGTCCCTTAGCATATAATTATACGTTCTATCAACATTCGCGAAAGCCATTCCTACTTCTTTATCATATTTCCTGGTCGAGAACATCAAAAGCTTACAGCAATGTCATTGTTTTGACTTATTTGGTCTGTAGCCTGTACCTTGAGCATACGTCCGTTAATCATTACTGTAGAAATATATTTAAAAGTAAATAAATAAATTTAAAAAAAATGAATATCCAGGAAAAATATGTATCTCTGAAAGTAACGTCAATCCAACTTTAAATCGGCGAGTCAATTAAAAGGTCACCTGAATCCAACGGGCAAAAAATTCTCAACCTAAAAAAAATAATTGTTCACTTCAAAAAAAAAACAAGGCCACCAATATAAAGAAAATATAGAAAAGTCTGTGGCTGAATAAAAAGCGGAGCTGTTTAAACGTCTCACTTCCAAGCCAGGCCCCACCGCGCGGGAGCTGAGAATACATTAGCCTTTAATGAAGTGAGACTCTCATCTTGCTGGAGCCACCTCATTTAGTGCAATTGTTTCTGAGCCATTATGGAAAGACAATTACAAGGAAGCGGTGAGAGTAATTGGAATTGCTAGCAGGAGTTTGGTGAAATGATCATAAATAAAAAATATTCAAACTAATAAGCTTCCATGAGGGGGTGGGTTGATGAAAATCAACATAATTACAAGTGAACCTTAGCAAGGAAAAACAGACAGCAGGGTAGCAAGTGCTCAGCTTGCACAAAGCGAGGAAAGGGGGTGCTGACGGTATGAAATTAACACTATTACTCACTCAGTCTGGACTAACTTGGGGGGATATGGGAAGACAGACAAATTGCCACATTCACGGGAAATCATTACATTCCAGGGGTGTCCGCCTTCAACCACTCTCGAAATCCGCCACGCAATAGTATGAACAGCGGCGCTGCAAAATTCAAATAAACTAAAGGAGAGACATAGATGAGTAGGAAAGAAGCACCCTCTTGTTTTATTTCAGATATAAAGGACTGAGATCTCATGTTGGTGCAAATCTATAATTATAAGAAAAATATAGCAGATCCAAAGAGTCTGATGAGTCTGACAGCATTGTTCTTATGGGATGACAACAAAAGAATTAGAAGTCATAATATGGAAAAATTACTTAAAGAGGAACTTCAAACCCCCCCCCCCCCCCCACCCCCCCCATCCATCTGCTTCTTTTTTTCCTTCATCGCCTCTTAAAGCGGAGGTCCACCCTAAAGTGGAACTTCCGCTCATTGGAACCCTCCTCCCCTCCGGCGCTACAATTGGCACCTTTCAGGGGGGAGGGGGGTGCAGGTACCTGTACAGTACAGGTATCTGCACCCACTTCCGGCATAGATATCTGCAGAATCTACGCCCCTTTCCGCAGGTCCCCCGCTGTCTGCTGGGAAACACACAGATCCCAGAGACAGCGGGGACCATCCTTATTGCGCAGCGCGACTCGCGCATGCGCAGTAGGGAAACGAAGCCGCAAGGCTCCACTTCCTGATTCCCAAAGCCAAGATGGCGGTGGCAGCACCCGAGAGACGATCGAGAGATCGGCTTCGGGTGCCGACACCGCAGGCGCGCTGGGCGGGTAAGTGTCCTTATTTTAAAAGTCAGCAGCTGCAGTATTTGTAGCTGCTGGCTTTTTTTTAAAAAAAAAACGGCGGAACTCCCGCTTTAAGTGTTATGCAGGGTCTTCTTCAGAATGCATACTCACCTTCCAGCCAATCCAGCAGTGTCCTGCTATATTCACCACACAAGTCCAATTCCACCATCATCCATTCCAAGTCAGGGAGCTGGCGGTCTCTGTCAGGTTCTTGCAACCAGCCCCCAGTGACACACCCCAGATCCCACCCTCTAGGACCCTAGGGGATCCCATCCCTGAGGACACTACATTGGCTAACGGTAAAGGATAGGCTCACAATCAAGACCCTCTGCCTCACCCACAAATGAACTCAAGGAAATGCTCCTCAATACCTATGTGAGAAAATAAAACACTACACACCCAATCGCAACATCCGATCAACTAACCAAAACCGCCTCCTCATCTCCAAGTCCCGCTACAAATCATAGGAAGAACGAAGATTCGCAGTCCAAGGGCCATGGCTATGGAACGCTCTACCCAAAACCTCAAGACCCACCTCTTCTAAGCCCTTGTACACACGGTCAGACATTCCGACGGAAAATGTCCGATCGGACCGTGTTGTCGGATAATCCGACTGTGTGTGGGCTCCATCGGACTGTTTCCGTCGGACAAAGTTTTAGAGCTGGGCTATAAAACTTTCCAACAACATGATCCGATCGGACTTTGTCCGATTGTGTGTAGAGAATTCCGATCGGACAAAGTGCCACGCATGCTCAGATCAAATTCCTAGACCAAAGCTATTGGCTACTAGCCTGAACGTCTGAAATGTTGATTTTTGCACATTTTTGTGTTATCATTGCAAAACAATTTTCTTAAAACTTTGAGTTGAGTTGCGTGCTGGCTCTTTGCTTCAGGGACAGAAAATTTTGATTTTCACCAAGGCAAGAATGGAGGCAGGGCATGGGCCGGAATAAAAAAAAAAAGAAGAACCCTTCCCCAGACAAAACTAATTTTTACTGTCTATTCCAAAGAGGGCGTGGGGGGGGGGGGGGGAATACAGGAAGGAAAATTCTATTTTTGGAATGTAAAAGTCAACTTTAATGTTAAAAGTTTCAGTAAGAGCACAGACATTACATTTTATCTATGTTGCATTTCTTTGAATCATTTCATATAATAAGAACGTTGCATATACACTATATTACCAAAAGTATTGGGACGCCTGCCTTTACACGCACATGAACTTTAATGACATCCCAGTCTTAGTCCGTAGGGTTCAATATTGAGTTGGCCCGCCCTTTGCAGCTATAACAGCTTCAACTCTTCTGGGAAGGTCGTCTACAAGGTTTAGGAGTGTGCCTTTAGGAATGTTTAACCATTCTTACAGAATTTGTGAGGTCAGGTACTGATGTTGGACTAGAAGTCCTGACTCGCTCTAATTCACCCCAAAGATGTTCTATCAGGTTGAGGTCAGTCAAGTTCCTCCACCCCAAACTCACTCATCCATGTCTTTATGGACCTTGCTTTGTGCACTGGTGCACAGTCATGTTGGAACAGGAAGGGGCCATCAACAAACTGTTCCCACAAAGTTGGGAACATGAAATTGTCCAAAATGTCTTGGTATGCTGACACCTTAAGAGTTACCTTGACTTGACCTTGAAGGGACCAAACCCAACTCCTGAACTCCACTCTAATTCCTCCCAAAGGTTTTCTATTGGGTGGAGGTGCAGGCCAGTCAAGTTCCTCCACTGCAAACTCGTTCATTTATATCTTTATGGATCTTGCTTTGTGCACTGGTCCAAATCATTTGGTGGAGGGGGAATTATGGTGTGGGGTTGTTTTTCAGGGGTTGGGCTTGGCCCCTTAGTTCCAGTGAAGGGAACACTTTAGACGTCAGCATACCAAGACATTTTGGACGATGTCATGCTCCCAACTTTGTGGGAACAGTTTGGGGATGACCCCTTCTTGTTCCAACATGACTGCGCACCAGTACACAATGCAAGGTCCATAAAGGCATAGAATGAGCGAGTTTTGAGTTGAAGCTGTAATAGCTGCAAAGGGTGGGCCAACTCAATATTGAACCCTACGGACTAATGCCGCGTACACACGGTCGGAGAATCCCTCGGAATGCGTCTTATCGGACCGTGTCGTCAGATAATCCGACTGTGTGTGGTATGCATCGAACTGATTCCGTCCGAATATCCGTCGGACCCAATTTTCCAATATGTTGGAAATATTTCCCGACCATCTGGGCCGGTCGGACGTAATCCGATCATGTGTAGAGAATTGATCGGACCAAGTGCCACGCATGCTCAGATCAAATTCCTACATCAAAGCTATTGGGTACTAGCCTGAATCTAGTCCCATCGTAACGAAATTACGTCATCACGTTCTGAAAGATTGGATTTTTCGACAACTTAGTCGGACCGTGTGTATGCAACAGTTTCGGACAAGATCCGATGGACAAAATCCGACGGATTTGGTTGTGGAAATCTGCGACCGTGTGTACAAGGGCTAAGACTGGGATGTCATTAAAGGTCATGTGCGTGTAAAGGCAGGTGTCTCAATACTTTTGGTAATATAGTATATGTTCCCAGGTAATGTTGGAACTGTAAACCTAAATCCTTGTTGTTATGAGAAATATAATAAAATAGTTATTCTCCTGGTCTCCAGCTGGCAGAATTTAGCCCCACCATGTGTAACTTAAGCCAAAAAGAAAACTGGAATCAAACGTTCAAGCTTGTACTGTTCAACAATTAAATCCCAATCCATTAGTAGATGAACCCTTTCGCTCCTGTACAAGATACATCATTTATAAAATTGGTTAGTTCTCTTTTATAAAATACACATTTTTAAAACCTATAAAAAAAAAAATAAAGGCTTATTGCACCTTTTGATTACTTATCTTTTCGGTACCTCCAAGGATACTAAGCAACATTGCAGAATAATCTTTTACCTTTGGCTTTTCTTTTAATACAAATTGAAAGTTGTCATCCTAGGTTTAGGTCAGTGTGTAAACATTGCTCGGTCTCACGCAGCCTGTCTGTGTCTGCACTGTTACTGGAGACAGGGACAGCAAACAAGGAAGGCATCACATTGCTGTTTGATTTGGATTTTGATTTACTAAAGGAGTACATTTATGACTTAGCAAAGTTCACTTTGAACACTCAAACCTGTGCGGTAGGAATAACAAAATATGAATTTCCGTAGACATGGCTGGATGATTGAAGTAGTTATAGGTTCAGTGAGCACTTCCTGGTGGCTTCACATTCACCGGCGCAAGTCTGCGTTGACTAAATAAGAGGTTATGTGTGACAATTCTCTACAACCACCAATCTCAGTGTATCTAGTCTAATGCTACTGTTTCAGTTATCCTTCAAGTGTCTCCTAAAATGATAACAGAAACTGTATCTGCCAACGATGAACTCTCCCTTTCTTCTATTCCAGCCTTTATCAACTTTTTTACACTCAAGGAACCCTTGAAATAATTAACAGGTCTTGAGGAACCCTTGCTGGAAAGGATCATAGCTACATCTCAAGGTACATTAAAGTGGTTGTAAACCCTTACAAACCACTTTGACCTACAGGAAAGGATAGATTAAGGCTTACCTGTAGGTCCAAGAAATATCTCCTAAACCTATACGGTTTAGGATATATTTACCCGAAGACAGCCACCGCGTAGACAGCGGCGCGCAGGCGCACTGGGCAGGCCGCAGATCGCGGCGACATGCCGCGAGTGTCGGCTCCCGTGCGCGGGAGTGACGTCATCGCTGCTCCGGCGAATCACAGCGCGGGAGCAGCGAGACCCACCAAGAAGATGGACGCTCGGAACTACAGGGGACAGCAGTGACTTCGCTGGCTCCTGTGTTAGGTAAGTGACACATAATGGACTACTATGTGATAATCAGGGGAAAATCGCGGGTGCGAGTTATATGCCGATCCCCCACTATTGTAAGCCTCTGGGCGGCTTTCAGCCGCCTTCGGTCATTCTCGGCAGCTTTCGGACGCCTTTGGCTGTTCTCGGGAGCTTTCGGCCGTTCTAGGCAGCTTTCGCTCGTTCTTGGCAGCTTTCGGCCGTTCTCGGCAGCTTTCGGTCGCCTTCGGCTGTTCTCGGGTGCTTTCGGCCGTTCTAGGCAGCTTTCGCCCGTTCTTGGCAGCTTTCGACCATTCTCGGCAGCTTTCGGCCGCCTTCGGCTGTACTCGGGTGCTTTCGGCCGTTCTAGGCAGCTTTCGGCCATTCTTGGCAGCTTTCGGCCATTCTCGGGGGCCGAGTGCGGCCGAAAGCTGCCGAGAACGGCCGAAAGCTGTCGAGAACATCCGAAAGTCGCCGAGAACTACCAAGCGCCACCGAGATACACAGGACATCTGGCTCTGTATCTCAGTGGCGCCATTTTTAAAAGGCAAAGCTGCAAAAAAAACTGACAAGGCTGCAAATGATGGACAAGGCTGCAAATGACACTGACAAGGGTGCAATGATGGACAAGGCTGCATGATAAGGCTGCAAATGATACTCACAAGGGTGCAATGATGGACAAGGCTGCAGATGGACACTGATAAGGCTGCATTGATACGCATTTAAATGCAAGTTTTTTTTCCTTAACCTTCCCTTGGGGTGCGTGTTATACGCCGATAAATACGGTAATGTGGCGTACCTAGTATATTTTCTGACAGCAGCCCTGGCGGGAGCTGGGGGTGGATTGGAATGGAACCCCTAGCATCCCCAGGAGGAACCCTGGTTGAGAAACACTGCTCTAATCACATAAACCATTTATTTTTCCCTTAATGATAGTACAAAGCAGAAAGGAAATGTAAAATTTACCAGCACCATTGTATCACAAACCCATTCCTTGCACCATGCACGTGTTATGGCTCTACATAATTATACTGTAACACTATAAGACCAGCAAGATAAATTCATGTTCAAATTTGATGTCCACGCTTTGCAATTTGTGCCCAATGCAGAAAAGTCATAATAAATGTGACATTGCATCCTATCATTAAAATTATGCTTTACCACAAAACTTATTGATATTGCAGTTGGAACAAATTTTAGTTTTTTTCGGCAGTTGGGTTCCCTGTCCAAGAGTGTACATCTGTCAAACGTGCTAACAGACCGGAGAAGTGAAAACCAAATGAAATTTGACTATTTATTTGCAAATAGATGGTTTCCATTCCACGAGATTAACACAATGGGAGAGCTTACGCGGGAGCCCTGCGATTGCCAAGGGTCGTACAGCGCACATTATCGCCTTGTAAAAATCATCCTCATTGTGTTATTGGCAGCAGGGTCAATAATTACAAGGAGCCTATTAGTACGAGCAGAGCCTGATCAAGCCATTGCGGCATTATGTATGCACACTAGTCTAGCCTGGCCCTAAAACGCAAATTGCAACCTCCCTGCCAACAGGGTACTTTAATGTTATCACTGCCATTTATTTTATGGCTTCCCATCCCTGAGCTTAGATCAAAAGGGTCGATAGAGAGACAAGTTCCTGGATGCAAAAAAATATCATTTGCATCGCGGCTTCTGAAATCCTGGATGTCAGGAATGTGGACTAAATTCGGAATTAAATATTTGCGTTACAGAAAAGGAAATTTCTGCCAAATGTATCAAACGTCTACAAAAGAATAATTTTGCATGAAAAAAAAAAATAATAATGGTAGCTTTCTGCTACCATTTGGGATAATGGATATTTCTTTTTACCCAGTTCACCTTGTAGCGAAATAAACATTATTTAACTTCGTCCATCTATCCCGTACAGCTGGACAATGGCTCTTGTGTTTGGCATCTGTTCCAGTCTCTAAAGCCTTCTGATTATGGCCGATTACACAAAGCATTTTTGCTCGTCATATCTACGTTCTGAAATGCTGGACCTTCTCAGCTACCTCCGCTCGCAACAAGGTGAATGAATTGGCTATCACATAAAAGGTCAGGGATTGGTGGGCAGAAAGAAAAAAGGCACAAAACCAACCCAAATAAGGTAAAAACTTACACATAATTTAAGGTTTTCATAATTAGGCTGAGATTATCTGCATGCTCCTCTGCCATCATGTTGACTATGAGGCCCATTAGACCTCCGTTAGACCCCTTTCACACCGAGGGCGTTTTGCAGGCGCTATAGCGTTAGAAATAACGCCTGCAATCCGCCCTCAAACTGCTGCACCATTCATTCCAGTGTGAAAGCCCCGAGGGCTTTCACAACGGAGCGGTGCGCTGGCAGGACGCCAGGAAAAGTCCTGCCAGCAGCTTCTAAGGAGCGGTGTGTTTACCGCTCCTCCACTGCTGCTCCCCATTGAAATCAATGGTGCAGTGCTGCATTAACGCTGGCAAAACGCCGATATTGCGGAGTATTGCGGGTGGTTTTAACCCTTTCTCGGCCGCTAGCAGGGGTAAAAGCGCCCCGCTAGCAGCCGAAATGCGTTGCAAATCCAATGGTAAAATGCTGCCAAAAATAGCAGTGTTTTACCACCGACGCTATGGGCTCCGCAGTGTGAAAGGGCTCTTAGCCCTTGTACACGCGGTTGGACATTCCGATGGACAATTTCCGATAGGACCGTGTTTTCGGATAATCCGACTGTGTGTGGTCTCCATCGGACTGTTTCCGTCGGAGTATCCGACGGACCAAGTTTTCCAGCTGGGCTATAAAATTTTCCGACAACATGATCCGATCGGACTTTGTCCGATCATGTGTAGAGAATTCCGATCGGACAAAGTGCCACGCATGCTCAGATCAAATTCCTAGACCAAAGCTATTGGTATTAGCCTGAATGTAGTTCCGACCTAACGAAATAACGTCATCACGTTAAGTACGATCGGATTTTCTGACAACTTTGTCCGACTGTATGTATCCAACAGTTTCGGACAAAATCCGTCGGACAAAATACGACGGATTTGGTTGTCGGAATGTGCGACCGTGTGTACAAGGGCTTATACAATGCTGATCTGCTGGTAATATGAAACTTGTCTACTATCTCTGTTCATTTGCTTGAATGCTTGTGAATATTGTTTGAAATTTTTAATAAAAATGATTGAAATAAAGATTATTGTGATAATGTTTGAACAGTAGTGTCCAGCTCCAGTTCTCAAAGTGAGATAAACTCAATGATTAAGCCTTTCTGTGGGTGAAACATGTTGGGGATGTGGCTTTGGGGGCTGTCATTGCAATAAACCTTGGCTGGAGGTCTTTGGTGTATGGCCTGTTATTTGGATGGTGGGTTTCAGTTCTCAAAGATCACATACAGGCCAAGATTTCCATACTCATTTTATTGCTGTTCGTTAGAGAAATACAAAAAGGCCAGTGTGGATCCAAACCCTTGAGGGCTGGAGCTGGACAGCCCTGTGTTAGAAGATCTAAAAGAAATTGCAAAATAGGCGGGGGATCTTATTATAATAATAACCTGGCACTATCCTCTAAAATAGAAAAAAATATAAACTTCCCATATACCCCCCGGAGAAGAAATGGGGGGGGGGGGAGAAAAGAGGGGAATTTTATGTGCCACAAAGCCAAGAAGAAAAGATCTCCATAAACTAGATATTTATTTCAATGGTAAAAGCACTCAGATATAAAAACAAATACCATCAGCTACAATCAAATATCAAAAGTGTACATCTGGAAATTCACAAAAGAGGATGGGTGGATCGACACGTTTCGATTCTAAAAGCGTCCTCAGGATCCACTGCTTTATAATGCCGTAGCTGGCAAATGACACAATAAATCAATTGCTACACAATACGTATATATCACACATCACGAATATCATAAAACAAACGTTTACCAAATAACAGAATAATTAACAAACAGCTTTTGGAGATTTGAAGGAAATAAAAATAAGAGTGAAAAGGGACAGAAAAAAATTGATAAAATTAATAAACAAAATGACCCTGAACTGTCTCTCAAAAGTGCCAAACGTTAGACACTAAGGGGGGGGGGGGGGAGTTAGGAGAAAAATGGCGAGGCCATTCCCAGATAAAAAAAAGGGGGGGGGGGAAGAAGGAAACCAACTTACTCAACACACAAATACCGTATAACCAGTGTACGCCGGATTGAACCAGTGCTCAGTGATTGAACGCACTTCCCTTGTACCCTGATGGTGTTTAAAACAAAGATAAATGAAGGGGGGAGTGACACCATGAGTTGCTTGGTGTCACTGGTAAATGGTCATCATTTTCCAATACTGATTGCCGGACAACCAAAGTGTGAACAGAAGTCAACCATGATGCTATGCATTTACCAAGATAAATGTGATTGATTCCTAAGGGTGATTTTACATGAATACTATTAATATATAGGATTTAGATCGCGCCGACAGTTTGCAGAGCGTTTTCCAATATAAAGGGAGCCAGAACAATTACAATACAATAAAATACAAGAGGATGAAGAGGGCCCTGATCATAAGGGCTTACAATCTAATAGGGTGGGGCAAGTACAGTTGTTAGGTGGAAGCGTGATAGGCTTCCCTGAAAAGATGAGTTTGCAGGGACCAGAGTAGGAGATAGCTGGACAGATTGAGGTAGAGAGTTGCAGAGGATAGGAGAGACTCTGAAGAAGACCAGGAGGTGAGCATGGGAGGAGGAGACAAGATTGCTGGAGAGCAGGAGGTCCTGGGAGGAGCAGAGAGGAGAGTTTGGGAGACGTTTGGAGACATGATTGGTGATGTAGCTGGGGGCGGAGTTGAGAATGGCTTTGTACACGCTTAGTATTTTGAAATTTGAATATCCCGTTGGACCACAACGCAACTGCATGCCAAAGACCAGGCTGCATTACAGTCCCATTGACTCGAGAGGGGCCAACTATGAATAAAATTTGCCCCACTGTGAAGCAACCACAGCAGTATATACATACAACATCCCTGTTGGCCATGTTAGGCCAGTAGGCCAGGGGTCTCCAAACTTTCCAATTAAGGGGCCACTTTTTTGACCTTCAGACTTTAGGAAGGCCCGACTGTGGCCATTGGTAGTAGAAATTCTACTGGTGTCAGTGGGAGTAAAGAGTGCATCTTTGGCATTGGGGGGAAGATAGATTGTTGGTGCCAGTGGTAGGAACAGTGCCTCATCATTGGTGTCAATGAGAGAAATAGTGCCCCTATTGTTGGTGTTAGTAACTAGACATGTGCATTAGTTTTCGTCCGAATGCATTTTCATCCGAATTTCGGGTATTTTCGTTATCGTTTTAACACACGATAACGAATGTGCATAATCTGAAAACCGAAAGATCCGACATAAACAAATACTTTATTTTCGTTTTCGTTGCGACAACAGTTCGATATAGATAGGAGATTCGAAATGACGCTGACAATAACGATCTGTGTCCATCGAACCTGTGGTCGAATGTGCCTAACCTTAGCGCCATTAGTCCAAGATTATTCTACATAGAGAGAAAAGATTTGACACAGAGAGAAAAGATTCGCCATTATAGAGACAATAGCAAAAAAGGTTGAATGTGCCTAACCTAACTCTATTAGTCCAAGATTATTCAACATAGAGAGAAAAGATTCAACATGAAGATTCGACGAAGCAGTCGCCGCGAATGGACATTTATGGTCAAATGCTCCACCCATAGGCTATAGAAGAATTCTAATGTTGGTTGACTAGTAATACTAATTAATAAATATAATTATTACTAGTGTCATACAACATTAGAATTCTACTATAGCTTGTAGGTGGAACATTTGACCGGAAATGTACGATTGCGGCGTCGTACAGTTTAGCTGATCCCTCGAATCTTCTAAAGAACATTCGGCAAACACCATAAGCCAGTGATTCTCAACTAGGGTTCCTCCAGAGGTCTCTAGGGGTTCCTTCAGCATTGGGCACTTTCTGCCTCTCAGATAAGTTCCTACTCACACCATTGATCTTTTTAGCTATCCGGAATGTGTCCGATCGGACCGTTTTGTCGGATATTCCGAATGTGTGTGGTCTCCATTGGACTGTTTCCGTCAGAGTATCCGACGGACCAAGTTTTCCAACTTGTTGGTAAAATTTTCAGACAAAATGCTCCGATCGGACATACTCCGATCATGTGTAGAGAATTCCAATCGGACAAAGTGCCACGCATGCTCAGATCAAATTTCTACATCAAAGCTATTGGCTACTAGCCTGATGGTAGTCCCGTTGTAACGAAATAACGTCATCACGTTCTGAGCGATCGGATTTTCCGACAACTTTGTCCGACCGTGTGTATGCAACAGTTTCGGACAAAATCCAACGGATTTGGTTGTCGGAATGTCCAACCGTGTGTACAAGGGCTAAGGGGGATAATTCTTCCCAATGACCTCAAGTGTAAGGACCATTCTTCCCAATGACCATCACACTAATGTATCATGAGTTGTAGCTCTCTAATTTTTAGCAGGGGTTCCCCGGAGACCTGAGAACTATTTCAAGGGTTCCTCTGTGTTGAATAGGTTGAGAAAGGCTGCCATAAGCCTTCAATGACAGATCCGACATTAATTATTTCGTATTTTCGGACAAATGCATTTTTTAACTAAACTAAATAAATAAAATAGAACTTCGGGAGTAACTCAATTTATTATTTGGATGAAAACAAAATATTTCAGTGTGCACATGTCTATTAGTAACTGGAAGTATGCCCCTTTGTTGGTGTCAGTGGTAGGAGTAGTATATTGCATTAGTGGCATGAAAAGTGCCCCAAGGGCCAGATAAAAGCAGGCAAAGGCTCGCATCCGGCCCCTAGGCCACAGTTTAGAGGCCACTGCAGTAGGCAGTCAGAGGTGGTAAAAACATGGATCTTTATTTACCACCTATCCATCGCAAGTGTCAACGAGCCCTATGTCGTGATTCAAAGCCAGACACAACTATATGTATATATCTATGCAAGCACACACACAAACATATGTATGAAAAGGTTCATTTATTAGAAGAACCTCTTTGGTAATCTATTAGTGATCCAGTAAGGCGCATATTATCGCAGGGCACAAGGGGTTATGTCTTACAGTCATTAAGGAAACAAACTGTCAGCAGGCTGCACTCAGGAGCCTCGTGCCCCCTACGCTCATGTAAATGGGTTTGTGCTCAGCACGGCGGTCTCATTCACACACTGTTCAGATGGAAGGCAGAATCTGTTAAAACAGATTTTCAGTCTTAAAGTCTACTCAGCAGCCAGCTCAGCACTTTTCCCACTTGATTTTAACAGCAATGCAAATATGTGCTGCATTGAACAGTAAAGTCTTCAGAACTTTCGCACTGTAAAAAAAAAATAAAAAAAAATGGCTACCTGCCGTAATCAAGAATACCAATGTAACTGGCACCATCAATAAATGTGACGGAATGCTAAGATACTTCTCATAGCAACCTTCAACCAATCTTTTCATTAGGTTTGATCGCGATTGCTCATCAAACTTCCAAAGTTTATGTTCTCCAAACTTCCCAGTTTATGGTTTGCCTGATATTTAATTCACAAGACTAGCCACTGGATGCAAATGGACTCTCAAATTTGAGCTCAGGTGCCTCCTGTTTCCGCTGATCATCCTTGAGATGTTTCTACAAATTGATGGAGTCCACCTGGGGTAAATTCAGTTGATTGGACATGATTTGGAAAGGCACACACCTGTCTATAAAAGGTCCCACAGGTAACAGTGCATGTCAGAGCACAAACCAAGCCATGAAGTCCAAGGAATTGTCTGTAGACCTCCGAGGCAGGATTGTTTCGAGACAGATCGTGGGAAGGGTACAGAAAAATGTCTGCAGCATCGAAGGTCCTGATAAGCACAGTGGCCTCCATCATCCGTAAATGGAAGAAGCTTGGAACCACCGTGACCTTTCCTAGAGTGGGCGCCCGTCCAAACTGAGCGATTGGGGGAGAAGGACCTTAGTCAGGGAGGTGACCAAGAAGCTCGATGGTCTCTCTGACAGAACTCCAGTGTTTCTCTGTGGAGAGAGGAGAACCTTCCAGAAGAACATTCATCTCTTCAGCACTCCACCAATCAGGTCTGTATGGTAGAGTGGCCAGACGGAAGCCACTCCTCAGTAAATGGCACATGACAGAACGCCTGGAGTTTGCCAAAAGGCACATGAAGGACTCTCAGACCATGAGAAACACAATTCTCTGGTCTGATGAAACAAAGATTGAACCCTTTGGCCTAAATGGCAAGCGTCATGTCTGGAGAAAACCAAGCACCGCTCATCACCTGGCCAATACCATCCCTACAGTGAAGCATGGTGGTGGCAGCATCATGCTGTGAGGATGTTTTTCAGCGGCAGGAACTGGGAAACTAGTCAGGATCGAGGGAAAGATGAATGTAGCAATGTACAGAGGCATCCTTGATGAGAACCTTCTCCGGAGTGCTCTGGACCTCTGACTGGAGCAAAGGCTCATCTTCCAACAGAACAACGACCCTAAGCACACAGCCAAGATAACAAAGGAGTGGCTATGGGACAACTCTGTGAATGTCCTTGAGTGGCCAGAGCCCAGACCTGGACCCGATTGAACATCTCTGGAGAGATCTGAAAATGGCTGTACACCGACCCTCCCCATCCAACCTGATGGAGCTTGAGAGGTCCTGCAAAGAATGTGAGAAACTGCCCAAAAATAGGTGTGCCAAGGTTGAAGCATCATACTCAAAAAGACTCGAGGCTGTAATTGATGCCAAAGGGGCTTCAACAAAGTATTGAGCAAAGGCTGTGATACTTCTGTACATGGGATTTTTTTTTTTAAATAAATTTGAAAAGATTTTAAACAAACTTCTTTCACATTGTCATTATGGGGTATTGTTGGTAGAATTTGAGGAAAATAATTAATTGAATCCATTTTGACATAAGGCTGTACAAAAAAGCAAAATGTGGTAAAAAGGGAAGCGCTGTGAATACTTTCCAGGTGTGCACTGTATCCAATAACTGAGTGCCTTATGGCTCCAATCACTCCAAAGTCGCACGATTTCCAGGGTGACATTAGAGTATGACTTTAAGTGTGACTTTGATCCTCCTTTACACTCTCTGGATCAAAGTCGCAATCAAAACTTGCATCAAAGTAGTGCAGGCGCCTTTTTCAAAGTCGCTGTGACCTTAAGTTGCACCGATTTGAAACCGGTGCCATTGAAAATGTCCGAAGTCGCACAACAAGTCGCACAAGTCTGAAGCCTTACAAGTGTATGTGTGCTGATTTTACTTCCAGACTGGCTGTCTCTTTCTTCCTGATCTCAGCCCTGAATGGTAAGTGAGGTGAGGGAGAAAGAAGCAGCCAGAACTGTGTTTTTGTGTTTTACAAACGCAGCGATTCCTCTGCTGGGGTCGCACACAGCCATCAGCAGGTTCACAGCCAAAGTGATTGGCCTTGAGCCTGCTGACAAACGTGATTGGAAGAGAGAAAGGGTAAAGGGCCACAGGGCCTTAATTCGGACTTTACAGGCAAGATGGACAATGTATAGTACAAAAAATATTTTTTTTTATTAACAATAAGTTATATCAAACAGGTCAAGTAAATATTTTTTTTTAAATATACGATAGGTATATGATAGTAACAGGGGCGGACTGACCATTCGGCCACCCGGGCACTGCCCAAGGGCCCCGGGCCACTAGGGGGCCCCATCAGGGTTGCCAGCCTCAGTAAAACCAGGCACAGTATGTAAAAATCTGTGTTTTTTTTTTACATCTGTCTCTGAAATGTCCCTTACCGACATCCTTTTGGTCTAAAAATCCTGAGATCATAGCTGCCCCACCTCTCCGGTACCTTCTCAGCCAATAGAAACATGTCTACTGTGTGATTGTATACTGTGTGTGTGTGTTTGTGTATACTGTGTGACCCCATAATCTGTGATTGCCTGGGGGCCCCATAATCTCCTATTGTCCAGGGGCCCCATGAGTTGTCAGTCCGCCCCTGTATAGTAATGAGTATCTATTGTAAACAAGAGACTTGACACCAAATAAACGGCAGTGAGCCCCTGTGCGTCGACGTGTTTCGCTGTTTTGCTCCGTCAGGACACACTTGGGGGTAGTTGGAAGGAACAGGTTTCACTATCGAAGATAAAATAAATCCTTTATATTACAATAACATATGATAAAAAAAAAAAAACGTTCAAAAGTCGTGCTGCTGACAAACCCATGTTGCGTCCAACCGCAGCATGAGCAGTGGGCGGCGCTCCTGTAAACCCGAAAGTTCCCCCTCCACATACAGGTACTTTGTGGGGGGGGGGGGGGACAACAAAGCCGCCGGCCAGCAGTAAATGTTTAGTTGCTGGTCGGCAAGAGATTGATTTTATGTTGGTTTTGGCATTTATATGATTATCAGCAATGGCGGGTTTATTGGTTACTAAGTTTATGATTATTCTTGAAGAAACTTTTGATTCAAACCCCCTAAACCCCCCCCCCCCCCACCCCCACCCCCACCCCCACTCAGATCATAATCTCAAATTTCTCATTAAAACTGCTGCACTATTATGCTCAATTATTCAAGGAACTTTTTTTTTCTTTCATTTTATGGCACTATGTAAAGTTTGGGGCTTTTTTTTTTTTTTTTTATTTTTTTTTTTTTTTTTTTTTTTAGAGCCTTGTCATATCTTGCAACCATAACGTTCCCAACAATGATTTCAGTCTCTCATAATCTATATACAAATTGTTTTTTCCATGCTGCACACTTTACATGCTATATAAATGCAAATTATGAATACTGGGATACCGGAGAAAATGAACAACATGAAACTTCAATACGGGGAGACAAGGCTGAGAGATCTCAGAAAAAAAAAAAAAAAAAAGAACTGTACACGTGGATGGAAATGGCAACAGCGTTATAAAGGTTTCTGCTGAAATAAATTGCACAAAATTATAAACTTTCCTATAATAATAATAATAATAGGAGAATAAAGTAGGCCATAAGAATGCATTCAAAGAGTAGCGCTCAATGCACAGAGCCGGAATACCTACAAACATAGCGCTGGAGACTTACGAAGAGTGCCGTGCTATAGACAAACTCTAATGTCCTTGCTTTTTTTGGAATTTTTTTATATATATTTTTTAAAGCGTAACTTCAGGCAATTTTCTAAAAATAATTTTGATATACTAGATTTTTTTTCTATCTGGGGGAATTCACCGTCAATTCCCATCTCAGTGTCACTTTAGGGTCTATTTATTAAAAAAAAAAAAAAAAAATTTAAATTGTATTGACATTTGTTCTGTGCAAATTGGGCAAAAACAAATGTTCTAGGCCAGTGATGGAGAACCTTGGAACCCCAGATGCTTTGGAACTACATTTCCCATGATGCTCATGCGCTCTGCAGTGTAGCTGATCATGATGGGAAATGTAGTTCCAAAATATCTGGGGTGCCAAGGTTCTCCATCACTTTTCTAGGCTTCTCTTCTTAAGAAGAGCTGTAAGGGGGACTCAGATGGGGGCTCTGATGAGGGCCCTGATAAAAGGGGGCCCAGATGTATGGGGAGCCCTGATTTAAGAGGGGTGCTGATGGGGACCCAGATCCCTGTTGTAAGGGGGGTCTGATGGAGGTCTGATGTAAAGAAGGCTCTGATGGTGGCCCTGATGTAAGGGGGGTTCTGATAGGGACCCTGATGTAAGTGGGGCTCTGATGGGGACCCCGATGTAAGCTGGACTCTAATGGGGACCCTGATGTAAGCGGGGCTCTGATGGTGGCCATGATGTAAGGGGAGCCTCTGCTGGGGGCCTTGATGTAAGGTGAGCTCTAAAGGGGGCTCTGATGGAGGCCCTGATGTAAGAGGGGCTCTGATGAGGATTGTGATATAATGGTGCCCTCATAAAAAGGGAGCTCTGATGGGGACCCTGATGTAAGGGGGGTTCTGATGGGGACCCTAATGTAAGAGGGGCTCTGATGGGGACCCTAATGTAAGGGGGGCTCTGATGAGGACCCTGATGTAAGGGACACTCTGATGGTGGCCCTGTTGTAAGGGGGGCTCTAATGGGGGCCCTTTTGTAAGAGGAGACCTGATGTAAGGGGGGCTTCTGATGGGGGCCTTGATGTAAGGTGGTTCTGATGGAGAACCAGATGTCTGATGGAAGGGGTGCTCTGATGTAAGTAGAGATCTGATAAGGGCCTTGATTTAAGGTGGGCTATGATGGAGGCCCTGATATAAGGGGGGCTCTGATGGGGACACTGAAGTAAGGAGGGCTTTGATGGAGGCCCTGATGTAAGGGGGGGCTCTAATGGGGACCCTGATGTAAGGGGGTTCTGATGGGGACTTTGATGTAAGGTGGGATCTGATGGGGGCCTTGATGTAAGGTGGGCTTTGATGGGGGCCTTGATGTAAGGGGGCTCTATTGAGGACCTGATAATTGAGGAACTCTGATAAGGGCCATCAAATAAAGGGGCCCTGATGTAGGGGGGCTCTGATGGGGGCCTGATGTAAGGGGGGTTCTGATGGTGACCCAGATCACTGATGTAAAGGGGGCTCTGATGTAAGTAGGGCTCTGATGGGGACTCTGATGTAAAGGAGGCTCTGATGAGGGCCTTGATTTAAGGTGGGCTCTGATGGAGGCCCTGATGTTAGGGGGGCTCTGCTGGAATCCCCTGATATAAGGGGGGCTTTGATGGGGCCTTGATGTGAGGTGGGCTCTGATGGGGCCTTGATGTAAGGGGGGCTCTGATGGGGGCCTTGATGTAAGATGGGCTCTGATGGGGGCCTTGATGTAAGGGGGGCTCTGATGGGGGCCTTGATGCAAGGGGGCTCTGAGAGGGGCCTTCATGTAAGGGGGCTCTGATGGGGGCCATAATGTAAGGGGGCTCTGATGGAGGCCTTGATGTAAGGGGGCTCTGATGGGCACACTTCTGTAAGGGGGGCTCTGATGGGGGCCCTGATGGAAGGGGAGCTCTGATGGGGGCCCTGATGTAAGGGGAGCTATGATGGGGGCCTTGATGTAAGGTGGGCTCTGATGGGGGCCTTGATGTAAAGAGGGCTCTGATGGAGACCGTGATGTAAGGGGGGCTCTGATGGGAGCCCTTATGTAATTCTAAAATTGTACTTTATTGCTAATTCCAAAAAATATCCCAGTACAGCTTATTCATTCATTTAGTATTTATTGATCTATACCAGGGATCTCCAAACTACGGCCCTCCATCTGTTGCTGAACTACACGTCACACGGGGCATTGTAAAGCTCTGACATTCAAAGACATGACTAGGCATGATGGGAATTGTAGTTCCTAAACAACTGGAGGGCCGTAGTTTGGAGACCCCTGATCTATACCGATGAATATTTTCAGCCAGTAAATATTTGTAAAATATATGATGTGGCCCTTGTAAGGAAAGATCTGGACACCCCTGTCCTAGAACATCGGGAAGGCAATCCGAATAACATCTTATAAGAAAAGAAACCCTCACAGTACTTTTTCTGTATTATAATACATAAAAGATCTGACAATACTGATCGGTCCAGCACTCCTCAGCAGCCGGGGAAGTGCCATTATATGGGTGTCAGAGCTTATTTATCTCTGTTGGAAAATACTGCTGACATTTGCCTATACAGACCAGAAATTCCGGACGAGCAGAAAGTTTGGTTATGCACCGACGGCTTTCCATTTTTCTTTAGATAGATGATAAATGATCCTCGGCTCCACTGTAATAATTACTGCTTAAAACAACGCAATGACAATAAAAAATAAATAAAACTGCAATGAAGCTGATCAGAATCCCGCAGACGTGGTGACAACTGAGCAAAATCCAACCAATAGACATCGAGTAACACCACCGTTCTGCAAATTCGAGGGGTATGGAGGAATCCTCTACAGGGAGCCGTCTAGCCTGGGGGGGGTGGGGGTGGGGAATAAATTACTATATTAAATTGGAACTACAGAATATGCAATCATCATCTCGATACAGGGTCCCCAAAGTTTGCAGTGCAAGGGCCACATCAAATGTTTTTATAAATATTTGTGGGGCAGAAAAAAAAAATCATTTTTATAAAAGAATCAATTAATACATTTTAAATAAATTTTACTGTATAAAAAAATAATTTACTATTTTATTATATATAATTATATTACTTTACTTATATTACTTACTTATATACACGTATACATATTACTTTTATTACTTATTATATATATATATATATATATATATATATATATATATATATATATAAAGTAATAAAAGTAATATGTATATATGTATATAAGTAATATAAGTAAAGTAATATAATTATATTACTTTACTTATATTACTGATATACATATTACTTTTATTACTTATTATATATATATATATATATTAAGTAATATGTATATATGTATATAAGTAAAGTAATATAATTATATATAATTATATTACTTTACTTATATTACTTAAAAACATATTACTTTTATTACTTAATATATATATATATATATATATATATATATATATATATATAAGTAATAGTAAGTAATATAAGTAAAGTAATATAATTATATATAATTATATTACTTATATTACTTACTTATATACATATATACATATTACTTTTATTACTTTTTTACATATATATATATATATATATATATATATATATATATATATATATAATGTAAAAAAAAACTTTTTAATTAAAGCTTTTTTTTTTTTTAAGGAACTTCAGTTATACAAACCAAAGAATTCTAAAATCAGGTGTACCCAACACTGTGTCCCCCCCCACATCAGAGCCCCCCTTATATCATGGGGTGTTAGGCCCCATCCCCCCGGCTCCCCCAGCCACGTGTGTAAACAAGCCCTAAGTAAATCAATCAGCAGCTGAAAATGCTTAAAAAAAAAACTGAGGGCGCAATATCGCTTATAGTGGTATTGCAATTTAAAGTGTTAAAAAAAAAAAAAGCCCCGAAAGCAAACATTTATTAAATTGCTGTTCAAAGAAAAAAAAAAACTGCGCTAGTAGAACAAAAGGCAAAAAGGAAGCTGAAACTTAAAAGTGAAATACACACCATATCACTTTAGGTTGCAAGAGACAGAAGAAAAATTTGCCATCGGTAAAACCAGTTGGTGTTTATTGTAAAAAGGTCTGTGCAACCAACCAGACTGTAAAAAAAGAAGTTCCATAAAACACGTAGAGCCGGCTGGGAATTGGTACAAACACTCCCGTGCGAGAACAGCACGTTGACGTCAGCACGACGCTCCTCCCTACGCATTTCCTCACTGAGCGGACGTCATCCTAGGCGAAACACGTAGGGAGGAGCGACGTGCTGACGTCACCGCGCTGTTCTCAAGCACGGGAGAGCTTGTACTATTTCCCGGCCGGCTTTACTTCTTTTATGGGACTTTTTTTACAGTCTGTTTGGTTGCACAGACCTTTTTACAATAAACACCAACTGGTTTTACCGATGGCAATTTTTTTTCTGTCTTTTTACGGGGCCCAGCTCTCTCATTGAGGATACGTTAGTGGCCGACCTGTCGTGATTGTTGACATCCACCGAGACTGCAGGAACGCGCGGCTTGTTAGCCACTGGAGGTGTCAGGAGGACTCAAAGGCCCTGGCTGGGTATTCACCACAAGCTGTGACATCTTGTTTAGCTGGTAAGCCTTCATTTCATGTGGTGGTGGATATTCAGAGTGTCCTTTGAATTTAGAAGATCCCTCCCCGTTGGGAAATGTTATGGAAGAGACTTTCATATCTACTTATTGTTTTTAGTTTTGGACTTTTTCTTTTATATTCTTTAAGATTTATGCGTTTTCAATTTTTTTTCATTATTGGCTCACTCACCATTTTTATACAACTAATGTCACTCATTTATTTGCTGAATTGATTTTAAATTCTTGTGTTTTTCTAGCTCACTAATTGTTCATTAGTTCATATTCATTTGTTTATTTCACTTATTACTAGCGCAGCTCCTTTTTTATTTATTAAATTGCAGCTTACTAATTCTTAGATGTGATAGCCGCATTAGTTTTCTTTTTTAGACTTTCTTTTATTTTCATCTTAATTATTTATGTAAAACCTTTATACCAAAATTATTTTTTTTTTACTGTAACTGCTTAGTATTAGCAGAAGTTTAGCTTCAGTTTGTTAGTGTATCTAAATCTGCTAGCACATCTAACACCCCCCCCCTCACGAGGCTGACAATGCTGCTGTCCAAATGTGCCCCCTGTGCTCCTTCATCCAGAGTGGGGGGGGGGGCGCTCTAATACAGTTGATGTGTTACCGGACCGGCATAATCACCAGGTGAAAATAGAGGGGGAAAAAGCCAAAAAAAAAAAAAAGAAAACTAACGCAGCCATCACATCTGACGATTGGTAAACTGCAATGTTTGACATTTTTGGTTTTTGGGTTTAACCACTTAAGGATCGCCTCACGCCGATATACGTCGGCAGAATGGCATGGCTGGGCACAAGCACGTACCTGTACGTGGCTCTTTAAGTGCCCAACCGTGGGTCGGGAGCGCGCCGCCGCTGGCGCACTCCCAACCCTGTTCTGAGCTCCGTGACCATGGCCGCGGGACCAGTGGACCCGATCGCCGCTGGTGTCCCGCGATCGGGTCACAGAGCTGAAGAACAAGGAGAGGTCTGTGTAAACAAACCTCTCCCCGTGCTTCCTAATGTGGCTGTCACTAATCGTCTGTTCCCTTTTATAGGGAAAGACGATCAGTGATGTCAGACGCCAAGCCACGCCCCCTACAATAAAACAAAACACATAACGTCATATATAACCCCTCCTCGCCCCCTAGTGGTTAACTCCTTCACTGCCAGTGTAATTTACACAGGAATCAGTGCATTTAAATAGCACTGATTGCTGTATAAATGACAATGGTCCCAAAAATGTGTCAAAAATGTCCGATGTGTCCGCCACAATGTCGCAGTCACAATAAAAATCACTGATCGCCGCCATTACTAGTAAAAAAAAAAAATTAATAAACATGCTATAAAACAATCCCCTATTTTGTAAACGCTATAACTTTTGCGCAAACCAATCAATATTCGCTAATTGCGATTTTTTTTTACCAAAAATATGTAGAAGAATACGTATCGGCCTCAACTGAGGAAAAAACATGTTTTTTTATATATTTTTTGGGGATATTTATTATAGCAAAAAGTAAAGAATATTGCATTTTTTTCAAAATTGTCGCTCTATTTCTGTTTATATCGCAAAAAATAAAAACCGCAGGGGTGATCAAATACCACCAAAAGAAAGCTCTATTTGTGGGAAAAAAAGGACGCCAATTTTGTTTGGGAGCCACGTCGCACAACCGCGCAATTGTCAGTTAAAGCGAGGCAGTGCCGAATCGCAAAAAAGGGGCCTGGTCCTTTGGCTGCAAATTGGTCCGGGGGGCTTAAGTGGTTAATACCGCTTTAATGAATCAGAACCGCGGTTTGTCGTTACCAATGTTCTGAATCTTCAGGACTTCGAGTACGCTCTTTCAGTAGACATAGAATTATTTAGTGCGGCAAATATCCACCCGGAGCGGGGTTCGGAAACAGCAAATTAAACCTCATTTCAGCAAACCCCGGCAACTGGAAGTCTTTGTCTTTGTATTCAGGGAAACATCCTGCAATTTGTTAAATTTTAATTTTTATTACACCGACTTGGCAGTTCAATGTCGTGAAGCGTTTATTAAAAATTTAGAGAACTGTAGCACAACCTACAATTAAATACCTACTTCTGCCGTTTTTTTTTTTTTTATTTCCTTTTTTTCTCCTTCCATTAAAAATCGATGAAATGTAATTTCCCTTTTTGGAACAAAGAAGTGTATACATGGCGAGACCACTAGAGGGCAGCAATCCAATGATGGAGATCGGGCTACCCCATATTCTGCTCTTTATAAAGCCACTTCCAATATGGACCAATATGTAACATATCCGAGATCAGATTTGTCTGGATTACACCTAATTTACCGAAAACCGGAGGCCGTCATTGGCTGGGAGGAGCTACAGTGCCTTGAAAAAAGTATTCATACCCCCCTTGACATTTTACACATGTTGTCATGTTACAACCAAAAAAACGTAAATGTATTTTATTGGGATTTTATGTGATAGACCAACACATAATTGTGAAGTGGAAAGAAAATGATAAATGGTTTTTAATTTTTTTTTACAAATAAATAGTGAAAAGTGTGGTGTGTATTTGTATTCGGCCCCCTTTACTCTGATTCCTCTAACTAAAATCTAGTGGAACCAATTGCCTTCAGAAGTCACCTAATTAGTAAATAGAGTCCACCTGTGTGTCATTTAATCTCAGTATAAATACAGCTGTTCTGTGAAGCCCTCAGAGGTTTGTAAGGCCCCTTTCACACGAGGCGGACTCCGCTTCCACGGAGTCCGCCTCTGTCCGCCGGCTCAGCGGGACATCTCCCTGTTGATCTCCGCTGAGCCGGTGGATGACAGGTCCCTCCCTGCTCACTGAGCCGGAAGGGGCTTGTCCAGTGCCGCTTGTCTCTATGGAGAGATCGGATGAAAACGGAACAGCATGTTCATTTTCATCAGATCTCACCCGATCCGATCCGCCAGCGACGGATCCGGACGTAGGGCCATCCGTCTACTTTTGGTGGATCGGACCGGGTCGCATGTCAGCGGACATGTCTCCGCTGACATCCGTCGCTCCATAGACCAGCATGGAGCGCCCGTTCAGGTCCGCCGTCAAAACTGACAGGCGGACCTGAATGATCCGTCAGTGTTAAAGGGGCCTTAGAGAACCTTAGTGAACAAGCAGCATCATGAAGGCCAAGGAACACCCCAGACAGGTCAAGGATAAAGTTGTGGAGAAGTATAAAGCAGGGTTAGGTTATAAGAATAAATCTCCCAAGCTTTGAACATCTCAGGGAGCTCTGTTCAATCCATCATCCGAAAATGGAAAGAGTATGGCACAACTGCAAACCTACCAAGACATGGCCGTCCACCTAAACTGACCAGCCGGGCAAGGAGAGCATTCATCAGAGAAGAGCCAAGAGGTCCATGGTAACTCTGGAGGAGCTGCAGAGATCCACAGCTCAGGTGGGAGAATCTGTCCACAGGACAACTATTAGTCGTCTCTCCACAAATCTGCCCCTTTATAGAAGAGTGGCAAGAAGAAAGACATTGGTGAAAGAAAGCCATAAGAAGTCCCATTTGCAGTTTGCGAGAAGCCATGTGGGGGGCACAGCAAACATGTGGAAGAAGGTGCTCAGATGAGACCAAAATGTAACTTTTTGGCCTAAAAGCAAAGCGCTGTGTGTGCCGGAAAACTAAGGCCGCGTACACACGCGGGGACTGTTCGCCCAACTTTGTCCGTCAAACAGTTTCAGCAAACAGTCCGCTCAAAATTAGCATGGACGGACATGGCCACACACGACGTACGAACAGTTTGCTGAAACCGTGCGCGATGACGTGAACGGCACGTACGACGGGACGGAAAATACAACGTCCTATACACTGCATTATAACTTTCGGCGTGTAAATCCTTTCTGAGCATGCGCGGAACTTAGTTTGACGAACAAGCCTACACACGAGGGGACTGTTCGCTGAAACAAAGTTTCAGCGGACAGTTTTTCGGAATTTCCGAAAAACCTTGTTCAGCGGACTGTTCGCTGAAACTGTCCGCTGAAAGCCCACACACGAGCGGACTGTCCGCCGAAACACTGTTCAGCGGACAAAGTTGGGCGAACAGTCCCCGCGTGTGTACGCGGCCTGACACTGCACATCACCCTGAACACACCATCCCCACTGTGAAACATGGTGGTGGCAGCATCATGTTGTGGGGATGCTTTTCAGCAGGGACAGGGAAGCTGGTCAGAGTTGATGGGAAGATGGATGGAGCCAAATACAGGACAATCTTAGAAGAAAACCTGTTAGAGTCTGAAAAATACTCGAGACTGGGGCGTTAGGCTGGCTATACACTAGTGGTGCACCGAAAATAAATTTTTTGACTGAAACCAAAAATTCAGGATGCACTTAGCCGAAAACCGAAACCAAAATGGACACATATATATATAGATAGATAGATAGATAGATAGATAGATAGATATAGATATAAATCTATATATAGATATAGATAGATAGATAGATAGATAGATAGATAGATATAGATATAAATCTATATATAGATATAGATAGATAGATAGCTATATCTATAGATAGATATATATCTATATATATTTGTATATATAATTGTATTATATTCAACTTTTTACATTCATATCATGAATTAAAATAAATATGAATTTATTTTCACCATCATTGGCACCTTTTCGGCCGATAGGCTGCTTTCACACTGAGCAGTTTTTCAAGCGCTTTTGCGTTTAAAAAAAAACACAGAAAAAGCTAAAAGAAAGTGCATCCATTTGCATTAAATTCTATATATGTCTTCACACCGGTCCGTTGCGCTTCTGTTGTGGTGTTAAAAATATTTATTGCCGCATTTTTGATGCATATTTAGTCAGTCAGAAAAAAATGCACCATAAATGCACCTTCCTACTCAGCGCTTTGAAAACACGGCAAAAACTATTTAAGAACGTATCAAACCGTGTTGCGTTTTTGATGCATTTTTTAAAAAAACGCACTGTAAATGCAGCACTATTCACTTGAATGGGTTTGATTTGGTAGCGATGTGTCAAACGTGACGGGGTAACAATTTTTTTGCATAGGGTGGTAAAAGTTGAGCCACATTTTTCTGCCCTCCCCAACCGATCCATCTTAAGCTGCAAAGGGTTGTATATATGCTACGGTTGCAATGCTTTGCATCACGCTGCAACACAAATTATCCTGGCTGTCGTGTTCAGCCCCTGAACGTGACCCAGTCAAGTGAATGAGGCCACGCCGCAACCGCATGCAATCCATGTAATTGCAGCGTAGTCAGGGCCGTCTTTAAGGCAGGGCAAAAGGAGCAGCTGCCCTGGGCCCTGTCATTGTTGTGGGGCCCAAAGAAGGTGCCTCATACTTGCCAACTATTCCAGTTGAAATTCCCTTGACCCTTGAAGTTTTAGCCCTGTGCTGTGTCCCGATATCTCAGTGTGAAGTGATGGTACTAATGCTGCCCAGCTCTGCTCTATTGTTGTGTACAGATGACTTACCTGCAGACCCTATGTTTACATGTAAATAACCGGCATTCATATGTAAATAGCGGCGGAATTGCTAAGTAAATAGCTGCGGCCGGCGGCATTCATATGTAAATAAAAGTGGCATTCATATGTATATCATATATAGCAGTGAGGAGATGATGTGCTGTAACCTCTATCAACCAATCAGTGAGCAGTATTGCTGTACAGTATCCTCTAGCAACCAATTAACAAGCAGAGATAATTTGATGTAACCTCTAGCAACTAATCAGTGAGCCGTAATGTGTGCTGTAACCTCTAGCAACCAGTCAGTAAGCAGTAATGATATGCTGTAACCGCTGGCAACCAATTGCAATTGTTACATGATCTGATACAGTAACGGATTTTAATTCTAGTTGCGATTTATCGTATGTCTCAGAGCAGGTGGAGAGTGAAATTGCATGGGGGGGGGGGGGGCCCAAGAAAATTTTTGCCCAGGGTCCAAACGATATTAAAGATGGCCCTGAGCGTAGTGGTGCAAGCTTTTAGACTGTAATCACACCAGAGCGCCACTTTTTCTGAGTGTTTTTTTGAGCATTTGCATGCAATATTTATTATCGTCCACCTATTGTTTATTTATTTAGTTGTTTTGTTAGATTAGGGTTAATTTATTTATTATTGTTTACAAATTGTGTTTGATTTATTGATTTGTTTTGTTAGGTTAGGAGTTATGGTTAGGGGTTAATATTAGAGGTTATGGTTTAGGATTAGGGTTAAGAGTTAAGATTAGTGTTAAGGCTTAGGGTTTATTATTAGGATTAGGGGTTAGAATTAGAGTTAGGGGTTGGGGTTAGGGTTTTTTATTAATTTGATTTATTTATTTGTATTTATTTATTTATTCTTTAATTATGTTTTTTTTTTTTTGTTAGTTTAGAGGCTAATATTAGGGGTTATGGTTTAGGATTAGGGTTAGGAGTTAATATTAGTGTTAGGGGTTAGGTTTTATTATTAGAATTAGGGGTTAGAATTAGGGTTAGGGGTTAATTTTAGGGCTAAGGGTTGAGGTTCGGGTTTTTTATTAATTGTATTTATTTATTTGTATTTATTTATTTATTCTTTAATTATGTATTTGTTTTGTTAGATTAGGGTTAAGGCTTGGGGGTTAGGGTTTTTTTTTTTTATTCATTTTATTTATTTATGTATTTTTGTGGTTAGTTTAGGGGTTAAGGTTAGGGGTTAATATTAGGGGTTATGGTTTAGGATTAGGGTTAGGAGTTAATATTAGTGTTAGGTTTTAGGGTTTATTATTACAATTAGGGGTTAGAGTTAGGGTCAGAGGTTGGGGTTAGGGTTTTTTATTAATTGTATTTATTTATTTATATGTATTTGTATTTATTTATTTATTATTTATGTATTTGTTTTGATAGGTTAGGGGTTAAGGTTAGGGGGTTAATATTAATGTTAGGGTTTAATATTAGTGTTAGGGGTTAGGATTTAATATTAGGGTTTAGGATTAGGGTTAGGAGTTAATATTAGTGTTAGGGGTTAGGGTTTATTATTAGAATTAGGGGGTAGAATTAGGGTTAGGGGTTGGGGTTAGGGTTTTTTATTCATTGTATTTATTTATTCTTTATTTATGTATTTGTTTTGATAGGTTTGATAGGTTAGGGGTTAATATTAATGTTAGAGGTTAGGGTTTAATATTAGGAATAGGGGTTATGGTTAGGGGTTATTATTAGGGGTTATGGTTTAGGATTAGGGGTTAATATTAGGGTTATGGATTAGGGTTAGGGGTTAATATTGGTATTAGGGGTTAGGGTTTAATATTAGGATTAGGGGTTAGAATTAGGGTTAGGGGTCAATATTGGGGTTAAGGGTTAATATTAGGGGTTATGGTTTAGGATTAGGGTTAGGAGTTAATATTAGTGTTAGAGCTAGGGTTTATTATTAGAATTAGGGGTTAGAATTAGGGTTAGGGGCTGGGGTTAGGGTTTTTTATTAATTGTATTTATTTATTTATTCTTTACTGATGTTTTTGTTTTTTTAGGTTAGGGGTTAATACTAAAGTTAAGTTTTAGGGTTAGGGGTAATATCAGCGTTAGAGGTTAGAGTTTAATAGTAGGATTAGGGTTTTGGACTAGGGTTTTATATAAGAAAAGGAGAAGACCCCCCCCCCCCCCCATAAAAACTGTGACTTTAACGGCAACGAAATACAAAAATACAATATAATTTATTCAACAAAATATACATATATGCAAATATGAATTATCAAACCACTAAAAATTGATAACAATGATCATGAATTCCCGCAGAGGTTAATATAAGGGTTAAGAGTTAAGGTTGGCTTTTTTTATTTTTTTATTTATTATTTATTCATTTGTTTATTTATATTCATTCAATTTTTGCATTCGAGCAGAAAAAAAGCACTCACAAACGTGCAACAAAATGCACTAACACTCTCAAAAATGCTTGAATCAAGCATTTCCATGGAACAAAAAAAAAGCTTAAAAAAAAAAAAACGCACAAATTTCCCCCCGATTCCAGCTACAAAAACATCTCCAGAACTTGTTTGAGCTTCGGGCGTTTGGCTTCAGGTGACTTGTACTATGTGAACCATCCCCATAGAGGATAGTTGATTTGCTTTTTTTTTTCTCCTCCAGCGTTTTGGAGCTTCAAGCTTCTTCGAGGTGAGAATGGGGCCTTAGCGCATAAAGCAGGTGGTGATATAAAAGGCGCCACCGCCAACCACCATGAAGAAAGAGCTAAAGAAACATTTATCTGTGCAGGAAATGCGCTCATAAAAAAAGGGGCCTCCTCTGCTAGGGGCTGAAATCATGTGATCATTTGCTGAGGTCATGTGACCACACAACGTCCTCCAGAAGAGCTTCAAAGGTCAACAGTTTTGAGTCCCTCTCACAACGAACCAAGCTGTGGCTCCAAGGAGGAGGCAACCTTCCCCTCCCCCCCTCCACCAGTACAACAAGATTTCGGCATGGAATCCCAACTTCTTCTAGGCTGGACCTGCCAAAAATGCACCCAACGGGTTCTGGAAAAAAAACAAAAAACAAAACAAATGCAGGACCGGCAAGTTAACTCGAACGAAAAGGAAACCTTCAAAACTGCATTTTTTATTTTTGAAAACGAAAATATCTGGGAAGCAGAACAGTGTGCCGTCTCTTACGAGATGCATCTGAAAATCAAGGCTGAAGCCATCTCAACAGGTGGCCTGAAATCCTACACTTTGAGCGAGTATGACTGATTAAAATGCCTGGCGGTATGCCCAGAATCCCGTTCTTACTATAGACAGGACGCTAGATGGAGGCTTGGGGAGCATGAAAGGTGGGCTAAGAAATGTGAGATGGTGGAGAAGCTAAAGGTCTGAATATCAAAGGAGGACAAAAGCAAAAATATTCCACTGTGATCATTAAAGAGGAGTTCCAGCCAGCAAAAAAAAAAAAAAATAGTTTTAAAAGTCAGCAGCTACAAGCGCTGTAGCTGCTGAATTTTTAATAAGGACACTTACCTTACATGATTACATAGTAGGTGAGGTCGAAAAAAAGGCATAACACAAGTCCATCAAGTCCAACCCATGTGTGTGATTATATGTCAGTATTACATTGTACATCCCTGTATGTTGCGGTCGTTCAGGTGCTTATCTAATAGTTTCTTGAAACTATTGATACCCCCCCGCTGAGACCACCGCCTGTGGAAGGGAATTCCACATCCTTGCCACTCTTACAGTAAAGAACCCTCTACGTAGTTTAAGGTTCAACCTCTTTTCTTCTCATTTTAATGAGTGGCCACGAGTCTTGTTAAACTTCCTTCCGCGAAAAAGTTTTATCCTTATTGTGGGGTCACCCTGTCCAGGGATCCCGGGATGTTGCCCCTTCCCCCCAACCGGCTCGGGTGCAGGTGCCGCCATTCCAACTAAGGGAAACCGGCAGAGGAACCTTCAGGCTTCACAGCCGGGGTTCCCTACTGTGCATTTGCGCGAGTCGCCTGGCGCTTTTTGCGAACGGCCGGCTCGTCTTCTGGGACACACACGAGAAGGAGGAGGGCTCGCCGCAGAAGAGGACGTGACGTACTGCGTTGTGCCCGGGGCTAGGGCGGAAGTAAATTTATTCTTTCTGAAAAGGTAGGTAAGGGAAAAAAAAATAATAGATATCCAAAAACGAGGAGGGGAGGGAGTGGTGGTCTTTAGTTTAAGACCACCTTGTAAGGCTAGTTTCACACCTAAACCGGCCGCTGATCGCACAGCAACGCTGTCCGTCCCTCTTCTCCTTTTCCGGGACTAATCAGGGCATAATCTTTGCCGAATTCGGCCCTGACACGCAGTGTTAACTTTGGCAGCAAATTTCAATTTAGTTTTAGTCTTATGCCCCGTACACACGATCGGAAATTCGCCCAGCAAAAGACCGATGAGAGCTTTCGGTCGGAAAATGCGACCATGTGTACGCTCCATCGGACTTTTGCTGGCCCGTATTCCCGCCAGCAAAAGTTTCAGAGCAGGTTCTCAATTTTTCAGTCTGAAAACGTTCCGATCGGAAATTCCGATCGTCTGTACCAATTCCGACACGCAAAAGTCCTACGCATGCTCGGAAACAATTCGACGCATGCTCGGAGGCATTGAACTTCATTTTCTCGGCTCGTCATAGTCTTGTACGTCACCGCGTTCCTGACGGTTGAAAGTTCAGAGAACGTTTGCGTGATCGTGTGTATGCAAGGCAAGGCAAGCTTGAGCCGAATTCCGTCGGAAAAACCATCCAAGATTTTTCTGAAGGAATTTCTGATCTTAGGACTGAAATGGCACGTTAGTTTTAGTCCCTTTTTAGTCTTCTGCAATTAGTTTTAGTCGTATTTAGTCGACTAAATCTCCAGGACATTTTTGTCGACTAAAATGATTTTAGTCGACTGAAAAAAAAGTACTGCTTGGACCTTGAAGAAGGGGACATACCCCGAAAGCTTGTCCTGAAAAATTGTACGTTATTGCAAATAAAAAAAGTATCACGGACAGTACTCAATTTTCTCTGTCACAAATGCACTAATACAGCTACAATCGCATTAAGTCGACTAAAACTCATTTTAGTTATCTAAAATCTAATTTAGTAGTTATTGTAGTTAAATTGTAATGCATTATTTAAGCATTTCTCTACAATTTCCAAACTCAATAAATACTGCTGGAGTAAAAAATCTAATATGTTATTTATGGTATGAACGTGCACTACAGATCAGTGTTCATTTTGGCGTCAAATTTGAGTTTAGTCTTAGTCTTATGTCCTTGTACACACAGTCGAAAATTCCGACGGAAAAGGTCCGATCAGATTATATTGTTGGAAAATCCGATCGTGTGTGGGCTGTATCGGACTCTTTCCGTCAGAAATTCCGCCAGGAAAAAATTTGAGAGCGGGATCTCAAATTTTCCGACAACAAAATACGATCAGACTTTGTCCGATCGTTTGTAGAGAATTCTGATCAGACAAAGTGCCACGCATGTTCAGATCAAATTACGAGACCAAAGCTATTGGCTACTAGCCCGAACGTAGTCCCGCTGTAACGAACGAACGTCATCACATTCCGAACGATCGGATTTTCCGACAACTTTGTATATGCAACACCAGTTTCAGACAAAATCCGTCGGAAAAAATCCGACGGATTTTGTGGTCGGAATGTCCGACCGTGTGTACGGGGGCTTAGTCTTTTGACTAAAATGCCATTTTACTTTTAAGTCATATTTTAGTCATCTCAATTGTTTTCGTTTTAGTCGTATTTTAGTCATCTTAATTGTTTTCGTTTTAGTCGTATTTTAGACATCTCAATTGTTTTTGTTTTAGTCGTATTTTAGTCACCTCAATTGTTTTTGTTTTAGTCGTATTTTAGTCACCTCAATTGTTTTTGTTTTTGTTGTATTTTAGTCATCTTAATTGTTTTTGTTTTAGTCATATTTTAGTCATCTCAATTGCTTCTGTTTTAGTAATATTTTTGTCATCTCAATTGTTTTAGTTTTAGTCGTATTTTAGTCATCTCAATTGTTTTTGTTTTAGTCGTATTTTAGTCATCTCAATTGTTTTCATTTTAGTCGTATTTTAGTCATCTCAATTGTTTTCATTTTAGTCATATTTTAGCTGACTAAAATGGTATTTAGTTAGTCGACTAAAATATTTTAGTTGGTTTTAGTTGACGCAATTAACACAGCTGAAACGGAGGCAAAGAGGCGCAGCTTCTGTGCAGTGCGCTCCACAGCCTTTTCCGGAGATATGTGAACCAGCTCCATAGAGAGCCGGTGTCCTATCATATATGGTCCCCCATTAGATAGTGTCTGCTGTGTACTGCGCATGCGCAGTACACAGCACACACAGATTCCGAAAATAGCCGAGGATGAATGGCGCCTGCGCCGTGAGTCCAGGTTCTATCTCCACCATCCAAGTGAACATAGAGTAGGAATATAAAAGAGCCGAGCGCAGCGAGGCTGAGCCCGAAGCGTGGCGAGTGAAGCTCGCCCACGAGGGGCCCTCTAATTTTCCGAACCCTATGTCCGCTTGGATGGTGGGGCTACCACCTCCACTCACGGCACAGGCGCCGTTCATCTTCGGAGACTTTCCGAAGCTTCTTCTGCTCCGTACTGTGCATGCGCAGTACGGGGCGGACACTATATGATGGCAGGACACTATCTGCCAGAACAAAGGTCATATGTGAATTGCATGTGGGGAAATGCCGAAAATGCCCAGAATTATAAAAAAAAAATAAAATCTTTTTTTTTTTTTTACTTTATTTTTTTTTAAAATACTGTAAGTCAGTTATTTACGAAATGGCCTGAATTATTAAAAACAAAAATTTTTTTTTTTTTTACTTTTTAAATTTTTTTTTAAATAATTTAGGGCATTTCGTAAATAACTAAAGTCATGTGGCGGCAAAGTATACTTCATCAAACCGGCCCCGAGAATAAACCAATTACATCTGCATTTTAAAATAACCGTGCGGATTTGCAATTAACCTCACGGAAGTTGGCAATTAAAAAAATAATGAATTTCAAATGACTTAAATCGAAGGAAGCCTATTCCTTTAAACGATCCGATCCTGAAACATAAACGTCTCATCACTTAGCAAATCTAACGGCTAAATATATCCGAGCCAGATGGGGGAAGTTTTTCGAGGTGTTAGTATGTTATATTTATTAAATTCACAATCAATTATATAAAATCACATCTTTTAATTTATAATATTCATGTAAAAAAGTTTGTTTCTTAACCACTTCCCATCCCGCTTATAGACAGATGGTCACTGTCTATAAGCGGCCAGCAAAAGATTGAGGGCAGGTTCTCAATTTTTCGGTCGGAAAAAGTTCCTATCCGAAAATGCGTTGGTGTGTATGCAATTTCCGACGCGCAAAAACTCAGGCGTGCTCAGATTCTAAGAGACGGAAGCTATTGGCTATTGGCTATTGAACATCCTTTTTCCAGTTCCGTCGTACGTGTTGTACGTCTCCACGCTCTTGACGGTGTGACCGTGTGTAGGCAAGACAGCGTGAGCGAAATCCCATTGGAATTCCATCGGGAAAACCATCAGAGCTTTTTCCGACCAAAATTCCAATCGTGTGTACGCGGCGTAAGGCCATGTTGGTATAGTATGTTTATTGGCTTAGATGTGTCTGACATATATCCTCCTCCCTGATTCTTTTCCCTTATGCCGCGTACACACGATTGGAATTCCGGCCAGAAAAATACAGATGAGAGCTTTTCATCGGAAAATGTGAGCGTGTGAATGCTCCATCGGAATTTAGCTGTCTGAATTTCCGCCAGCCAAAAATTGATAGCATGTTCTCAATTTTCCCGACAGGAAAAACTTTCTATGGGTAATTCCGATCGTGTGTTTGCAATTCCGACACGCCAAAAATCACGCATGCTCAGATTCAACTACAAGACGGAAGCTATTGGCTACTGGCTATTGAACTTCCTTTTTCTGGTCCCGTCGTACGTGTTGTACGTCACCGCATTCTAAACGATTGTAATTTGATGTGACTGTGTGTAGGTAAGACAGCTTGAGCCGAATTCCATTGGAATTCCGTTGGGAAAACCATCAGAGCTTTTTCCGATGAGAATTCCGATCGTGTGTACGCGGCATTAGTCAACACTAACAGAAGACTTTCTGAAGTGGACCTCTGACCTCATAATATCATTCACGCAATTTAGTGTTTCTATGTGCAGCTCATCAATAATCAATGCTGAATCCATAATCCTCAACGGCTATGGAAAATGCGCACCTAACGAAGTGCTCTTTACTGGGTTTATCTACATAATAACTAAGAAATGATGCTGTGTGATAAAAGCATCCTGGAAATGTGTGACGCCATCCCATTGAGCTGAAAACCAGTTCTAATATTTCCGGTTTTGAAAGTAAACCTTTTCCATCTGCAAAGCCAACTTGACGGAAAAAGAATCCTTCCATCTCCCAATACCTCTGCCCCATCTCCTCACCCCCACCCCCCGACTATCTGTTTTCAGTGCCGGGTTTATAAGGGGGTAAAAGGGGTAATTGCCACAGGCCCTTCCTGACGGAGGGGGGCCCCCAGATTTCCTTCATGAAGGAATGAATCTTATTTTCCGTAGCGTGTTTGTTGAGAAAATTGTCCAGTTTGCAGCCTTTGCCAAGCATTATAAGATGAAGGGCTTGCCGATACCCTTCCAGGTTGTAAATTTAGCTCTTATGCGGCGTACACACGGCCGGACTTTGACAACAAAGGTCAGATGGAACCAGGGGCGGACCTGACCATTCGGGCACTCAGGTTTCAAATTTAGCTCTTATGCTGCGTACACACGGCCGGACTTTTCGACAGCAAAGGTCAGACAGAACCAGGGGCGGTTTGACCATTCGGACACTCAGGCACTGCCCGAGGGCCCCATGCCACTAAGGGGCCCCATCAGGGTTTCCAGCCTCAATTAAACCAGGGACAGTATGTAAAAATCTGTGTTTTTTTTAAAATCCCAAGATTATAGCTGCCCCTTCAGTGTGCATATGTGTATACTGTGTGTGTATATTGTGTGTCTGTGTGTGTATACTGTATGTCTGTGTATATTGTGTGTCTGTGTGTGTATACTGTATGTGTGTGTGTGTGTGTATACTGTGTGGCCCCATAATCTATTGCCTGGGGGCCCCACAATCTCCTAACGCCTGGGGACCTCATAATCTCCTATTGCCCGGGAGCCCCATAATATTCTACTATTGCCCGGGGGCCCCATAATCTCCTATTGCCCAGGGGCCCCATCAGTTGTCAGTCCGCCTCTGGATGGAAAAAATCTGTCGGACAATTCGACTGTGTGTGGGCTTCATCAGACTGCCCCATCATTGGTGTCAGTGGGAGGAATAGTTTCCCATAATTGCTGTCAGTGGGAGGAATAGTGCTCCATCAGTATCAGTGGGAGGAATAGTGCCCCATCATTGGTATTTGTGGGAGGAATAGTGCTCCCTTATTGGTTTCAGTGGGAGGAATAGTGCCTATAATTGATGTCAGTGGGAGGAACAGTGCCCCACCAGTGTCAGTGGGAGAAATAGTGCCCCATCATTGGTGTCAGTGGGAGGAATAGTACCCCCATCATTGGTGTCAGTGGATAGAATAGTGCCCCATTGTTGGTGTCAGTGGGAGAAATAGTGCCCCATCATTGGTGTCAGTGGGTGGAATAGTGCCCCCATCATTGGTGTCAGTGGGTGGAATAGTGCCCCATCATTGGCGTCAGTGGGAGGAATAGTGCCCCATCATTGGTGTCAGTGGGTGGAATAGTGCCCCCATCATTGGTGTCAGTGGGTGGAATAGTGCCCCCATCATTGGTGTCAGTGGGAGGAATAGTGCCCCCATCATTGGTGTCAGTGGGAGGAATAGTGCCCCATCATTGGTATCAGTGGGAGGAATAGTGCCCCCATCATTGGCGTCAGTGGGAGGAATAGTGCCCCATCATTGGTGTCAGTGGGTGGAATAGTGCCCCCATCATTGGTGTCAGTGGGAGGAATAGTGCCCCATCATTGGTATCAGTGGGAGGAATAGTGCCCCCATCATTGGTGTCAGTGGGAGGAATAGTGCCCCCATCATTGGCGTCAGTGGGAGGAATAGTGCCCCATCATTGGTGTCAGTGGGTGGAATAGTGCCCCATCATTGGTATCAGTGGGAGGAATAGTGCCCCCATCATTGGTGTCAGTGGCTGGAATAATGCCCCATTGGTGGTGTCAGTGGGAGAAATAGTGCCCCATCATTGGTGTCAGTGGGAGGAATAGTGCCCGGTACTAGTGGGAGGAATAGTGCCCCAAGAGCCAGATAAAAGCAAACAGAGGGCCCCCGGGCCACAGTTTGGAGACCATTGGAATAGAGTCTTCCTAAAAGTTGATCCTTAGTACAGCACAGTTTCATAACCGCTGCTCCCTACAGCCCAGTATTATATCATCGCCTTCTCTGCTTTTCTCTCTCCCGTGTAGGAGTCAATGAAAAGCGATGGGAAATCAGAAAAACATGTTTGGGAAAGCAAATCATCTCCTGGATCAGCAAAGTTGGAAACCAGAGCAGACGTAATGGGAGCCAGTGAAAAGGTCAAGAGGAACATGATCAATAGAACAATGCTAGCTGCCGGCAAGGTCGGCAATATCATCTCTGGGATGAAACATTAACTGGGTTAAAGAAGTGTATACCGTGTATAAGAACATGTATCCAACACGAATAGGACAGAATCACACACATGGGCAACTCTTCTCAGACAACTGTACACATACAAGGACGGACTTTGCTTGAGGACACTGCTGAAAACTCCTGCAATATGTGTGACTTCAAATTCCAACATAAAAGCTATCCATAATGGCCAACAGATGATTCTCAAATGTTTCCCCTTTATCTGCATACAAAAAAAGATCAAACTTTACAGACTTTTAATTAATTACTGTAAAGCCAAACAAAATCTTCCTTATCCAATACCTCGAAACAATTAAGTGATAACCTGAGAGAATTTTAGCTGTTATACAATTTAACAGATTGTAGCTAATGCAGTTGTGCTTGTATTAGGTATATTAGTGCCTAATGTGTCCCAATTTTTGGGATCTAAATGGTGTCAAAAGATCCATTGTAGATCATTGTAGCATAAATCTTGTATTTTGCATCTCCAAGTGTCTCTGAGTGTCTTTGAGCGTCTCCGAATGGTCTCCGATCGTCTCCAAGTGTTTAAGAGTGTCTCCGGCACCCCCCCCACCTCTGGCTACATGTGGTACTGCATACACTCACTCACTGACTCCTCTGTCCCCATAAAAATGGTAGAACACCTGGATCGGGAGTATTAAAAATCACAGAGTAACATTTTCTCAGATCCTTCACATCACAGCCGCACACATCACAGAACACCCCCCCCCCCCCCCCCCCCAATTTACAGACTCCTTCATACATCTGTTTCCTCAGTGACCTCTCCACATCACAGCCCCCTCTTCACATCAGAGTCCCCCTTTATATTAGGAGAAAAAGGAGAGAAAGGGGCGCCTCTGGGTGCAGATTTTTTTTTTTTAAAAGGTTTTATTTTCAGTGTAAAAAACATAAAATTTTGCACTCACATTTAGTAGGCAAAAAGTAAGCATTAAACACCAGGGGTCATCTGGTATATCTGATTTTTGGGACATCAGCCAGTGGTCCGGTCCACATCTGTCATCTCATCGCGTTGTTCCTGTTCCTCTCACATGCTGTCCACTGCAGGTGTTTTGTATGAAGCAGCCGGCTTGTGGTGGACACGAGATGTGCGGCCTCCCTTTTTTTCAAGTGGGAACCTAATATCTTTGATTTGCGCCAAATACTTGTCTTATGTCCCCCTTTATATTAACCCCCCTGACATCACAGCCCCCCTCCATTGACATCACAGTCCTCCCCTGCAAAACACAGCCCCCCTTCACATCACAGCTCCGCACATCACAGAACACCCCTCCCCCCCCAAAATGTATAGACTCCTTCATACATCTGTGTCCTCAGTGACCTCTCCACATCACAGCACCCTCTTCACATCAGAGTCCCCCTTTATATTAACCCCCCTGACATCACAGCCCCCCTCCATTGACATCACAGTCCTCCCCTGCAAAACACAGCCCCCCTTCACATCACAGCCCCGCACATCACAGAACACCCCCCCCCCCAAAATGTATAGACTCCTTCATACATCTGTGTCCTCAGTGACCTCTCCACATCACAGCCCCCTCTTCACATCAGAGTCCCCCTTTATATTAACCCCCCTGACATCACAGCCCCCCTCCATTGACATCACAGTCCTCCCCTGCAAAACACAGCCCCCCTTCACATCACAGCTCCGCACATCACAGAACACCCCTCCCCCCCCAAAATGTATAGACTCCTTCATACATCTGTGTCCTCAGTGACCTCTCCACATCACAGCACCCTCTTCACATCAGAGTCCCCCTTTATATTAACCCCCCTGACATCACAGCCCCCCTCCATTGACATCACAGTCCTCCCCTGCAAAACACAGCCCCCCTTCACATCACAGCTCCGCACATCACAGAACACCCCTCCCCCCCCAAAATGTATAGACTCCTTCATACATCTGTGTCCTCAGTGACCTCTCCACATCACAGCACCCTCTTCACATCAGAGTCCCCCTTTATATTAACCCCCCTGACATCACAGCCCCCCTCCATTGACATCACAGTCCTCCCCTGCAAAACACAGCCCCCCTTCACATCACAGCCCCGCACATCACAGAACATCCCCCCCCCCCAATTTACAGACTCCTTCATACATCTGTGTCCTCAGTGCCCTCTCCACATCACAGCCCCCTCTTCATCCCCTCTTCACATCAAAGTCCCCCTTTATATTAACCCCATCCGGCATCACAGCCCCTACCCCATTGACATCACAGTCCTCCCCGGCACAACACAGTACCCCCCCTTCACGTGAAAGCCCCCCTTTATATCACAGACCCCCCCTTCACATCACAGCATCACAGCCTTCTATTCACATTAACAGACATCCAAAGTCTCCTGCGAGTCATGGGAGTCTCCCGCATTTGGCTGCGGGTTTACGGGCACCCGCGTGCGCCGGACGATCTTCCGGCCGGGCCTGCCACTCAGCCGCAGACAGAAGCATGAGTGGCCGAATAGAGAGCAGCAGTGGCGGGCTGCTCTGTCTTCTGTCTGTGGCTGAGTGACAGGCGGATGTGACAGGGGCGTAACTATAAGGGGTGCAGCAGTTGCGACCGCAACCGGGCCCTGTGATGCAGGGGGCCCATGCAGCTCCCTCTACATATGGCTGCTCTTTAGTTGTGCATTACCCGCATGACCTGTGTCCTCAGCCGGCTCCTCAGAGTACCCCTCTCCTGCTCCATGCATTGCCTCTCAGTCCGATGTCTGTTCTCCCCAGCCAGAGTCCCACCCACCCCGAGTCCGGCCCACACTGCACTGCATACTTCTCCCGGGTAAACAAACTTTAAGCACACAGAGAGCCGGCTCCCCGGAGGACACTGCAGGCTTGTCTGCCAGCCTCCCCCCTCCTCCCCCGTCATACACAGATGATGAAAGGTCTTTCTGGGAGATATGCTGATCACCCGTCCAGCACACTGGATGGAGCCCAGGCCAACATGGATGAGTGCGCGGCCTACAGCTTGGTCATGGTGAGTGAGAGGACCCCATCCCCCACACACCATTACATACCCCCTCCATCTCCCCCTGGGGACAGGGACCCCTTCTCACGTGGGGACAGGGACCCCTTCTCACCTGGGGGCAGTAACTTCATATGCCCTGGAGAACGGGGACCCCATCCTGCCTAGGGACAGTCCCCCAATGGGGCACCTAAAAATGAAAAAAAATAATAATTAAAAAAAACTACTGATACCAGTGGTGGAACTACAGGGCTCACAAAGGTTATACCTGTGACCACGCCCTGGAGTTCCACCACCAGACTCGGAGGGAAGGGCCCTGGCTGGGGTTCAGGGGGGCCCTTCATGGTTTCTTGCATTGGGGCCCTGAAGGTTCTAGTTACGCCACTGGGATGTGATGACGCCACCATCTGTGTGAGGGGGAGGAGGCCTGCAACAAAGTCCCGCCTCCTAGGTAGACGGAACACTGGTCCAATGATACATTGAATCAGTGTGATGTGTATCATAGGAGGCGGGAAAATGTTACAGTTGCCGTCGGGATATTCAAATCTGTTTCAGAGCTCTGTGTGATCAGGCTGTATTCCATGGGCACTGGTGAGACTGTATTCCATGGGCACTGGTAAGGCTGTAATTCATGGGCACTGGTAAGGCTGTATTTCATGGGCATTGGCAAGGCTGTATTCCATGGGTACTAGTAAGGCTGTATTTCATGGGCACTGGCAAGGCTGTATTTCATGGGCACTGGCAAGGCTGTATTCCATGGGCACTAGTAAGGCTGTATTTCATGGGCACTGGTAAGGCTGTATTCTATGGGCACTGGTAAGGCTGTATTTCATGGGCACTGGTAAGGCTGTATTTCATGGGCACTGGCAAGGCTGTATTTCATGGGCACTGGCAAGGCTGTATTCCATGGGAACTAGTAAGGCTGTATTTCATGGGCACTGGTAAGGCTGTATTCCATGGGCACTGGTAAGACTGTATTCCATGGGCACTGGTAAGGCTGTATTTCATGGGCATTGGAAAGGCTGTATTCCATGGGTACTAGTAAGGCTGTATTCCATGGGCACTGGTACGGCTGTATTTCATGGGCACTGGTAAGGCTGTATTTTCTGGCACTGATAAGACTGTATTTCATGGGCACTGGTAAGGCTGTTTTTCATAGGCATTGATAAGGCTATATTCCATGGGCACTGGTAAGGCTGTATTTTTGGGGACTGGTAAGGATGTATTTCATTTGAACTGGTAAGGCTGTATTCCATGGGCACTTGCACAGACTGTATTCCATGGGCACTGGTAAGGCTGTATTCTGTGGGCACGGGTAAGGCTGTATTCCGTGGGCATGTGTAAGGCTGTATTTCATAGGCACTGGTAAGGCTGTATTCTGTGGGCACTGGTAAGGCTGTATTCCGTGGGCACTGGTAAGGCTGTATTCCGTGGGCACTGGTAAGGCTGTATTTCATGGGCACTGGTGAGGCTGTATTTCATGGGCACTGGTAAGGCTGTATTTCATGGGCACTGGTAAGGCTGTATTCCGTGGGCACTGGTAAGGCTGTATTTCATGGGCACTGATCAGGCAACCTTTAATTGGCACTGATCAGGCTGGATTTAATTGGCACTGGTAAGGCTGCATTTCCGTGACACTGGTAAGGCTGAATTTTATGGGCGGGGGGGGGGGGGCAGTAATATAGGACATTTTTGTTTCTGGGTTTAGATATGCTTCAGAGATTGAATGCACCTAGCAAGAAGCTCTATACTGGCAGCATTTTAGATACTACTTTACAATTACATAAAAATGACATTAGACAATTCCCCACCGAAAAAAAAAAAAAACACATTTCTCCTGAGATGTTCAAACACATTAAGGATTCTGATAAAACAACGTCTAGCAAAATGTTTGGGCAGATTTAATAGTTTAAATGAAACGCTCGATCTTATGCATGTATCAGATTCATTATATTTCAGTCGTCAGAAGAGTGTGTACATTACACTCAAGAAAATCTTTTTCAATTGCCCATAAAAGAACCGTTTTTACTGTAAGTTGGAAAGCATTGAAGTGGACCTATTAGTGTTTGTTACCCCAACATTCCCTATTCCTGATATGTGCCTGCTTGTACCATGTACTTGTATGAGAAAGTCTCCTGTTCTCTTTGTATTGCTTCCTTTATGCCAAATCCCTGGTGTTCTTGCCAGCCCCTCTGCTTTCCTATTAAAAAGTGACCACACTAAGCAGGAGAGCACACCATGGTCAGTTCTCTAGCTGTGCTGTGAACTCAGCCTGCTCTTCTCCAATGATCAGACTTGTCCCGACTGGCTCCCACTGCACAGCCATTCACTGAGAAGCTCAGTGTGCTGTTGCTTCCCCTCCCTTCAGCTTTTATGCAGCTGAGAACAGAGGGAATGTGATCACCTATAAAAAATAAAAAAAAAGGCAAAAAAGGTATAGCATGGAAAAGACACATATAGGGAGAGTTGGTGGTACTGCACACCCTGAGTATTACAACATGGGAAAATTCCCCCGGGGAGGGGGGAGGGGGGGTTTAAGCAGCAGGGTAAATGAGTTGTGGGACTAAACGGGTTTAGAAAAATGAGTTCTTTATTAGAAAATGAGCATAAAATATATTCCTGATAGTTAAAATATGAGCTCTGGTGGGGACAAGCCCGTTCCAAGTCCAAAAAATTCAAAATGTCTGATGTATAAAAATTACTGACGTGTTTCGACCCATAGAATTGGGGTCTTCTTCAGAGGATAAGTTTGCAATGATTTTTGGAGAAGGCCTCTCAACTAGAATATCTTTAAAAATCTATGGCCAATGCACTCCTAAGAGGTTGAGAGGGGTCTGACCGTTTAAAAGGGATGTGAGGGGATCAATACAATTCAATACAGGAGGAATCAGAAGGCCCCGCTCGTTAGAGTTTACAATCTAGGAGGGAGGGTCAAGTGATACAAAGGGTAATATGGGGGATGTGCTGATGGATAAAAAAAAAAAAATACAGTTGTTAGGTGAGGGCAGGATAGGCTTCTCTGAAGAGGAGGGTTTTTCAGAGATCATTTAAAAGCAAACAGAGTAGGAGATAGCCGGACCGATTGGGGTAGGGAGTTCCATAGGATTGGAGAGGCTCTGGGAAAAGTCCTGGAGGCGAGCATGGGAGGAGGTGATGAGGGAGCTAGAGAGCAGGAGGTCTTGGGAGGAACGAAGAGAACGATTTGGTTGGTATTTAGAGACTAGGTTAGTGATGTAGCTGGGGGCCAATTTGCGGATGGTTTTGTACGTTGTCGTTAGAATTTTGAATTGAATTAGTTAGGTGAGCGGAAGCCAATGGAGGGATTGGCAGAGATGGGCGACAGACGCTGGAGCAGTTGGTAAGGAGGAGTCTGGCAGCAAAATTCATGATGGGCTGAAGGGGGATCATGTATGTAAGGGTAATCCCATGAGGAGGGAGTTGCAGTAGAAGAGGCAGGAGATGACCAGGGAGTGAACTAGGAGCATTGAGGGACACTAGTTTGGAAGGGGCGTATACTGGAGAAGTTGCAGAGGTTGAGGCGGCAAGATTTGGGCAATGATTGGACGTGGGGCCGAAAGGAGAGTTCAGAGTCCAGGATTACACCTAGAACCTTGGCATGTGGGGATGGGCTGATAGTAGTGCTATCAGTGATATCATTAGAATATTTCCCCTCTATTACTTTTCTGGGGTCAACCCAGAATTTGGGATTTTCTTTTACTTTCATAGCTAATGGTAATCAGGACAAAAAGAGAGCATGATTCCCCCTAACGGGAGCACAGACAGCAATAAAACCTGACAGGTGTTCTAATCCCTTTCCACACCATCCAAAATGAAAGAAAACGTTTTGCCTTTAGATATACTTTAAGGCCGGGTTCACACCGCTGCGATGCGGGAACGCCGCAAATCCGCGGCGTTTTCCCGCATCGCATTACTCCCGCTGGCAGTTCACACTGCCCTATGCGGATGGCTGGGAGTGTCAATGAAATGTTAATGACACCCCCAGATCTGTCCGCATATCGCAGTGCGATCTGCCGACTCGCACAGGAATCGGATCGCATGGTGTGAACATGCGATCCGATTCTGTTGCGGACCAAAAAAAGGGTCCCGTGCGAGTTTGCTGCGGGAGCGATGCGAATTCAGCCATACTATCTGTATGGCTGTACTCGCATCGCTACGGAGATCGGATGTGATTTGCGGTGCGAATCACATCCGGATCTCCCCCCGCAGCAGTGTGAACCCGGCCTAAAGGGGAGTTCCACCCACATTTTTCACTCCTCACCATGCAGCACTAATGTGCATCCTTAAAATTAATTGGCAATTTTTTATTTTTTTTTCCTATTCACTTACCTGATTTAAGCCTATATCTAATTTGACTTCCTCCTTTAGGGGCCGCGGCCGCGTACGTCATTTCTGATTTTGCATTGGCTCCTAGGAGATCTTAGTCAGCTTGGCATGGCACAGCTCCCGTTACATTTAACATTGGCGTCTATGGAAAATCTTGGTCAGCTTGGCATGGCACAGCTCCCGTTACATTTAACATTGGCGTCTATGGAAAATCTTGGTCAGCTTGGCATGGCACAGCTCCCGTAACATTTAACATTGGCGTCTATGGAAAATCTTGGTCAGCTTGGCATGGCACAGCTCCCGTAACATTTAACATTGGCGTCTATGGAAAATCTTGGTCAGCTTGGCATGGCAGTGCTCCAGCATCTGTCACCCCTCTCTGCCAATCCCTCCATTGTCTTCCGCTCACCTAACTAAATCAATTCAATGTTCAATGCTTCTAGTTCACTCCCTGGTCATCTCCTGCCTCTTCTACTGCAACTCCCTCCTCATGGGATTACCCTTACATACATGATCCCCCTTCAGTCCATCATGAATTTTGCTGCCAGACTCCTCCTTACCAACTGCTCAGCCTCTGTCACCCCTCTCTGCCAATCCCTCCATTGGCTTCTGCTCACCTAATGAATTCAATTCAAAATTCTAACGACAATGTACAAAGCCATCCACAAATTGGCCCCCAGCTACATCACTAACCTGGTCTCTAAATACCAACCAAATCGTTCTCTTCGTCTATGGAAAATCTTGGTCAGCTTGGCATGGCAAGCTGGCCAAGATTGCACAGCACTGCACATGCACGAGATCAGCAGGTGCATGCTGTTTAGTTAGCATTGCACGGAATCCTGGAAGAAGGACACTGTGGCTTCAGATGCCCACAGTGAAGATGGCCGCGCTGTGAAGGAACTTCACAAAGTAAGAAAAAAATGCTGCCCAAATAGAAAAACGGGGCATACTGTACAGCATACCTTTGTTACATTGCACGAGGCATGAGTATTCTATGGGTATTTTTATCTTAAACGTCATATTTCAGCCAGTACTCCGTTTTATGGTAATAGCGGCTGTGCAAAAATTGTAGGGTGTTAGATTTTAGCGGCTCACAAGTCACATATTCACATGAAACTATTTTTTTTTGTCGTGCACTTCTCTAGGAAGAAGGCGCTATGATGACGCAAAGTATTTTCTGTACTAGCTAGAGTTTCCGGACAATTGTAGCAAATGCCTCATCATAAACAGGACTAAAAAAAACACCAAACCGCGCACAAGAGTTAAAACTCACAATCCCGTATATATTTGACTGTGGGCACTTGGAAATTGTTAAAAGTTTAGGATCTAGAGTAAAATTGCAGGTAGCTGGATCACAATTGTCCATTACATCTGTTTATGGGTACACCAACTCTACAGGGGGAAAGCTGGGTGGACAAGCCACAGTGGGAATGAGTGGTAGGCAGTCTGGAATTAAAGTGCCTTGTAAAACAAGAGAGGTTATTAAAAGTGGCCTCAGAAAACAAGGTACCTTTTCACTGCTACAAGAAAAAAAGAAAAGAAAACTAATTAATTTTAAAAGCTTGTGCTAAAACACAAGAAAAGCCATGTTCTGTCGTACTAAAGTGGAGGAGAAACATTGGCTCGCCGTCCTCAGAAAAGCTCACTTACCCCCGCGGCAAGAGTCACGCCATCCGAAGGGAGATTTAATTAGAGAAATCTTGTTAGGTAAACAAAATTATCAGAAAGACAATACTCATCTGGGCAAGAGGTATGATTAAACAAATCTGGATATTCCGAACGCTGATGCGCTTTTAACGTGGGCTGAAAATCCTGATTTTGGTTAAGTCCTTAAATCCCCGGAGAACGAGTCGGCAAGGAAAGGCATGCCAATAGAAAAGATGGCTCCTTTAGATGAATATCTGTGCACAATCTAATACATGTTCCCTTTCGCGTTTGCAGAAACGAGGCACATCCGCGTGTGCACATGTGGGAGTGCGCATACCCATGCGAGCTGGCGCTCACGTGCACTTGTGACAGATGTTGGCGCCAAACTGGCTATTTAGACTGGGCCAGTGTTCAGGATCAGTGCTGCATTGTCTTCAGCCTTCTGCGTATCCTGTGAGTCTGTACAGGCAGTCCCTGAGTTACGAACACCCGAGTTTACGAACGACTCCTACTTACGAACGGCCCCAAATGCCGGCCACTTGTGCTCCATGCTGGGTCCTGGATACCTTTCGAGCACCTCCGGACACATCCCACAGTGCCGTACCACGCCCCAGATAACATAACAAGCGCCCGGAACATCCCACATCCATGCACAGGCGGCAAGTTACACTTACAAATGCAGTGTTGCGACTTTCGAACAACTTTGACTTACGAACAAACCTATAGTCCCCATTGTGTTCGGACTTCCTGTATCCTGATTCCAGTTGCTGACCGGTGTTCTGTCAAAAGAGCCAACTCGTCAAAATCTCCAATTACGTCACTTTCGATGACTCTCCAGCAACAGTAATTGCAGATTTTGACGACTTGGCTGTTTTCACAGAACAGCGGCAGCGTTTACATTACGGTACACGACGAGTTGGATGTTTTGACAGACCACTGGCTAAGGAGTAAAAAAAGTTGTCGCCGCCTTGGTTACTAGTGGGCAGACTAACAATGTCCACTTATTATATTGTGTACTGTAGTGTATATGCTGGCAGTGGTCTGTGAAAACAGCCAAGTGACATAATTGGAGATTTTGACGAGTTGAATCTTTTGAAAGAACACCGGGCTTGTCTTGACTAGTCTCTGAACTTCTCCTGCACTGACCTTGGCTTGTTTCCTGACCTCCGCTTCTGTCTGCTCCATTGGCTCCTGCTTCTCTGATTGGTTCCAGACCCGGCTTGTTTCCTGACCAGGCTCCTGCCTGTGCCCTGTACCTGATCCATCCTGTCTGTGTATCATCCAGCCTGCCTGACTCTGCTACTTTACCTGCTGTCGCCAGTACCCGCCTACCACCCTGCTGTTCCGGCTGACCTACAGTCTGCTACCAGCAACCATCTCAGCTGCCCACTGTCACCAGTACCAGCCTGCCTTAGGCTACCTGCCTACCAGCCGCCTGCCAGCTTGCCTGCTTACTGGAGCCTTCTGACTACTTCACCTGCCCAGCGTGGATACCTGCCCTGCTGCTAGCAAGACTTACATGCACTCGTGCCCTTCTGCACTCCTGTCTGCACTATCAGGGGCCCCGAGTCAGAGGCGTAAAATTGGCTTTCCTCATCATATCAGGCTCTGCTACCAGGTATGTGCTAGAGTCTATGAGAGGCCATATGTGGCCAAACTATTCACCTATTGGGGTTGATTTGCTGAAACTGGAGCGTGCAAAATCTGGTGCAGCTCTGCATAGTATATACACTATATTGGCCGAGAAAGAGTTAAAACCACCTGCAAAGTGCTGCTGCCAGCGGTATAGCCACGCTGCCCATTGATTTCAATGGTCAGGAGTGGTGGAGGAGCGGTATACACACCGCTGCTTCACTGCTCCAAAGATGCTGCTAACAAGACTTTTTTTAGCGTACTGCCAGCGCATCGCTCCAGTGTGAAAGCCCTTGGGCTTTCACACTGGAGAGACAGGAGCGGCTCTATCAGGGCACTTTGCAGGCACTATTTTTAGCGCTGTAGCGCCTAGTGTGAAAGGGGTCTGAGAGTTCCCTTCCCTGGAACTAAGGAGCCAAGCTCAATCCCTGAAAAACAACCCCACACCATAATCCCCCCTCTACCAAATGATTTGGACCAGTGCACAAAGCAAGGTCCATAAAGATATGGATGAGCGAGTTTGGGGTGGAGGAACTTGACTGGCCTGCACAGAGTCCTGACCTCAACCCGAAGGAACACCTTTGGGATAAATTAGAGCAGAGACTGTGAGCCAGGCCTTTTCGTCCAACATCAGTGCCTGACCCCCTCACAAATGTGCTTCTGGAAGAATGGTCAAACATTCTCATAGACACACTCCTAAACCTTGTGGACGTCCTTCCCAGAAGAGTTGAAGCTGTTATAGCTGCAAAGGGTGGGCCAACTGAATATTGAACCCTACGGACTAAGACTGGGATGCCAATACTTTTGGTAAAATAGTGTAATCCAGGAAAAGTGCAGCGCTAATATATCAAGAAAAATATATAAGCCTAACCCAATCAAGTGATAGAAAATGATAAAACAACAATGTTATTTAATGTGGAACCATAGCAGAATTCAAGTATCCACATAAAAACAAATAATGCAATCAATAAAGTGTCTGTGCATAAATAAATATATCACCAATTGTGCATAGATAAACAAAATAGATCAAATAAATGCATCCAATAAAAAGTGCTAGTGTATGAAAAATGAAACTTTAAGAATAAACAGGATAGTGTATATAATACATGAGTCCCAATCATAGACAACACTGTAGAAATAAAAAGACACCCGACGCGTTTCAAAAATTAGGGTTTTACAATTATGCAGTATCAATGGAAAAAATGGGGGAGACAAGCTATTGTGTACAGATATCATCCAACGGTAAATGCAGCGCTAAGTTCAAGCAGCCAGAGTGATGTTGGCCATAGGGATTTCACAGGCAGGAGAGCCTTGAGTAGATGCAGCTAGGCTGTCATAACTGTCCTACATAGTAGCCAATCAGCTTCTAACTTCAGCTTGTTCAATTAAGTTTTGACAAAAAAAAAACTGGAAGCTGATTGGTTTCTATACGGAACTGCACCAGATTTTGCTTTTAGTAAATCAACCCTATTAAAGTGGTTGTAAACCTCAGACATGAAAAATGAACAAAGCATATCCCTCTATAGCGTGTACTTGTCTCAATCCAGAGCACTAAGTGTCATTTCTGTCTGCTGCCCCGTTCCTCTGCTATTTGCATGAATCGCTTCTGACAAGTTTTCCTGACACCAAGAGAAAAAAAAAGGTGACAGGGGAGGGAGCTCCAGCTGATTTACAGCCTCAGCTCCGTTCCTGTGCGCTGTGTGAAGAGGGGTGTGTCCCTTCCCTCCAATCAGCTCTCAGAGCTCTCCTCTCTGAGCTCTGCAGTTTGTGATATCAGCTTCCCCCCCCCCCCCCCTAAAGACAAGCTTTATAAATTCTGCACTATAGAGGAGAGAAGACAGCAGATAAAAAGGTACAACTCATGTAGGATTCTGTGTATCACCTGAGCATCCCTTCACTGGGTATACCGGTATGTAAGGGTTTACAACCACGAGACAAAACAAGCGGATCTTCCCCTCACAATGGCCACTCAGATCATGAACCAGTTTCATTTTGTTTTTAATAGATTCAGACCTTTTTTTGATAAATGCACAATGTAAAGTTCTTTTTTCCAGGGAAAACAATACTAAACTGGTCAAGAAAATTTGAAAGTATGCTAAAAAAAAAAAAAAAGAGCCTAATGTCTTAAAGACAAATTCTAAAAATGCATCCACATTAAAGTGGTATCAAAACCAAAACCAAAAATGTAATCTATTGCAGCTTAACAATCATCAGATGTGGCAGCTGCATTTGTTTTCTTTCCATTGGCTTTCCCCCCCCTCTGTTTTCACCTCATGATCCATCCGGGAAATCGGAAATTCATAAAATTCATAAAATTCATAAAATTCATAAATTCGTAAATTCGAACATTTGTAAATTAAAAAATGTGAAAATCCAAAAATAAGAAAATAAGAAAGAAAATCTGAAAATCATAAATTCGTAAATTCAAAAATTTCTAAATTCAAGAAATTCATTAATTCCTAAATACAAAAATTCGCTAATTCATATATTCGTAAATCCTAAATTAGTAAATTTAAAAAAATCATAAATTCCTAATTAGAAAATTAGTCAATTCGAAAATTTTGTAAATTCGAAAATCCAAAATTTGTAAATTCAAAGATTCCTAAATTCGTAAATTCGAACATTTGTAAATTAAAAAATGTGAAAATCCAAAAATAAGAAAATAAGGAAGAAAATCTGTAAATCGTAAATTCGTAAATTCTAAAATTCATAAATTCGTAAATACGAAAATTCGCAAATTTATATATTCGTAAATCCTAAATGAGTAAATTCAAAAAATTCATACATTTCTAATTAGAAAATTAGTCAATTAGAAAATTTTGTAAATTCGAAAATCCAAAATTTGTAAATTCAAAGATTCGTGAATTCAAAAATTCCTAAATTCGTAAATTCGAACATTTGTAAATTAAAAAATGTGAAAATCCCAAAATAAGAAAATAAGAAAGAAAATCTGTAAATCGTAAATTCGTAAATCGTAAATTCGAAAATTTGTAAATTCGAAAATTCGCTACCTCATATATTCGTAAATCCTAAATTAGTAAATTCTAAAAATTCATAAATTCGTAATTAGAAAATTAGTCAATTCGAAAATTTTATTAATTCGAAAATCCAAAAATAAGAAAATAAGAAATAAAATCTGCAAATTCCAAAGAATAACTAACTAACTAATAATAACTAATTTAAATTATAGGTATTGGAATTTCCTTTCAAATTTTGCTGTTAGTGAACGTAACGAATTGTAATAGCTGCTGCGGTTTATCATTTATTATTTTTTGTCATTCACTATTCCATTTAGTGGGAGTTCTATTTATTAACCACTTGCTTACTGGGCACTTAAACCCCCCTCAGTCCCAGACCAATTTTCAGCTTTCAGCGCTGATGCACTTTGAATGACAATTGCGCGGTCATACAACACTGTACACAAATGACATTTTTATCATTTTTTTCCCACAAATAGAGCTTTCTTTTGGTGGTATTTAGTTACAGCTGGGAGTTTTATTTTTTGCTAAACAAACAAAAAAAGATGCAAAAAAAAAAAAAATCATGTTTAATAGTTTGCTATAAAATTTTGCAAACGGGTCATTTTTCTCCTTCATTGAAGTGCGCTGATGAGGCGGAACTGATAGGCTGCACTGGTGGGCACTGATGGGCTGCATTGGTGGGCACTGATAGGCTGCACTGGTGGGCACTGATAGGCATAGTTAAGGCGGCACTAATAGGCACAGATAATGCGGCACCGATGGGCACAGATAAGGCGGCACTGATGGGCAAAGATGGGCACAGATAAGATGGCACGGATGGGTGGCACAGATGGGTGGCACGGATGGGTGGCACGGATGGGCACTGATAGCGCGAGGAGGAATAATAGCCGATTACCGGCTCCGTTATATCACATGATCAGCTGTCATTGGCTGACAGCTGATCACGTGACAAGGGGTCGGGATCGACCCCTTGCACGGATCGGTGATCAGGCGAGTCTCACAGACTCGCCGATCACAGAGTGCGCCGCGCGCGCCCCTCAGGGGGCGCGCAGGGCGCTCGTGCACGGGACTACGTCTATTGACGTCGCCCTGGAAAAGGAGATCCGCGCTGTAGCCGTCATTCGGCTATAGCGTGGGTCTCAAGTGGCTAATATACAAGTCCCATCAGCCACAGTGGCAGAGGGATCTGTAGATCTCAATGGAGCACAAGTGTGGTGACGGAGCTGGGGGAAGAGTACGCAGGAACCTGTGCATTGCACATGCGATTCACTGATTGTGGTTGGAATGCTCTGCAGGCTCCAATGCAGAAATGTATTAATTCAAAAATTTTGTAATTAAAGGAGTTTTTTTTATGGTCTCAGCGGGCACTTTTCATTTTTTTTAACATCACAATTGTAATAACAATACATACAGTAGTTAATTTTGAAAATCCAATAGAAGCTTACTTGAAACATTTCCTTTCATGTCGCGAGTTCTGCCAGTCTGCTGGCTAGGCATGTGCGATTAGTTTCGTTACGAATTAGTTTTTTAACGTATTTCGACAAACTCGTTAATTCTAATTTATCCGAATTAACGAAAACCCGTTTAACAAATTTTTCAAAATATTCGTAAATTTTAATATTGTTGGAGTAGACCCCTTTCTATATCTTTTTGCGTCTACTAGGGTGGACTTTTAATTTCTGTAAATCATGTTCTACCACCGATTTGAATACTTCAACAAAATGATTGTTGGTCAATTTTGGATTGAAAACTGAATTATTTTTCAAAGAAGTATGAAAAATGTCCTCTTTTTCACTACTGCATTGTTCCTAACATAAAACTTTTTAATAATAATTTTCCTAATAAACTTCTGAAAATCAATAAAAACATCAAGCTTATTTCAATTTCTGTCCAAGGCAAATTTAAGGCCCAGTTCTAAAACCTTGAAAGTTCATCTACTGAAAAAATGGCATTACTTAAATTGAAAATTCCTTCAGTTAGGTTCCTCTTTTCCTTTTGCTTTTTCCCCCCTCTACGTTCTCTGGTCTTTCTCTTCTTACTCCCTCCTGATGGGGTGGAGGAGGTGCCATGGGATACCATGGTCTCCATTCCTCCTCCCTCCCATCCAAAGGATATTGGTCTCTCCCACGACCCCTTGGAATGCGTCCCCCTCTCCGCCGGGGGGGGGGGGCACCATATCCCCTCCTCTGAAAATCCCCTCTGTAATTGTTTTGGCCTGGATACCCCTGGAGGGATAATGGTTATATTGATAGGGGATCCAAGGTGGGCCACCATATCCACCCCTATGATCATAACCTCTTCGGTTATGAGGACCTCTGGTGGGTTGATGTGGACGATCATAACTGAGTGGTTCATAACTGACTACAAATCCAATAAAGTAGGCAGGTGGCAAGAAACCAATGAAGAACAGGTCACCATATCTACAGACTCCACGGAGGAAAGGGAGCTTGGTCCAGTCTATCCTGAAACCCCCACAAACAGAAATGAGGGTCATCAAAGAGATTCCGAGAGGGGTGACTATTATGGTGGGGGGGAGAGATACACCTCGTCCTGCAACTCCACAATATGGAGTCCTCACATATAATAGATTATTATATACTATTATATGTGGGGACTCCATATTGTGGAGTTGCGAGACGAGGTGTTTCTCTCCCCCCCCACCATAATAGTCACCCCTCTCGGAATCTCTTTGATGACCCTCATTTCTGTCTGTTTGTGGGGGTTTCAGGATAGACTGGACCAATCTCCCTTTCCCCCATGGAGTCTCTAGTAATGGTGACCTGTTCTTTTTTTTTTTTTGACACCTTCTTGACACTTTATTGGATTTGTAGTCATTAGTATCTCTAATATATATATATATATATATATATATATGCCCACTTGGGAAATGAGTGTCTCCAAGTGTTTCCAAGTGTCTCCGTGCGCCTCCGAGTGTCTCCGAGCATCACCTGCGCCCCCGCACCTCTGGCCAAATGCGGTACTGCACACCCCAGCGGCTTGAATCCTGTTTCGACTTGCGAGACAACGAGTCAGTATTTAAAAAAATAAAATAGTTCGTATTGTGAAACGCTTGTAAACTGCGTTACTCGCAAACTGAGGTTCCACTGTAGAGTTAAATGTGCATGGAGGTTCCTTGGAATGCCCAAGGATAAAAGTAAAAAAAAAATAAAAAAATAAAAAAATCTTTCATTTTTTTACATTTTAAAATTTACATTTTAAAATTAAATTTTTATTTTTATAATTCTTTATTTAAATAAATTAAAAAAATGGGGCAGATTTAATATTTATTTTATATATATATATATATATATATTAGGGCTGTTACTGATCAAAATTTTTGTGTTCGATTAATCGATATTTTTTTTAATCGATTAATCGACTAATTTCGATTAATTATTACGTACATACAGATCCAACTACTTTTAGCTGATCTCCTTGCATTGCAACTCTGCATAAGTCAGTGGTAAATGTGGTATACACTATATACAATCACCTGACACTACTTAGTTTTCACAATCCATGACTTAACTTCATAGTTCACACAAACGTTTTAAATTCAAACTATAGCACTGACGTAAGTAATTTTTTTTTTCCCACAGTAGCGTGACAATCCCTCCACCTCCGGTCTAACGAATCACTCTCACCTTATGGCATGGACCCCTGTGCAAACAGGTGGTCATGCATGCGGGTATCAAAAGGGTTAACACGGACCATAAACTTCTCTCACAATCTCAGGTCACGGGTAGAAAGAAAAGATCAAAGTGCTCACCGCTTAAGTATAAGATTTAATTTTTGTGTTCAAACACAAACTACACACATAAAGATGATAAAAACACAGCATGTAAAGCCGACAATCGTGTTAGTTCCGTATGGCAGCAGTGGGGGGCGTCATGCGTAGCTCCTCCCCCGTACACATTACGTTCAATCAGAAACTTCAATGTCACCGGACTCCTCCCCCCTTCCCTTCGTTAGCAGACGGAGGCACTTGGGGAAGGGGGAGGAGTCCGGTGATGTCACCAGATCTACGGCAGAACTCCCTGAAGACCCGGGAAGTCGGCAGAGAGATGAGTCCCGGTCAAAAGAATTTTGATCGATCAAAAAAAATTGATCGATCAAAAAAATTAACGATTAATCGAGGAATTAATCTTTAATTTTCACAGCCCTAATATATATATATATATATATATATATATATATATATATATATATATATATATATTTATATATATATTTATACATATATATATATATATATATATATATATATATATATATATATATATATATATATATATATTTATAATTCAATTTTTCTTTCTGCCATCAAAGTGCTTCATAAATTGATGCCGCTATATAAGTACCTCAAATAAATAAATAAATAAATCACTCTTCTATGTTTCTAGGACTGTTTGACTAATGCCGCGTACACACGATCGAATTGTCCGGCGTACTTAGTCCGGCAAACAATCCGGCGGATAGTCCGGCGGACTTTCTACTAAACGGACTTGGCCACACACGGACACACAGAAAGTCCAGCGTTTACTAGCGCGATGACGTACAGCACGCACGACGGGACTAGAAAAAGGAAGTTCAATAGCCAGTAGCCAAAAGCTTCCTTTTTCGGAATTTGCTTCTGAGCATCCGTCATTCTTAGTCCGCCGGACTAGCATACTCACGAACGTATTGTCCGCTGAAACCCAAGTCCGATTGAATTGCAAAAATACTTTCTAAGTCCACCGGACTTTACGCTGAGAAAGTCCGCTGAAGCCCACACGCGATCGAATTGTCCGGTGAAATGCGTTTCGGCGGACTAAGTACGCCGGACAATTTGATCGTGTGTACGCGGCATTAAAGCAAAACTATTTTATCTCAGCAGTTTCTAGATAGGACTTTGTGTGACTGCAGTGAAATACAGATCTCCCTCCAGTGGATCATCTCCCCATCAAGTGTTATTAATATAGTACCGGAAATATGGAAAAATCCAACATTTAAAGCTGTGAAATTCGCATCAGAAATGACTTTAAGGTATAAAGTACAATAATAACTCAGAATACACTCACCCTGGTAATATACACTGCGTTCTTTTTTTAAATTGCGGAGGCAAGATTGGATTCTTCAACAGATCATTATTCCGCTGCGGTACAGTACCTAGCCACATTCTGCACCCCACCATCTACGGCGTCATAAAACACCACACTGGCCGTCTGCTGTTTGATATTAAATCTCTGTCTCTTGAGAAATTAAAATGTGCTTTTCCAAGGAAATCTGAAACTCTCAGTACCATTAATAAACTAGAACACTAAGACTACTCACCGCTGATAAAATTCCTTAATAATAAATCCATTAAAGTAAACATACATTTCACACCAGTCAAATCCAACATGCAGCCCGCAACATCTGTGGGACAACGCAAGGATCGAGTAAAAAAAAAAAAAAGAAGCAAGGCTTGAACAAGGTCACAAGTTGTGATAGCAGGTTTACCAGATTTTAAAACTTTATTTTAATAAGAGAGGAAAGATTTTTTCAAAAATTTCCATTTACTGAGAATAAAACTGAAATATATAGGTCGGGGTTCCTCAACCAGGGTTCCGTGGAACCCTGGGGTTCCTCCAGAGGTTGCTAGGGGTTCCTTGAGAATTTTCTGCCTCTCAGATAAGTTCCCATTGACGTCATTTATTTTTTTATCTTTCTGTAAGAGGGTCATTTCTCCCAACGACCACAAGTGTTATGCCGCGTACACACGACCGGACTTTTCGACAGCAAAGGTCCGACGGATTCGCAATTTGATCGTGTGTGGGCTCCATCAGACCTTTGCTGTCCAAAAATCAAATGTACTTTAGAAATAGAACATGTTTCAAATTTTTTCGCCGGACCCAGTTCCTATCGGGAAATCCACTTGTGTGTGTCCGACGGACAAAAACCGATGCTAGGGCAGCTATTGGCTACTGGCTATGAACTTCCTTATTCTAGTCCAGTCGTTCGTCATCACGTTCGAATACGTCGGACTTTGGTGTGATTGTGTGTGGCCAAGTCCGTTCATTCGGAAAGTCCGTCGGAACTCCGCCGAAAGTCCGCTGGGAAGACAGTCGGAACCTAGTCTGTCGAAAAGTCCGGTCGTGTGCACGCGGCACAAGGAGCATTCTTCCCATTGATCATCACACTGATGTATCATGAGTTGTAGATATAGTCATTTTTAGCAGGGGTTCCCTGAGGCAGGAAAGTTTTTTCAAGGGTTCCTCTGTGTTAAAAAGGTTGAGAAAGGCTGATGGTAATTCCACCCAAATTGATAAAACTTTCACTGCTGGTACTGGCCTCCAGATAGGTTAAACGTATGCTAAAAAAAAAACCCACATCATAATCCCTCCTACACTAAATGATTTGGACCAGTCCACAAAGCAAGGTCCATAAAGACATGGATGAGCGTGTTTGGGGTGGAGGAACTTGACTGGCCTCAACCTGATAGAACACTTTTGGGATAAATTATAGCAGAGATTGTAAGCCAGGCCTTCCTGTCCAACATCAGTGCCTGACCTCACAAATGCACTTCTGGAAGAATGGTCAAACATTCCCATAGACACACTCCTAAAGCTTGTGGACAGCCTTCCCAGAAGAGTTGAAGCAAAGAGGCCAAGCCCAACCCCTGAAAAACAACCCTACTGAAGGTGTTGTTTTACAAGTTGAGGGTTCACATATACTTTAATAGTCAATTTAAAATGTTGGCTATTTGGCAAGAGCAACGCCACTCAGAACAGTTTTGTCTCTATTAGTTACTAACTGGTCCTTTGAGTCAATCTGCTAAAGTCACTGGCACAGAGGAACCCTTGAAATAGTTATTCACTCTCGGAGAACCCCTGCTAAAAATTAGAAATTTACAACTCATGATACATTAGTGTGATGGTCAGTGGGAAGAATGGTCCTTACACTTGTGGTCATTGAGAAGAATTACCTCCTTACAGATGGCTAAAAAGATCAATGGTGTCGTTGGAAACTTATCTGAGAGGTAGAAATGGCCCAATGCTAAAGGAACCCCTAGCAACCTATGGAGGAACCCTAGGGCTCCACGGAACACTGGTTGAGAATCAGTGCTATAGAGAATCCACATAAAGGCAAATTGTACAGGATTTCTGTGTCTTACACCTTCCTAGTGATTCTGCATGGGAATATAAAGAGAATTCAGAGGCTGGTGACAACAACAGCATGGTTGAACACGGTATGGAATGACTATGCTTCAAGTTGGAGGAAGTGATTTTGGATTGAAAAGCTCCATGAATCTTTGTGAAAACTCTGACTGATTATATCCAAAGTGAATATTGAATAGCTTAATCTACAGACATTTGGTTAACACTTTACTATCGTTACTTATCTAGATTTACGTTTTTAATTATAGCCATCCATTCCTTGCAAGTCTTCTACAGGTACTAATTGATTATCTCTACAACTCTACAAGGACACAACGTACAATACAGTTTAATCACATTTTCCCCTTCTCTGATTAGTATTCATTTTGTGGTATAGGAGCGCTGAACCTTATGGTGATTTGTTGTAATGTATTATGTTGCATGTGATCCTGGAGGCTGTTCACCAACAAGCGTGGTGGCCTGCTGTGAGACCCCCCCCCCCCCCTCCCCGGGAGGGTTCGCCAATGTATTAAAAAGATGAGAACGCTAAACTGGCTTTTACAATCCATAAAGAATGTTATTCTGCAACAAAATTGAATGCGTTTCAGGGGCCCAAAACATTCATTTCATTGGAGCGTGTAGAATGATAACTGAGGGATTTGCTTGCCCTTTGCTTGCTTTTAACCGGCCATTGGGGCACTTTTCCTGCCGCTGATGCAATATACTATTCCTACCACTGACACCAACAAAGGGGCATACTTCCAGTTACTAACACCAAAAACTATTTCTACCATTGACACCAATGATGAGGCACTGTTCCTACCACTGGCACCAACAATCTATTCTCCCCACTGACACCAACAATGGGGTGCCATTCTTCCCCCTAATGCCAGAGGTGCACTCTTTACTCCCACTGATGCCAGTACAATTTCTACTACCAATGGCCACAGTTGGGCTTTCCTAAAGTCTGACGGTCTGTAAACTGGCCCTTTATTTAGAAAGTTTGGAGACCCCTTCTTTAGACCAGTGGTCTCCAAACTATGGCCCAGGGACCAGGTGTTGCCCTTTGCCTGCCTTTATCTGGCTATCTGGCCCTTGGGGCATTATTCCACCAACTGACACCAATGATAGGGCTTCATTCAACCCTACTGACACCATCAGTGGGGCACTATTCCTCCCAATGATGGGTAATTGATGCCGGGACATTTTCTAATTCTACTGGCCACAGTCCGGGCCCCCCGCAAAGCCTTAAGGACAGTAAACCTTACTTAGACATTTTGGAGACCCCCATGATCTACTAGAACACCCAGATCCTTCTCCACCATTGATTCCCCCAGTTGTACCCCCCCCCCCATTCCTCCCATTAACACCAATGATGGGTTACTGATGCCAGGGCATTTTCTAATCTGATTGGTCAAAGAACCCCCCAAGCCTTAAGGACAGGAAACTTAGAATGTTTGGAGACCCCTGCCCTAGATTAGGAGTTGGAATCCAGGTTGGTGTATAGAGATCATGAAGGTACATGGACCTGCATGATCTGTATCTGGTCTCCAACTTACAGTCCAGGATAAAATCCCTCACCCCACAGTTGTCATTCTAAAAGCCCTGATGAAGGTGAAGTGTTCAGCCCCCAAAACCCATTGGCTTGTGTTGCAGAATAAAATCTTTTCACTTTTACTAAGCAGTATTCTGTCAAATCAGATCAGAAGGTTCCAACGGTAAGGAATTTCTGCATGGTATATCACTGGATGTCAAAATAAAAAGGTCCTAATATTTTCAATTGATGTGCCGGATTGTGAAGACTCTAAAAATTTCAAAAAGAGCTTTATTAACCACTTACAGACCGGAATGCGGCCTGCTTAATGACAAGGCCATTATTTGCGTCGCTTTAGCTGACAATTGCACGACCGTGTGACGTTGTATCCAAACAAAATTGACGTCCTTATTCCCCCATAAATAGAGCTTTCTTTTGGTGGTATTTGATCGCCTCTGCGGTTTTTATTTTTTCGCTATAAACAAAAAAAAGTGTCAATTTTGAAAAAAAAAACAAACAAAATTTTTTGCTTTTTGCTGTAATAAATATCCCCAAAAATGTTTTAAAAAATCTAATTTCTTTATCAGTTTTAGCCAATATGTATTCTTCTACATATTTTTGGTAAGAAAAATCGCAATAAATTATAGGGTCTAAAAACTATGGGATAGATTTATGGCATTTTTATTTTTTTACATTTTTTTTTACTAGTAATGGCAGTGATCAGCGATTTTCAGCAGTACTGCGATATTGCAGAGGACAGATCAGACAACTTAGACACATTTTTGGGACCACTGACATTAGCACAGCAATCAGTGCTATAAAAATGCACTAATTACTGTATAAATGTCACTGGCAGGGAAGGGGTTAACACTAGGGGCGATCACGGGGTTAAATGTGTTCCCTCGTTTGTGTTTCTAACTGAGGGGGGATGGAACTGACTAGAGGAGGTGACATATCGTTGTTCCTAGCTAGTAGGAACAGGCGATCTGTCTCTCCTCTCCATACAGAATGGGGATTTGTGTGTTTACACGTCTCTGTTCTGGCACTCGTGCTCGTGACCACCAGCCACGCACATCGGCTCCCCCGCTGTACAGCGGGCGCATGCGCCTGCTATAGTCATTTAGAGGGCCGCCGTACAGCTACGACAGTTTGCGGGATCGTGCCGACCTTCCGCATTATAATGATGGCGGCTGGTCAACAAGTAGATAAACAATTTCTGCAAACATTACAAGACCCACCACAATAATACATAGTGTACTTGCATCATACATGTAACATAACAGTAAACGACAGGAGACATATACATGGTAAGTTACACGACCGCAAAGGTCCAACAGAACGAGTCCGTTGGACAATTCGATCGTGTGTGGGCTCCATCGGGCCTTTGCTGTCCAAAAATCTGACCGACTTTATAAATAAAACATGTTTTAATTTTTTTCGCCGGAACTCCGCCGGACCCAGTTCCTATCGTGAAATCCGATCGTCTCTATGCTAGTCCAACGGACAAAAAACGACGCTAGGGCAGCTATTGGCTACTGGCTATGAACTTCCTTATTGTAATCCAGTCGTACGTCATCGAAACCGTTGGACTTTGGTGTGATTGTGTGTGGCCAAGTCCGTTCATTCGGAAAGTCCGTCGGAACTACGCCGAAAGTCCGTCGGGAAGACCGTCGGACCTAGTCCGTCGAAAAGTCTGGTCGTGTGTACGCGGCATTAGAGTGATTGTAAAGTCTCATTTTTTTTTCCTATAAAAATAACAAACATGTTAGCCCTTGTACACACGGTTGCAGATTCCGACAGCCAAATCCGTCGGATTTTGTCCGTCGGATTTTGTCCGACGGATTTTGTCCGACGGATTTTGTCCGACGGATTTTGTCCGCAACTGTTGTATACACACGGTCGGACAAAGTTGTCGGAAAATCCGACGTGATGACGTTATTTCGTTACGACGGGACTATGTTCACGCTAGTGGCCAATAGCTTTGGTGTAGGAATTTGATCTGAGCATACGTTGCATCGGAATTCTCTACACATGATCGGAGTATGTCCGATCGGAGCATTTTGTTGGAAAATTTTACCAACAAGTTGGAAAACTTGGTCCGTCGGATACTCCGACGGAAACAGTCCGATGTAGACCACACACAGGCGGAATATCCGACAAAACGGTCCGATCGGATACATTCCGTCGGAATCTCCGACCGTGTGTACAAGGGCTTATACTTACCTCCTCTGTGCAGTTGGTTTTGCACAGAGCTGCCCCGATCCTCCTCTTCTCTGGTCCCTATTCTTCTGTGATCTTACCCCCCCCCCACCCCCTGTTCAGTGACCCCACAGCAAGCAGCTTACTATGGGGGCACCCAAGCAGAGTCACAGCTCCCTGTGTCCATTCAGACACCCTGACCCGGCCCGGCCCCATCTCTTCCCTGATTGGCTAGCTGACTTTGATTGATCACAGCGGGAGCCAATTGCGCTGCTGCTGTGTCTCAGCCATCCAGGAAGGAGAATCTCAGATGGCTGAGACACTCGTGGACATCGCTGGACAGAGAGGGAACTCAGGTAAGTATTAGGGGGGCTGAGGGGGTTGCTACACACAGAAGGCTTTTTATCTTAATGCATAGGGTAGTTCATTTGGGTTTTTTCATAAATAAATACACATAAACAGAAAAATGAAGAGGGCGGAGGTGGTGATATGAGGTTCCCCCCTTCTTTCTGTCACTCCTCACTGGCTGTTTAGCCAGATTAACCAGCAGACAACATTGGCTGCATCTTTGATACTCACGAGACACCAGATATCGGGTCATTTTAATACTGACCATATTGTGTCTATGGTGATCTATGACAAAACCCTAATGGATTACCCCATGCATTGAGGGATTGTGGCAAGAGTTGGTTGTAGGATGACCATTTTTCTGTTTATGTCTATTTAGAGCTTTACTGTAGTTTTACTCCCGAAGAGGTGGGCTCTGACCCGTAAAACGCACTTGCGTTGAGAAGTCACAGCAAGCCTACTCGTCACCTGGCTGCAGTAGGGTGATGAGGAATAGTTTAAAGCTTGCAACTTGTATTTTCTCCCCTCCTTTTTGTACATATATGTTGTTGGAACAACTTTTTGCACTTTATGTCATATACATGTTTTTAGTTTTTGTAACAATAAAATTCTTTGACATTTTATCCCAATGGTACCAGTAAAGTCGTTAAGTTAGTTCTTAGGGTTTTTTGTGTATTATATGGTTTAGAATGAGGTACCGGGCAATTGCTGCCCACCCATCAGAAGGTGTACCCTGTGTCCAAGCAGAGGTCAGCTCCATGCCCCTCCAGAGGCTCTTCTCCCCCGGCCAGCCCTGGCTCCCCATTGCAGCCCTTGGGGCACCTCCTGGCGGCCTGTTTGGGAACCTGGTGTCAGTGCAGCAGGCGCTGTACAGCCCAACCCACCCCCCCCCACACACGATGAGCAGAGATTACCTGGAACAGAGCTACAACCTGGGGGTTGGCAGGAGGCAGGGAAGAGGGAGAGCAAGAGGGGGGCTGAGTGGCTGCCCCATGGGCCTCTGGGTTGCACTTGCCGCTTGGGCCAAAAGTTGCCAGGCAGCCCCTGACATGAAGGCAGACAGTTATAATACAGGAATCAGAGGGCCCTGCTCATCTATAAATTATACAGCTGTACATAAGACCCCCTCATACATATCTATAAATACTATACCAAAATTGTGCACACTGTCAACTCTAGCAAAAAATAAATAAAAACATGAGACCTCTGTTCTCAATCTCTTCTTAAGCTGGCCATTTACCAGTACAGTTTTGGTTTGAACGTTTGTAGGGGAATTCTGAAAAATTCTTCATCAGAACATTTTTTCTTGCAATCATCGAGTCAACTAACTTCATTCGTAAGCCCTAAAAATTTCATCCAGACCCGCTACAGTATGTGAATGGAATCCCAGACGTCTTAAACAGGTTTCATTGAAATACGTCTCAATATTTTCCCAAATCGAAAAATAAAATTCACAGTTACAAGTTCATTTGTTCAAGAAAAATTTTCCATCCTGTTCCTTCAAATTGTCTCATGATTTTAGTCGAAAAACAAATGTTGTCAACCATTGGTGAATTTACAAAATTCTACTGGTATATGGCTAGCTTTAGACTGGCCATGCTGCAGTCCTAATATTACAAAATTGTTGTCCAGTGACTCCAGACTTTTTGAATGTAGTAGACTCTCTTTTCTTTTTCTTTTTGTTCATTATGGTCATTGAAATTAATTAGTGCACATCCCAAACCCCTCCCAAGCACCAGAAACCAGGCGGAGCATAGCTGCTTGGAAACAAGGATTGCCAAGGGAAATAGCAGGGGTGTACCTACAGGGGTCGCAATGGTGATCCAGCCCCATGCAGCAGGGGGCCCGTGTGGCCTCCCCTGTACGTCTGGATAGGAGCAGCGACGGGGGCAGCTGCATAGCCACTCACGGCCCTCAATCTCCTGCTCTACAGCCTCAGTTGCACTGAATGAATGGACAGGAATAACGCTGTACAGGGCTTCCTGTTCATTCTCTGTCTCAAAGGTGAAACATCAGAGGTCTGTGGTGGAACTTTAAGGGTCACAAAGGTTGCATTTGCGACTGGGCCCTGGCTATCCGCCACTAGGCTCGGAGAAAAGGGTTTCCGGCTGGGGGTCAGAGGGGCCCATCATGGTTTCTTGCATCGGGGGGCCCTGAAGGTTTTAGTGATGCCACTGGGCAACAGTAATATTTCTTTATCTAGTTCACAGTTTACAGTTCTAATAAATCTCCCCAACAGCTGGAGGTTTTCAAAAATGGTGCAATGATATTTGGAGCTCGAAATCAACTGAGAACCTTGTGTCCACACTATTACTACGAAAGACAAACCAATAGAAGGGTATGTACAGTTTCACATGGACTTGGCTATGATTTTCATGAACTATTTACAGAATAAAACTCTGATTTGTTCAGGGAGTCTTGAGACAAGGTAACCCCGACTGATGATTCTTCATGACTTTCGTGATGTTGCCTTCAAGAAAACAAATAATTATGAAAAACCTCCTTCTGTTAGCTACAAAAGTTCCCGAAGTTCCAGCTGTATCGGCCACCCACACAGTCAGGATACCAGAGTGACAGAAATCTGGATATAAGTATCATTACATTTCGCGTGGGTGTAAATATTACTCACAGGATCACGTCTTGCCAACAGACAGTGAGAATTTCAGACAAATTTTAAGTTAGAATTAGAAAAAAAAATAGTTAACCTATTACACCATATATCGTGTTATTTCTGAAAAGGGAATGAATAGAGGGTAGCAAGCATGGCAGGACACATTGCAACAATGCACGCTACAATGGCGTTTCTCAACCTTTTTTTGAGTCAAGGCACCCTCTAAAATTATGGACAGTCTCGAGGTGCCCCATGCTAAAATATAAAAAAAAAATGATTCTAATCGTTTTACATAATACATCAACATCCACACACATAGGACACCCAACGGTAGCGGTGATTTATTCTTCCAAATCCAATACACTTTTGCACACTGGTACTGACTAGTATTCCAATGTTTCTCTTCTCCCTCAGTTTTTCTCCATCACTCTGCTAATGTGACCCTAACGCCGACAGAGCAGGGCAGGTGAGGAGGGTCAAACGAGGATGCTGTGCAGATAAACCTGATGACATCATTGGTTGTTAGGACGCCGGCGGCTAGAACGTTGCACAAGGAAAACCTGTGGCTTTGTGTAACTAAGAGGCAGGCTTCATCCACCTGCTGGCTTGTATACAATTTTAGGGCAATTTTTAGGCATTTTGCCAAGGCACCCCTGAAGAAACCTCAAGGCACCCCTGGGCACTCTGGTTGAAAATGGCAGCGCTACAACAATGTACAACACTGTACAATACTGTACGATATAACATTCTGATGTTCCCTAGACATTGGTGCAGGAGGGTCCCACTCAGTAGATTTAAATCGGACCATGCTGGGCAACGCATCAAAATTTAAAATGAACAACTTTTTTCACAGAGTCCTACAATGCAGCGCAGTAATAAAAACGATTCCTGTATAAAATGACAGATTTTTTGCTTACCTATGTTTTGCAAAACCCTGAAAACCACAGAAAAGTTGATGGCCCAAATGAACCCTTATGCTTTGTACACAACATCTGTGTGTCCCCTTGATTAGCTTGGTCTTAAAGTAAAACCGAAGGCAACATTTTTTTTTTTTTGCATTTTGTATAGAGTAAGGGAGGGTTATTGTAATCCAGGGGCCCACCTGACCGCTGTGGCCCTTTTCATCGGTCCTGGTGCTCTTTCCTTTAGTCCCGGGGCACTTTCCTCTGGTCTGGATTTTTGGGTGCCATAGACGGCACTGTTACATCACAAAAGTCGCAAGCAAGTCCCATGACTTTGGGGGTCACAGCGGTGTGAAGGGAGACTTATGGACCTGCAGCTGTCTTGGCCTCCCTCCCACAGTGGTGGAATGCCAGAGCCCAGTCACAAGTACAACCTTTGTTACATAGTTATATAGTTAGTAAGGTTGAATAAAGACACCAGTTCATCCAGTTCAACCTGAGTGAGTGTCTACAATTGCCCCTATCCCTGTACATTGTACACTCACATCAGTCCCTACCCTCAAGGAGCCCACAATCCAAGGTCCCCATTCATATACTAGGGTAAATTTTGTACAGAAGCCAATTAACCTACCTGCATGTCTTTGGAGAGTGGGAGGAAAGTGGAGGAAACCCACACAGGCACAGGGAGAACATGCAAACTCCAGGCAGGTAGTGTCATGGTTGGGATTTGAACCAGCGACCCTTCTTACTGCTAGGCGAGAGTGCTAACCACTACACCACTGTGCTGCCCTAAACCCTTGTGACCCTGGTAGTTACGCCTCTTGTAACCCTTGTCAGGTTTTTTTTTTTTTTTGCCATCTATGTCCTATTAGGGCGATTGATTTCCCCTTACATAGCCAAAACTGGAGTGAGAAAAAATCCCTACAAAGTGGTTGTCACCAAAACTAGTGTCTTGTTCTGGTGACAACTCAAAATTTGGACATTTCTGTTACCTTCACTTGGTGATAACAATCACCAGGACAAATAGTGAGGGTGAATCTCCCTAATGGGGGCATAGACAGCAATAAAACCCTCAGAGGAGTTAAAGGCGCTGGAACCTTACATGTTTGAATCTGATTTTGTCACACCTGTACTGGTGGTGAGCCACCAATGGTATGTGGGCTGCTTCCATACACAGGGGAACTAATACAGAAACCGTGGGAATTAAATGCAATGTTTTAGGTTTAAAAAAATCCAAAAATAAGTTTTGTCTTCAGTTATACTTTAATCGCATTCTAGGCACAGATTTGCAACCACCCCCCTTTGGTAGCCCAACTCCAGGCACCTTTATTTTCATAGACTTAGCCCTTGTACACACGATCGGAGATTCCATCGGAGCGTTTTGTCGGATATTCCGACTGTGTGTGGTCTGCATCGGACTGTTTCCATTGGAATATCCAACGGACCAACTTTTCCAACTTGCCGGAAATATTTTCCGACAAATTGCTCCGATTGGACATACTCCGATCATGTGTAGAGAATTCCGATCGGACAAAGTGCCACACATGCTCAGATCAAATTCCTACACCAAAGCTATTGGCTACTAGCCTGAATGTAGTCCCGTCGTAACGAAATAACGTCAACACGTTCTGAACGATCGGATTTTCCTACAACTTTTTCCGACCGTGTGTATGCAACAGCTTCGGACAAAATCCGTCGGACATAATCCGACGGACAAAATCCGACGGATTTGGTTGTCGGAATCTCCGACCGTGTGTACAGGGGCTTACAGTGCTTAGCTTTCCTATGTAATCATTTATGGTGGGCCTTCTTCAAAAAGCTTAACGTGGAACTTTAAGTCCTGCTAGATCACTTCCGGTTGGCCCCTTTTGCAGGTATAGTTTTGTAAAACATTAAGAATAAGTGGCTACACTGTTTAAAATCTAGTAATACATTGTCTCTGAGGACATGTTCAGTCGCTCTCCATTTTTTAGGCAAATTTGTAGAGGTCAATCTGCTGACATCCTTGAAGCAGGATTAAACCCTCCTATCTTTTATAGCAAAGGGAGCTGCTTCTGTTTGACCTGCAAATGCCCTGGTGCTGCACATGTGATCAGATATGACACCAACCATTTGATGGTTTGACAGTTTGGTTGAGGATACAAGCAAATGTGACAGTTAGCAGTCCCGGCATTCCGGGAAAGTAACTTTTTTGAAGGCGTTAAATCGAAGGGTTTGGTTCCGCTTTATGATTTAGCAAAATGGCGGTCTCTGGCAAGAAGAAACAGGAACAATGCTGGAGGCAATTTAATTTTGGTGGCATAATTATTAAGGTGGAATGTATGTTCCTTGCTAAAGAACATTACTTTTTTACCAAGTTGTTATGAGTAAAGTTCCACTTTGGTACTCCCTCACCCACTTGACAACATCATTACTCCAAGACTGGTAGACACACCAGTGCGTTGTGTCATCACCCCCTGTGTCGACAATGTAGCCAAGCATTTTGGGAACAGACGGGGGTAGAGACACAACGCCAGCACTGGGGCCTATCATGGCTCTGATATCTCCAGGAGTACAGCAAGAACTAAAAGAAGTCTTTTGAAGAAAGCCCAAAGAGGTCAACACATACTAAGCACTATAAATCTATGGAAATTAAAGGAGCCCGGAGTTGGGTTTTAAGTAGTCCACTAAATTATCTGTAATAATAGTAACAAATCCAACTTTTTACAACACTCTTAAAAAAACTTTCACCCTTAGTAAAACAACAGTACAGTCAACGACTTACTTGTTCACGGGATCACATTGCAAAGACTCCGGTTTCTGTACTTGCAGGACACCTATAAGAAATGAGAATGGATTACTAAAGAATTTCCACCTTAGTTGCTAATTCAGCATTATACGGATATTACTAATGTGTGAATTACTTGTATGGGTGTATGCAAAACTCAGAATGACCCCAATTGCGGTCAGTGTGATATACAAAATTCCTGGCAGCATATGATAAAATATTGGTTTAGTAGAGATGATATATACTGTATATATACAGTAGGTAAAATAGGTATTGAACATGTCACCATGTTTCTAGGAAAATATATTTCTAAAGGTGCTATTGACATGAAATTTTCCTCACATGTCGGTAACAACCCATGCAATCCATACACACAAAGACACCAAAACAAATAAGTTCCGAAATGAAGTTCTGTGTAATAAAATGGAATGACACATGGCAAAAGTATCGAACACATGAAGAAAGGGTGGTACAAAAAGGCATGGAAAGCCAAGACACCAGCTGAAGTCTATCAATAATTACAAAGCAATCCTGCCCCAAATTAATATCAGCTGGTTCCGTCTCCCCTGATGGCCTATAAAAAGGTGTCTCATTACCAAGGTGTCACACAAGAAACATCTCATGATGGGCAAAAGCAAAGAGTTCTCTCAAGACCTTCGCAACCTTATTGTCGCAAAACATACTGATGGCATTGGTTACAGAATAAAATTCTGAATGTTCCAATGAGCACTGTTGGGGGCCATAATCCGGAAGTGGAAAGAACATAATTTCACCATAATCTGGCCACGACCAGGTGCTCCTCACAAGATTTCTGACAGAATATTGAAGAGTTGTTCAAGAGCCAAGGACCGCTTGTGGAGATCTTCAGAAAGACCTGGAATTAGCAGGTACAATTGTTTCAAAGAAAACAATAAGTAATGCGCTCAACCGCCATGGCCTGTATGCACGTTCACCACGCAAGACTCCATTGCTGTCGAAAAAGCATGTTGAAGCTTTTAAAATTTGCTGCACGACATTTACACAAGCCTGTGAAATACGGGGAGATCATAGTCTGGTCAGATGAGACTAAAATAGAACTCTTTGGATGCCAAAATACGCACCATGTTTAGAGGTCAAATGGCACATCACCCCAAAAACACCCCCCATACCAACAGTGAGGTTTGGAGGTGGGAACATCATGGTTTGGGGCTGTTTTTCAGAATACGGTACTGGCAAACCTCATATCGTTGAAGTAAGGATGAATGGAAAAATGTACCAAGACATGGGACATCGGCACCCCGGATGTTTTGGAACTACATTTCCCATGATGCTCATGCACTCTGCAGTGTAGTTGAGCATCACTAGGTTTGCCATCACTGTGATAGACCAGCACAAAGTGGCACATAATTGTGAAGTGGAAGTAAAATGATAAATGGTTTTCAAAATGTTTTACAAATAAAATATGTGAAAAGTGTGGGGGGGTACATTCGTATGGCGCCCCCCTGAGTCAATACATTGTAGAACTGCCTTTCGCTGCAATTACAATTACAATTTGGAATGTAGTTCCAAAACATCTGTGGTGCCAAGGCTCGACTATCACTGGTCTATCACATAAAATCCCAATAAGATACATTTACGTTTTTGGTTGTAACCTGACAAAATGTGGAACATTTAAAGGGGGTATGAAGACTTTTTTAAGGCACTGTATGTAGTTGAGTCCCTGAAGAGTTCCTTTGTTGATCAAATGGGCATCCCATAAGAACCCTTTCCCATCCCAAGTTCAATTCCCCTAAATAAAAAAAACAAAAAAATAAAAAACAAAGCGACAAGAACTGTTTCTTGTCTACAGAGAGAGTGGGAAATTCATGTGCCTGGCTGTGCAGGGTGGGAGATAACCATATTCACCATCTGCCCCTGTGTGTGGGTAGCGCTACATGTGTTTTTCCAATAGAATCAAAGCAGAGATGATTGTGAATGTGTAAAATGAGGACGTGACCTGGCTGCTCGGGGGTTATAGCCCTATTAGCCCTACACCCGGGTTTCAGAAAAGTCCAATGTGGAGGATTAAATGGCAGTGAGATGTGTGAAGGACTGACAGGTGCCTCATATACATAGCTCTGATCTGCTGTGTCCTGGAACCAAGGTTATGTGTAATGTAATTCCTATCCTATATCTGTCATCAGCTACACATCTGATCCGCTGCCTTCGATTTGTCTACATATACTGGGAATTCTACGCATCACGCACAACCTCTACATACAATATCAGGGTTATTTAAAAAGGGGGTGCAAGGGGGGCAATGGTGATGTATACGGTGCAATACACAGTACAAAGCAATCGATTAGATCAGTAATAAGAGGGTAATTATATTGCTTAGGCCAGTAAATATAAAGGAAAACTGGGTACACACTGGAACTGCACGATTCTGGAAAAAAATGAGAAACCCAATTTTTTTGCTTAGAATAAAGATCACGATTCACGCCGTAACATCATCTTTCACATTATACAAAAAAAGTGGGCAAACTTTACTGTTTATTTTTTTTTTCCAATTCATTAGCCACCTCCCGTCCGCGCTACAGCCGAAAAAGACGGCTACAGCATGGACAAAATTTGCCAGGAGGGCATCCATAGACGTCCTCCCACATTTCCCGCCTATCAATGCCCATCGGTGCTGCATATCATTGCCGCCTATCAGGGCTGCTTTTTAGTGCCTCATCATCAGTGCCCATTAGTGCTTCATCATCAGTGCCCATCAGTGCAGCCTCATCAGTGCCCATCAGTGCTGCATATCAGTGCCACCTATCAGTGCCCATCGGTGCTGCATATCATTGCCGCCTATCAGTGCTGGATATTAGTGCCTCATCATCATTGCCCATTAGTGCCTCATCATCAGTGCTCATCAGTGCCTCATCATCAGTGCCCATCAGTGCAACCTCATCAGTGCCCATCAGTGCTGCATATCAGTGCCGCCTATCAGTGCCCATAGGTGCTGCATATCATTGCCGCCTATCAGTGCTGGATATTAGTGCCTCATCATCAGTGCCCATCAGTGCCTCATCGTCAGTGCCCATCAGTGCCTCATCGTCAGTGCCCATCAGTGCAACCTCATCAGTGCCTCATCATCAGTGCCCATCAGTGCAACCCCATCAGTGCCCATCACTGCCTCATCATCAGTGCCCATCACTGCCTCATCATCAGTGCCCATCAGTGCAGCCTCATCAGTGCCCATCAGTGTGCACACATATATAGTAATAATATTTCAACCAAAGTCATAAACAGCACCACTATATTAACAGCGCTACTAATAAGTCTAATAATCCACTAAAACATATAATAAAACATAAATTCTAAAAGGAGACAAGAAAGTCCATAAAGACCCCAAGCCGGTAATTCATAAAGTGCGAAAAGTGCTCCACAAAGTCCCCAGAGGGAAAGAAAGAACCCTTTCGGCAGATTCACCACACAGCAAACATGTGCCCGTCAGTGCCTCATCATCATTGCCCATCAGTGCAACCTCATCAGTGCCCATCAGTGCCTCATCATCAGCGCCCATCAGTGCAACCTCATCAGTGCCCATCAGTGCCTCATCATCAGTGCCCATCAGTGCCTCATCATCAGTGCCCATCAGTGCCTCATCATCAGTGCCCATCAGTGCCTCATCATCAGCGCCCATCAGTGCAACCTCATCAGTGACCATCAGGGCAGCCTCATCAGTGGCCATCAGTGCAACCTCATCAGTGCCCATCAGTGAAAGAGAAAACTTACTTATTTAAACAATTTTATAACAAAAACAAAGAAAAACTTTTTTTTTCCAAATTTTTGGTCTTTTTTTACTTTTTTAGCAAAGAATAAAAAAAACGCAGAGCTGATCAAATACCACCAAAAGAAAGTTCTATTTGTGTAAAAATTATAAAAGTTTCATATGGATACAGCGCTGCATGACCGCGCAATTGTCAGTCAAAATGTGACAACACTGTAAGTAAGCAAATTGGTCACAGAGTCATAGTCACGTAACGTTAGCCGACACACATGCTGATGCTGCTACATTTGACCCGGGCATCTAGGCAGGGTCGTCTTTAATGCAGGGCAAAAAGGGGCAGCTGCCCTGGGTCCAGTCATCGTTGTGACGTAAGGGGGTGCTGATGGGACACTCTGATGTAAGGGGGCTGGTAATGGGACCCTCTGATGTAAGGAGACTGGTAATGGGACACTCTGAAGTAAAGGGGGTGCTGATGGGACACTCTGTTGTAAGGGGGCTGGTGATGGGACACTCTGATGTAAGGGGGCTGGTGATGGGACACTCTGATGTAAGGGGGCTGGTGATGGGACACTCTGTTGTAAGGGGGTGCTGATGGGACACTCTGTTGTAAGGGGGTTGGTGATGAGACACTCTGATGTAAGGGGGTGCTGATGGGACACTCTGATGTAAGGGGGTGCTGATGGGACACTCTGATGTAAGGGGGCTGGTGATGGGCCACTCTGATGTAAGGGGGTTGGTGATGGGCCACTCTGATGTAAGTGGGTGCTGATGGGACACTCTGATGTAAGGGGGTGCTGATGGGACACTCTGATGTAAGGGGGCTGGTAATGGGACACTCTGATGTAAGGGGTGCTGATGGGACACTCTGATGTAAGGGGGCTGGTGATGGGACACTCTGATGTAAGGGGTGCTGATGGGACACTCTGTTGTAAGGGGGCTGGTAATGGGACCCTCTGATGTAAGGGGACTGGTAATGGGACACTCTGAAGTAAAGGGGGTGCTGATGGGACACTCTGTTGTAAGGGGGCTGGTGATGGGACACTCTGATGTAAGGGGGCTGGTGATAGGACACTCTGATGTAAGGGGGTGCTGATGGGACACTCTGTTGAAAGGGGGTTGGTGATGGGACACTCTGTTGTAAGGGGGTTGGTGATGGGACACTCTGTTGTAAGGGGGTTGGTGATGGGACACTCTGTTGTAAGGGGGTTGGTGATGGGACACTCTGTTGTAAGGGGGTTGGTAATGGGACACTCTGATGTAAGGTGGTGCTGATGGGACACTCTGTTGTAAGGGGGTTGGTGATGGGACACTCTGATGTAAGGGGGTGCTGATGGGACACTCTGTTGAAAGGGGGTTGGTGATGGGACACTCTGTTGTAAGGGGGTTGGTGATGGGCCACTCTGATGTAAGTGGGTGCTGATGGGACACTCTGATGTAAGGGGGTGCTGATGGGACACTCTGATGTAAGGGGGCTGGTAATGGGACACTCTGATGTAAGGGGTGCTGATGGGACACTCTGATGTAAGGGGGCTGGTGATGGGACACTCTGATGTAAGGGGTGCTGATGGGACACTCTGTTGTAAGGGGGCTGGTAATGGGACCCTCTGATGTAAGGGGACTGGTAATGGGACACTCTGAAGTAAAGGGGGTGCTGATGGGACACTCTGTTGTAAGGGGGCTGGTGATGGGACACTCTGATGTAAGGGGGCTGGTGATAGGACACTCTGATGTAAGGGGGTGCTGATGGGACACTCTGTTGAAAGGGGGTTGGTGATGGGACACTCTGTTGTAAGGGGGTTGGTGATGGGACACTCTGTTGTAAGGGGGTTGGTGATGGGACACTCTGTTGTAAGGGGGTTGGTGATGGGACACTCTGTTGTAAGGGGGTTGGTAATGGGACACTCTGATGTAAGGTGGTGCTGATGGGACACTCTGTTGTAAGGGGGTTGGTGATGGGACACTCTGATGTAAGGGGGCTGGTGATGGGACACTCTGTTGTAAGGGGGCCGGTGATGGGACACTCTGTTGTAAGGGGGCCGGTGATGGGACACTCTGTTGTAAGGGGGCTGGTGATGGGACACTCTGATGTAAGGGGGTGCTGATGGGACACTCAAAATGTAAGTGGGCCGGTCTGGATGAAGTCCAGGGCCAAATTTCTGTCCCAGTCCTGCCCTGTAGGCATCATTGACCCTTGATCGTGAAAGGGTTAAACATAAGTGCCATCGCTGTGCTGCTACAACCTGCCTTACCAGGCTGTGATCTTCCTTTATATGTGACAAATTAGCACTTTACAGGTGAAGAAGACTCAGGGACACCACGGAAGGAACAGGTGACAAGTATTTGAGAAAACAGATGTCTTTGATTCTGCACAAAAGTAACGCAATATGAATAAAAAAAAAAAAAAAAAAAGACGATTCCGATTCGAAAGGACCGTTAAATCATCTTTGACGTGTTTGTTTTTTTTCGGAAATGTTTGGATTCCGGTCTCCTTGGGGAAAACGCCTGCAGGATCACGATGAAGGAAATGACAAGGCTTTATTGTTTATAACACATCTGTATGTAACAGACAACTAAACATTCCTTCCAGAGATAGGAGAACGAGGAAACCAACCCGAGATCTGAGGAGGACCTCAACTTTTTATTTATTTCTCTTTGGTGGCTCCAAGAGTCAATGTACCGAGAACCCAACTGCCCATTGTTTTTTGATCTAAAAATGTTTGCTACCCCAAGAAAAATGCTCAGTTGGTACTAAGGGGTCCAAAGTGTGCCAAGAAAATATCCCCCCCCCCCCCACACCATTACACCACCAGCCTGAACCGGTGATACAAGGCAGGATGGATCCATGCTTTCATGTTGTTTGACCCTACCATGTGAATGCCACAGCCAGGGGCGGCCCGTCCATTAAGGGCGCACGGGCACTGCCCCACCACCCCCCTGTCCGACTGGCACCTCCCTTATCCATGCCCCTTTCACGACACCGACGCATGGATTCCAATGTGGAGGGGTGTTTTTTTTTAAAGCACCTATTAGAGCCTCTGGCTCTAATAGGCTTCAATATGGGGTGGGCTCGGGTCGCAGAGAGTGCGCTCTAAGCCCACCCAGGTGTGTTACAACAGCAAATGAATATTCGCAGTTGTAACACTGATCCTCCTCCTGGCCAATCAGGAAACGGGCTTTGACACCGGTCATCCAATTGGCCGAAAGGACAGGAACTCCTATTGAACGCTTAGGAGGAGGAAGGGAGAAGCTGGAAGCCGCCATGGAGAACAGGGCTCGGAGTTGAGCCGCTACACGCTGCCTTCCACTCGCCACGATGGGGTAAGTGCCGGACGTGCTGCTCAAGGGGGGGGGGGGGTTGTTATGTGCCACTCGGGGGGGGGGGATAGGTGGTTGTTTGCTGCCTCCCCCACAAAAAAAAGAACCACCAGCCTCCACTGGTTGCAGCTGAAATCGAGACTCATCAGACCAGGCAACTTTTTTTCCAATCTTCTATTGTCCAATTTTGTTGAGCCTGTGCGAATTGTAGCCTCAGTTTCCTGTTCTTAGCTGACAGGAGTGGCACCCGGTGTGGTCTTCTGCTGCTGTAGCCCATCTGCTTCAAGGTTCAACGTGTTGTGCGTTTAGAGATGATGTTCTGCATACCTTGGTTGTAACGAGTCATTATTTGAGTTGCTGTTGCCTTTCTATCAACGGTGGCTGATCCTTAAGGTGCGCAGGGGAACCACCACCCTAGTTTGTATGCGGGGCACCGCACTAATAGGCTCTAATTGGATTGTAAAAGGTTGTCCTCCCACTTGTGATACTAGCGAATCAATATTCGCCATCGGTTTCCAGCTTCTGATCCCGGGCAACTCAGGACAGGAGACAGATCTGAAGAAGTATAAACAGAAAAGTCAGTGCTACTACCCCACATAGATAGCAGAGCTCCCAGGTGCTCGATCTGCAGTCACTGGCTGAGTAATGTAGAAAAAACGATCCGCACTCCGGTTGTTGCTCTTAAAATTTCTTCATTTTATTGAACAGCCGCAGTGAACAAACACAGATTAAGTCAGTTGACGCGTTTCAGCCTATAAGGCCTTAGTCATAACCCATCTTCCAGATCTGAAGAAGACCGGGTTATATGGGTGGAAGTCGGGGAAACTGTGGTGCCAGGTATCAGGGGAACCAGGACGGCTGGAGACCTCCATTTGTGGGGTGAGTGCGGACCTGGAGGGGTTCGTTTGCCGATCCCCCCCCCCCCCCCCCAAAAAAATGTTTAGCACCAGCCGCCACTGCTTTCTATCATCTCAAACCAGTCTGCCCATTCTTCTCTGACATCAACAAGGCATCTTTCCCAACACAACCGCCGCTCACTGGATATTTTCTCTTTTTCGGCCCATTCTCTGTAAACCCGAGAGATGGTTGTGCGTGAAAATCCCAGTAGATCAGCAGTTTGTGAAATACTCAGACCAGCCCGCGTGGCACCAACAACCATGCCACGTTCAAAGTCACTAAAATCCCCTTTCTTCCCCATTCTGATGCTCGGTTTGAACTTCATCAAGTTGTCTTCAACACATCTAGATGCCTAAATGCATTGAGTGGCTTCCATATGATTGGCTGATTTTGTGTTACCAAGCAATTGTACAGGTGTACCTAATAAAGTGGTCAGTGAGTGTATATGGAACCATTTGGCTCCATATACACTGGTTGGGGGCCCTTGGCAGAGGTCAGAACCTCCTGCCTTACACCCCATTTTTAATGCCAGCCAGGGGGGGACTGACAATGCATGAGGCCCCCGGCCAATAGGAGATTATGGGGCCCCCAGCCAATAGGAGATTATGGGGCCCCAGGGCAATAGGAGATTATGGGGCCCCCGGGCAATAGGAGATTATGGGGCCCCCAGGCAATAGGAGATTATGGGGCCCCCAGGCAATAGGAGATTATGTGGCCCCCAGGCAATAGGAGATTATGGGGCCCCCAGGCAATAGGAGATCATGGGGCCCCCAGGCAATAGGAGATCATGGGGCCCACGGGCAATAGGAGATTATGGGGCCCCCAGGCAATAGGAGATTATGGGGGCCACACAGTATACACACACACATACAGTATACACACACAGACACACAATACACACACAGAATACACACACACACACACACACACACACACACACACTGAAAAGGTACTGGAGAGGCGGGGCAGCTATAATCTTGGGATTTTTAACAAAACATCGATTTTTACATATTGTCCCTGGCTATATTGAGGCTGGCAACCCTGATGGGGCCCCTTAGTGGCATGGGGCCCTCGGGCAGTGCCCGAGGGCCCGAATGGTCAGTCCGCTCCTGATGCCAGCCTAAAAGCCTAGCATACAACAAAACCGGCAAGCATCCAGAGGACATAAAATGATCATTGGAACCTTTTAGAGAGAAAGCGCTCATACATACATGCATGGTAGTACTAATTCTCACCAAATTCATTCTAGAAGGCAATGTGACTGGTTATAAGGCAGCACTTCGAAAAGCATTGCCTGTCCCAAAGCCTCATTACTTGCACTGCTTTTCAACCCCATTAGAATCACTTTAGCATACAGCCCATACTCCCACTGAAACTGGACTTAAAAAAAAAAAAAAAAGCATTTTCTTAATTGTAAAAACCAAATGGGAAAAGGCATTAACAAAGGGGAAAAAAGTATAATGGCCATCAGGACAGCTATAAAGCAAAATTAATGGCGCGTTTGGAGGAATTATACCCACTAAATACCAGTTTCGAAACTCTTGTAGAAAAATGATCCTGATTATATTGCCAGTTTTCTTTTCCAGATGCAAAACCGTCTACGCAGTGGGCGATCGACTCTATAGACATCAAACCCCCCGCTCTTAGAAACTTGGGACAGCAAGAAACCGTGAGACCCCACTTTTATTCTGTACTAGTAGATAAAATGGCCAGAGGTTTCTCGAGTAGAAAAGGATTTTAAAGGTACTTAGTTACATAGTTTACATAGTAGGTGAGGTTAAAAAAAAGACACAAGTCCGTCAAGTCCAACCTATGTGTGTGATTATATGTCAGCATTACATTGTATATCCCTGTATGTTGCGGTGGTTTAGAGGGTCATACTCATATAGAGGGTAGGATATTTTAGAAAAAATTCCCAAAAGAGGTCGTTTTTCTTGAAAAGTTCTTTTTCTTGAAGTAAAACCTTGGATTGCGAGTAACTTGGTCTGCGAGTGTTTTACATTTTATTTTTATAGATGTAACACCCTGGTGTTTAGACAGGGTTGCTAATAAATTTAGTTTCTCAGGTATTAATAATCATCCTGGCTGATTGTTAGAAGAGCCACTGATTCCTCTCTAACTCTGGATTGCTGTACCTACTCTCTTCTGTCACCAGGTGGCGCTTCCTGGTGGCATTAGATTGACAGGGGTGTAGCAAGGTAAGACTATGGATGGGTGGGGTGCCTCAGCCAAATGGCCCTTGGCCTGCTGGGAGAGCCTATTTATTTGGGGTGGAGTCAGTTTAACCCAGGTTCTGTGTCACCTGGACGGCTGTCTGGGTGGATGTGTGTTATGTTGCCCTGGGGTGGAGACAGATGATCAGGGTTCTGTGCCACCTGGATGGCTGTCTGGGTGGACGTGTCTTATGTTGCCCCGGGGTGGAGTCAGGTGATCGGGGTTCTGTGCCAACTGGATTGCTATCTGGATGGACGTGTGCTATGTTTCCCCTGGGGTGGAGTCAGGTGATCCGGGTTCTGTGCCACCTGGGGGGCTGTCTGGGTGGACGTGTGTTATGTTTCCCCCACAGTGGAGTCAGGTGATCCAGGTTCTGTGCCACCTGGATGGCTGTCTGGGTGGATGTGTGTTATGTTGCCCTGGGGTGGAGACAGATGATCAGGGTTCTGTTCCACCTCAATGGCTGTCTGGGTGGATGTGTGTTATGTTGCCCTGGGGTGGAGTCAGATGATCGGGGGTTCTGTGCCATCTGGATGGCTGTCTGGGTGGACGTGTCTTATGTTGCCCCGGGGTGGAGTCAGGTGATCGGGGTTCTGTGCCAACTGGATTGCTATCTGGATGGACGTGTGTTGTGTTTCCCCCCAGGGTGGAGACAGATGATCAGGGTTTTGTGCCACCTGGATGGCTGTCTGGATGGACGTGTGTTGTGTTTCCCCCCGGGGTGGAGACAGATGATCAGGGTTTTGTGCCACCTGGATGGCTGTCTGGATGGACGTGTGTTATGTTGCTAGGGCGGAAGCCTGAGTCCTATCCGGGGGACACCTGGCTGATAAGCTGCCCGAGGGCCTATCCAGGAGCAGGAGAAGCAGCGGAGGGTTGGGACTGCAGGATTGGAGTCCACTATCCAAACAAGAAAACTCGCTGCTCCAGGTGAGACAGGAAGCCTGACGATCTAGTGCGTGCCCGCCCTGGCTCGCCTCCACATGCAATCAAAATAGAAGAAATGGCTGCACTCCGCAATCGATGAAAATTCTTTATTGGAACATCCCAAGTGCTAACAAGAACAGAGAGCTTGTGGACGCGTGTCACACACTTCAGGTGCGCTTAATCATTACACAGAAATGTCGGCATGATCATCCTTATATAACCCCACCTTCTTCTCTAACAGGGGATACAGATCATTAATTTGCAGATTTCCTGTTGTATGTGATTCACATATGAAACATAAGAAGAAAAACCCATATAAAATATATACAGTGGAACCTTGGATTGCGAGCATAATCCGCTCCAGGAGAATGCTTGTAATCCAAAGCAATCGCATAGCAAAGCGAGTTTCCCCATAGAAGTCAATGGAAACAAAGATAATTCGTTCCGCAATGACTTCTATTACATGCAAGACCGCATGTGCTCAGAGGTGGGGGGAGGTGGAGAGCCTCAGAACTACTCGAGGACAGCTCTGAAAGACTCGGAAAGGCTCGGAAACACTCAGGAACAGAGTTTTTCCGAGTGTTTCCAAGTATTGCCGAACAGCTCCGAATCGTTACGAGTGTCCCCGGCGCCCCCGCACCTCTGGCCAAATGTGGTACTGCACTGCCCATTAGCTTGAATTCTGCTAGTTTTGGGAGACAACACTCGCAAACTAAATAATAAGAATAAAAAAAAAAGTTGCTTGTCTTTCAAAATGCTTGTTAACCACGTTACTCGTAAACCAAGGTTCCACTGTACATATACACATCGCATATATATATATATATATATATATACAGTATACAGAGACACAGTATTTGAGATACAAGTTCTTTAATTGTATTACTAGGGTAGGACCCACTAATTCAGCATACTTCGTCACAGTAAGTGGGCTTAGCACTATATGACCCTATAGTTTGACCAAACCCCTGTATTTTTGAATATGTCCAGGTGTTTTTAACTAGCCTTGCAGGATAAATGTCATTTTTGTGTAATCTGGGAGTTTAACAAGGCACGTGGCCGCTCGTTAAAATTTGAAGAAAAGAGGTTTAACCTTAAACTATGTAGAGGGTTCTTTACTGTAAGAGCAGCAAGGATGTGGAATTCCCTTCCACAGGCGGTGGTCTCAGCGGGAAACATCGATAGTTTAAAAAAACTATTAGATAAGCACCTGAACGACCGCAACATACAGGGATATACAATGTAATACTGACATATAATCACACGCATAAATTGGACTTGATGGACTGGTGCCTTTTTTAAACCTCACCTACTATGTAACTATGTAACAAAGGTTGTATAGTGTGTATCCAGCTTTAGACATGGAAGAAAGGTTATGGTTATGGCTATCTGCTGACCATTCACATCAGAGAGATGTAGTATTGGCGTTCAGCTAAACCCCAAAAAGTCCAAAAAGCAGCTGAAAGTAGGCACTAGGTCAGTGATTCTCAACCAGGGTTCCGTGGAACCCTAGGGTTCCTCCAGAGGTTACTAGGGGTTCCTTCAGCATTGGGCCATTTCTGCCTCTTGGATAAGTTCCCACCGACACCATTGATCTTTTTAGCTATCTGTAAGGAGGTAATTCTTCCCAGTGACCACAAGTGTAAGGACCATTCTTCCCAATGACCACAAGTGTAAGGACCATTGTTCCCAATGACCACAAGTGTAAGGACCATTCTTCCAAATGACCACAAGTGTAAGGACCATTCTTCCCAATGACCACAAGTGTAAGGACCATTCTTCCCAATGACCACAAGTGTGAGGACCATTCTTCCCAATGACCACAAGTGTGAGGACCACTCTTCCCAATGACCACAAGTGTAAGGACCATTCTTCCCAATGACCACAAGTGTGAGGACCATTCTTCCCAATGACCACAAGTGTAAGGACCATTCTTCCCAATGACCACAAGTGTGAGGACCATTCTTCCCAATGACCACAAGTGTAAGGACCATTCTTCCCAATGACCACAAGTGTAAGGACCATTCTTCCCAATGACCACAAGTGTAAGGACCATTCTTTCCAATGACCACAAGTGTAAGGACCATTCTTCCCAATGACCACAAGTGTAAGGACCATTCTTCCCAATGACCACAAGTGTAAGGACCATTCTTCCCAATGACCACAAGTGTAAGGACCGTTCTTCCCAATGACCACAAGTGTGAGGACCATTCTTCCCAATGACCACAAGTGTAAGGACCACTCTTCCCAATGACCACAAGTGTGAGGACCATTCTTCCCAATGACCACAAGTGTGAGGACCATTCTTCCCAATGACCACAAGTGTGAGGACCATTCTTCCCAATGACCACAAGTGTAAGGACCATTCTTCCCAATGACCACAAGTGTAAGGACCATTCTTCCCAATGACCACAAGTGTGAGGACCGTTCTTCCCAATGACCACAAGTGTAAGGACCACTCTTCCCAATGACCACAAGTGTGAGGACCATTCTTCCCAATGACCACAAGTGTAAGGACCATTCTTCCCAATGACCACAAGTGTGAGGACCATTCTTCCCAATGACCACAAGTGTAAGGACCATTTTTCCCAATGACCACAAGTGTGAGGACCATTCTTCCCAATGACCACAAGTGTAAGGACCATTCTTTCCAATGACCATCACACTAATGTATCATGAGTTGTAGATTTCTAATTTTTAGCAGGGGTTCCCCCGAAACCAGAGAACTATTTCAAGGGTTCCTCTGTGGTGAAAAGGTTGAGAAAGGCTGCACTAGGTAGTCCCCCATTTGGTCATTTTGTGGCAAAGGCAGTTTTAGGTGAAAGAGCAGAGGTAAGAGAAACCTTGCTGCCAGTTCATGTCCTTGTCAAGACAAAAGGATGATAGTCAGTTTCAAATTGCACTTCATCTGACTACACAGAACATTTTTAAAGGTCATAACCATTCCACTAATGTGTTTAATAGCGCAGCAAGGAGGTGACGCCATCAGTGACTGCCTATCCGTTACACAGCAGAGAACAATGCGCTGCCGACACTAAACCTGGACCGTCTTTTACGCCCGCCGACTCAGCCCAAGACAGGCTGGTGAATGGAGAAAATCAAGATGGAGGGGGGGTCAGCTTTGACTGCAGAGATAATGATGGCGGCTATCTATAAGGTTCTCAATATTTGTAGAATGAACAAAAGCTGCTGACCTGCAATACATGAAAGATTTAGAAGCAGCTTTGTATAATCCATTCCTGTAAAACGCTCGTCTAAATAGTATCAGCTTCTGTAAGCATTTACATTGAAAAAAAAAACTTTGAACAACTTCTTTTAATAAAAAAACGTAAAGTGTGTGTAAAAGGCAAAACTTTTTTTTTTACTTTTAGATCGCTTGTTTGGTTGGCTTTTGAGTGCCACATCCCTAATTCAGTTCATTTTAAATTCAAAAGGTTTGGAAAAACCCATAGGTATGGCGGAATTTTGAAGGCACAAATTAAAATATAATTAAAAAAATATAAAGTTTATTAGAAAAATGCATAAAAAAATAAAAAATAAAAAAAAAGTATTCATACCCTTTGAAATTTTCCACATGTTGTCATGTTACAACCAAAAACGTAAATGTATTTTATTGGGATTTTATGTGATAGAACAACACAAAGCGGCACATAATTGTGAAGTGGAAGGAAAATGATAAATGGTTTTCAACATTTTATACAAATAAATATGTGAACATTTGTATGGCGCCCCCCGGAGTCAATACTTTTGTAGAACCGCCTTTCTCTGCAATTACAGCTGCAAGTCTTTTTGGAGGTGTCTCTACCAGCTTTGTACATCTAGAGAGGGACATTTCTGCCCGTTCTTCTCTTTAAAATACCTCAAGCTCTGTCAGATTGGATGGAGAGCGTCTGTGAACAGCAATTTCCAAGTCTTGTCACAGATTCTCAATGGGATTTAGGTCTGGACTGTGACTGGGCCATTCTAACACATGAATATGCTTTGATCTAAACCATTCCATTGTAGCTCTGGCTGTATGTTTAGGGTCATTGTCCTGCTGGAAGGTGAACCTCCGGCCCGGTTTCAAGTCTTTTGCAGATTCTTAGTCCTTGTACACACGGTCAGACATTCCGACGGAAAATGTCCGACCGTACCGCGTTGTCGGATAATCCGACCGTGTGTGGGCTCCATCGGACTTTTTCCGTCAGAATGTCCGACCCACAAAGTTTGAGAGCTGGATATAAAATTTTCCAACAACATGATCTGATCGGACTTTGTCCGATCGTTTGTAGAGAATTCCGATCGGACAAAGTGCCACGCATGCTCAAATCAAATTACGACACCAAAGCTATTGGCTACTAGCCTGAACGTAGTCCCATCGTAACGAACGAACGTCATCACGTTCCGAACGATCAGATTTTCCGACAACTTTGTCTGACCGTGTGTATGCAACACTAGTTTCGGACAAAATCCGTCGGAAAAAATCAGACGAATTTTGTGGTCGGATTTTCCGACCGTGTGTACTAACAGGTTTTCTTCTAAGATTGCCCTGTATTTGGCTCCATCCATCTTCCCATCAACTCTGAGCAGCTTCCCTGTCCCTGCTGAAGAAAAAGCATCCCCACCACATGATGCTGCCACCACCATGTTTCACGGTGGGGATGGTGTGTTCAGGGTGATGTGCAGTGTTAGTTTTCCACCACACATAGCGTTTTGCTTTTAGGCCAAAAAGTTAAATTTTGGTCTCATCTGACCAGAGCACCTTCTTCCACATGTTTGCTGTGTCCTCCACATGACTTCTCGCAAACTGCAAATGGGACTTTTTATGGGTTTCTTTCACCAATGGCTTTCATCTTACTACTCTTTCATAAAGGGCAGATTTGTGGAGAGCACGACTAATAGTTGTCCTGTGGACAGATTCTCCCACCTGAGCTGTGGATCTCTGCAGCTCCTCCAGAGTTACCATGGGCCTCTTGGCTGCTTCTCTGATGAGTGCTCTCCTTGCCCGGCCTGTCAATTTAGGTGGACGGCCATGTCTTGGTAGGGTTGCAGTTGTGCCATACTCTTTCCGTTTTTGGATGATGGTTTGAACAGAGCTCCGTGAGATGTTCAAAGCTCGGGATATTTTTTTAAAACCTAACCCTGCTTTAAGCTTCTCCACAACTTTATCTCTGACCTGCCTGGTGTGTTCCTTGGCCTTCATGATGCCGTTTGTTCACTAAGGTCCTCCAACAAACCTTTGAGGGCTTCACAGAACAGCTGTATTTATACTGAGATTAACTTACACACAGGTGGACTCTATTTACTAATTAGGTGACTTCTAGAGGCAATTGGTTCCACTAGATTTTAGTTAGGGGGTATCAGAGTAAAGGGGGCTGAATACAAATGCCCCTCCACACTTTTCACATATTTATTTGTAAAAACAAAATTAGAAAGCCATTTATCACTTTCCTTCCACTTCACAATTATGTGCCACTTTGTGTTGGTCTACATGAAATCCCAGTAAAATACATTTACGTTTTTGGTTGTAACATGACAAGATGTGGAAAATGTCAAGGGGTGTGAATACTTTTTCAAGGCACTGGAACTATGCAATAAAGTCATGCCTGGAGCTCAGCTTTAGGTGAATTCTTTTTAAATATCTCAAGAGATTAAAAACAACAGTCCCCAATGGGCCACCTCACCTAGACCCTTCTTTGTTCAATGAGCCGCTCCATCCTGTGGTTTCGAAGCCCGCGTGCATGGGGCCATAGAAGATGGTGGTAGAACATACAGACCAGAATTGGTATATGGTGAACAAGACAAAGCTGCATTATTAGAGTAAAACAAATGTTTAATTCGTTCTAATAGTTCTATATGTGAAAAACACTGCTCCCAAATGCCCGGCATTCAATATGTTCTTTTATGTCCCGTGTCTCCGAAGAGTATTTATATTTTAGGACAGAGATAGTTTACACGTAATAGACAAAACTAAGTGACCAATTTATATCTCCGAATCCATTACCGGGAATAATGAAAATCTTGCAGCTGTTAAAAGGAATTAATTAGAGAACGATGCAAACCAGCAATGCGTGGAGGCAAATTAGAACCAAACAGAAATACCAAACTAAATCACTAACGCAATGCCAAGGACATTACCATGGGATAACAGTAATAGGCCACCCAGCAATGACGCCCCATAACCAGCCCCCTATCCAGCCATCACAGAGAGCTTCACATTCCATTTTTTTTGGTATTTTATGGTATAATTTCCATATTACAATAACTACTGTACATGGCATTAGGCTTCACCTTTCCGTTGCTACTTTCCTGGCACACTCATCCTATGGATTCACTACTTAGGCTGGCCATAGATGGCTAGATGACCCCTAAGAATGAGGAATGATCTACTTATTGTTCGTAGCTTTGGGATCTATTGAGTTTAAAGTTACGCGATATTGTCAAAAGTATTGTGAAGCCTGCCATGAACTTTTACATAGTTACATAGTAGGTGAGGTTGAAAACGGACACAAGTCCATCAAGACACAGTGGGCGGCACAGTGGTGTAATGGTTAGCACTCTCACCTAGCAGTAAAAGGGGTCGCTGGTTTGAATCCCAACCACGACACTACCTGGAGTTTGCATGTTCTCCTTGTGCCTGTGTGGGTTTCCTCCGGTTTTCTCCCACACTCCAAAAGACATGCAGGTAGGTTAATTGGCTTCTGTCCCAAATTGACCCTAGTATATGAATGGGGACCTTGGATTGTGGGCTCCTTGAGGGTAGGGACCGATGTGAGTGTGCAATGTACAGGGATTGGGGCAATTGTAGACACTCAGGTTGAACTGGATGGACTGGTGTCTTTATTCAACCTTACTAACTATGTAACTAAGTCCAACCTATGAACTTTAATGGTTTCCCAGCCGCGTACACGCAATCTGAATTTTGGTGGAAAAAAGCTCTGATGGTTTTCCTGACGGAATTCCAACGGGATTTCGCTCAAGCTGTCTTGCATACACACGGTCACACCAAATTCCGACCCCCAAGAACGTGTTGACGTACAACACGTACGACGGGACTAGAAAAAGGAAGTTTAATACCCAGTAGCCAATAGCTTCCGTCTCGTAGTTGAATCTGAGCATGCGTGAGTTTTTGCACGTCGAAATTACATACACACGAACGCAAATTCGCATAGGAACTTTTTCCGACCGAGAAATTGAGAACCTGCTCTCAATCTTTTGCTGGCCGAAATTCCGCCAGCAAAAGTCCGATACACACATCGCACATCACATCACACATGAGCGTACACACAATAACATTTTCCGACCAAAAGCTCTCATCAGTCTTTTGCTGGCTGAAATTCCAATCGTGTATACGGGGCATAAGTCTGTAAGGTTCCGTTTTCTGTATGCAAAAAAGGCTCCTTGCATCAGAGTTATACATTTTTATATATACTGATTTCTGATGATCTATTACCGTATCCAATATTATAAAAATACTTGGTTGATTTACAAAAGTTGGTAAAATAAAACTGGAGCAAAATCCAAGTGGATGACCAGAGAAGCCTGATTCCTTGCATCATACACTAGTATCGGGGCGCCCTCCTTTACACACACATGATCTTTAATGGCATCCCAGTCTTAGTCTGTAGGGTTCAATATTGATCCACCTTTTGCAGCTATAACAGCTTCAATTCTTCTGGGAAGGCCATCCACAAGGTTTAGGAGTGTGTCTATGAGAATGTTTGACCACTCTTCCAGAAGCATATTTGTGAGGTCAGGCACTGATGTTGCATGAGAAGGCCTGCACTCTAATTCATCCCAAAGGGGTTCTATCAGGACTATATGCAGGCCAGTCAAGTTCCTTCACCCCAAACTCGCTCATCCATGTCTTTATGGACCTTGCTTTGTGCACTGGTGCGCAGTCATGTTGGAACAGGAAGGGGCCATCCCCAAACTGTTCCCACAAAGTTGGGATCATGAAATTGTCCAAAATTCCTTGGTATTCTGACGCCTTAAGCGTTCTCTTCACGGGAACTAAGGGGCCAATCCCAACTCCTGAAAAACAACCCCACACCATAATCCCCCCTCCACCAAATGATTTGGACCAGTTCACAAAGCAAGGTCCATAAAGACATGGATGAGCGAGTTTAGGGGTGGAGGAACTGGACTGGCCTGCATAAAGTCCTGACGTCAACCCGATAGAACATTGGGATGAATTGGAGCACGGACTGCGAGCCAGGCCTTCTGGTCCAGCATCAGTGCCTGACCTCACAAATGTCCTTCTGGAAGAATGGTCAAACATTCCCATAGACACACTCCTAAACCTTGTGGACAGCCTTCCCAGAAAAGTTGAAGCTGTTAGGCCGCGTACACACGCGGGGACTGTTCGCCCAACTTTGTCCGCTGAACAGTGTTTCGGCAAACAGTCCGCTCGTGTGTGGGCTTTCAGCAGACAGTTTCAGCGAACAGTCCGCTGAACAAGGTTTTTCGGAAATTCCGAAAAACTGTCCGCTGAAACTTTGTTTCAGCGAACAGTCCCCTCGTGTGTAGGCTTGTTCGTCAAACTAAGTTCCGCGCATGCTCAGAAAGGCTTTACACGCCGAAAGTTATAATGCAGTGTATAGGACGTCGTATTTTTCGTCCCGTCGTACGTGCCGTTCACGTCATCGCGCACGGTTTCAGCAAACTGTTCGTACGTCGTGTGTGGCCATGTCCGTCCATGCTAATTTTGAGCGGACTGTTTGCCGAAACTGTTTGACGGACAAAGTTGGGCGAACAGTCCCCGCGTGTGTACGCGGCCTTATAGCTGCAAAGGGTGGGCCAACTCAATATTGAACCCTACGGACTAAGACTGGGATGCCATTAAAGTTCATGTGCGTGTAAAGCAGTGTTTCTCAATTCCAGTCCTCATGGCCCACTAACAGGTCATGTTTTCAGGATTTCCCTCAGATGAAACAGCTGTGGTAATTACTAAGGCAGTGAAACTGATCAAAGCACCTGTGCAAAATAATGGAAAGCCTGAAAACATGACCTGTTAGGCCGCGTACACACGGGCGGACTGTTCGCCCAACCTTGTCCGCTGAACAGTGTTTGGGCGGACAGTCCGCTCGTGTGTGGGCTTTCAGCGGACAGTTTCAGCGGACAGTTGGACGGACAAAGTCTTTCGGAAATTCCGAAAAACTGTCCGCTGAAACTGTGTTTGAGCGAACAGTCCGCCCGTGTGTGGGCCTGTCCGCTGTACTTTCGAAATGAGCGGACTGTTCCCGCTCGGAAAGTCCGCCCATTTCGAGCGCGTGTACAGGTAGGCGGGGCCCGCGAAGGAGACGTCGCGGGCTCCGCCGCCTGGAATGGGCTTAAAGGGGAACCCCCACGCCGAAAAAAATCAGCGTGGGGGTTCCCCCCAAGTCCACACCAGACCCTTGTCCGAGCACGCTACCCGGCCGGCCAGGAAAGGGGGGCGAGCGAGCGCGCCCCCCTCCTGAGCCGTACCAGGCCGCGTGCCCTCAACATGGGGGGGTGCCTTGGGGAAGGGGGGGCCGCGCGCCCCCCCCACCCCAAAGCACCTTGTCCCCATGTTGATGAGGACAAGGGCCTCTTCCCGACAACCCTGGCCGTTGGTTGTCGGGGTCTGCGGGCGGGGGGCTTATTGGAATCCGGGAGCCCCCTTTAAGAAGGGGGCCCCCGGATACCGGCCCCCCACCCTATGTGAATGAGTATGGGGTACAATGTACCCCTACCCATTCACCTGTGAAATAAAGTACAAAAAAAAACACAACACATAGAAAAAGTATTTTATTGCACAGCTCCGGGGGTCTTCCGTCTTCGGGGGTCTTCTCGCCGGACTCCTCCGCTATGTGTGTGTAGCTCTTTTGCTAGCGGAGGAGTCCGGCTTTCTTCCTCCCCGCCGCCGGCCTCTTCTCCCGACTTCGGGGGTCTTGTCCCCCTCTTCGGTTCTTCTGCCGGGCCACCGCGCCTTCTTGTAGCTCTTTTACAGGCGGTGGCCCGGTCTTCTGTCGCCGCTGTCGTCGCCGCCGCCGCCGCCGCCTTCTTCTTCTTCTTCTTCTTCTTGTTCTTCTTCTTCTTCTTCTTCTCCTGGAGATGTTGACTCGACGAGCTCTCCGGCCGGAATGCCAGGGACACGCTCCGCTGCCACTTATATAGTGACAATGGGGCGGTGTCACATGGTATATGTCACATGGGTTGGTCACATGGTGACCCCGCCCCCTTATGATGTCATAGTCCCCATGTGACATCAACCCATGTGACCAACCCATGTGACATATACCATGTGACACCGCCCCATTGTCACTATATAAGTGGCAGCAGAGCGCGTCCCTGGCATTCCGGCCGGAGAGCTCGTCGAGTCAACATCTCCAGGAGAAGAAGAAGAACAAGAAGAACAAGAAGAAGAAGAAGAAGGCGACGGCGGCGGCGGCGGCGGCGACGACAGCGGCGACAGAAGACCGGGCCACCGCCTGTAAAAGAGCTATAAGAAGGCGCGGTGGCCCGGCAGAAGAACCGAAGAGGGGGACAAGACCCCCGAAGTCGGGAGAAGAGGCCGGCGGCGGGGAGGAAGAAAGCCGGACTCCTCCGCTAGCAAAAGAGCTACACACACATAGCGGAGGAGTCCGGCGAGAAGACCCCCGAAGACGGAAGACCCCCGGAGCTGTGCAATAAAATACTTTTTCTATGTGTTGTGTTTTTTTTTGTACTTTATTTCACAGGTGAATGGGTAGGGGTACATTGTACCCCATACTCATTCACATAGGGTGGGGGGCCGGTATCCGGGGGCCCCCTTCTTAAAGGGGGCTCCCGGATTCCGATAAGCCCCCCGCCCGCAGACCCCGACAACCAACGGCCAGGGTTGTCGGGAAGAGGCCCTTGTCCTCATCAACATGGGGACAAGGTGCTTTGGGGTGGGGGGGGCGCGCGGCCCCCCCTTCCCCAAGGCACCCCCCCATGTTGAGGGCACGCGGCCTGGTACGGCTCAGGAGGGGGGGCGCGCTCGCTCGCCCCCCTTTCCTGGCCGGCCGGGTAGCGTGCTCGGACAAGGGTCTGGTGTGGACTTGGGGGGAACCCCCACGCCGATTTTTTTCGGCGTGGGGGTTTCCCTTTAAGCCCATTCCAGGCGGCGGAGCCCGCGACGTCTCCTTCGCGGGCCCCGCCTACCTGTACACGCGCTCGAAATGGGCGGATTTGCCTCCTTACGTGGGCGAGTCCGTTCATTTCAAAAGTTGAGCGAACTGTTAGGCAAACAGTTCGCTGAAACAGTCCGCTCGTGTGTGGGCAAGTCCGCTCATGCAAATTTTGAGCGGACTGTTTGACGAAACTGTTTGCCGAACAAGGTTGGGCGAACAGTCCGCGCGTGTGTACGCGGCCTTAGTGGGCCATGAGGACTGGAATTGAGAAACACTGGTGTAAAGGAAGGTGTCCCAATATTTTTGGTAATATAGTGTATGATGCAAGGAATTAGGCTTCTCTGGTCATCCACTTTGATTTTGCTCCATTTTTTTTTTTTACCATCCTTTGTAAATCAGCCAAGTATCTTTATAATATTGGATAAGGGCATAGATCATCAGAAATCAGTATATATAAAAATGTATAACTCTGGTGCAAGGAGCCTTTTTTTGCATTCACATGGGAAGCCGAGAACAGAAAGAGTAAACCCACGTGCAGATTTGTTGAAGTATAGGTCGTCTCATTTATAAAACTTTCATTTGTAACTTTAGCCGCAGTACAGATTCACCGGTGTCATGTTATGCCCCCTCTTCTCCCTCCCCCACATGGGTCATAGAGCGGGTCGGCTCTGCAACAAGAACAGCTGATGAAAACAGCTGCCTCTCTCTTGTGCTGGGTCCTCGGATAATTGTGACAAGTCATCTGACCCATTATCCAGGCCAGAGGTGTACGGCGTGCATCTCCAGTGGAATATTTAACACCGTCAGAAACCTTTGAAACCCTCCAAGTAGACTTTGTGTGCCGAGAAACATGCGGAGTAATTATTTATGAATGATGCCACCAGCATGGCCTCGTGTTTCAGGCCCTGAGCGTCGCAACATCACCATAATAAACTTGGCTGGAGATAGCGACGGCGTCCCTCTTTGGGGCCTCATACTAAACATCCCTCAATACTCAGAACTTCTGTCCCCCCCAACAAGACATTCCTCATAGCACAGACAGTCGTTAGGCCTGATTTCACAAACTTCCCTTGTGCATCCGCTAATGCTGCTGCATATTTCTATGCTGATTATTTTAGAATTGTCTAGATTTTTATTTTTTTTTGTTCCAGTTGGTTTAGGCCCCAAATAACACAAGTCATGACCATGGGGAACGGCTCACAGAGCAGTCCCAGATGTCCATAGCCAAATGGCTCGGTACATACAATGTCACAGCTGTATTGTCTGGCTGCAATTTAGTGCATTGTCCATATAAAATAGAATTCCAGGTTTATTATCACTTTAAATACTTCTATTGGGTCAATCTGGTGCAAACAAATTATTTCCATGCCAGAACAGTCTAGCCACTGGGGCTGCTGTAACTAGTAGGAATAGCTTCATACAGTAAGCAGCGCTCAGTTTCGACATGACAGCAGTATGAGACATTACATCTTGGCTGCCGGGTATAACTCAAGTCAGTCTCAGCATATACAATGAATACAAAGGCTTTCTCCGATCTCCACCTCGGCCAAGCGGAAAACACCTTGTAATTATTGATAAAATGACAAGGCTTCTCATAAATTGCTACAGCCATTTTCAACCAGGGTTCCATGGAGCCCTAGGGTTCCTCCAGAGGTTGCTAGGGGATCCATGAGCTGTAGCTATTTTACCTGCCATATGATGATGCCTGCATGAATCGGGGCCCAAAGCCACTTGGCAGATCTTATTAGTCTGCAAAGGTGGCATTCTTTCCACCACGGTAAGGAGCATTTTTCCCACTGATCACCAATGTAAGGAGCATTCTTCCCACTGATCACCAATGTAAGGAGCATTCTTCCTAGTGATCACCAATGTAAGGAACATTCTTCTCACTGATCACCAATGTAAGGAACATTCTTCTCACTGACTGTCAATGTAAGGAGCATTCTTCCCATGGCCCACCGATTGAAGGGGCATGCTTCCCACTGACCACCAATATAAGGAGCATTCTTCTCACTGACCACCAATGTAAGGAGCATTCTTCTCACTGACCACCAATGTAAGAATCATTCTTCCTACTGATCACCAATGTAAGGAGCATTCTTCCCACTGATCACCAATGTAAGGAGCATTCTTCCTACTGATCACCAATGTAAGGAGCATTCTTCCCACTGATCACCAATGTAAGGAGCATTCTTCCTACTGATCACCAATGTAAGGAGCATTCTTCCCACTGATCACCAATGTAAGGAGCATTCTTCCCACTGATCACCAATGTAAGGAGCATTCTTCCTACTGATCACCAATGTAAGAAGCATTCTTCCTACTGATCACCAATGTAAGGGGCATTCTTCTCACTGACCACCAATGTAAGGAGCATTATTCCCACTGACCACCAATGTAAGGAGCATTATTCCCACTGATCACCAATGTAAGGAACATTCTTTCCACTGATCACCAATGTAAGAGACATTCTTTCCACTGATCACCAATGTAAGAGACATTCTTTCCACTGATCACCACTGTAATGCCATGTACACACAACCGGACTTTCCAGCAGACTAGTTCTGACGGTCTTCCCAACTAACTTTTCAGCGGAGTTGCGACGGACTTCCGAATGAACGGACTTGGCCCCACACGAACGGACTAAGTTTGTTCGAAAGAAGACAGAACTAAAAAAGGAAGCTCAATAGCCAGTATCCAATAGCTTCCCTTACATCGTATACAGACGAACGGTTTTCCCGATAGGTATTGAGTCCGTCAGACAGATTTGAAACGTTCTATTTTTAGGTCCGTCTGATTTTTATAACAAAAAATGATCGGATTAGCCCACACACGATTGGATTTTCCGACAGACTAATCCCGTCGGACCTAGTCTGCCGGAAAGTCTGGTCGTGTGTACGCAGCATAAGGGATATTCTTCCCACTGACCACCAATATAAGGGGCATTCTTCTCATTGACAACCAATGTAAGGAGAATTCCTCACACTGATCAACAATATAAGAAGCATTCTCCCCACTGACTGTCAACATAAGGAGCATTCTTGCCACAGACCACCAATATTAGTGATATTCTTCCCACAGCCCACCAATGTAAGGAGCATTCTTCCCGCTGACCATCAATGTAAGGAGCATTCTTCCCACTGAGTACCAATGTAAGGAACATTCTTCCCACTGACCACCAATGTAAGGAACATTCTTCCCACTGATCACCAATGTAAGGGCAATTCTTCCCAGCTTGGCCCAAACTAACTATTTCAAGTAACAGTTAACCTGGAATTCTACTTTAAACATTGCAACACTGTATGGTGAGCAGTGGACTCAACATTGGGAATAAACATTGAAACTGGACAGGTCAATCACAGAGAAGGATCTGGGTGTCCTGGCAGATCATAACCCTAAAGTCAACCACCATCAACGGGGCTCAGCAGGGACTATGGAATTTCGTTCCATGTATGAACAGGCTGGTTGTACAGAAGTTGAACTACCAATCGACTTCTGTACGGCCAGCCTGTTAGATTTTCCCTGCTCGATAGCCAGCGGCGCTGATCAGTATATTTTGATGGTGGGGAAATCTTCACACTGTCGGAATGCAATAGCTCAGCTCAGCTCTTCCTGTGATCTCTGTGCTGCAACCCCAACTGCCAACTAGCAATATTTTAGCACTTACATCACTGTGAGGTTGTGCGTGAATATATGTGAATGGTTACCAGGAAGTGGCAGCTATGTTAAAGCGGACCCTCACCCTCCTCAAGTTCCTTCCATTTCACCCCTCCTCCCATCCTGCAGAAGGAAAGAAAGTCCAGCCTCGCCCCCCCCCCCTCCATTTGCGCATCCTGCCCACTGTACCGCATGGGATACGCACGTCACATATCCCAGGAGGCTTAGCTGTCCATTCAAGAAAAGGAGGAGGGGCAGGCCTATCAGCGTATCATGGCAAAGGCCCACCCGTTGAACCCAGAGGAGCCGACTGGCCTCTCAATGACATCACAGGCAACATGGTGGCACTGGATGGAGCTGTGACCGGACCTCATAGGATCTCAGCGGGACAACGCTGGATCCACTAAATGGGTGAGTATCTGAAATGTGTGGATACCATCTTCAGGTAAGCAAGGTCATAAAAAAATGGGGGAGTCGGCCGGAGGTCGACATTGGGGGCACTGTCGTTTACGCAAATGTGTGCAAACAACACCATCTGCGTCTATGTCCCACAATCCGCTTGAGTGCTTCCGTTATATACCACTTCCTCCAGTCTGAATATAGATATTAGATATATACAACCAAGAACTAGGCAGGACTTGTTTGGATGCAAAGCTGGAACATTCTTTATTTGAAAACGTATACAGGCTTTTATACACTTGAGGAGGATATCCCCCCCCCTTCTGATCATACTACCCTAACAATACAAATTGGAACCAGAAACATAAATTAACATGAGCTAATTAACTAGTCATTTAACCAGCCTAGGTGACTGAGAGCTCTGACCTTCCAGGTCAGACTTGTCATCTCCTAACTCACAAACAACAACACACATTATCATAAGTATAAACACAGGACATCTTCACACAATAGCAGGAGACCATCAGTAGCAGACTATCCGTCTAATACATTGTACAGAGGCCAATGTGATCAGCTCTTTCAATTAACATGTATAGTTTAGAATCAAATAAACCAAGAAGAGAGAAGAAAAGGGGGAGCAGTTTGGGACCTTAAATGAAGCACATCAAACAGATGTGCCTCCATCCCGGGTTCAAGTAATAAAGAAGGGCATTTGGGACTTTAAATGAAGCAGTAGACTGGTTGGGGTAGAGAAAAAACTGAGCAGATTGTATTGCATTATTGTATTAAAATAGTGAATCATACATATACAGATAACGTATACATAAGCACATGGAATGACCAATATCGATCCATATATATAGTTTCAAAACACAATAACACGTAGCAATAATTTATTGCAATCAAAAACAGCATAAAATGTGTATAGACACAACAAAATGAGCAGCACATAGTAACATTATGTAACATGGGTATAAAACTGTATGAGTCATGAGAAGACTGAGTATATCTAAACAGAGTCTTATTAACGAATGTAGCTACATCCTTTATGCCCTATTTTGTGTAACATCTATAGCTTTGTGTAACAACACTTCCTCAGGGGCGGATGCTATAGGGTATTTGAAACGACAGAGTATAGTCAAATCAGATAATTGACACAGTGCAACCAGAAAAGACAACGTGTCCATTCTGGGTACTTACGAGATATACCGAGCTGTGATATATGTGGGAGCTGAGCCGGGAAAGATCTTCCGTCCTGGGGAGCTGCGGAGGCAAAAAAATCCAGCAGCGACAGGCAGCACAGGCATCAACCCTAGACCATTTAAATCATAGAACCAGGAGGTCGATGGTTGTTATATATGAACATCTGTAATGGATAGGTAAGTCCATCAAGATTCACCCAAGATGTTGGAAATAAAAAATATAAAAGAGTACCAACTTGTACTAGGATAGCGAAAACATAGCGATAGCGAAAATCCGATTGCCTCTCGGGGGATCAGGAAGGAATTTTTTCCCCTGCTTTAGCAAATTGGATCATGCTCTGCTGGGGTTTTTTGCCTTCCTCTGGATCAACTGTGGGTATAGAATTGGGTATATGGGCTGGTATGATATTATTTTATATATATATATATATATATATATATATATATATTTTTTTTTTTTTTTTTTTTTTTTGTGGTTGAACTGGATGGACTTGTGTCTTTTTTCAACCTAACTATATAACTATATAAACCAGGAATAGTCTTTGTATATTTCCTGGGATATATTGTGGATACAGGTAAATATGGCTGTCCCATTTTCTTGGTCACCCTGTGCCCCTAATAGACAAAGGTTTCCCTTAACAAACCAAGGCCAGTAGGCAAGATGCCCGCATTCAGTCCCCTCCAAAAGCCTCTGCCCCGGGCGAGTCTAACACAGGGACAATTTGGATGTTTTGCAGGCTGGCTGGTAAGTGGGCTGGGAAATCTTTTGTTTGTTTGCGTCGCCCTTCCATCTGCGCCTTTCTAAAAAGGCTAGCTATAGGTTGGGGTGGTTGGCATTTTTTCTTTCTTTTGTACAGCCCCGACAAAGGTACGTTACTTATAGGTAACTAGCTAATATTGTTTATTATTCAGACTTCAGCTTTAAAGCCAAAAGCATCAGCATGACAGCCAAGCAACAAGCGTTTTCAGAAGAGGTCATTCTACACATTGCTTTGAATTCCTCTAGCCATTAAAATTATAATTAATTTTCTTTATGTGCGTGCGTACTCTTCCTTCACTGGGTTAATAACAACATTTTAAACTGTTCTGGTCATGCTTGTTCAGCATGCAAAATATGTGTGATTCGATACACGTATCAACGCGCTCGTTTTTCTAATTAGCTTTTTCAAAACACTCTTTATTTTTTATTTTTTTTTAACGTGACAGATGGACGAACTATACTTAGAACTGCCGTTCTGACAGTTGTCCTCCCGAACGCACAAATGAAAACAGGGGCTCATGTTACCCGTGCAGAACAGTTCTCCCAGTATTTGTGCCGCAACAGAAATCCCTCTTTCTACGGGACGCTCTCCTTTCTGGCCAATTAAACCTCTCCCCCCCCCCCCCCCATAGCTTGTGTCTCCTCCGTCCCGCCTAAACGACGCACCCTGCGCAGAAGAGAAATGTCACATGGAAATAAAATCGAGACGTTAGATGGACAGGGGTGGGGGGATTACACAGTGTGTCTTTGACACGCTCACCATGTTTAAACACACAATTATTAACACAAACTTCCCTTAGCGGCGTCTGCTGCCCAGTTCTATCATTAATTAGATTAATACAAAGAGCATCTTGTTGGGATCCCTTGCCTCACCGGCAACTTCAGCTCTCTAAACAGGAAACAAAGGGTGCAACTTGCGTCTGGTCGGAATTTAAAGCCCCCACGTCAGCGGCCGGAGCAATGGACAGGCGCCAAACACGCTGATGCGTTTTGAATTTACTAGGCCTCCGCCGCGGCCAAATAAAAGGGGCTTCTTTACCGTGGAGGCCCCCCGAATGCGAACTGGTTAATTGCAACACAACAGGATGCAGACAGAAAACGTCCTCGATGTTTTCTTGGCTTGTACAGTAGCTGCAGTCATCAACACGTCTACACAGCTACTCGCTTTAAGAGCGCGCGGGTCTATAAATCATAGCAGCGTGAGCCAAGCAAGAACATTCCGCCTTTCTGATAAGTGACATATATAGGCATTTAGGAGAGTTGCCAAATATTGCGTGAGCCCGGGACGTCTAGGGTTCTGATCTGTCGCATGGTATGACATTCTCCAACTTTTTATGTCAGCTTGGAGAAATATAAAGAAGAACCAGAATGCCGGAGAGGAAATAAAACGTTTGTAGAAGCCCACGTGTACACTTAGCGCAGGAACCTAGTTTCCACTGCTTGGCCGATTTAATCAATTAACGTCGTATAGAGGCCTCTCCGTGGCAATAAAAAGGAAAACGAGAGGAGAAGATTGAATGCATGACGGCGCAGGTAGGGTTTCTACCTCCGTCTGTCCCTTGCATTAACGCTTTGGGTTTTGGTCAAGAAAAGTTCACTGCCTTTGGCAGCCAACTTGGAGGTTATAACTAATGCCGGCCATACACGGTTTGAATTTCAAAAGAATTTTCTTTCGAAAATCATATCTAAGAATTTTCGTATGAATTTCGCACCATTAGTAGCCCACTAATGGTGCGAAATTCATACGAAAATTCTTATGCAGGCCATACACAGTCGAATTTCAAACAAATTTTCTTTTCTAAATCAGAAAATTTGTTTCTTTTGTGATCCGATGATGCCACCATTGATTTTTGATATTCGGCCGACCAAGCCTTCAATTTCACCTCATGTTGCTACAGAAAAGAATTTTCTTGGCTGGGAATCTTCTTTACTCTCTGTAAATTTTCTTTTATCTCCGTACATTTTCTTTTCTTATTACGTTTCTCGCACGATTCTCCCATCATTGATTAGAAAATCGTTTGTTTTTCAAAAAATTTCCAACATGTCCGATTCCTCAAATTTTATTTCCACACGAAAATCGGCTGTTGCTGCAGCCCACTAATGGTGCGAAATTCATACGAAAATTCTTAGATACGATTTTCGAAAGAAAATTCTGCCAATACAAGAATTTGTATTTCGCACCATTAGTGGGCTGGAGCAACAGCCGATTTTCGTGCGGAAATAAAATTTGAGGAATCGGACATGTTGGAAATTTTTTGAAAAACTAATGATTTTCTAATCAACGATGGGAGAATCGTGCGAGAAATGTAATAAGAAAAGAAAATGTACGGAGATAAAAGAAAATTTACGGAGAGAAAAGAAGATTCCCGGCCAAGAAAATTCTTTTCTGTAGCAACATGAGGTGAAATTGAAGGCTTGGCTGAATGCAGGCCATACACGGTCGAATTTCGAATGAATTTTCTTTTCAAAATCAGAAAATTCGTTCTTTTTGTGGTCCAATGACGCCACCATTGATTTTCGAAATTCGGCCGACCAAGCCTTCAATTTCACCTCATGTTGCTACAGAAAATAATTTTCTTGGCCGGAAATCTTCTTTTCTCTCCGTAAATTTTCTTTTATCTCCGTACATTTTCTTTTCTTATTACATTTCTCGCACGATTCTCCCATCATTGATTAGAAAATCGTTTGTTTTTCAAAAAAATGTCCAACATGTCCGATTCCTCAAATTGTATTTCCGCACGAAAATCAGCTGTTGCTGCAGCCCCACTAATGGTGCGAAATTCATACGAAAATTCTTAGATACGATTTTCTAAAGAAAATTCTTTCGAAATTCGAACCGTGTATGGCCGGCATAAGGCTTAAGCATATGTCACCAATACACCATGGATCTTCATGATAATGTCCAAACATTTATTAAGGTGATCATATCGCAGAGATAAGGTGCAATGCTTTGTGGCCATGCAGGACACCTTGGTTAGGCATGTGATGAATAGGACCTGCTTGGCACCAAAACGTTGCACCTTACCGATGTGGTGTGATCACCTTAATACATTTTTGGAAATTATCTTGAAGGTCCGTGGTGTACTAGTGATACAGGCTTTGACCTATGATGTTGCCAGTCTCCAGCTGGTAGATGTCACAGCACCTGCTTAAAGCAGAACTAAAGGATGGATACTTACCTTGTGGATAGGGTGTAGCGTTGTGCGCTAGGCAGCCAAGAATACATTCAGGGGCCGAGATGGATGAGAACAGTATATTAAAATAGTTCCAACAGTGTACAATTAGACCCGACGAGACACGAGAATGTGGCCTAGCCCATCTACACCCAAACAGGAGGCTTCCTAAGTGGAGATAATGTAGTCCCTGCCAGGAGCGGACTGACCATTCGAGCACTTGGGCACTGCCGAGGGCCCCATGCCATCAGGGATGCCAGCCTCAATAAAACCAGGGACAGTATGCAAAAATCTGTGTTTTTTTAAAAAAAATCCCAAGATTATAGCTGCCCTGCCTCTCCAGTACCTTTTCTGTGTGTGCATGTGTATTCTGTGTGTGTATGCTGTGTGTGTATATTGTGTGTCTGTGTGTGTATACTGTATGTGTGTGTGTGTGTGTGTGTGTATACTGTGCCGGGGGGCCCCATAATCTCCTATTGCCTTGGGGCTCCCCATAATCTCCTATTGCCCAAGGGCCCCATAATCTTCTCCTATTGCCCGGGGGCCCCATAATCTCCTATTGTCCGGGGGCCCCATGAGTTGTCAGACCACCCCTGGTCCCTGCACTTCCCCTACTCCTTTTTGCTGCCGCTATGCGCTGTCCCTGCCAGGTGGAGAACCTATCCCTACACTAGCCACTCACACAAAGCACATGAAGCCCAGGAGCCAGAGTCTTAAATAGACTCTTCCCTGACCTGAGATGACCACCGAGGTCACGTGGGGCGCCAGCATCTAATCAGACAGTTATCTCTCTAGTGACCACAGGAAATCATAGAGTTCCCCAAAACTTCCTTCCTCTATTGCAGGGGTCTCTAAACTTTCTATATACATGCAAAGGGCATATATATCTTGTCCTTTAGGCTGTAGGGAGGCTGTATCTAGTGGGTGAAGAAAATGCCCTGGCGTCAGTGCCCCATCATTGGTTTCAATGAGAGAAACAGTGTCGCATTGATGGTTTCAGTAGGGGAGAGTGGTGCCCCATCGCTGGTGTCAGTGGGAGGAACAGTGCCACAAAGGCCAGATAAAGGCAAGCAAAGGGCCATATCCGGCCCCCCGAGCTGCAGTTTGGAGAACACTGCTCTACTGCATTGCTGATTTGGTCGAGCGCCACCTACAGGTGGGAGTACAGACTGCACCTGGCTACAACCTTCCCAACATTCCCTTGCCGGCGCTGGCATCTTCTTCTGAGCGTCGGTTTTCAGGCTTCTTTATTTGGCCGGCGAGGGGTGACTTCATTCCTGTGCATGTGCAGGAGCTAGTGAACCGGGCACTCAGAGACCCGCCCGACACTGTGAGCTGAGCTGTGCATGTGCAGTTCAGTTTACAGTGCTGATGAAGAAAGTGGTCAGGCAGTTAGGGGCATTTTATTACAGAAGAGACCGTGCGTGTTTATTCTTCAATAAAAGCCTGCCTGCTCACTGTGTCTTCAGCACCGCTTTAACTCTTGCCTACTCCAGGAATGTGTGTAATGGCAATACTGAATGATGACTAAGGATGGGTGCAGCTGAAATGGGATGGAGGGATGCCATCTGTGCATCTGGACAGAACACAAAAGGAAGGCCTTGTTCACCTCAAATGACATTTCTATCCCCGGGGATTTGCACCCGGCAATACTATTTCTCTGATATAGATTATACACTTAATTGTCAAAAGTATTGGGACTTAGTCCGTAGGGTTCAATATTGAGTTGGCCCACCCTTTGCAGCTATAACAGCTTCAACTCTTCTGGGAAGGCCGTCCACAAGGTTTAGGAGTGTGTCTATGGGAATGTTTGACCATTCTTCCAGAAGCGCATTTGTGAGGCCAGGCACTGATGTTGGACGAGAAGCTCCTGGCTCGCAGTCTCCGCTCTAATTCATCCTAAAGGTGTTCTATCGGGTTGAGGTCAGGACTCTGTGCAGGCCAGTCAAGTTCCTCCACCCCAAACGTGCTCATCCGTATCTATATGTCACCAGTCCAATAGAGTACCTTTGGGATGTGGTGGAACGGGATATTGGCATCATGGATGTGCAGCCGAGAAATCTGCAGCAACTGTGTGATGCTATCATGTCACTATGGACGAAAATCTCTGAGAAATGTTTGCAACACCTTGTTGTATCTATGCCAAGAAAAATGAAGGTAAAAGGAGATCCAACCTGGTACTAGCAAGGGGGGCCTAGTAAAGGGAGTCCAACCCAGTACTAGCAAGGGGGGCCTAGTAAAGGGGGTCCAACCCGCAACTAGCAAGGGGGGGCTAATAAAGGGGGTCCAACCCGCTACTAGCAAGGGGGTCCTAGTAAAGGGGGTCCAAATCGCAACTAGCAAGGGGGGCCTAATAAAGGGGGTCCAACCCGCTAGTAGCAAGGGGGGCCTAGTAAAGGGGGTCCAACCCGCTACTAGCAAGGTGTACCTAATAAAGTGGCCGGAGAGTCTTTTTAAGGAGGAAACTTTGGACTTGACTGTGACTAGACATATGCACAGCCGAAAAATTTGCTAGTTTTCGTTTCATTTTTCGTTTTCTTTGTTTTGTTTTTTTTTCATTTTTCGGATCATTTGTCATGATCGTAAAATCGAAAATTTGGAAATTTGAAAATTCATAAAATCGAAAATAAGAAAGAAAATCACGAAAATTCGAAAGAACAAAAATACTAAAAAAATTCTAAATAACTATCTAACTAATAATAACTAACTATTCAATTATAGGTCTTGGAATCTCCTTTCAACTTTTTCAAATACGAATTTATCCGAAGTTACGATTTATTGAAAAATAATGAATGCCGCATCTAAACAAACGGAATGGAACAAATTAATAATAAATGATAATAATAAAAAGTTTTTATCATTATTGTTATTTATTATTATTAAATTTGTTACGTTCCATTCGTTTGTATTTGGCATTCGTTATTTTGGATAATTCATAACATTCTGATCAATTTGTATTCGTTACGTCACATCTCAACAAATGGAACGTAACAAATTAATAATTAATAAAGATATTAATAATAATAATAAAAAGTTTTTATTACTATTGTTATTTATTATTAGTAATTTGTTACGTTCCATTTGTTTCGATACGGCATTCATTGTTTCGGATAAATTCGAAAGAACGAAAATCAAAAAAATTCTAAATAATAACTAACTATCTAACTAATAATAACTAACTATTCAATTATAGGTCTTGGAATTTCCTTTCAACTTTTTCAAATACGAATTTATCCAAAGTTACGATTAATCGAAAAATAATGAATGCCGCACCTAAACAAACGGAATGAAACAAATTAATAATAAATGATAACGATAAAATGTTTCCTTCATAATTGTTTTTTATTAAATTTGTTACGTTCCATTTGTTTGGATATGGCATTCGTTATTTTGGATAATTCATAACATTCTGATAAATTCGTATTTGTTACGTCACATCTCAACAAATGGAACGTAACAAATTAATAATAATATTAATAATAATAATAATAATAATAAAATGTTTTTATTATTATTGTTATTTACTAATAATATTAATAATAATAATAAAACGTTTTTATTATTATTCTTATTTATTTGTTTAGATACGCCAGTCGTGGTTTCGGATAAATTCGTATTCGTTACGTTCGCTAAATGTCAAATTTTAAAGGAAATTCCAATACCTAGAATTTAATAGTTATTTATTATTTCAGATTTTCAAATTTTCGGGTTTTCGGATTTTCGAATCTACGAATTTACAAAGTTAGGAATTTTCGAATATTCAAATTTACAAATATTCAGGAAAGTTCGTTAAATGGGTTTCCGGATTAACGATTTTGTTAAAATTCGTAAAAAAAGAAAAACGAAGTTGGAACAAAACTAATTGCACATGTCTAACTGTGACTCGAAAATCCTCCATTTAACAAGTATGTGTTAAGTATGGAACTGATGGGATGTGTGTTTTGGGATCTAGTGGAGGATTTCATTTGCACCTTACATCTGAAACGCGTCGAACCAGACACTGTAAACTCCTGGATATTAAATAAAGATATTTTTCTAGCTTGGACAACAATGGGTCTGTGTGACAGCTTTTAGTTATTTCCCTGATATGATATGTCAGCAGTGTAGACTATTCCAGACCAGATCTGCCCATACTCAACCACTGTATGAGAACAGCTGTCACGGCCAGTTGAACAAGTAAAATGTTGAATGAGTCGGAGGGAAGATTTGGTAATACAATGTCAGCATCTGTTATCACATGAATGAATGTGCCGATGGTATATTTTCAGACAAGACAGCTGGACTCTTTAGAGTTGGCTGTAAGCCGAGAGGACTGAAAAAAAAAAAAGTCCAAAATTCCTTTAAAGTGGAACTAAACCCTCCTATCTTTTTCAGCCAATAAGGCGGCCATTTTGGCCTTTGTTTGATCTTCAACTGCCATGATACTGCACATCAGTTATGACTTCAGCCATTGGATGGTTTGACAGTTTGGTTGAGAGCACAACCAGCGGGACGGGAATGGAACTGTTTTTTGAAACTGTTAAACTGATGGGTTTAGTCCCACTCAAAGTTTAATCAAGGAAAGAAGAAAAGAAATGGCTGCACATCCAGAACTTCCGATTGCCAGGGCCAGACTGGGACAAAAATTTGGCCCTGGACTTCATCCAGACCAGCCCACTTTAATTTTGCAAACAAGCACAAAAACAGTATATAAAACTATACGTAATTGTGCAAAGAAAACATAAGTAGCATAACATAAGGAGTCCTCACTAACCTCTTTTATTATTTCACTTATTCTCCTCTGTATTTTTCTCATCTTTCTCACATCACTGCGTGAAGTTGAGGGCAAGCCGTGCAGCCATTACTTTGCCACTGAAACCGGCCCACTGAGCCATCGGCCCACCGGGAAACTCCCTGTAGTCTCAATGGCCAGTACATGCCTTCTCGATTTCCTTTTATTTTGTTTCACAAAGATAACACTAAAGACACCAAACTGTGGTCACGTAGACGCGTTTCACGCATACATCTTGTGCTTAATCGTAATGATTAAGCACAAGATGTATGTGTGAAATGTGTCTACATGACCACAGTTTGGTGTCTCTGGTGTTATCTTTGTGAAACAAAATAAAAGGCAAATCGGAAGTTCTGGATTTCTTCTTTCCAAGTCTCCCACGGAGGTGGGTCGGGGGGCTAGCACTCCAATCAGCCTTCTCTTTATACACCTGGAGCAGCGGTTCTTTTTCTTGTATACTAACGTTTAATCAAACTAGACATGTGCACTGCCAAAAAATGTGTTCGTTTTCTATAATCGAATAATCGAAATTCGTAAAAGTGTAAATTGGTAAAATTCATAACTTCATAAAAATCTAAATTTGAAAATCCGAAATTCGGAAATTCGAAAATCCGAAATTCGGAAATTCGAAAATCCAAAATCCGGAAATCCGTAAATTTGAAAATTCTGAAATTCATAAACCCAAACATTCATAAATTTGAAAATCTGGAAATTCGCAAATCCGGAAATTCTACATAATAACTAACTAATTAATAATAACTATTAAATTATAGGTATTGAAATTTCCTTTCAAATTTGGCTGTTAGTGAACGTAACGGACATGAATTTATCCGAAGTTACGAATTATCCGAAATAACGAATGACGCATCTAAACAAATGGAACGTAACAAATTTATAATTAATAATAAAAAGTTTTTATTATTATTATTATTATTATTATTTATTATTATTAATTCGTTACCTTCCATTCGTTTAGATACGGCATTCGTTATTTCGGATAAATTCGTATTCATTACGTTCATTAACAGCCAAATTTGCAGGAAAATTCCAATACCTAAAATGTAATAGTTAGTAATAGTTAAGTTATTAGTTCATATTTCAGATTTTCAAATTTCCAGATTTTTGTTCTTCTTTTGAATTTTTGTTTATTTTTTGGGAATTTCCGAATTTTTGGATTTTCGAATTTCCGAATTTTCCTATAGTAGGTCCAAGCTCACCATTTTAACTCTAGGATGGTGTTTGATTTAGACATGTTCAATTCGTTTCGTTCAGAATTAGTTTTTTTTAACGAATTTCGACAAATACGTAAATATCTGAATTAATGAAAACCCGTTTAACAAACTTTTACGAATATTCGTAAATTCGAATATTCTGAAAAATTTTGTTTTCATTAAATCAGATATTTACGAATTTGTCGAAAATTTGTTAAAAAAGGAATTCGGAACGAAACGAATTGCACATGTCTAAATCAAACACCATCCTAGAGAGATAAAATGGTGAGCTTGGACCTACTGTAGGCATATCTCACACCTGAGGGACCTCTATAGAAGCCGACAATCACACCACCGCCATTCACAGAACGCCTTGTATTTTTTTCCACTAAGTGCAAGACGTTCACTAATTGGACGAGATGGAGATCATGATGTCACTGCCCCTCCTCTCTATATCATCCAATTAGAAACTGGCTTGTACGCATTAAAAAAACATAAGGCCATCCTGTGAATCATGGCAGTGCCGAGTGAGCGATCCCATGTGGTTGGCATGCCGAGGGGCAGCCACTCGGCACAGGACCTGGAAGACCACGGTGATCCCTCTAGTAGCTTTGACTACCACAGGGATTTCCAGCTTCCCCAGTGGTAAAATCTCGGATATGTACAGAGGTGCTCCTGGTACAAAAATTAATTTCCCTTGGGCAGTGGTCTCCAAACTGTGGCCCAGGGGCCAGATGTGACCCCTAGATGCCTCACAGTAACTATAGTTTCAACTATAGACCCTCCAGCAACAATAGACCCTCCAGCAACAATAGACCCCTCAGCAACAATAGACCCTCACAGCAACAATAGACCCCTCAGCAACAATAGACCCTCACAGCAACAATAGACCGCTCAGCAACAATAGACCCTACAGCAACAACAGACCTCACAGCAACAATAGACCCTCCAGCAACAATAGATCTCCCCATCAACAATAGACCCTCCAGCAACAATAGACCCCTCAGCAAAACTAGACCCCACAGCAACAATAGATCTCTCCAGCAACTATAGATTATTAAGCAACAATAGATACCCCCACAACAAAGCCCAATAGCCCACCCCCAACATACCCCTACCAGCAACAACAGATCTCCCAGTAGACAGCACAGATCGACTCTACAGCCACCAGCAACAATATACCCCTGCCTCAACAGTAGATCTTTCCCATCAACAATTGACCCCATCCAACAACAATAGACCCCACAGCAACAATAAACCCTCCAGCAACAATAGATCTCCCCAGCAACAATTGACCCTCCAGCCACCAGCAACAATATACCCCTGCCTCAACAGTAGATCTCTCCCATCAACAATTGACCCCCTACAGCAACAACAGACCCCACAGCAACAATAAACCCTCCAGCAACAATAGATCTCCCCAGCACCAATAGACCCTCCAGCAACAATAGATCTCCCCAGCACCAATAGACCCTCCAGCAACAATAGATCTCCCCAGCAACAATAGACCCTCCAGCAACAATAGACCCCTCAGAAAAAATAGACCCCACAGCAACAATAGATCTCCCCAGCAACTATAGATTATTAAGCAACAATAGATACCCTCACAACAAAATAGCCCACCCCAACATACCCCTACCAGCAACAACAGATCTCCCAGTAGACAGCACAGACTCTACAGCCACCAGCAACAATATACCCCTGCCTCAACAGTAGATCTCTCCCATCAACAATTGACCCCCCTCCAACAACAATAGACCCCCATTATCAGCATCAATATTCCTCCCCAGCAACAACAGATTCCTTCGGCGACAATAGAGCCCCCAGCAGCCAGCATTGATAGACCCTCCAGCACCCCTTGGTATAATAAATATACATTAATTCAGGGCTTTTTTTGCTCAAACAGTAGGTGTTGTAACTTAACCACGACCCCACAAAACCCCTCCCCCTACACACACCCTCCAAATCACATCAAATTCCATAAAAAATTCTGAAATTTGAAAATTCTGAAATTCGTAAACTCAAACATTCGTAAATTTGAAAATTTGCAAATCCGAGAAATTCAAAATAATAACTAAGTAATAATAACTAACTATTAAATGATAGGTTTCGTAATTTCCTTTCAAATTTGGATGTTAGGGAACGTAACAAATATGAATTTATCCAAAGTTACGAATTATCCGAAATAACGAATGACGCATCTAAACAAATGGAACATAACTAATTTATAATTCTTATTATTAATAATAAGAATAAGAATAATAAAACGTTTTTTATTAGTAGGAGGGTCTTAAAGGGGCATTAAATACCAGGATTGCATTACATACGGAGTGCCGAGCTGTCACTTGTAAACACAGAAACCGGACTTCAGTGTTTACAAGTGATTGTGGTCAGAAAAGCACCAAAGGGTCTGAGCCAGAGGTGGTGGAACTGAGTTCCACCAAGTTCCCCCTGAAAAAAAAGCCCTGCATTTAGTGCTGGGGTTTCCGGCATTCCCCAGAATCCCTCGCTGAAAAGAAAATCCTTCACTCAGGGATCCTACAAACAACCAACTTCCTGTCCTTGGGTGGCTACACTTACCTCTCCACTGTAACTATGGAGGGGACCCTGGTGGTCACCCTAGCCTGCTTTACCTGATATAGACTCCAAACATGGCTGTATCTCTTCATCTCCAAGACATGGAGTCAGGACAATTAGTAGTTTTACAAAAAGATAGCTAGAATGAAATATATTCCTCGGTGAAGCTAATGGGGAGTGACATGAACACGACATCTCTTGCAGGATTACCAGCTATTAACCGTGTTTGCTGATAATAAGTCTTAGCTTGAAACAAAAGAAGAAAACGAATGCGGCCATCATATCTATAGGCTGGATGGATTTAGTTATCCTTTAAGGTAGTGTTGCACCAATACCGGTGCCGATACTAAGCATTTTTGCACCAGTACTTGTACCCATGGAAATGCTCCCATACCAAAACCCATACCTTCAAGTCCGCAGACTGTAAGATCTGGTTCACATCTATCGGATGCCTTTTGAAAGGATGACATGTGAACCTGCAGCCGTTTCAATGGAGCCAGTTCACATGTGCGGGCCGGACGCAGCACGTTTTTAGGGCAATCTACATGCAGTCCAGTGCGTTTTTTTTTCTCTGCATCAAAAATGCATGGGTAGTAGGTGAAATGGTTTTTAATGGCTTTGTTCACACCAGTGTGGTCAGTTTCAGTGAGTTCCATAAAAAAAAAAAAAAAAGTAGAACATGCACAACTCCCAATTTTTTGAGATGGGAATGAGGAACACCTATCAGCAAAAGTATGCAGGCATAGGACACGCCCCTTGTCACGCCCTCTTAAAGGAGAATTGTACAAAAAAACAAGATTGGTTAAACCCACAAGTGCTTTTTTTTACCACTACTGTTCCTGTTTTGGGATTTACAAATGCAGCAATTTAGAAATCAGATGAAAGGTTTAGTGCTGGGAAACACTTTTTGAAAGATGAAAAGTGCATTTTATATACAACTATATAGATCAGAGCAAAATGAGGGACAAATAAGGGGGAATGAGGGACAGAGGGACATTGCTCCAAATCAGGGACAGTCCCTCCAAATCAGGGACAGTTGGGAGCTATGGAACGTGCTGTATTTTTTCTGCAGTGAACTGTACTGGAACACGGTAAAACTCATCAAACACGCACCCGAACGCACACAGTAGAAAAAAGAGGGAGAAAAAAAAAAAAACACTGGAACGCATCAAAAACACATAAAAAATGCATCAAAATTCATCAAAATAACTACTGCAGAAAAGCATCCGGACTGCGTTTCTATGGTGTGAACTGGCCCATGGAGTCGCTCCTCCATGTCTTTATGGACCTTGCTTTGTGCATTAGTCCAAATCATTTGGTGGAGGGGGGATTATGGCGTGGGGGTCGTTTTTCAGGGGTTGGGCTTGGCCCCTTAGTTCCAGTGAAGGGAACTCTTTATGCTGCGTACACATGACCGGACTTTCCGGCAGACTAGGTCCGAAGGGATCAGTCCGTCGGACAATCCGATCGTGTGTGGGCTAGAAAAAAAAAATCAGACGGTCCTAGAAATAAAACATGTTTCAAATCTGAAAGACTCAATTCCGACGGACTAAAATCGGGAAAACTGTTCGTCTGTGTGCTGGTCCGACGGACCAAATACGATGCAAGGGCAGATATTGGCTACTGGCTATTGAACTTCCTTATTTAGTCCCGTCTTACTTCATCACGTTCAAAACGAACGGACTTGTGTGGGCAAGTCCGTTTGTTCGGAAAGGTCCATCAGACCTAGTCTGCCAAAAAGTCCGGTCGTGTCGGCATAAGGCATCAGCATAGCAAGACATTTTGGACAATTTCATGCTCCCAATTTTGTGGGAACAGTTTGGGGATGGCCCCTTCCTGTTCCAACATGACTGCGCACCAGTGCACAAAGCAAGGTCCATAAAGACATGGAGGAGCAAGTTTGGGCTGGAGGAACTTGACTGCCCCGACCTCAACCCAACACCTTTGGGATGAATTAGAGCAGAGACTGTGAGCCAGGCCTTCTCAACTAACATCAGCGCCTGACCTCACAACGCACTTCTGGAAGATGGTCAAACATTCTCATAGACACACTCCTAAACCTTGTGGACAGCCTTCCCAGAAGTTAGATACATAGTTAGTAAGGTTGAATAAAGACAGCAGTCCATCCAGAGTGAGTGTCTACAATTATCCCTATCCCTGTACATTGCACACTCACATCAGTCCCTACCCTCAAGGAGTCCACAATCCAAGGTCCCTGTTTATACACTAGGGCCAATTTTGGACAAAAGCCAATTAACCTACCAGCATGTCTTTGGAGGAAGCAGGAGTATCCAGCAGAAAACCAGGCACCAGGAGAACATGCAAACTACAGGCAGGTAGTGTCGTGGTTGGGATTCGAACCAGCGACCCTTTTTACTGCTAGGTGAGAGTGCTATCCACGACACCACTGTGCCGCCATTACGCCACTGTGCTGCAGTTGAAGCTGTTATAGCTGCAAAGGGTGGGCCAACTCAATATTGAACCCTACGGACTAATGCCCTGCACACACGGTCGGATTTTCAGACGGAAATTGTGCGATCAGATCATGTTGTCGGAAAATCCGATCGTGTGTGGGCTCCATCTGACTTTTTCCGCCTGAATTTCCGCCACCCAAAGTTTGAGAGCAGGATCTAAAATTTTCCGACAACAAAAATCCGATCGTTTAAATTCCGATCGTGTGTAGACAATTTCCGACAGACAAAGTGCCACGCATTCTCAGAATAAATTACCAGACGAAAGCTATTGGCCCGTTTATAGTCTCGTCATACGCGTTCTACCTCACCGCATTCACAACGATCGGATTTTCCGACAACTTTGTGCGACCGTGTGTATGCAAGACAAGTTTGGGCCAAAACCCGTCAAAAAAAATCAGACGGATTTTGTCGTTGGAATGTCCGAGTGTGTGTATAAGACTGGGATGCCATTAAAGTTCATGTGTGTGTAAAGGCATGTGTCCCAATACTTTTGGTAATACTGTGTATCACAGCATATACAACAATGTACTGAACACAAACATAGAAAAGATAATTGAAGATGAATTTTTGCAACAAAAAAAAAAAAGAAGAAAATTACCAGCAAAGATAAGACTGTGATTTTTATATTGCTGATCAGCATGCAGTAATACATGTGTACATAAGTCATTGCAGGCGCTGAGAGCAGCTCATTTCTCTGCATGCTCGCCGTTTATTAAAATCAGTGGGAGCTGCCACCGCGTTTCCTCCGCCGAGATAGAATAAAATATCTAATAATAAAGTCATTCGCCATTAGCAGGCATCTCCGCGACCTTCCTGACCGTACAACCAGACCACGGATTCCTGCAGACGGGTTCAGATGAGTGGAAAGGAAGTGCGTGATTTTCTATTTGGCGCAGTACTCCAGTCAATGGCGGTCGCAGGAATTGGCGCTCGTTATACTCTCACTTATTCTGTATGAACCGCGTCACTTTCACTTGTTATAGATGACTCGGTACGCCAGACCTTGTGCTTTGCTTTCATTGACGTTGGGATTTTTTCCGGTATAATCATTTTTAGGGTACTTTAGGATCTGAGTTAAGTCACAGTACCATTCTGGCCTTTGTTTAGCGCAATGGTCTACAAACTGTAGTTCGGAGGGCCGCTATTCCTCCCAATGATGGGGTACTATTCCTTGCATTTAGAGGCCACAAGTGAGTTTTTAGAGGAGTTTTAGGCAGAAAAAAAACGTGAAAACTTGAAACGCAGCATTTAGGAGCGTTCAGAGTTTACAAGTGTACATTGAAAAAATTTGCAGAGGGGAATGTTTTGGGGGAAAAAAGCATATAAAAGCAAATGCCCATAAACTCTACTAAACTCTTGTGCAATAAGAGCCACTATGAGCAACATAAAAAACACTAGCAAAAAAAAAAAAAGCGAATATTAGAGCTGCACAATTAATCGCCAAGAATCGTTATCGCGATCTTGACTAAAGTGCTTCACAATTCTTTCTCTGCTCTTCTTAAGCCACAGCTTTTAAAAGAAAGGAAGAGAAAAACTGGGCAGTCTGCCAAGAATCAAAACATTCTTTATCAGTTGAACTTAAAGCGGAGTTCCGCTTCAAAAAAAAAAAAATTAAAAGTCAGCAGCTACAAATACTGCAGCTGCTGACTTTTAATAATCGGACACTTACCTGTCCCAGGATCCAGAGATACGGGGAGATCGAAGCCCCGCTCATCTCCCGCTCCGCTCGGCATTTTAACTGTGGGCGCCCACTGAGCATGTGCGCGATTGGCCGCCCAATCATCTAGGACCTGTCACGCGTCCCAGATGATTGACAAGATGGGGGGGAGAGAGGCGATCTCCCTTCCTGCAAAGAGGGAAGTGACGTCAGGAGCCCAGACGCCGAAGGAGGCAGATTACGAGGGACCCCCTAGCAACAGGCATTTAGAGGTGAGTAAAAAAAAAAAAAATTTCTCCAAATGTTTTTTTTTTATTTATTTTTTAGCAAAGTAATTTTTTTTTTTTTCTTTGTATAATTTTATAATTTATATAATTTTTTTCCACTTTAAGTATAAACATTGTAACAATTCAATGTCAATGGAATAGACTTTGTGTGAAAGTAAAAAAAAGTTTAACCATTTAAACACTAAACCTTTTTCTGACGTTTGTTGGTTTCAAGTTAAAATCATTTTTTTTTTCTAGAAAATGACTTAGAACCCCCAAACATTATATATATATTATTTTAGTAGAGCAGCGGTCTTTCAAATGTATTTAAAAAAAAAAAAAAAAAGAACCAGTAAAGTTAGTCCATTTTTTTTTTTTTTTTTTTTTTGCATAATGTGAAAGATTTTTCGCCGTGAGAATCATGGTCTTTTTATTCTAAGCAAAAAAATCGTGATTCTCATTTTGGCCAAAATCGTCCAGCTCTAGCGAATATTAATCCTCCATTGTCACACAACTGGGTGGGCTCAGGCTTTTTTTGAAGCCAATTAGAGCCTCAGGCTCTAATCATGTGTTTCTAGGAAAAAGGGGGAGTCTTCTCCCCGAAACATGTTGGTTGTAATTGATACTGATAACCATTAACCGTTTCCAAAAGACCTTGACATGAGATGAACTTTTGTACCAGGCTCTCCTCCATATACATTAATTTACCATTTGGCGAGCGCTCCCTTTGTTGCTATCATAGAGGTCGCAGCCTAGAACCAGAACAAGGCCCACCAAACGTTTTATTTTATTAAAGTGGTTGTAAACCCTTACAGACCACTTTGACCTACAGGTAAGCCTAGATTAAGGCTTACATGTAGGTCCAAGAAATATTTCCTAAACCAACACGGTTTAGGAGATATTTGCAAAAAGACAGCCACCGCTGTCTACGGTGCATGTGCCGCAGACAGTGGCGCGCAGGCGCGCTGAGCATTCCGCTGCTAATGGCGATATGCCGTTAGTGGCGGCTCCCATGCGCATGCGTGGGAGTGACGTCATTGCGGCTCAGGCCAATCACAGCGCCGGAGCCGCGATACCCGGAAAGAAGATGGACGCTCCGTGAAAGAGGGGACAGCGGTGACTTCGCTGGCTCCTGTGTCAGGTAAGTGACACATAATGGGCTACTATGCGATGCATAGTAGCCCATTATGCTTTACCTTTGCAGGGAAACAAAGAGGAAGTAAAACCCATCAGGGTTTACTTCCTCTTTAAGGATTTTCTTCTTTGAGGGGGAAAAAAGCACTTTATGAACCAATGTTCACTTCCATGAGTTAGCCCTGTCATACACACACTTCTCCAGAGGTCCCTCAGATATGAGATATACATACTTACATTGCGCCAAGCTTAACCAAAGTAACTATGCATCTAAAGTGACCCATGATAAATGCTTACGGGTCCCCCCGCTCAGTCTGTCAAGGTCTGATGAGTTGGAATGCCACTGGCTGAGGAAAGGTCCGTCCAGACCCAAAGCATACTGCAAAAACGGGAAGAGATAACCCGCCCGCCACATACCTCACCCGGCCCGAGTAGTTAGCAGGTGAAAGCAGCCTCAGCTCGATTCGTCCAGACCACAACTTCAACAGGTTTCGCCCTGCCCTCAGGGCTTAATCATGGAGAACTGCAATGCAATTAAAGTGCTTCTAAAGCCAATACCAAAAATGTAGAGCTGTTACTAATTAAAATTTTTCATGTTCGATTAATCGTTTTTTTAAAAAATTGATTAATTTACTAATTTCGATTAATTATAACGCACATACAGATCCAACTACTTTTAGCTGATCTCCTTGCATTGCAACTCTGCATTAGTCAGTGGTAAATGTGGTATACAGTATATACAATCACCCGACACTCGTTAGTTTCCACAATCCATGACTTAACTTCACAGTTCACACAAATACGTTTTAAATTCAAACTGTATCACTGACGTAAGTCATTTTTATTCTCCACAGTAGCGTGACAATCCCTCCACCTCCGGTCTAACTAATCACTCTCACCTTATGGCATGGACCCCTGTGCAAACAGGTGGTCATGCAAGCGGGTATCAAAAGGGTTAACCCGGACCATAAACTTCTCTCACGTCTCCTTAGATCTCAGCAAGGACGCCAGGTCATGGGTAGAAAGAAAAGATCTAAGTGCTCACCACTTAAGTATAAGATTTAATTTTTGTGTTCAAACACAAACTACTCACATAAAGATGAAAAAACACAGCATGTGAAGCCGACAATCGTGTTAGTTCCATAGGGCAGCAGCGGGTGATGCCATGCGTAGCTCCTTCCCCGTGCGCGTTGCGTCCAATCAGAACTTCAACGTCACCAGACTCCTCGCCCCTTCCCTTCGTTAGCAGACGGGGGCACTCGGGGAAGGGTGGAGGAGTCCGGTAACATCGATGTCCGTGACGTCACCGCATCTTCCGAGGGAACTCCCTGAAGACCCGGAAGCCGGCGGAGAGAGGTGAGTACCGATCAAAAAAATTTGATCGATCAAAAAAATGAATCAAGGAATTAATCTTTAATTTCCACAGCCCTACAAAAATGTAATATATTGCAAATTACTGAACCTCAGTGTGGTGGCTGCATTTGTTTTCTTTTTTCAAGCTTCTTTTAATCCACTTTCACCCAGCCAGGGCTTTTTTTTTTCTCAGAGAAGAGGTGCAGGTACTCCCCCTTTCCGAATCACCCCTTTTTTCTGTGCCCTACCTACCTCTGGGCATCGTCCCTTGGTTCCACCCTCCACCCAGAGAATACAATGGAATGCCCTTCGTGTAGATTAGGGGCCGAGTGCATGTATTAGGTGGGCGTCGCCCCTGAGCCCCTAATAGACGGGGCTCACCACTGGGTACATCACCATGCTTGTAGGTGCTGCCCATCCGCTGTACAATGAGGGCGGGTGGTCCTAAAGAGGTTAAAGTGATAGAAAAATTGGAGTTAGGTTTTAGCTTTTCCCCCATTATATTTCCAACCAAAGAAAACACGATGGCGGAATCCAGGCTTTAGAATTTGGATGCAACGTAACAGACGCGCCGAAGTGAATAATACGGCCTCATTGCTGCGGGTGTGAAGTTGGGCTTTAACTCGTGTTTCTTCGAGAAAATATTTAGACTTTCTGAAAACTTCTTGAGTGGAAGCCACTCTGTTTCTCTTCTTCGTCTGCGTCTTATCTCCCCCAACCACCCCCACCCCCCCCCCCCCCCCCAGCCTCCGGGACTCCATGCGTCTCTCTCATGTCTGTTAACAGTCCCTGGCATGTTCTTGGCGCGGTTGACATAAACAGAAGGCTATATTTAAATGGAAAAATTAACAGCTTGAAACAGTAAAAATATAAACCTTCCCACAGAAGGATGCACAACCACTCTATAGCATTTTATATACACCATAAATTAGAGCTTAGAAAGGAATACTGCACCGCTCATTTGTAGAGGGAAGAAGGGGGAGCTTTAGATTTATCGCCAGGGAGTATTAAAATGTCTGAAACCGCTTACATGCACCATCCCAGCATGAACTTGCCAGGGGACAGGGAAGATTGTAATTGCTGCTCTAAAACGGCTCATACAAACCTGAAATGTTTAAAAATGAGCATTTTAAGGGCTTACAAAGGGTTGTAAAAACTTTGCAAAAAAAAAAAAAACTTGAAACAGTAACAAAGAGAAAAGAAGCATTGCGCATGGGCAGATCAGGCAAGAACCTCCAGCTCTTGTTCTGAGACCTTGCACCGTCACTTTTACCATTACCGCAATCAGTTTCTCCCTACTCCTGTACAGTATATGATATTGTTATGCCTTTAATAAGCAGAATGTACTGTAATGGGACATGGAGCACCCTCCTAGATATTGTAGCACCATCATAGGTAAGGTAGCACCCTCCTAGAAAAGGTAGCACCCTCCTAGATATTGTAGCACCCTCCTAGATATTGTAGCATCCTCCTAGATAACCTAGCACCCTCCTAGATAATTTAGCACCCTCCTAGATACTGTAGCACCCCCCTAGATATTTTAGCACCCTCCTAGATAAGCTAGCACCCTCCTAGATAAGGTAGCACCCTCCTAGATATTGTAGCGCCCCCTAGATATTGTAGCTCCCTCCTAGATATTGTAGCACCCTCCTAGATAGGGTAACACCCTCCTAGATATTGTAGAGCCCCCTAGATATTGCAGCGCCCCCTAGATATTGTAGCGTCCTCCTAGATATTGTAGTAACCTCCTAGATAAGGTAGTACCCTCCTAGATAAGGTAGCACCCTCCTAGATATGGTATCACCCTTCTAGATATGGTAGCACCCTCCTAGATACGTTTCTAGATAGATTATTTAAATTTTGTTCTATTTTAGCTCCCTTGTAATCAGTGGCGCGGCTTGTGATTACTTTGGGTTGTTCTAGATTTTGCAGGTTGCAAGTTTGACTACTTCCCCCTGCCTCTGAAGGATTGTCTTCTGGAGGATTCCAGAATGTAGTGGGCTGGAAGAGTCAAATTCACAGCCTGAATAAAAAAAAAAATATATATATAAATATATATATATATATATATATATATATATATATATATCTAGTCCCAACCAATCCCTGGGTAGGGTGCCCAGTAGGTGGCTGGAGAGGGCATCAATAGTCTGAAGCCTATGGCAGCAGCGTTCTAGCCCAGGAGGAGAAGTTCCCAGGCTAAAAGGGCTTCGGCCTTTTTGGGCAGTCCCGCTGTACGTCTACATGTTCTTATCAAGGTCCAAGCTATGCTAGAGCTGGGGGCGGGGGCTGTTCTATGGAACCGATTGAGGGGATTTCACTGAGGATCTGGTCTGGAGAGGTCACAGCAGAAATGTCTGTCTGGAAGGAGGCATCCAAGTATCCAGGGATATTAGTACAGAGTGTAGGATCCTAGTGACTATTCCTTGTGTATCAGGGCTAGAGCTTTATTTTTTCATACTACTAAATGGGAACATTAACTTATAGTAAGACTGTGATTGTGCGGTCACCATTAGGCCCTTGGAAGTCGGGGAGATCGCTACACTAGGATCCTGCGGTAGTGTTGGTTCCATGCTAATTGTAAAGAAACAATCAGACTGGCTCCTGATCATGTGATCGCTAGGATAGTCGATAGTCAATCAATAGTGATCAAGTGGTTTAGTTTACAAAACAAACCTGCTTCTCAATAATTGTTTTGTCGAATACTGTCCCCCGTCGGATAGTGTACTTGTGCAGTACGGAGGAGACGCCGAAAGTCTCCGGAGATGAACGGTGCCTGCGCACCGAGTCCAGGTCCAAGCCCCACCATCCAAGTGGACATAGAGTTAGAATAAAAAATTGCAGAGCGCAGCGAGGCCGTGCCCGAAGCATGGCGGACAAAGCGAGCCCGTGAGGGGCCCTGTTACTAAGTGCATACCGTATGTCCACTTGCATGGTGGGACTTGAACCTGGACTCAGGGCAGAAGGTACTATTAAGTGCACAGGCGCCGTTCATCTTCAGAGACTTTCGGCGTATCCTTGTCCTCCGCACTGCGCAAGTGCTACGCTTGCGCAGTACAAGACGGACACTATCCGATGGGGGGACAGTTCTTGGCAGAACACCGGCAGCTTTGAAGACACATGATTTATGGCCATCCATGACCACTGTTCATAGGCTCCTGGATGTTAGAAGACCATTGGCTTCCAGTAAATATATAGTATGCAGTCTTTTTTTTTTTTTTTTCGTCGCTTGAGTAGACAAAAGCAAAAAAACAACCATTTTTACTCAGAGAGTTAAAAAAAATTAATTCCAATGTGAAAAAAAGATCCATATTCCGTGTCCCACGCTGAACTCTCTTATCTGATTTACCAAAGACATAGACAAATGACATCTGTGTGTAGCATTGTGCTATGACCAGCATTGCTTCTGTTCCATAAATGTTACGTTTGTTAAAATTTTGCTTGTTTAAAATAATTGACCTATTGTAAAAACTTGCCAAAAAATTTTTGATTTGTTTTTCTAACCCGAAATCTTAAGGTTTTGTTTCGACTTGCGGTTGGGGGTTGGCAAAAATTGCGCGGGTGAGTCATGTTTTTGCCACCTGCACAGCATCCCCCTCTTAAGCTGTAATAGACAGCGGATGGGGATGTTTGCATGCCTCGCTTCAAACCCATGGAAAAGTTCACCCAACATGTAGCGATCGGAAGGTGGCAAGCCCGCCAAATGCTACGCATTTCAAGTAAATTGGGGAAATGCCGCAAATTTCCGCAGTGAGATTGTTGGCAAAAACAGGCTGTGAGGAGGTGAAGTATCGCTTCATTAACCACCTGTCAGTAACCTCTGGAGCACGATCTGACCATGGATCGACTTTAGAAGAAAAGGGAGGTTTAGAGTCATGTCTAAATGTACCCTAAAGTTTCTTTATTGGCTCAACTTATTTTTATAGTTGTGTGGGATTTGAACTTCTGAAAGACATTATTTGCTTTCTGTGTCCCCAGTGGTGGTGGTGGAGTGGAGTTTTGCTCTCTCCGTTTTGTCCCAGGGAACATTTCTTCTGGGACATAAAGTTCTGAAAAATCCCAAATTTTAGAGGAGACATTTTCCAATGGGGATATTTGTTCCAATGACTAAAAGGGGACAAATTTCCCCCAAACCCCAAAGCAGAAAGTGCAGTGTCTGTAGGAGGACCAGAGGGGGGCTAGATTCAGCTGCTGGAGTCTGCTGAATGCTGAGACAGGGGGGTGCTGCACAGAGAGGTGCTGAACCTATAGGAAGAGTTCTGTCCTCCTCTGCTTTGCAGAGACCTGGGGGGGGGGGGGGAAGCAGAGATAAGCCTCTCCACACCTGCAAAGGAAGGTGCAGGATCCAGTGGAGGAGTTTGTCCTTCTGTCCTCCCCTCTGCTGCTGACTGCTCAGACAATGTGGGGCAGAGACAAAGGGGGGTCCCACAGCTCCAGGAGAGGTGCAAGGGCCACACAAATGGCAAGGCAGGTTCAGCCCACAGGTCTTGTGTTTGTCACATGTGCCATGACCAGTGGTCATCAACCCTGTCCTCAGGGCCCACTAACAGGCCAGGTTTTATGTATTACCTTGGGGAGATGTAGACTAGAATACTGCAATCACTGAGCAGCAAATGATATCACCTGTGATGGATTTCAGTTATCTTGCAAACCTGGCCTGTTGGTGGGCCCTGAGGACAGGGTTGATGACCACTGCCCTAGACTATTTACTGACCCAAAAGAGCGACTGGGACTGTGTGGTTGGTTGCAGATCTACTAGCTTAAGAGAAAACCTTGAGCCTATTCAATGGGCCCTTTCGGGGGGGGGGGGGGGGGGCGCTACATAGTGATACTGACCAGAAGCAGAAAACCCTCTGATTTATTCATGGTGGACACAGAAGATGAGGTTTAAGGTCATGAGTATTCGTCTGTTCAAAAGATTCTTTTCTTAGCCCCTGTACACACGGTCGGAGATTCTGCCAACCAAATCCGTCGGATTTTGTCCGTCAGATTTAGTCTGACGGATTGTGTCCCAAACTGTTGCATACACACGGTCGGACTAAGTTGTCGAAAAATCCGATCTTTCAGAACGTGATGACGTAATTTCGTTATGATGGGACTAGATTCAGGCTAGCAGCCAATAGCTTTGATGTAGGAATTTGATCTGAGCATGCGTGGCACTTGGTCCGATCAAAATTCTCTACACATGATCGGATTACGTCCGACCGGCCCAGTTGGTCGGGAAATATTTCCAACATGTTGGAAAATTGGGTCCGACGGAGATTCGGACGGAATCAGTCCGATGCATACCACACACAGTCGGATTATCTGACGACACGGTCCGATAGGACACATTCCGACGGATTCTTCGACCGTGTGTACGCGGCATTAGAAATGTTCCTCAACATAGAAAGAGAGTTACAGAAGACAGAAGCGCTGCACGGCATAGAAAGCAAATTTGTTGGTTTCCTTTCCATGAAAACCACCCAACCGGTTGCAGTTCAGGAGACACTTTTGAAGGTAGCAAGGTGCTGCATGGACAGCGAACATGAAACATAGTTCTCCAAAAAAAAAAAAAAAAGAGCCTTTGTTAAACTGTTCCCGAGATGTTCAGATTTTGTTTTATTGATTTTGGCTAGCCATGCTCTTTAAACATTTTGTAAAGTCTCTGTTCTGGATATATCCATGGATATTGAGCGTATCCCCCAAGCCGGTTATTTTAGCAGCAATCGTAACACCTCTAGTCTAGCTATCTACCTGTTTCCAAACAACAATTGTAGCTTGATCTGAGCCGGCACAAAACACTGAACTTATGTGACCTCCCATGCTCTTCATAAATATGTAACGGCCCTTCGTCTGGCAAGGCGACCACAGCGCCGGTTCACACAGAGTGCCAGGTCGAGGCTGCCGTGTTCATTAGGAAGTTCTGTATCTCATTTTCCATGTCAAGAATTGTGCTAATTTTCATCCACTTGGCTTCATAGCCTTGAATGTAACTCATGTTGATGTTTTTTTTTTTTCTCTTCCTCCCCGTTTCAAACTGGCTCAGTTAATTTATGTGTGTTTGAGTTAATTCCAAGCCATCTGTCCAGAATTCTTTGAGCTTCATTGCTCTGTCAATTTGCATTATTTAGGAACAAATGGAAAAAATAAAATAAAACCATAAATATTTAATTTTCCTGGACAAATCAGTTTCATATCTACTCCACACTTTACCAAAATCTACCGCGACAAACGCATATCCCCACCCCAAAACCGCCAGCCCCCCCCCCCCCCCCCTTGGAACGCACACATTTTTATTTTTTCAATGCCCTGTGATTTCATCTCCGTACATTTGGTAGCGTTGGCCTAATGTGTTCTACATGGTAAAAATACAAACACACATGTTAGCAATATGCCGCTTTTGGTTGGAAAAAAGGAGTGTTTGGACATTTTCCCGAACACTATTTAAATACCATTAGGCAGGCTTTAAGGAAAAACAGTCTGGATGCTACAAATAAAAACAAGCTGTGTCATTAACAATTCATTATATCCACTGGTGGCAAATGGTCCTGCAGTTGTTACAGTATCCTGCCATTGTTCTGTATACACCGAGACTCAATTAAAAAAATAGCCAAGCTTCCCATAACGGCCAGTTAGATGTTCAGTTACAATTTCAGGTAAAAAAAAAAAAAAGTGAAAGCTGAACTGTAATTGGTTGCAATTGGTAACACCAGTGGCGGCCCCTAATCCATGTGTCTGGCCCCCTAATTTATATGCAGGGCGCCGGACGCATGGATTCCATTGGGGTTTTTTTTTATGAAGCACATGCTTAAAGCCTGAGGCTGTAATTTGCTTAAAAAAAGGGTGGGCTCGAGGCGCAGAGCACTGAGCCCAGGGCCAGTGCTACCACTAGGCAAACTAGGCAGCCGCCTAGGGTGCACTGCTGCCTAGGGGCACCCGGCTGCTGGTTTCTCTCCGCGTCTGCATGCTCTGCAGGCTGCAGTATGTAACTAACTCAGTCCGACCATTAGTGTAATTAGAGGTGCAGCATTGGAGTCAATGCTAGAGGAAGCAGAGCCGATGCTTCCTGTATAGCGGCGCCTTCTGTCACATGGGCAGGGCAAAGGGGGTGGAGTCATGGGTGGGGCCAATGGGGGCAGCAAAATGAGGTTTCGCCTAGGGTGTCAAAAATCCTTGCATCAGCCCTGACTGAGCCCACCCAGTTGTGTGACAATAGCGAAATAATATTCGCTATTGTCTTCCTGATTCTTCTCCCGGCCAATCAGGAAGAGGGTCCTGAGACCCGATTGGCCTCGGGTCTCAGGACTCACTTCCTGTTTGGCTGGGAGGAGAAGCAATGTCTATTCGGACGGGAGGAAAAGCCCCTACTCTTCTCTCTGCTGGAGCGAGGGGCAGCAGCCCTACCCCTTATCCTCGATCCTTGTCATTTATGGTAAGGCCACCTTCCCCTCTGTCTCCCATGGGTGGGGGGGTTGTTTGCCCCCCCCGAATATAGAGCACCAGCCGCCACTGGGTAATACCATTCCTTTCCACTGTATTACAGCTTTGTATTCAAAGCACACATATGAATGCTTGCTGTGGGCAATGCTACAGTTCATCCTTTCTTTCCATGTATTGTCAGTACCACATATGTCAAATACAAGGCCCGTGGCCAAATCTGGCCCTCCAGGCCATTTCATGTGACCCTTGCACCGCTCTTAAGTTTGGGACTTAAAGTGCCTGTAAACCCCATTAATGAAATTTGACCTAAGCAGATATATCTGTAGTGTTTACTTATATCTCTCTAAAGCTCTAAGTGCTGTTTCTCTCTGGTGCTCTGTCCCTTTGTTATCAGCAGAGTCACTTCTGACAGGTTCTCCAACACACAAGATGGCAGTAGCTAAAAATTGGTTTTGGAGAGGTAGATAAGCCGGGAGCTTGTCTATTCAGAATACAGCTCTGCATGCTCCTTCGTTCCTCTGTCTATGTGGGGGGGGGGGGGGGCGGGGGTGGGGTGCTATCACATAGTATAAGCCCAGAACCCCCACCCACTACTGAAAGTGGAAGCAAGATTTGTAACATGATCTGCACTTTCCAAAGAGTATAGAAGGGGAAAGACAGCAGATATGCAAGTAAAACTTAAGTAGGGAGATTAGTTTCATCTCTGTGTATCATCTGAGGCCGTTTACTTCACTGGGTATATGTGAGGGATTAAATCCACTGTAAGCAAAGATTGGACATTTGCAAAGGCTTTCTGGGACCTGTGGTCAAATTCAGGACACCAATCCATTGGGACACCCAAAAGAGATGGACTTTTATGTTTGAGTTTTTCCAAGAATGAGTTATTTCCAATATTTCTTCACTTGTTCAGGTAACCTGGGGCAGCCACAACTAGTTAAGGCAGAGCTACACACAAACGGGGCGGCTCCGCATGTTTGCCTCCCCCCCCCCCTTCCCACTACCAAATTTGGCACATTTTGGGAGGAGTGGGTACCTGGTTTTGACAGGTACCCACTCCCACTCCTTGCTGAGTTTGCTGTGGCAAACACAACCGGAAGTTCGCCCCCCCTTCCTCCATCCCCCGTATCCGGCCCATTCGCAGAGTGTAGCGCACTTCGCACATGCATAGCAGGGAGCCGTATGTGAAGCTGCAAGGCTTTACTGCTGGTTTCCCTTAGTGAAGATGGTCTAATAGCCAATTAAAAAATCAACTCAGGTGCCGACATCGCTGGATCCCTGGACAGGTAAGTGTCCTAATATTAAGAGTCAGCAGCTACAGTATTTGCAGCTGCTGACTTAAATTTTTTTCTGAAGGAGCCTAGAGCTCCTCTATAAAGAAGAACTGCAGTCTGCTCACATAATTTGTAATAAAAAACTTTGCCATTCGGAAGCTTCCCTCCAACCACTTTACATATTATTTTATATATACTGTGATTCTGTACTTGCCAAATATGCGGCAGAAATCTCCCTCCACCGAGTCTAGCTGCAGCCATTTTAACTGTGGGCAGCCGAAGCTGCTGCCTGTTCACTTCCCGGATTTACACAGACACACAGAGGCACACCTCCAGCTCTGCAGTTCTCATTGGCCTTCTTATGACTCACCCCCCCTCCCTTCCTGGCAAACTCTCACGAGAGGGAGAGAGAGAGCTGTGCATGATGTCATAAGCCTAGGCTAATGACCAGACAAGAAACAGGAAGCTGTATAAAGGGATTTACTGGCAGAAAAAAAAATGTTTTACTATCCAAAGTTAAAACAACAACCAGGGCAGAAGATTTAATAGATGAAAAGTTGAAAAAAATGACTGAAGGTCCGCATTAAGATGAGGACGTTATTGCATGTTAGCCCCTGTACACACGGTCGGAGATTTCGACAACCAAATCCGTCGGATTTTGTCCGTCGGATTTTGCCCGTCGGATCTTGTCCGAAACTGTTGCATACACACGGTCGGACTAAGTTGTCGAAAAATCTGATCATTCAGAACGTGATGACGTAATTTCGTTACGATGGGACTACGTTCAGGCTAGTAGCCAAAAGCTTTGATGTAGGAATTTGATTTGAGCATACGTGGCACTTGGTCCGATCAAAATTCTCTACACATGATCGGAGTATGTCAGATCGAACCAGTTGGTCGGAAAATATTTCCAAAAAGTTGGAAAATTGGGTCAGACGGAATCAGTCCGATGCATACCACACACAGTTGGATTATCCGACAACATGGTCCGATAGGACACATTCCGACGGATTCTCCGACCGTGTGTACAAGGGCTTATACATGTTCTACTGAACCTTTAGTAAAGTTGTTTCAACTGTTTTGAGCCTGGTCTGAAGTTATTCAAGGGGTACATGTCAGGTCATGGCGTATTCCTAAATAACCTGGGTCCGTAAAAGTATAATGGGTTACTAATGGGCCACTACAAAAGGTTAACTCACAAGGAAGAACAGCTACAGTAACCAGTGGTTTGACGTGGTACCTGAGTAGAAGACAGGTCCTCTAGTAGGGGCTCAGTGCTCTGACTCCCTCCCTAGCTGTCCGTCTCTTCCAGTCACCAGGAGCAGACTAGCGTTACAGAGATCTAGGGCCCGATCACTAGGTACGGGAAGGAAAGAGTTAATGAGCTTGCATGGGGCCCAAAATGTGCTCGGTGAGACTCCATTCTGTTACCGGGAGTGGGGTAACAGAGGTGTGCTGGACTGGTGGAGGCAATGGCTCTGCATGCCCCTCCGAATGCAACACATACATCAGTACAAGTGTGTAGTGTAGGGGTTGCCACCTTTTCTTCAAGTCAAACCCAAACACTTTAGCGGCGCACAGCATTTTTTTTTCTATAGTATAAACTATACATATATTTTGCTTTTAACCACTTCAGCCCCGGACCATTTTGCTGGTCAAAGACCAGACCACTTTTTGCGATTCGGCACTGCGTCGCTTTAACTGACAATTGCGCGGTCGTGCGATGTGGCTCCCAAACAAAATTGACGTCCTTTTTTTCCCACAAATAGAGCTTTCTTTTGGTGGTATTTGATCACCTCTGCGGTTTTTATTTTTTGCGCTATAAACAAAAATAGAGCGACAATTTTGAAAAAAAACGCATTATTTTTTACTTTTTGTTATAATAAGTATCCCCCATAAATATATAAAAAAAATGTGTTTCCCTCAGTTTAGGCCGATACATATTCTTCTACATATTTTTGGTAAAAAAAAAATCGCAATAAGCGATTATTGATCGGTTTGTGCAAAAGTTATAGCGTCTACAAAATAGGGGATAGTTTTATGGCATTTTTATTAATAATTTTTTTTTTACTAGTAATGGCGGCGATCAGCAATTTTTATTGTGACTGCGACATTATGACGGACAAATTTTTGACACATTTTTGGGACCATTGTTATTTATACAGCAATCACTGCTATATAAATGCAGTGATTCCTGTGTAAATGACACTGGCAGTGAAGGGGTTAACCAGTGGGTGGCAGTGTAGGGGTTAAGTGTTCCTAGGGGTGTGTTACTAACTGTGAGGGGCTGGGCTTTAATTTAGTGAACACTTATCTCTGCTCCAATCACATGGAGCAGAGATCAGCGTCACCAGTTGCTAGGCAGAATGGGGAAATGCTGTTTATAGCGGCATTTCCTCGTTCAGCCGCCCCGTGAGACGATCGCGGGTATGCCCGCGGCGATTGAGTTTGCGAGACCCGCGACCAGACTCGCGGGGGTCCCGACCGGCACGTGAGCATGCCGCCGGGGGCGCGTTCGCGATGGCAGGGCGGCATTAGGCCGCGTACACACGGGCGGACTGTATGGCCTACTTAGTCCGTCATACAATCCGACGGACAGTCCGTCATACTTTCGAATGAACGGACTTGACCACACACGGATGCACAAACAGTCCGTCGAAAGCTTGCGCGATGACGTGTACAGCACGTACGACGGGACTCGAAATAAGAAGTCCCATACACAGCAATGCACCCTTCCGCCGTGTAAATCCTTTCTGAGCATGCGCCATTCTTAGTCCGTCGAACTAGCCTACTCACGAGCGGATTGTCCGCTGAAACCAAAGTATGACGGACAGAATTTCGAAAAATCCGAAATACTTAGTACGCCAGACTGCACGCTGAAAAAGTCAGCTGAAGCCCACACACGAGCGGACTGTCCGCTGAAATGTGTTTCGATGGACTAAGTACGCCATACAGTCCGCCCGTGTGTACGCGGCCTTAAAGATTGGACGTACCCGTACGCCAATATGCCTGCCCGTGCCATTCTGCCGACGTACATCGGCGTGTGCTGGTCGGGAACCGGTTAAATAACATTTCTAATCACATGAAGTTAATAACAATGACGGCTGGGCGGTGCGGCTCTTGTTCTTGGTGGACGTCATATGACGGCATCCCAGAACGACCGCTCTAGCAGGGGCGCACATCACGGTGATCGGTGGTGTGTCAGGGATCACTGCCGTAGTTTCGCTGGGTCTGGTAAGAGGTCCTGTTTGCCATTATCCCTTACTTATCCTAGGGACTGTACTACGCCTGCTGTCTCTGACCATGATAATGTGATAATGACATTGTCGAAAAGGGGCAGTGCATGATTGACCCTAAAATTATGCCCCCCCACCGAAAAAAAAAGTTCTGCGGACGCCCATGCCCATCAGTGCTGCATATCAGTGCCACCCATCAGTGCCCATCGTCAGTGCCCATCAGTGCTGCATATCAGTGCCACCAATCAGTGCCCATCGTCAGTGCCCATCAGTGCTGCATATCAGTGCCACCCATCAGTGTCCATCGTCAGTGCCCATCAGTGCCCAATAGTGCCACCTCATTGGAGCCATCTCATCTGTGCCGCCTTATCAGTGCTCATCAGTGAAGTAGAAAAAGTACTTATTTACAAAATTTTATAACAGAAACAAAAGAAAAACTTTTTTTTTTTCAAAGTTTTTGGGCAAAAAATAAAAAAACTGCAGAGGTGATCAAATCCCACCAAAAGAAATCTCTATTTGTGGGAACTAAATCATAAAAAAAAATTCTGTTTACAGTGTAGCATGACCGCGCAATTGTGATTTAAACAGCAACAGCGCTGAAAGCTGAAAATTGGCTTGGTCAGGAAGGGGGTGTAAGTGTACCCCGGTATTGAGGTAGTTAATTACCACCTTAATCAGCCAAAGAACCTGTGCAATTAATATGTGTTCAGTTTTAAAGGGATGAGGTGGTGGTAAATCTAGTTGGTACAGAAGTCATTATGAAGAAAATCACTACTAATGATAATAATGGTTAAGAAATGGTGTTGCGCTCCGACTACATAAATCTAATTAAATTAACATGTACTCAAATGACAACCAAAACAGTAATAAACTAAAGTGTGGAACTGTATGTTTAAATAAACTCAGAAAATGTGCATAAATATTAAAGTGCAATACACCAGGTCACATTGTGCGCTTGACAACAAACTTGATATGAGAAATCCTCTATAGATAACAGTGAGATAATATTAAGTATATATCCGAATATATAGATGATGTGACAAAAAAAAAAAAAAAAAAAAAAAAAAAAAAAAAAAAAAAACACAACCTGAGTGTCGTTATAAAAGTGCAAAACAGATCAAAGAATGCACAAAATACTAATAATCCATGTGTAGTGTGTCACGTGTCTGAACAAAATACTAATAGTCCATAAGCAGTGAAATGTATGTTTGAGCAAAAATTCCAAAAACAAAAATAAGGTGAACTATAGTTATATAGAGAGCATATCCATTTAATGATAAAATGCGTCCATTTGGTGATCAACAAAGCAGTATCCTGCGTGCTCCAAAGGCAGGGGGTGGATTCCACCAGTGCTCCTATCCGTATAATATCCTCACACTAGGTGCAGTAATTACCTTACCTTACTGCTGTAAGGTAAACAGCATTTCCAAAGTGACGCTTGTTGTCCAATGTAGGTTCAGTAGGTGATGTAATCCTGGACTCTCATTCACCGTGGGCACGTTGTAACATGCAGAGAAAGCAAGGGGAACACTCCAATAGTGAAGTACGTATTCACAATTTATTGGGTATAAAACGAAGGTAAGGTACTCACATTTAAAACAATAATAAAAGCACAACTTAAACGAACGCGTGTCACGTTCGCGCTTCCGGACGTCACTTCCGGTGTCCTTACTGGCCAATTGTGTTCCTACGCGTATCGTCAAATGACTTCATCATTCCCTGATGAAGTCATTTGACGATACGCGTAGGAACACAATTGGCCAGTAAGGACACCGGAAGTGACGTCCGGAAGCGCGAACGTGACACGCGTTCGTTTAAGTTGTGCTTTTATTATTGTTTTAAATGTGAGTACCTTACCTTCGTTTTATACCCAATAAATTGTGAATACGTACTTCACTATTGGAGTGTTCCCCTTGCTTTCTCTGCATGTTACAACGTGCCCACGGTGAATGAGAGTCCAGGATTACATCACCTACTGAACCTACATTGGACAACAAGCGTCACTTTGGAAATGCTGTTTACCTTACAGCAGTAAGGTAAGGTAATTACTGCACCTAGTGTGAGGATATTATACGGATAGGAGCACTGGTGGAATCCACCCCCTGCCTTTGGAGCACGCAGGATACTGCTTTGTTGATCACCAAATGGACGCATTTTATCATTAAATGGATATGCTCTCTATATAACTATAGTTCACCTTATTTTTGTTTTTGGAATTTTTGCTCAAACATACATTTCACTGCTTATGGACTATTAGTATTTTGTTCAGACACGTGACACACTACACATGGATTATTAGTATTTTGTGCATTCTTTGATCTGTTTTGCACTTTTATAACGACACTCAGGTTGTTTTTTTTTTTTTTTTTTTTTTTTTGTCACATCATCTATATATTCGGATATATACTTAATATTATCTCACTGTTATCTATAGAGGATTTCTCATATCAAGTTTGTTGTCAAGCGCACAATGTGACCTGGTGTATTGCACTTTAATATTTATGCACATTTTCTGAGTTTATTTAAACATACAGTTCCACACTTTAGTTTATTACTGTTTTGGTTGTCATTTGAGTACATGTTAATTTAATTAGATTTATGTAGTCGGAGCGCAACACCATTTCTTAACCATTATTACTTAATCTGGGGAGGGTGTATACCCCTGCCGGTGTTTTGCTGCAACCCCACTAGTTTTAGGACACATTGGTAGGCGCGAGAATACTTTTACTCTCACTACTAATGATAATTACTACTATATATGTGAACATTATCACACCAGTGTGGAAATTGAGATATTTATGTAACTTTGCTGTACAGCTTGGAGTGGATTGGCTACATGTCACCATGGAAGCAGTAAGAAGGTCTTAGATCTAGGCTCAGGCTGGATACACTCAGCAAACCCTCAAGAGTAAAATAGATCACATAATGTGAGAAACAAAGCTTGTTATTTTATATAGGGCAATTTTTCTATCTCTATTTTAGCATTATTAAAATAGGATTTTTGTATTTTCTGTGAAATCCTTTTTCCTGGAGCCCATTGAGAGACACAAGAAGTCTTTGGGTTATACTGCCACCTGCAGGGGGTCTGGACACTGACAAACAAAAGAAAAACTGTAGGCCAGTTAAGGATAATACTTCCTACTACCAGCATGCCTCTGTTTCCTTGCTAGTGTCCTAGGAGGATGGACATTTTCTAGACCTAATGCCGTGTACACACGACCGGACTTTTCGACAGACTAGGTCCGATGGTCTTCCCGACGGACTTTACACTGAGTTGCGACGGACTTCCGAACGAACGGACTTGCCCACACGCGAACGGACTAAGTCCGTTCAAAAGTCTCTTCGTTTTGAACGTGATGACGTAAGGAGGGAACTAAAAAAGGAAGTTCAATAACCAGTAGCCAATAGCTGCCCTTGAGTCGTAGTTGGTCCGTCGGACCAGCATACAGACGAATGGTTTTCCCGACAGGAATTGAATCCGTTGGACAGATTTGAAGCATGTTCTATTTCTAGGTCCGTCTGATCTTTTCTTTTTATAAAAACGATCGGATTATCCTACACACGATCGGAATGTCCGATTGGACAAAGTGCCACGCATGCTCAGATCAAATTCCTACACCAAAGCTATTGGCTACTAGCCTGAACGTAGTCCCGTCGTAACGAAATAACGTCATCACGTCGGATTTTCCGACAACTTTGTCCGACCGTGTGTATGCAACAGTTTCGGACAAAATCCGACGGACAAAATCTGACGGATTTGGTTGTCGGAATCTCCAACCGTGTGTACAAGGGCCAAGATTCTTCTTCTTCAATCAAGAGTCTTCTCTACATCACTGCTAGAGCTTGTCTCTGCCACTACAACTACTCAACATGGCCATCCTCAGCATGGCTTTTGGAGTGCCGCATCTAGACCCTGCTGGACTAGGGCTTTTTTGGGGATATTGAAATTACCTTTCTACTAGAGGTTCAACATAGGGCCCTCCATTCAAGTATAAGTTCTCCAGTCAAGTTACCCATGGGGTACTTTCTAATTGCAGAACCATTTGCATTTCATCAGTGCTTTACCTGTCTCCAAAGACTCACTGTGAGAAAGCTGGTTGGACTGAGAATTGGGAGCTACCACTTTTATAATAAAATTCTCCATTTCACACTGGTTTTGCCATGGAAGGGGTTAACGCTGACGTGATCCACTGGGTGGGATCTAGTGTGCACTTCATGCACTTTCCTGACATACAGCATCTAGGAAACATCTCCTCACTTCTGCACCTGCTTGCAAAGGGCCACATGGGACTTCGATCTTTGATATGTTCCTGCCACTCGCCTACACACCTCCGGTCATCCGATCCTCATCTACTTCCAGCTGTCTGGTTTTCATGAGTACCTCTTACCACGAGCCATATTACAATGTGGTCAAAACATGTTTCATTCTAGATACGGGGGAGGGGGATAACGGGTGCCCCCAACTTACACACACTCACATAAGGCTATTCCATCATTATTGTTCTCTTTGGGGTTGTTCTCTTTCACCTGAAGTCTTTACTGAAGTCAATGCTTGACTTTATGGCCCACCCAATTATCACCAAGTTATTTGCTGACTCTGACTGCAAAGGCCACAAGTGCACATCCACGCCTTCTTCTACAGATTCTGTATCCGATTTATCCACAGCCTCTATGGTTTCTGAGCCATCAACTGCTGATTCTGAGTTACTTCAGTCTTTGACAAGTGAACTTGCTTCTGATGGGTCAGTAGTCGCATTCCACTGCTATTCAATGGAGAAAATAAATCATTACACACCAAACCGCAGTCTTCGATCAGCCAACAAAAACCTCCTCCTCGTGTCCAAAGCCCGGTATAAATCCAAGGGTGATTGGAGATTCGCTGTCCAAGGGCCTCGGCTATGGAATGCTCTACCAATCAACATCCGCCTGGAAGAAAATCACCTGGCTTTGAGGAAAAAACTCAAGACCTTCCTCTTTTAGCAGATGATCAAAGCTCGCCACAGCGCCTAGAGGCGATTCAGTTCGCATTGTGCGCTATACAAGTATTTCATTCATTCATTCATTGCTATTACTCCCAAATAAAAAAAAGACTGTTGTGATACTTATTGGTGTGGTGCTCACCACTATGAAACTAGAGGATCGGTCTGTTGGTTCTACTGGAGCTATTTCCAGTCTTGGTTTTCTTTCACATTGCATCTGATGAGTCAACTTTTTTTCTTTTTTTTTTTTTACTGGGATTGGAAACGCCATGAAAAACTTTTTGTCCTCCCCAAGGGCTTATAAGCCTTGTGCCCATTTGAGAAGGTTTTTGTACCAACATGGTCTACGACCACTGTGAGTCCAGTAGTGTCCTGCCTTAGCAAAGTGACTATCATACCAGTGGACGATACACCTCTCTTGAAGGACCCATCTACTAAGCAGTTGAAAACACTCTTTAGAACTCCATCATTGCTGATGGGTCATGCTCTTTATTCCATCTTGGCTGTGACTTTCCGGAGCCAAGCCATGGCTGACTGATCAAAACACCTTTAAAAAAGATCTTACTACTATTGCAGTTGGTCCCTCGATTATACAATGCATGGAGTAAATGACTGTACTATTTAAACTTTAGTTGTGATGGTCTGCAGGAGGTTGGAGGCTTTTCAGCTTATCTCATGGTTCTCCTGTCAGTACACATGCATATGACACTTTGGTTAAAGTTCTAAACTGCAAAACTTATGCCCAATAGGCGAATGATCCACGAGGCCTTCAAGGAACAACGTCTCTTTGGATCTACTCTCAATACCATTATCAAGGAAGCTACTGGTAGCAATAGCTCCCATCTTCCTGGTGCACAAATTCTACCAAATCCTCAGACAAGCCTTCCTCAGCATGAACTTTCCATAGTGGGGGTACATTTGTTAACCTTTTCGGATCCCCTGGACAGCTTGCATCTTAGATGTTTGGGAGCAGAAGGTGCTATCACAGGGCTACAAACTGGAGTTTGTCGCTGATGTCAACTTTAAAGGTTAGATCTGTCAGGTGGATCTTTGAGTTTCAGGTAGTCCGATGTGTTTTTTTTTCCGCCTGTAAGCCCTTGTACACACAGTCGGAAATTCCGACCACAAAATCCGTCGGATGTTTTCCGACGGATTTTTCTCCGAAACTGGTGTTGCATACACACGGTCGGACAAAGTTGTCAGAAAATCTGATCGTTCGGAACGTGATGACGTTCGTTCGTTACGACGGGACTACGTTCAGGCTAGCTTTGGTCATTTGATCTGAGCATGCGTGACACTTTGTCCGATTGGAATTCTCTACAAACGATCGGACAAAGTCCGATCGGATCATGTTGTCGGAAAATTTTATATCCAGCTCTCAAACTTTGTTGGTCGGACATTCCGACGGAAAAAGTTCGATGGAACCCACACACGGTCGGATTATCCGACAACACGGTCCGATCGGACATTTTCCGTCTGAATTTCCGACCGTGTGTACAAGGCTTCGAGTTTTGCTGTGTTACCCCTCAGTTGCTTTTGCACATCTCGAAGGTGGAAGACTTCCTGTGTCCCTCAATGGACAAAAAAGAAAATAGGAAATAGAAGGAGATGCTATCCTGGGCTAGTCTACATTTTTTTTGCCAGTGTCCAATCTTCCTGTAGGTTGCGGTATTATGCAAAGGTTAAAGACTCCTAGGCTAACTTGAATGTAGAACCTTTACTTGAATGGGGTGCCCTATGTGGAACCCAGAGCACAAAGGTCTTTTTCTCAGGCTATCCTCACAATGCCCTAGTCTAGCAAGGTTGACATGAAGCACTTCAAAAGCTAGGCTGAGGATGGCCAATGTTGAGGAGCTGTAATGGAAGAGACAAGCTCCAGCAGCAATGTAGAAAAACTAATTTGAAGAAGAAAAAATCTTAAAGAGTAATAAAATAAGATACTAGAAAATATAATTTAGTCTTTTACATAGCTGATGTCCATCCTCTTGAAACACTAGCAAAAACCCTGAGGCATGCTGGTAGTAGGAAGGGTTATCCTTAGTTGACCTATAGTTTTTCTTTTGTTTGCCAGTGTCCAGACCCCCTGTAGGTGGCAAAATAACCCAAAAACTCCTGTGTCCCTCAATGAATTTAAAGAAAAGGATTCCATGGTGAGTACAAAAATCCTATTTTTAATAATGCTAAAATAGAGATTGAAATATTGCCCTATATAAAATAACAATATTTGTTTCTCGCATTATGTGATGTATTGTACTCTTGAGAGTTTGCCAAGTGTATCCAGCCCGGGCCCAGATCTAAGACCTTCTCCCCACTTGCACGGTGAAGTGTAGTCACTCCACTCCAAGCTGTATCAATTCCCTATAAATAGCAAGCACACAAAAACACCTACAGAACTTGCCCCAGGGCTTGCGCTAGAACACTATTAAAACTTAGACTTGTATTACGGCTTTACTTGTGTCAACATTTGATGACAATAAATTTAGCCGCAGAATACCCAACGAACCATGTTCTCAGGAGTGTTCCGGCATTTCTGTTTATAGAACACGGGATAATGTTTGAGCAATAAAGTAGAGATCTCGCACTGTAAACCCAGCAAGCTGTAAAATATGTTTCATGGTGTTTGTGGCACCTTATTAATGTTAAAAGCTAACCCGTAACATTAATCGCGGCTTTACCGCACTTTGTTCCATTGACACTCTTCAGAAATAGACGACTCACATACCATTCTTTCTTCGTTTCCAACGCTCCTATGGACACGCACACAAGTAGAATTAAAACTATTAACAGTCAAATTATAAAGGGAATTGAGAAATAATTTTGTGGATCCTAGCAGTCGAAGATATAGGGATAGGAAATAACTCATATAGTGCAGCGCCACGGAATATACCACTTAAAACCCTTATATATTCTGTGCTCTAAATAAAGTCCTTTACTTAAAAATCCACGTCTAATCAAAAGTATCGCAAAACAAAGTCCATTAATATATATGATCCACAGCAGTGCTCTTCAATCACCAATCGGCTTATGACACCAAAAGTGCACACCACTACCGGTTGAAAGACCTGCTCACCTCAAAGATGGGTTCAATAGGCTCTGAGATGTGAAATCACTCTTGTGGTATACCCTGCTATGGTCTCCTTCCACCCCTCCTGGGATCCAGCTCTGTTGGCACATCTCTTGGCTCAACGAACCACATGCAATCAAAAAGGCAGACTACATAGTGCTCTCCATTTCAACACGTTTATTAAAATGCCCCCCATAAAAACATCCTTACAAGATATACAGATAAAAAGCGTTTATATGTCCAACACGTCTTCACGCTCGCCACTCCACAAGGACCGCAGTGGTTGCGCAATGCCATGGGCTCGGCTCCTCCCTCCTATACGCGTATCGCCCAATTGATTTGGAGTTTAATACCCCTTTAAATCCTCATTCTGCTGAATACACGTGCTCTTATTGCTTAAACTTCAACTCCAGCATGGCTATACATACATACACGAAGAAGACATTCATTTATATCATCTTAGAAATATTCACGAAGATGACATAAATATTATGCTAAAATAATTATAAAAAAGACAAAAATTAAAAAATGAAAAAAAGCATAAATCTTGGCCATTGTGTAAAATAAATTCACCACTAAAATGGAAAATGAAATCTAATGATAAAACCTAAAAGTTACTTCACTTATACACATATACTATATAAAACACCACATCTGATTCACAACCCATTCGTTAATGGATACATTTACCATAACAAAATACTTCTACATTCAATATATATCTAACATAATCCTAAAGAAACAGCGGTCCCCAAACATAATCCCATAGAACAGTGATCTCCAAACATAATCCCATAGAACAGTGATCTCCAAACATAATCCCATAGAACAGTGGTCTCCAAACATAATCCTATAGAACAGTGGTCTCCAAACATAATCCCATAGAACAGTGGTCTCCAAACATAATCCTATAGAACAGTGGTCTCCAAACATAATCACATAGAACAGTGGTCTCCAAACATAATCCTATAGAACAGCGGTCTCCAAACATAATGCTATAGAACAGTGGTCTCCAAACATAATCCTATAGAACAGTGGTCTCCAAACATAATCCTATAGAACAGTGGTCTCCAAACATAATCCTATAGAACAGTGGTCTCCAAACATAATCCTATAGAACAGTGGTCTCCAAACATAATCCTATAGAACAGTGGTCTCCAAACATAATCACATAGAACAGGGGTCTCCAAACATAATCCTATAGAACAGTGGTCTCCAAACATAATCCTATAGAACAGTGGTCTCCAAACATAATCCCATAGAAGAGTGGTCTACAAACATAATCCTATAGAACAGTGATCTCCAAACTCCAAACGGCCCATGGGCCGGATGTGGCCCTTTGCATACCTTTATGGCACCATGCCATCCACTGACACCAGTGATGGGGCACCATTCCTCCCAAAGACACCAATGATGAGACATTATTCCTGCCACAGACACCAATGATGGGGCACCATTCTTTGCACAGACACCAATGATGAGACATTATTCCTGCCACAGACACCAATGATGGGGCACCATTCTTTGCACAGACACCAATAATGGGGCACAATTCCTCCCACTGACACCAATGATGGGGCACCATTCCTCCAACAGACACCATTGATGGGGCACTATTCCTCCCACTGACATCAATAATGGGGCACCATTTCTTCCACTGACACCAATGATAGGGTACCATTCCTCCCATAGATACCAAAATACAATATATACAATATATATCTAACATAATCCTATAGAACAGTGGTCTCCAAACATAATTCTATAAAACAGTGGTCTCCAAACAGCCCATTGGCCTGGATGTGGCCGTTTGCTTACCTTTATGGCACCATGCCATCCACTGACACCAATGATGGGTACCATTCCTCCCAAAGACACCAATGATGAGGCAACATTCCTCCCATAGACACCAATGATGAGACACTATTTCTCCCACTGACCCCAATGATGGGGCACCATTTCTTCCACTGATACTAATGATGGGGTACCTTTACTCCCGTGTATACCAATGATGGGGCACCATTTCTCCCGCATACACCAATGATGGGGCACCATTCCTACCTTGAACAACAACAGCGGGCCACCAATCCTCCCCCTGATACCAACAACAGGGCCCCATTCTGCCCACTAAAACCAGTGATGGGCTCTCATTGACACCACTGCATATTTTAGCTCCACCGGCCACAGTCTGGACCCTCTAAAGCCTCAAGGACAGTAAACTGGCCCTTTGTTTAGAAGGTTTGGAGACCCCTGTTATGGGACATGTAATTGAGGTGATTATAGTTGTATTAGTGCACTTGCAACGGAAACAATTGAGTACTGTCTGTGATACTTTTTTTATTTGCCCTAACATTCAAACTTTTAGGACAAGCTTTCGGAGTATACCCCTTTCTTTAAGGACCAAGCAGTACAGAGTATTGCTTTGACCTTGAAGAAGGGGGTACATACCAAAAGCTTGTCCTAAAACTTTGGATATTAGTGCAAATAAAATACATATCACGGACAGCACTCAATTGTTTTTATAGAACGTATACAATTAGTTACTGGCCTAATAATACTACTATGCTACTATCCCTAATTTCCACATCCATATCACTGCATGCAGTTCTAAATCTTCAGGCCCCTTGGAACTAAGCTCCCTAGGTAATATATTCAAAAGATCTTAAGCTTACATAGTCACTGGTACCAATGTCCTATATTGGCAGACGCGCTAATTCTCTCAATTCCAAAGACTTTCATACCCCTAGGGTCTCCTTCATGTGCGTCAGCAAAAATGTCTCAAAATGGAATGATTACCGTATATACTCGAGTATAAGCCGAGATTTTCAGCCTCTTTTTTGAGGCTGAAAGTGCCCCCCTCGGCTTATACTCGAGTCATCGCTGTCTGCCCGCTCGATCAGCGTGTCGAGCAGACAGACAGCGGCCATTCTATTCAAAAGCCGCGCCTCCGGCTCCGCCTTCGCCTGTGATAGGCGGAACACTGAATTTCCCAGCAGCCTGTGTTCCGCCTATCACGGACATCGTATCATCCTCGTACTACGGACGAGGATGATACGACGTCTGTGATAGGCGGAACACAGGCTGCTGGGAAATTCAGTGTTCCGCCTATCACAGGCGAAGGCGGCGGCGCAGCTTTTGAACTTTACAATGGCCGCCGACGAAGAGGGCACGGGACGGCACGGCACGGGACGGGACGGGACGGGGGCAAGGCAAGGCACGACACGGGACGGATGCAAGGAGGCAAGGCACGGCACGGGACGGAGGCAAGGAGGCAAGGCACGGGACGGAGGCTCGGGACAAAGGTAGGCTGGACACACACACACACACACACACACACACACACACACACACACACACACACACACACACACACACACACACATGGATGGAGACACACACAGGGATGGATGGATGGATGGATGGAGACACACACACACAGGGATGGATGGATGGATGGATGGAGACACACACACACAGGGATGGATGGATGGATGGATGGAGACACACACACACAGGGATGGATGGATGGATGGACACACACACACACACAGGGATGGATGGACGGACACACAGGGATGGACGGACACACAGGGATGGACGGACACACAGGGATGGACGGACACACAGGGATGGACGGACACACAGGGATGGACGGACACACACACAGGGATGGACAGGCATGTCTCACCCTCGGCTTATACACGAGTCAATAAGTTTGCCAGTTTTTTTGGGGGTAAATTGGGGGCCTCGGCTTATATTCGGGTCGGCCTATACTCGAGTATATACGGTAGTTACTTTGTTAAAAAAAGTCCTTTTATCCTCTCCAAAACATACAGGCAAACAGCATGTAGTGTACCCAACACATAGCATGTATATAAGACACATAGCACAGATAATTCCATTAACAGCAAATGTTCTTCTACCGTTTTATGAATTGCATAAAGTAAAAATCACTAAAGAAAAATTACTAGAGGCAAAACTTTTTATTTTTTTTCATTTTTCATAGCATAATGGAGGATTACGACTCCTATCAGTTACTTTTTTTGCCATCTGTGGGCCATTGGGGAAGTTACCCTTCACATCCTGTCCCATAGCCACAACAGAAAGTGAAGGGTAATTCCTCTAAAGCGAGGGAATCCCTGGTTGTCACCAGAACTAGTGTCCCCAACCGAAGATTTCCCCTCCATTCCTATTCTTGTGACAGCCCAAAATTTTGGATTTTCTTTCACTTTTGATGATAACGGTAAACAGCACAAGTAGAGAGGGTGAATCTCCCTAATGGGTCACAACAAGCCATACTTTAAGGCAGGGTTTCTCAACCAGGGTTCCTCGAGAGGTTGCTAGGGGTGTTCCATGACCAATTAACAATTTCTCCCTCTTAGATAAGTTCCAACTGACACCATTGATCTTTTAAGCTATCTGTAATGGGGGTAATTCTTCCCAATGACCACACGTTTAAGGAGCATTTTTCCCATTGATCATCCCACTAATGTATAATGAGTAAGGATGGGCTCGGGCGTGTCCACAGCTCCACGTACCCGAGCCCGCCAGGAAGCTCAGACTGCGCAGCGCTAATCACAGGCAGTAAGACATTTCCAGATCCGCACAGATCGGCAAATGTCTCACTGTCTGTATTTAGCAAGGCGCAGTGTCAGCTTCCTGGTGAGCTCGGGCACATGGAGCTGTGAACACGCCCGAGCCCATAATTAATCATGAGATGTAGATATAGTTATTTTTAGCAGGGGTTCCCTGAGACCGGAAAGTTATTTCAGGGTTTCCTCTGTGTTAAAAAAGTTGATTGCTGAACTAGTGTCCCCATTGGAATATTTCCTCTCCGTTCCTGTTCTTGTGACAACCCAAAATTTGGGATTTTCTTTCACTTTCGATGATAACGGTAAACAGGGCAAGTAGAGAGGGTAAATCTCTCTAATGGGGCACAGTCAGCCATACTTTATAGCAGGGTTTCTCAACCAGGGTTCCTGGAGAGGTTGCTGGGGGTTCCATGACCAATTAATTTCTTCCTCTCAGATAAGTTCCCACTGACACCATTAATCTTTTGAGCTTTCTGTAAGGGGGTAATTCTTCCCAATGACCACAAGTGTAAGGAGCATTCTTTCCATTGACCATCACACTAATGTATCATGAGATGTAGATATAGTCATATATTTTAACAGGGGTTCCCTGAGACTGGAAAGTTATTTCAATGGTTCCTCTGTTAAAAAAAGTTGACTGCTTTAACCGGTTCCCGACCAGAGCACGCCGATGTACGTCGGCAGAATGGCATGGGCAGGCATACTGGCATACAGGAACGTCCAATCTTTAATGCCGCCCTGCCATGGCGAGCGCGCCGGTCAGGACCCCCGTGAGACAGGTCGTGGGTCCCGCGGGACTCGATCGCCGCGTTCGTCTCACAGGACGGCTGAACGGAGAAATGCCATTGTAAACAGCATTTCCCCGTTCTGCCTAGCAACTAGTGACGCTGATCTCTGCTCCATGTGATTGGAGCAGAAATCAGTGTTCATTAAATGAAAGTCCAGCCCCCCATAGTTAGTAACACACCCCTAGGAACACTTAACCCCTACACTGCCACCCACTGGTTAACCCCTTTACTGCCAGTGTCATTTACACAGGAATCACTGCATTTATATAGCACTGATTGCTGCATAAATGTGAATGGTCCCAAAAATGTGTCAATAATGTCCGATGTGTCCGCCATAATGTCGCAGTCACAATAAAAATCGCTGATCGCCGCCATTACTAGTAAAAAAAAAAATTATTAATAAAAATGCCATAAATCTATCCCCTATTTTGTAAACGCTATAACTTTTGCGCAAACCAAGCAATATACGCTTATTGCGATTTTTTTACCAAAAATATGTAGAAGAATACGTATCGGCCTAAACTGAGGGGAAAAAAATGTTTTTATATATTTTTGGGGGATATTTATTATAACAAAAAAATTATGTGTTTTTTTCAAAATTGTCACTCTATTTTTGTTTATAGCGCAAAAAATAAAAACCGCAGGGGTGATCAAATACCACCAAAACAAATCTCTATTTGTGGGAAAAAAAGAACGCCAATTTTGTTTGGGAGCCACGTCGCACGACCGCGCAATTGTCAGTTAAACAGACGCAGTGCCGAATCGCCAAAAGTGGTCTGGTCTTTGACCAGCAAAATGGTCCGGGGGCTGAAGAGGTTAAGAAGATGGTCATCTTCTGGCAGACACCTACAGAAGGTCTGTAGAGATGATGTGAATAATTTACATGCTTTTTTCCCTCTCCTTAGCTTGTGTATGTATTGACCCATATATATACAGAATTAAAAACTTTACACAGAAAAAAAATTTTTTAAAACCTGAACACAGACTGAAATGATTATTTACGATAAGCTGATGACATTCTAATTCTTATATAAAAAAACTTAACAATGACTCGAAGTTCCGTCTCACCTAATAAGACTGAGGCCCACAATCACATAAACAAAACCCATTACTTCCACATATTTCGCTATTGTTCCCTATTTGCCTTTTCATCCTCCCTGACTAATGAAGCCATGAAATAACTAATTAGAGGTTATTTGTTTTAAACAGGATACACATTCCAATAACCATTAGGAAGTCTGATGTGAGGGATATCAGGAACATATTTAGTCATTCCTTTAACACTGAGTGGTTTCATCTTTATTATCCCTGGAATCATTAAGAGTAGATCCATCAAAGTGCGGCTGTATGTTGGTGACAAATTAAAGATCAGGTGGTTCCGGGGCATCATTATTAGTGCAAATTTGTACTTTGCCCATACTAGGCACCTAGGCAGTCCCCTAGCTGGTAGACATGGGCGCCGTCAATAAATTTGTTTCGTTCTGTTCCGTTACGGTTCGTATTAAAATTCAATTTCAATTCGTACGAAATAAGAATTGTCGTTAGGTTCGTTAACTTGTATGAACATTCGTTACGATGAATTTAAAGGCAAAAATATACCTCAATATGACAGTCGATGCTGATGGAAGTTTGGTTTTTATTCGAAATACAAAATTCCGTTGAAGAATTTCCTATCCGAAATACGAATTTTCGTTAGATGAGGGGCTCCCACCATCCCTGTGCTGTGCCGACTTCCTCCTGGGGATTTGTAAACAAAAGGTTGTATTTCGTACAAAATTCAGACGCATGGCAATTCGTATTTCGGATCCTCCTGAACGTACGAATTTAGAGAAATTTGTACGAAACGAATCGCACATGTCTACTAGCTGGCCATCCACAACTATCATCCAACGAGATGGGGTACCAAAACACCTGTTTAATGGAGGAACTCCACCATCTTGACTACTCTAGTACTGCCAGCCTGAGGCCAACTTCTTCAAATAACCAACTTTTAAAGCCTTTTTAGATGCTTTACTATATAACGGTGACATTGTATAGCTAGCAGTAGAAAACAGTTCCAACAAACTTTGGCAAATCGACCAGGAGGTATAGCTCAGCCTTTCCAAGCAATTATCTCAGTAGAATCCCTTACCTAAGGTTCTCCCTACAGAGTCCCCATGCTGTTAATATCAAGCCTCTACTTTCCATCAGACTACCTGTTCTCTTGCAGGAGAACTAAATATATACATTAAGATGACTTACAGATGCTGTGGATTAATCCCCTACCTATAGGCAAAGTAACCTATTCACAGAACAGCAAAGAATGTAAATTGCCTGAGCCCTGAGGAGTATTTGGTTCCTCTGGGTATGGCATAACATGTGACTCTCCACCACCACCCCACAATTCAATCAGTGCAGGATGAAGCCAAGGCAAAATGCTGCCATATGGGGGTAAGGAGAGCTTTCGAAGTCTTTTGCAGCATTGACTGCCAGAAAATGAAAACTTGCATTGGGGTTCTGGTGGTGGATCAGCAGGGCTGGACTGGGACAGAAATTTGGCCCTGGACTTCATCCAGACCGGCCCACTTACATTTTGAGTGTCCCATCAGCACCCACTTACATCTGAGTGTCCCATCACCAGCCCCCTTACAACAGAGTGTCCCATCAGCACCACCTTACATCAGAGTGTCCCCATTACCAGCCCCATTACATCAGAGTGTCCCATCACCAGCCCCCTTACATCAGAGTGTCCCATGACCAGCCCCCTTACATCAGACTGTACCCATCAGCACCCCCTTACATCACAGTGTCCCATCATCAACCCCCTTACATCAGAGTGTCCCATTAGCAGCCCCCTCACATCAGTGTGTCCCATCACCAGCCCCCTTACATCAGAGTGGCCCACTGAGCCATCGGCCCACCGGGAAACTCCCGGTAGTCCCGATGGCCAGTACATGGCTGTGGATCAGGGCTATGTGGTGGCATCAGCAAGGTTAAGTGCTTTGCATCAAAACTATATATCAGGGTTTCTCAACCACGGAACAATAGGGTTTCTCCAACCATGGGACAATAGGGGTTTCTTGACCAGTGAGCAATTTCTGCCTCTCAGATATGTTCCCACTGACACCAATGAACATTAGTCATTCTTCCCAATGTCCACAAGTGTAAGGAGCATTCTTCTCACTGACCATCACACTAATATATCATGAGTTGTAGATATAGTCATTTTTAGCAGGGTTCCCTGAGACCGGAAAATTATTTCAAGGGTTCCTTGAAAAAGTTTGAGAAAGGCTGCTATATACAAAGTCCATGTTCACGTTCACTTTTGAAAAGGGACATATGTTTTGGTGCTGAAACAGATGTATTCAGTTTAAGTTATTTTTTTTATTTATCTTTTTAAACTTTATATCTTTATTAATTTCTTTTTCAATTCAAACAACACATACATCCTTCCAATAAGAGACAAGTAAAGACACAATACCAATTTTACATATCCCTATCCCGCCCTTCCATTTCTTACATTCATCACCCTTCCCGCTCATACACACCCACTCCTCATACTTCCTTCTTGTTAAAAAATACCATCAATCATTTTTACACACCATACCTTCCATATCCTATCAAATTTTTTAATACCTCCTTGTCTTATGTATGCTACTCTTTCTTTAAGGATAACCCTATTCATATTTTGCACCCACTCTCCACTCGTAGGAGGTGTGGCGGATTGCCATTTCTGGGCTATAAGTTTTCTAGCTTGAAAAAGGCACCTTAGTTTTGCTAGGTTGCTATCTTTAGGGTCACTGCTCCCCTTGATCCATCCCAGTACACATCCCACCGGTTCTATTTCTACTACTGTCTCGAAGACTTGACTAACTATCATCACCACCTCCCTCCAATACCGATGTAGCTTAGGACATCTCCAGAACATGTGGATCATGTCTCCTTCTATCCTTCCACATCTAGGGCATGCTGCATCACTCCTTCTACCAAACTGAGCCAGCCTCTTAGGGGTGTAATACGCTCTATATAATAAAAGTAAATATGAGAATTTTTGAGATGGAGAAATGGACACCCAAGGTGCCACCTCAAGAATCCTCTCCCATTGATCTTCCGAGATGTTGCCCACATCAGTCTCCCATTTTTTCCTATTTATTTGGCCCTGTTTTTTTTCCTGGGATTCCTTACACAACTCTTACACAACTTAAGTTTACCTTGTAGCAGGAATAGGCAACAGCAACTTCTAGCCCCCAGGTTTTCAGAAACGACTTAGCCCCTGTGTGATTTTGTAGTACACTAGAACAGGGGTTCTCAACCACCAGCCTGTGGCCTGTCGCTGGGCAGCTGCCTGCCTCCTCCAGCCAGCCCTAACCTATGGGAGCCTCCCAGCTTCCATAGTGCCCCCAACATCTCATAATTGTCTGCAGAGCCCGTTAAAACCTCACGGTGCCCCAGGCCTCCTAAGCCCTTGTACACACGGTCGGACATTCCGATGGACAATGTCCGATCGGACCGTGTTTTCGGATAATCCGACAGTGTGTGGGCTCCATCGGACTGTTTCCGTCGGAGTATCTGACGGAAGTTTTCCAGCTGGGCTATAAAATTTTCCGACAACATGATCCGATTGGACTTTGTCCGATGCTGTGTAGAGAATTCTAATCGGACAAAGTGCCACGCATGCTCAGATCAAATTCCTAGACCAAAGCTATTGGCTACTAGCCTGAACGTAGTCCCGTCCTAATGAAATAACGTCATCACGTTAAGTACGATCGGATTTTCTGACAACTTTGTCCGACTGTGTGTATGCAACAGTTTCGGACAAAATCCGTTGGACAAAATCAGACGGAATTGGTTGTCGGAATGTCCGACCGTGTGTACAAGGGCTAAGAGCCTCAGCCCCCTCAGTACCTCTAGCCTTCCATAGTGCTGCTGAGCTTCTCAGCATGGACCCCAGCCCCCTGCAATGCCCCCCAGCCTACTGCAGAGCCTCCAGTTCCCAAAACTCTAAGCCCACGTACACACGGTCGGAGAATTCCACAACCAAATCCGTCGGATTCTGCCCGTCGGATTTTGCCCGTCGGATCTTGTCCGAAACTGTTGCATACACACGGTCGGACAAAGTTGGTGAAAAATCCGATCTTTCAGAACCTGATGACGTAATTTCGTTACGATGGGACTACATTCAGGCTAGTAGCCAACAGCTTTGATGTAGGAATTTGATCTGAGCATGCGTGGCACTTGGTCCGATCAAAATGCTCTACACATGATCGGATTAGGTCCGACCGGCCCAGTTGGTCGGGAAATATTTCCAACATGTTGGAAAATTGGGTCGGACGGAGATTCGGACGGAATCAGTCCGATGCATACCACACACAGTCGGATTATCTGACGACACGGTCCGATAAGACTCATTCCGACAGATTATCCGACCGTGTGTACGTGGGCTTACAGTGTCCGAAAAGTGCTCATCAGCCTCCAAAAGTGCACCCCCCAAGCCTCTGCAGTGCCCTTTGCAAAGCGCCCAGCTACTGGGGAGACCCCAGCTCCCTCCAGAAACCTCATTGCTTACAGAGATATCAAGTCAGCTGCAGAGCTTTGTAACCCCTTCCAGAACTGCTATCCCCCCCCTTCCATAGTGAGACCTAGCCCCATCCAGAGCCTTCCATGATTTCATTAAATATTATGGATTCACATTTTTTTTTTTTAAGGGATTTTATTGCCATATGCACAAATTGTACAACATAAAGATACATCAAGCGTGTATCAAAGTATGTAAATGTCAGTACAATTAGCATCAAATACGGACACGAGTACATACAGGATTTTGTGGTATGCAAAAAAAAAAAAAAGAACAAAAATTTTACTATACGTAACCATCCAGACAATTATAACACAACATTAAAGGAAAGAACAAAAAAAAAAAACATTTCGGAGTGAACCACTACCTGCCTGTTTTATACCAACACAATGGCAATAATTCTCCACTATACTCCAATGCAACAAAAAAGCAAGCATAAACAGTGAACCAACAATACGTTTTCCACATGTGACCATCTCTTCCTGGGTAAGAGCAGTCCACCATCGTTTCCGGTGACTCCTCCCAATTAGACCATATTGTAGTAAAGCAAAAAAACTAGGTATAATCTCCAGTACCCTACAATAGTGGACTAAAATGGCAAAACAATGGAGACAATTTCTAATTAAACAAAAAATAATCTTTATCGTACAATGTTAAAATAGGTAAAAAAAAGAGTTATCAAACCCTAAACATATGGGGAAATTAATACCTTCTAATTAGCTATATGTATTTCATTGAGCATACATACAATCACACATATACACAAAGGTAAGTTCAATCCAGTATAAATGGCATGCACTTAGCCTGCTGTCTATAAGGTCAACGCATTTCGCCCGATATTTGGCTTCCTCGGGACCCAGACAGGAAAAGAGTAAGCTACCTAAAACAATACAATATGAGTAGCAAAATACAGCAAATTTATCATGACAACAACACAGTATATATATTTTTTATATATATGTGAATCTGCATATTCCTACCGGTGGGTATGTTAACCGAACATCCACCCATCAATGCTCGGGGTGGGCACAGGGGCACAGCGAGGGAACTACCCCCCCCCCAAAGACACATGGATGTTGGTGGCCAGACTGGCAGATCTATACAAAATGTTTTTTATCTAGACACTGTCGCCATTGGTTTGCCGTTATAGTCCGCCATTATAGGTTATTGGAGATTATCACTCCAGGTTTATACATAGTTTTTTTCCCTCTATATCAGGGGTCTCCAAACTATGGTCTGACATTTGTTTGGGAACTACGATTCCCATCATGCCTAGTCGTGTCTGTGAATGTCAGAGTTTTACAATGCCTCCTGGGAGGTGTAGTTCCGCAACAGCTGGAGGGCCGTAGTTTACAGATCGCGGCTCTATATGACCATATTCTAGTAAATTATTTTGGGCATCTATATATATATCTTATATAAGGGAACATTGGACTTAACCAAGGTTTTCGGATTCCCATATTTTTTTTTATTGTGTGAATATAAACTTTTTTTTTTAATTTTGGGATATGGAAAGCTGTGAGCCCTTGTACACAAGGTCGGACATTCTGCCAACCAAATCCGTTGGATTTTTGTCCGAAACTGTTGCATACACGGACAAAGTTGTCGGAAAATCCGATTGTACATACCGTGATGACGTTATTTCGTTAGGACGGGACTACGTTCAGGCTAGTAGCCAATAGCTTTGGTGTAGGAATTTGATCTGAGCATGCGTGGCACTTTGTCCGTCGGAGTAGGCTACACATGATCGGAGTATGTCCGATCGGAGCATTTTGTCTGAAAATTTTACAGAAAACTTAGTCCGTCGGATACTCCGATGGAAACAGTCCGATGGAGACCACACGCAGTCGGATTATCCGACAAAACGGTCCAATAGGAAACATTCCGACGGAATCTCCAACCGTGTGTACAAGGGCTGAAAGGGTTTACTACCGGGCCCTGATCTCAATAAGGTGGAAAGCCCCTGCACCAGAATATGTGTAATGCTGAGAACTAATGTGATTCACGCAGTTAACAAATTCATGTGACCATGTGCAATGCGCATGGAATCTTAAAGCGGGGTTCCACCCTAAAGTGTAACTTCCGCTGATCGGAACCCTCCCCCCCTCCGGTGTCACAATTGGCACCTTTCAGGGGGGAGGGGGGTGGAGATACCTGTCAAAGACAGGTATTTACACCCACTTCCGGGCATAGGCTCCTGTGGGAGTCTATGCCTCTTCCTGTCCTGTCGCGCTGTCTGCTGGGACACACACGGGTCTCAGAGACAGCGCAGACAATTCCTATTGCGCTGCGCGACTCGCGCATGCGCAGTAGGGAACCGGGAAGTGAAGCCGATTCGCTTCACTTCCTGATTCCCTCACCTAGAATGGCGGCGGCAGCAGCCGAGAGCCGAGCGATCGATCGGCCTCGGCTGCCGGCATCGCTGGACCCTGAGACAGGTGAGTGTCTATTTATTAAAAGTCAGCAGCTGTAGTATTTATAGCTGCTGGCTTTTAATATTTTTTTTGTAGGTGGAATCCCTCTTTAATAAATGCATGCATGCAGTCTCCCAGGAAAAACACATAAATGAACATCAACTCCATTTAAGATCATATAACTCGGAGCAAGATGTACATGTATGTAGTTATGGCCTAACTGTTTTGAAGGAAAATCATTTTAACAGGTATAAATGCCCTAAAAAGCATATAAATGAATTTCAGCACATTTAAGTACAGAGAAATGCTTCTAAATGCAATTAAAAATCATGTAACAAAGGAACAAAAAAACACATTTATTCCTTTATGCATTAGCACAATTTGATGTGCTAAGAAAAGCCATTCTCCTGTGAATGAGCCCTTTCTTTGAACACAATTTATGAGTCTCTGACAGGTACATGTGCGGAAATGTGATTGTATTTTTTTATTTTTTCCTATGTGTGGTCACTTCTCAGCATGCTGTAGCCGAGTATATCTCAGCGAAGCCAAAAAGCTTAAAAGGAGATTTTCACAATCCCCACCCCAGGATCTCAGAAATAGCCTATGCCAGTCCTTCTCAACCTTATTGAGACAGGAACTGGCAAATTATTCCAAAAACTTCCATGCCCTAACAGTGCAAAAAAGAAGTTATATTATGTAATCACACAATAATGCCGCGTACACGCGATCGGAAATTTTGGTTGGAAAAAGCTCTGATAGTTTTCCCGATGGAATTCCGACGGGATTTCGCTCAAGCTGTCTTGCATACACACGGTCACACCAAATTCCGACCGTCAAGAACGCGGTGACGTACACACACGTACAACGGGACTACATGTAGCGCCGGTACTCCTGTTGAGTACGCACTATGTCTGTAAATTACGTTTTTCCCAGGACCGTAGTTGAGTCTTGGGGTTAATTATGCAAAATTGTATTTTGGCATCAGTTTGGCTGGGCTGTATTAAGGTTCTGCCTGGTCATAGGTGGGGTTTGCACCTGTGAGAGGCATTAGAACGCAGTCGTGTTGGACGCATTGGGCACCAATCTCTTTCTCGGAGCCAATCAGTGGGCGCATTTGTCTCGCTGTGCATTCCGGTAGAGGGTACTTAAGGTGCTGAAGTCACGTGGTTCGGGGTTCTGGTCCAGAAGTTGTTGCTGACTCAGTGGTCCTGGTCCTCCTGACCAGCCCCCGGGGGGTCCTCATGGCCTGGGGTGTGGATCCATCCGTTTCCGAGCCTCGAAACTGGCTAGTCCGAGGCACAGTGACTGGAAGGAGGATTCTAAGATGCTCCGGTGCCGTCTCGGAGTTTGGAGAGGCCCAGCAACTCTACATACAACCAGGGGGGACTCTTCATTAAGAGGGCCACGCACGCGGCTGGCTGCTCGGTAAGAGCCTGGAAGCTGAGTTATTATGGACACTAATTGAATCCACATTTCTTACGGTATCACTGGACCGGCTGCAAGATGTTGGTACAGTAAGAAAAGTTCCTACTTATACCCTTCCATTTGCAACTAAGTTCCTATGAGCATTTAAAATTTTACAACTAAGTCTGTGGCAGAGATTTTGCCAAGTTAAATCGCTTGTTGGCTGCTAGATCCACAAACAGGGATTCATCCAACACTTAAAGAATCCAGGTGCGAGTGGCTATTCCCTGGATTATCTAAAGAGAGACATTTCTTGGATGTAAGCAGTTCCAAAGTACCTGAGCTATACTTTATCCTCATACCCTCGTTCCCAACTGAGAGAGTTTTGTTCAAACGTTTTATGCAAATAAAAATCCTAAAAATAAATTTGAGTGTCGGTCTCTACAGTTACTGGACCATCAACCTCTGGAAACCCTAGACAAGAACGACGAGTTACGAGCTGGAGGAGGTAATTGGTAAGCCCAGAAAAAAAAACAGCCGCTCCTTCGGGGGGGTCAGTGCTACATACAAAAAGAAAGTTCAATAGCCATTAGCCAATAGCTTCCGTCTCGTAGTTGAATGTGAGCATGCGTGAGTTTTTGCGCGTCGGAATTGCATACACACGAACACGTTTTTGGATAGGAACTTTTTCCTACTGAAAAGTTGAGAACATGCTCTCAATCTGATGGAGCATACACACGATCGCATTTTCAGACCAAGAGCTCTCATCTGTCTTTTTCTGGCCGAATTTCCGATTGTGTGTACACGGCATAAAAGTATAGGAAAGCAAAAAATGTATTGAAATGTTATAAGGGGCTGGATGGGGCTGGGTGTCACTGTGGAGGGATGGGGGTTCTGGAGGGGGTTAGGGGAACTCTTCAGCAGACCTGGTGGCCCTGTAGGGGATGAGGTTTCTGGAAAGGGCTGGGGAACTGTTGGGGACGGGTTTCTGGAGGGGGCAGGGGGTCTCTCCAGGTTGCTGGGGACTTTGCAGGGTCACTGTGAGAGACTAGTGGGTACTGCATGGGCTGGTTGGCACTTTGGGAAGTTAGTGTGGGACACTTTTGGAGCTTGGGGGCACTATGGAGGGGGCTGAAGGTATTGTAGGGGATGAGGTTCCTGGTGGGAACTGGGAGAAAATGTTGGGTATGGGCCACTGTTTGAGGTTTAAGAGCATTGTGCATTGTGGGAGTTTGGGGGACACTGTGGAAGCTAAGGTGCACTGCGGTCTACTATGGAAGTTGGGGGGCACAATGGGAGCTAGGAGGCACTGTGGGTGGTTAGAGGATCAGCAGTTGGCTGTAGGCCCAGTAGAAAGGAGGCTGTGGCCTGGTTGTTGAGAACCACTGGCTTAAGCTACCCCTCCCCCCAGGTGCTTATTTACTTTCTCCAACAGCTGCTGAGGATAACTGTGGAATGAAGGAGGGTAGCGTGGGACACTGTTGGAGTTTGGGGCACTGTGGGGGGGTTGGAAGCCCTGAAGTAGGCTAGGGGGGCTTTGCAGGGGGATGGGTGGCACTGTGTGAGGTTCAAGAGCATTGTGGGAGTTTGGGGGACACTGTGTAAGCTGAAGGGCACTGTGGTCTACTATGGAAGTTGGGGGGCTCAATGGGAGCTGGGAGACACTGTGGGAGGTTAGAGGATCAGCAGTCGGCTGGAGGCCCAGTAGGAACGAGGCCGTGGCCTGGTTGTTAAGAACCACTGGCCTAAGCTGCCCTCCCAGGTGCTTACTTACTTTCTCCAATGGCAGCAGCCTACTGCTGGGCCGCCCTCCACTGTGCACTACAATTATATAGACTTTAAAATTAGGTTTTTGTACTCCAGGAGCAACATCTTATTCAAGTCTATAGGACGTTATTGTGCACACATGGGCAGTCAGGACTAGATTTTAAGGCTGCCTCCATCAGGGGAGTAAGTAAGCACCTGGATGGAGGGGTAATGGTTAGATTAGGTTTTAGAGGCCTACAGTGGGTGGGGGGGGGGGGGAGCTGGCGGTTAGATAAGTAGTTAACTTATATCTAAAAACAAAACTAATAAGGAATAAAATATGTTTTTTTTTTTATAGGAAATCCAGGTTTCTATGAGCACACACCTTGACACCTGATTTTCTCATCCGAGTTCTAAAACCCCTGACACTATTTAAATCTAAGCTACGGCCCCCATTCATATTTATTCCACGCTCAGCGACATTTTCTCAAGCAAACGACAAACTACGGTAGTCAGAAGCTCCAAGATCCGGCAATAATGACATTCATCAGAGTCTGACAGCGCCTATGAGTGTAATGAGGTCATAGTAGGTTAAGGATCTATTACCAAGAGATGAGAAGCACCCAATGTGTCATACATTAAGCAGCCGAGATGAGATAATTGATTCTTTAATAATTATATAAATAATTTTCAAAGTGATTTACTATCTATTGGATGGAATTTCAAACAGATAAAATGTTTCACTGTATCCATTTTGTCAGTACGACTTCCTGTACTTTATTGCAGGTCTTAGATTTTAAGTGTTATTGTCTTGCTCTGACATCTGGACAAATAAAAACCGGTTTCCGTTTCTACGACGCCCAAAAGAATCTTCCTCAGGTCGCCTGCTTTAAAGGATGCTTAAATTAATTTTGCAGAGAAAGTGTCCGGCTCTCGGTGTTGCAAATAAAATGTAGTAAGAACATTTCTACTGTAAACCGCATTCTTAAAGGGAAACTATTACTTTTTTTTCTTTCTTTTTTTTTTTTTATATTTGATTAATAATATTCTTATTAAACATATAGGCATGGAGATTTATGAACTTTTTTTTAAAATGGATACTTAAAGCTTAAAGCGGGAGTCCGCCGGGACTCCGCGTTTTTTTTTTTTTTTTAAAAGTCAGCAGCTACAAATACTGCAGCTGCTGACTTTTAAAATAGTGACACTTACCTGTCCAGCACGCCCGCGATGTCGGCACCCGAAGCCGATCTCTAGATCGACACTCAAGTGCTGCCGCCGCCATCTTGGGTATTGGGAATCAGGAAATGGAGCCTTTCGGCTTCATTTCCCGGTTCCCTACTGCGCATGCGCGAGCCGCGCTGCGCAATGAGGACGGTCCCCGCTGCCTCTGGGATCTGTGTGTTTCCCAGCAGGCAGCGGGGCACTTGCGGAAGGGGGCGGGCACTTGCGGAAAGGGGCGTAATGTACGCCCCTTTCCGCAGAGAGCTAGCCCGGAAGTGGGTGCAGTTACCTGGATTATCCAGGTAACTGCACCCCCCTCCCCCCTGAAAGGTGCCAATTGTGGCGCCGGAGGGGGGAGGAATCCGATGAGCGGAAGGTCCATTTTAGGGTGGACCTCCGCTTTAATGTGATTGTAGCCGTATTAGTGCAATTGTGACAGAGAAAATTGAGTACTGTCCATGATACTTTTTTTATTTGCACTTTGTATTGTATGTTAGTGCAAATAAAAAAAGTATCTAATACTTAAAGCTGAACTCTGGTAAGGTAAAAAACAGTGGGGTTTTACAAATCGTACAGTGGGGTATTACTGACCCTTGCAGTGGGGTATTACTTACCCTTGCAGTGGGGTATTACTTACCATAAACCTCACTCTGGTTGGCTTTCACTGCTGTAGTCTAAGCCCTTGTACACACGGTCGGACATTCCGACCACAAAATCCATCAGATTTTTTCAGACGGATTTTGTCCGAAATTGGTGTTGCATACACACGGTCGGACAAAGTTGTCGGAAAATCCGATCGTTTGGAACGTGATGACGTTCGTTCGTTACGACAGGACTACGTTCAGGCTAGTAGCCAATAGCTTTGGTCTCGTAATTTGATCTGAGCATGCGTGGCTTTTTGTCGAATCGGAATTCTCTACAAACGATCGGACAAAGTCTGATTGGATCATGTTGTCGGAAAATTTTATATCCAGCTCTCAAACTTTGTTGGTCGGACATTCCGACGGAAAAAGTCAGATGGAGCCCACACACGGTCGGATTATCCGACAACGCAGTCTGATCGGACATTTTCCGTCGGAATGTCCGACCGTGTGTACAAGGGCTTAAGCCTAGTACAAACGGAGCGAATGCCAGGCGACATCAGCTAGTTCAATAAAAAACCGGCCAACATTCGGCCCATGTGTATGGCAGCAAATCTGATAAAAGCCAGCCTTTCAGCCAGCTTCTGTCAGACGAGCATGCTGGAAAACCAGCAGCCGTCCCCGTGTCAGAACACAATAGCTCAGCAGGAGCTCAGCAGGAGCTGGAATGTTAGTGCAGCGGCTCTGACCTGAGCTGAGCAACCACTGAGTTGAACGAATTAAAACTGATAGTGTGTACTAGGCTTTACTGACACAACAGACTGTGGATGATTCCTCTGCATTATTGTGTAGAATGCAGGGCTATTAATCTTATCCCTTATGTGGAGGAGGTGAGCATGTGACCGAAATGGGGAGCGCGTTAGAGAAGTGGCAGTGCTTGACCGAGCGCATGGATGGAAGAACCCTGCTGGAGCCAGGACTAAGAATAAGGTAAGTGTAACTCCTTATTCCTGTCCCCCTATACTTAACAAGCATTTTTTGCCTGCTATAGGTATTTTTTTACTGCACATGTATTTTTTTACAGCCTGGAGTTCAGTCTTAACAATTCAAGATGTGCAGAATACATCTATGCTGCTCAGATTGTAGAGGATGCAGGGCTTTCCTATAAGAAAGCCCAACATTGGGTGCATAATTATTGGTAATCTGTGTTGTATAACCAACGAATGAAGACAGTCTACTTCAGTGGTCTCCAAACTTTATAAACAAGGGGCCAGTTTACTGTCCTTCAGACTTAAGGGGGGGGGGGGCAGACTGTGGCCATTGGGAGTAAAAAATGTTAAGATGTAAGTGGGAACATTACCCCATCTTTGGTGTCAGTGGAATGAATAGCGCCCCAGTCATTGCTGTCAGTGGGAGGGATTGTTCCCCATCATTGGTGTCATTGGGAGGAATTGCGTCCCACCATTGGTCTTATTGGGAGGAATTTTTTCCCACCATTGGTGCCATTGGGAGGAATTGTTCCCCATTGTGGGTCTCATTGGGACGAATTGCCCCATCGTTGGTCTCATTGGGAGAAATTGTGCCCCATCGTTTGTCTCATTGGGAGAATTTGTGCCCCATTGTTGGTCTCATTGGGAGGAATTGTGCCCCATCGTTGGTCTCATCAGGAGAATTTGTGCCCCATCGTTGGTCTCATTGGGAGGAATTGTGCCCCATCGTTGGTCTCATTGGGAGAAATTGTGCCCCATCGTTTGTCTCATTGGGAGAATTTGTGCCCCATTGTTGGTCTCATTGGGAGGAATTGTGCCCCATCGTTGGTCTCATCAGGAGAATTTGTGCCCCATCGTTGGTCTCATTGGGAGGAATTGTGCCCCATCGTTGGTCTCATCAGGAGAATTTGTGCCCCATCGTTGGTCTCATTGGGAGGAATTGTGCCCCATCGTTGGTCTCATTGGGAGGAATTCTGCCCCCCTCAATTGTGTCAGTGGGGGGAATTATGCCCCATTGTTGGTATCAGTTAATGAAAATAGTGCCCCAAGGGCTGGATCAAAGCAAGCCAAGGCCGCAGTTTTGAGACCACTGGTCTAGTTTCAGCAAGTGACTAAAACAATGGAGTCATTGTCAAGACAATGATGACTGTGATGGGATCCAGACTTTGGCTTGGCACTCTTTCTGTCTTAGATCCTCTTTACCAAGGGAGGCAGGAAACAGACCCTCTCACTTGACTGCGACCCGGTGCATGTATGTGACAGTAAATATTGCACAGATTATCCCTGATGACCCCAGGCTTACCATAGGAAAACATTTTCAGGTTAATTTCAGTGGCCAATGTGTAAAAATAGTCACTGAATGAACGAGTTCATGGATCCAAACCTAACGCATCTACAGACAATCCACGGGTTACAAACAAGGGTGATAGGGTGATTACTAGCTCAGACAATCATCCAACTGACCACCAATGTAAAGGCCATTTTGCCCCCTGCCTTCCAATGAACTGGTTTTATCAGGAGTTCCTTGAGACCTAGAAATTATTTCAAAGGTTCCACTGGGGTAAAAAGGTTGAGAAAGGCTGTGTTTAGTATTATATCACATTACCCCATGCAGGCCGAGTGCTGGGTGAGAGTAATGGTGCTACAATTAACAATGCTTTTCCGGAACAGTTGATTGGAGCACAATAGTTGTTACTGTGCAAGGGGTATGTCTGACCACTAGAGATCCGATGTGAGAGCGGGGGTCTGGATCTTCAGCATGCTGCCAATACAAGGCAGTTTGATATAGTACTAAACCACTAACACATTAAAAAACGAAGCTGATTATAACATTCTTTACACTTAAGCCAGCCTGACTGCATCCCCGATTAAAATATACTGTACATGTTCACTTTGGCTTTAGAAATGGAAATGAATAAGTAAAGCAATTATCTCTGACCATATTCTCAAAGGTGGCTACAAATGTTATTATTTGCCCATTTCAGCCACAGTGGGCGATGACCTCATGTCTGTCGCTAATGTAGAACTGTAGTTTAGAGATCTTGGAGGTTTGGGTTGGTTTTAAAATGCCTTTTAAATGCTATGGTGTCCCATGAAACAACTCAATGGCTGGAGTGCCTCCAGGACCCTCCTCCTTCAATTATCCATGACTTAAACATGAACATTTGGCTGGCCCAAGAATCTCTAGATCAGTCTTTCTCAACAAGGGTTCTTTGATAAACTTGGGTTCTGGAGAAATTTCCAAAGGTTTCTTGAGCAATGAGCAATTTTTGAACCTCAGATAAGTAACCCCTGATGCCAATGATCTTGAAAGAGGGTGGGGGGGATTCTTCCTATTGACTAGACATGTGCATTTCGTTTCGTTCCGATTCAAAATTCAAATGAATTTTCATTATTTTCATTATTCGGACATTCGGATGCATCCGAATTACAATGCTAACAAATTCAACCGAATTCGGCCGAAATTCGACTCAATACCGGATTCGAAATGATTTGAACATGATTCGAAATTATTTCAACCGCATTCGAAATGATTTGAACATGATTCGAAATTATTTCAACCGCATTCGAAATGATTTGAACATGATTCGAAATTATTTCAACCGCATTCGAAATGATTTGAACATGATTCGAAATTATTTCAACCGGATTCGAAATGATTTGAACATGATTCGACATTATTTCAACCGCATTCGAAAATATTTTGTGACCCGACTTTAGGGCCATGTATCTCGGGGTCACTTGGTGCTAGAAACTCCAAATTTGGATATGTTGTAGTGCTAGTAATATTGTGTTTGCATACCAAATTTGGGGTTTCTAGCTATAAGTGACCCCGAGATATGTGGCCCCAAAATCGGGTCGCAAAATGTCATTCTCTGCTGCAGAAAAGTGCTTGACATTTTGTGACCCGAATTTGGGGCCACGTATCTCGGGATCAGTTGGTGTTAGAAAATCCAAATTTGGTATGCAAACACAATAGTACTAGCACTACAGCATATCCAAATTTGGAGTTTCTAGCACTAAGTGACCCCGAGATACATGGCCCTAAATTCGGGTCACAAAATATTTTCGAATGCGTTTGAAATAATTTCAAATCATGTTGAAATCATTTCGAATCCGGTAGAAATATTTTTGAATTTGGTTAAAATATTTTTGAATGTGGCCGATTTTACGAATTCAGTAGAAAACGAAATCCGAAAATGAATTTAAGGAAGTTAACGAATATAACTAAACAAAATTAATGAATTAACGAATTAAAACGAAACAAAACTAAACACATTTTTTCCTTTTGTACATGTCTACTATTGACCATCAAGGTAAGGTGCCTTCTTCCTACTGACCACCAATATAAGGAGCATTCTCTCTATTGACCACCAACATAAGGAGCATTCTTCCTATTGGTCAACAAGGTAAGGAATATTCTTCCTATTGACCACCAATGTAAAGCGCATTCTTCCCACTGACCATCAATGTAAGAAGCATTCTGATCATGACTACCAATGCAAGGAACATTCTTCCCATGGACCACCAATGTAAGGAGAATTCTTCCAATTGACCACCAATGTAAGAAGCATTCTTCCTATTGACCACCAATGTAAGGAGCATTCTTTCCACTGGCCACCAATGTAAGGAATATTCTTCCTATTGACCACCAATGTAAAGAGCATTCTTCCCACTGTACATCAATGTAAGAAGCATTCTTCTCATGATTACCAATACAAGGAACATTCTTCCTATTCACCATCAATGTAAGGAGCATTCTTCCTATTGACCACAAATGTAAGGAGCATTCTTTCTACTGGCCACCAATGTAAGGAGCATTCTTCCCACTGGCCACCAATGTAAGGAGCATTCTTCCCACTGGCCACTGCCAACCAATGTAAGGATACAAACAAAGGGCAACTACCCCAACCTATAACTGGCCTTAACAGCAAGGCGCACATGGAAGGGCGATGCATGTCAAACAAAAACAAATAAAAATTCCCAGCTCAACTTACCAGCCAGCCTGCAACAAACTGAATTGTCCTGTCTAAGCCCTTGTACACACGGTCGGAGATTCCGACAGAATGTGTCCGATCGGACCATTTTGTCAGATATTCCGACTGTGTGTGGTCTCCGTCGGATTGTTTCCAACTTGCCGGTAAAATTTTCCGACAAAATGCTCCTATCGGAAATAATCCGATCATGTGTAGCCTAGTCCGACGGACAAAGTGCCACGCATGCTCAGATCAAATTCCTAGACCAAAGCTATTGGCTACTAGCCTGAACGTAGTCCCGTCTAACGAAATAACGTCATCACGTTATGTACAATCGGATTTTCCGACAACTTAGTCCGACCGTGTGTATGCAACATCACTTCCGGACCTCTTCCGGAATTAATCCGTCGAAATTACTCCGACGGATTTGGTAGTCGGAATCTCCGACCGTGTGTACAAACGGGGTTTTGTTTGCAATAATTTCCAAATACATGTCGTAAGCAGCAGAGGCCGCGACAAAGCACCCCAGTATTATCTGCAGTCCTAACTTTGAGAGAGATTTTGAGAACCTCCATAGTAGGAGCACATATATAATAATGGATAGATTGAGGGCAGGGTGGGGTGCCTTGCGGCGGCCTCTGCAGCTTACGCGTTTTTTAGCAAATATGTGCAAACTAAACCCCTATTTTTAAACTGTTAGGGCAATTCGGGTTTGTTGCAGGCTGGCCGGTAAGTTGAGCTGAGACTTTTTCTTTGTTTTTATTCACCAATGTAAGAAGTATTCTCCCCACTGACCATCAATGTAAGAAGTATTCTCCCCACTGACCATCGATGTAAGAAGTATTCTCCCCACTGACCATCAATGTCAGAAGTATTTTCCCCACTGACCATCAATGTAAGAAGCCTTCTTCCTATTGACCATCACACTAATGTACCATGAGCTGCAGATATAGAAATTATTGGCAGGGGTTCTCTTGGACAGGAAAGTTATTTTACGGGTTCCTTCTTGTTAAAAATGTTGACAAAGGCTGCTCCAGATGGCGGGGTTCTGCATGCACATTTAACCGTCCTCCGATATCATCGGCCAGGTTAACCCTTAGCCTCCTGAAAGTGTTTTTCTAGTTCATCTCCCCAACTCTGTCAACAAAATACTTGTCTGCAGTTGGCATGTCACATGCTCACTAATCGTAATGGTGACTAAATTCCCTGACCTTATCTAATGACATTGTCATTTAGAACCATTTTTTTTTTCCCTCCGATTCTCGTTAGAGTTGAGGGAAACGTTAATATTTTCTGCAATCTCATGCGGTTAATCCCGAGGACACAAAACCTTTTAATCGTACGTCCTTCTCTAACCTTTATGTTTTTATTAGTTCATTACTAGAGGACACTGGAATAAAAAATAAATAAAAAAATGTCCAGAAACAGCAAAATCTGGCACAATAGAGATTTCTTGCGCAGAAAGACTGATGATCCTGTGACGAGCATGTAAATGAATGCAGCCTACTGTCTCTGAGATTTCCTGCTTTGTGAACTAAATCAATGCATTACTATTTCAGATCTCTTTGATAAATTTACACTAAGAGACTCATTTAAAATGCCTCTCGGCATCGGTTTAACTGCAAAAACACTGTTTTGTGATGCCCCATTGAGTTGCAAATATCTGAGCCACACTACACAACTTGAGCATAAGCAGTTTAAAATTGTGTGAAATAAGGCCCTGTGTTCACAAGCTGTCTGGGAAACCCATGATTTGTTGCTGCCGCTCTGGAATATTTTGTCAAGACGTGCTTTAACTATTTTGGTGCTGCCTCCCACGGCTATTATGTTCTATTCTGGCTGTAGACACATCAGTGTTTAATGAGATCAATAGTTCGAACCAACCATTTTAATCAATGTCTGAAAAAAGTTCTTCCATGTAATACATATGGTAAACTTCTCAGAATCAATTTTTTTAATTTTTAATTTTTTTTTTATGAAACAGTTCAATTGAATATTCTAACCCAGCCATTATCAACCAGGGTTCCTCCAGAGGCTCCTTGAGTTGTGGCGAATTAACCTCTCGTCTAATGATGGCTGCATAGTTCCAGGGCCAACACCACCTGGCAAGGCCAGCAGCAAGATGTCAATGATCTTTTTAAGTGTCTAGAGGATAGAATTCTGGCCATTATCCCTGGCATTTATCCCTGGCCAGCTGATATGGGGAACATTCTTCCCCCTGACCCCCCCAAAAATTCTTACCCACCCATTCTCAACCAGGGTTCTGTGGCACCTCCAGAGGCAACAGAAGGTGTCAGTGAGATGTCTGACCAAAAACACAACCTGTGACACAAAAAGATGCCACCCGCTCACACCTATAGCTGGCTATCGCAGTAAGAAGCTTGGAAGGGTAACAACAGATACAAACAATCCCAAGGATGAACCAAGGAAAAAACCAAGCTTTACTTACCACCAGCCCACAGACAACCAGATAACCTGTCTAAAGCTTGGTTTTTTCCTCGGTTTATCCTTGGGTTTGTTTGTATCTGTTGTTAGCCTTCCAAGCTTCTTACTGCGATAGCCAGCTATAGGTGTGAGCGGGTGGCATCTTTTTGCGTCACAGGTTGTGTTTTTGGTCAGGCATCTCACTGACGCCTGTGTTGCCATTGTGCTGGGTGTTCAGTGTACTCCTGTACCTTTAAGAAGGGGTGGCTCCCCTTCAGTCCACCTGCTTTCACCTATCCATCAGAATGCATGTGCCTCCACTGTGGGGACACTTATAAGTTAGTTTTAGGTACCACAGATATTGGGGTGCCTTGGCGCGGCTCTGTGGCTTACGCATGCATTTGCAAATGTGTGCAGACTAAACCCCTGTTTTTAACGCATACTATTAGACAGGTTATCTGGTTGTCTGTGGGCTGGTGGTAAGTAAAGCTTGGTTTTTTCCTCGGTTTATCCTTGGGTTTGTTTGTATCTTTAAATTCGAACCCAGCCATTCTCAACCACTGTTCCATGGAACCGTAGGGTTCCTCTAGAGATTGCTAGGGGTTCCTTGAGTTGTGGCCGATTGACCTCTCATATAATGATGGCTGTATAGTTCCAGGGCCAATACCACTTGGCAAGGCCAGCAGCAAGGCATCAAATCTTTTTTTAGGTGTCTATAAGGGTAGCATTCTGCCCACCACTGTAAGGGAAGCATTCTTTGCTGAATAACCAATGTGACAAACAATCTTCCCACTGACCACCAATAAATTATGACCCAGCCATTTTCAACCACTGGTCTATGAAACCCTAAGGTTTCTCCAGAGATAGCTAGGGCTTCCTTATGGCTGATTGACCTCTCATCTAATGATGGCTACATAATTCCAGGGCCGACACCACCTGCAAAGGCCAGCAGCAAGATGTCAATGATCTTTTTAAGTGTCTAAAGCAGCCTTTCTTGACCTTTTCAACACAGAGGAACCCTTGAAATAGTTCTCAGGTCTCGAGGAACCCCTGCTAAAAATTTGAAATCTACAACTCATGATACATTAGTGTGATGGTCAGTGGGAAGAATAGTCCTTACACTTGTGGTCATTGGGAAGAATTACCTCCTTACAGATAGTTAAAAAGATCAATGGTGTCAGTGAGAACCTATCTGAGAGGCAGAAATTGCCCAATGCTGAAGGAACCCCTAGCAACCTCTGGAGGAACCCTAGGGTTCCACGGAACCCAGGTTGAGAATCAATGGTCTAAAGGATAGAATTCTCACCACCGCTGTAAGGGGAGCATTCTTCCCTGGCCAACCAATGTGGGGAACATTCTTCCCCCTGACCTCCCAAAAATTTCTTACCCACCCATTCTCAACCAGGGTTCTGTGGTACCTCCAGAGGTTGCTAGGGGTTCCTTGAGATGCGGCTAATTGACCTCTCATCTAATGATGGCTGCATAGTTCAAAGGCCAACACCACCTGGCAAGGCCAGCAGCAAGACATCAATGATCTTTTTAGGTGTGTATAAGGGTAGCACTCTGACCCCCACTGTAAAGGGAGCATTCTGTCCTGTCCAACCAATGCGGGGAACATTCTTCCCCCTGACCCATTCTTCTCCCGGAATTCATGAAGAAATTAGATTTTTTTTTACAGTTTTTATTGAATATGTTTTATAGCAGCTTTTTTTTTATTTTTTTTATGTTCAGTCTTTTTTTGGTTATATAATAAAAAAGTAAACACCCAATGGTGATCAAACGCCGCCAAAAGAAAGCTCTATTTATGTGAAAATAATGACTTCAATTTAGTTTGGTTAAAGTGTTGCATGACCGCGTAATTACCAGTTAAATAAATAAAATAAATAGAAAAAAATGGCCTGGTCATGAAGGGGGGGGGGGGGTGGTAAAACCTTCCGGAGCCTAAGTGGTTAAATAATACATTATAAATACTAATTTGCTGAACTAAAATCTTAAATTTGTATCATCAATTATACTACAAGATACATATCTACACGAGGCAAATTCCAGTCTTTCTGGGCAATGCCCGGACAGTTTTATTGGATGAGATTGAATAATTTGCAGATGAAATGCCCGGCAGACCCCTAACGTCTCTCGCTAGCCCGTAGGGAAGTCCCACCAGCCCACTGACAGAAGACAATGCCCTTAAAGTTGAATTTTTTTCTGAAAGGGAAGAACTGCAGAAATCAGGTTGTTATCCCTGTACGAGAACTTTGATGTGGTCACTGTGGGGGGTCACCGAGCTATTAATGTACCCTAAGGAAAATAATTGACAAGCGAGGAAAGTTTCCCCAAGAGGATATCATCACTATTTGACTTAATGCATCCTGACATTTCCCTTCAAACAGGAGGAAAGGCATTGAGGCAGCCTGGCACAGAAAATAATTGCGGCATAAATTATTAGAGGTGCCTTGTAAAATGTAATTAATGATTCGGAGATTTTTTTTCCAATCCTGCGTTCCAGCCTGAATCCTTCGCCGTTTCCGTTCGCGTTAATCAACAGATTTGAATTCCTCACTTAGCAAATTATATCCTTGTCAGAGGGACCCGCTAGAGCCAAGAGTGTCTAATTCACTTTAAAAATGGAGTGGCAGACATATACTGGATGTATATATGGGCAGAAACGTAGATGGGGGAGGAGACGCAACATCAGCGCCGGTATCTATTATACTTTAATTGCTGATAGTGGTGGTGGTGGGGGGGGGGGGAGGATGGGCGTTGAGGGTGGAAGTATTATCTGGTGAAACCAAAAGCACAATTTTAAAGGGTAACTCCACTAACATTGGGGGAAAAAAAATAGCAAATAAAAAAAAATAATAATAATATTGCATATGTTCTGGAAATATGAACCACTTCAATACCGGGCACTTAAACACCTTCCTGCCCAGACCAATTTTGAGCTTTCAGCGCTGTCGTATTTTGAATGACAATTGCGCGGTCATGCTACGCTGCACCCAAATTAAATTTTTATAATTTTTTTCCCACAAATAGAGCTTTCTTTGGTGGTATTTGATCACCTCAAACAAATATCGAAAATTTTGAAAAACTTTGTAAATAAGTAAGTTTTCTCCTTCACTGATGGGCACTGATGGGGCTACACTGATGGGCACTGATAAGGAGGCACTGATGGGCACCAATGAGGTGGCACCAATGAAGTGGCACTGATGGACACTGTTATGTGGCACTGATGGGCACTGATAGGCGGCACTGATGGGTGGCACTGATGGGCGACATGGATGGGCACTGATAGGTGGCACAAATTTGCACTGATAGCTGGCACAGATTGGCATGGATGGGCGGCATGGATTTGCATGAATAGGCGGCACAGATGGGCATGGATAGGCGGCACAGATGGGCATGGATGGGCACTGATAGGTGGCACGGATGGGCACTGATAGGCGGCACAGGCGGGCACTGATAGGCGGCACAGGTGGGCACTGATAGGTGGCATTGTATTACATTATACTGTACTAATGGATGCCAATCAGTGCCAAACCATAATGCATGCCAATCAGTGATGCCCATTGTGGGCACTGATTGGCATCCATTGTGGGCACTGACTGGCATCCCTGGTGGTCTAGGGAGGATTACCTTGTGATGGGCATCCCTGGTGGTCTGGTGGCATCCCTAGCGGTCCAGAGTGGGCATCCTTGGGGGGGGCTGCGCTGATAATCGATCAGCACAGACCCCCCCTGTCAGAGGAGCAGCCGATCGGCTCTCCTCTACTCACATCTGACAGACGCGAGTAAGGAACAGCCGATCACCGGCTTTTCCTATTTACACTGTGATCAGCCGTGATTGGACACGGCTGATCACGTGGTAAAGAGTCTCCGTCGGATACTCTTTACCAAGATCGTAGTTGCCGGGTGTCAGACTGACACCCTGCAAAAACGATCGCCGCGATGCGTGCCCCCGGGGGCGCTCAGCGGCTCAAAATCCTTCTCATATGATGTCCAGTCAGGATTTTGAAACCACTTTTCCACCGTGTATCTGCTATAGGGCGGGCGGCAAGTGGGTAAAGATAGGCAACTCCTATCCTCATATTGATTAGTGATTCCGAATTAATAATAACTACTGCAGTAGAGAACAGACACAAAAGATACACTCCGCATCTTTCCAAATAACTGTTCTGTTTATACAAGTTTTTTTATACACATAATTATGTCGGTATCACATTAACTAGTTAAGGACCAAGCCTGTTTTTCAGACTTGGCGTTTAACATCATTATTTATTTATTTATTTTGCTAGAAAATTACTTAGAACTCCCAAACATTATATTTTTTTTTCCCCAGACACCCTAAAGAATAAAAATGGCCGTCGTTGTAATACTTTATGTCCCACCGTATTTGCACAGCGGTCTTACAAGCACATTTTTTATTTAAAAATAAGAACAGTAAACAGTAACGTAGCAGTAAAGTTAGCCCAATATTTTTTATTATTGTGTAAGATAATGTTACACCGAGTAAATTGATACCCAACATGTCACGCTTCAAAATTGCGCCCGCTCGTGGAATGGTGACAAATGTTAAAGCTTAAAAATCTCCATAGGCGACGTTTAAAAATGTCTACAGTTTACCAGTTTTGAGTTACAGAGGATTTCTAGTGCTAGAATTATTGCTCTCGCTCTAACGATTGTGTTACCTCACATGTGTGTTTTGAACCCCGTTTTTTACGTATGCATTTGATTCTGCGTGCAAGCTCTTGGCGGGGGTGGGGCACTTTACTATTTTTTTTACTGATATATTTTACTTTTTATTTTTTATTTTTACCCTGTCCTTTAAAAAAAAAAAATAAAATTTGGGTCCCTTTTATTCCTATTACAAGGAATGTAAACATCCCTTGTAATAGAAAAAAAAAGCACGACAGGTCCTCTTAAATGTGAGATCTGGGGTCAAAAAGACCTCAGATCTCAAATTTACACTTAATGGCAATAAAAAAAAACAAGTTTTTTTTTTTTTCCCCTTTAAGACCATTGGGCGGAAGTGACATTTGACGTTGTTTCCGTCATCCAATGGTATGGAGCTGGGTGGGGGCCAGCTTTCCCTCACTCTGTATCCAGCCTCACAGGGAAAAGGAAGCGATCCTCTCTGCCGCTACTGACGGCTCCGGTAAGCGGCGGAGATGCCTGGAGCATGGCGGGAGGGGTCTCTCCCGCCCCCAATAAAAGTGATCTTGCGGCGAATCCGCTGCAGAGACCACCTTTATCTGAAAGAGGATGAAGAGGATACCGGGGTTATGGCAGCTATCTGCAGCTATAACAACGGTATTCCACTTCAAACAGCCGCTGTATAATGACGGCGGGCGGTCCGCAAGTGTTTAATATTGCAGTTCTACTTTTGTACTTTTATAGTAACAAGGGGCGTAACATAGGCAGGCTAGTTCAAATCAGGACTCAAAATAATTCTAATCAGGACTCGAAAGAATGCAAACATGTAATAAAAACATTATTAGTGCCGTGCTCTGGATAAGTCGCCTAACCATAGATCAAAGGAACCTTCATCCCAGACAAAGAGGAATTTTTTGAAAAGGTAGGAAAAAGGGGATTTTTACGTTGCCATAATCACATAAAGTGTTAAAATAAACATCTTTATTTGAATCCAAAATTTTAAAAAGCAAAGAGGGGCAGCAAAAGCTGCCCACATTTCATAAAATAATTTCATACATATACAAGATGCACACAAATAGCTAATGTAGCAATCATAATGCGTGTTGCTCGACATGTTTCGCTTTTCTGCTTCTTCAGGAGCTATAAAGCATATGTAGGATATGGGTATGTTGTAATCTAATAAGCACTGCTGGAAGTTCAAAAATGAATATAGGAGGGAATGCCAACAGCAGCAGTTAATAGATCGCAGCAGGAGCCCAACAGGGACAGTGCAGCTTAAACTGGTATCAAATATTCTTTGCACAGCGTATAAAAGACAAAGGAAAATCGTCTTGGGATAGCCACCCAAAGGTCACCAGATTGGTTATCATAAGGCAACAATGGAGGTCAGATCACTAGTGTCCACCAAGATAGTCACAGATATAGATTAGAAGTTAGACTTTTTTTATACACATGATTACATAGGTATTGCATTAATATTACAGATGTTCTTTTGTACTTTTATGGTAACAAGGAGCTTAACTTAGGCAGGCTAATTCTGATCAGGACTCAAAAGAATGCAAACATGTAATGAAAACATTATTAGTGCCGTGCGCACAATGAATGCTTTGTGCATTTTGTGAATATGCTTGACGGTGACACCAACAACAAAGCACGACCTTCAACATGGGATGAGCCAAGAAATGTGTGGAAAATCCATCCTTCCTTTCCTCTTCCATAGGTCAGCAGCTACAGCTAGCCACACATCACCCACTGGTACAGTTTTTGGGCCACAAGCTAAAATCACATTGTAAAATCACATAAAGTCATATTGTAATTGAAAGTTAATAAAAATGACCTTTCCTTTTCAATATGCAGCCGCTGTTAATTTTCTGTAAAATGCAATATGGCTACCTGAAGGTGTTCTTTACACTCCATGTATAGAAACCGTCCCCCCCCCCCCCACACAAATTTTATTTCCTGCATGTGTAATTGGCTTACTGATTTTCCAAGAATTTTCCAAGAATTCTAAAACTAAAGCTAAGATAAAAGCCAGATTTGAGCATCCCCTGCAATATTAATGTCATTTTTGGTGAGATAATCCAAAAGGGAAATCATGCCTAAAGGATTGCAGACCCTGCCAATTTCCCCATTAGGACCCTGCAAGTTGAGCAGCTGGTTTACGATTATAAAATCACCCCCATTCACATTCACTCTACACCTGGACACAGACAAACAAACAGTTATTTCTTCAGAATAACAAAAGGTAGGAATCTGCAACAGTTTGGTAAAATCCCTGCAATGTACAGAGACCACCCAGAGGGGGGAGAGCTTTTTTCTCAACAAAAGTGGAGTTATGCCGCGTACACACGAGCGGACTTTTCAACATCCAAAGGCCGACGGAATGATTCCGTCAGACTATTCGATCGTGTGTGGGCTGCAACGGACTTTTGATTCGCAAAAGTCTGACGGACTTTAGAAAATGGAACATGCTTCAAATTTTTCCGACAGAACTCCGCCAGACCCAGTTCCTACCGAAAAATTTGCTCGTGTGTATGCTATTCCGACGGACTAAAACCGACGCTAGGGCAGCTATTGGCTACTGGCTATGAACTTCCTTATTCGAGTCCAGTCGTACGTCATCACGTTCGAATCCGTCGGAGTTTGGTGTGATTGTGTGGCCAAGTTCGCTCAGTCGAAAAGTCCGTCAGAACTCTGTCGGAACTCCGGCAGAACTCCTTCGGAAGTCTGTTGGACATAAGTCCTCTCGTGTGTACGGGGCTTTACTCTTCAAGCTCTATGAAGAACACAGACACTTAACATGGAAGAAGTAACTAGGTAATAACTCCTCTCCTTCCTTTGTGGGAATAAATCATGTCTAATGTTGGGTGCCCTACATGTGTAGATGCTGCTGTGTTATGAAAAATTGATGGCGCCATGAGGTTGTTCAGAATTTCAAAGGGTGCCTTGACTTAAAAAAAAAAACAAAAGGGTTAAGAAACACTGATCTAAGGCATTGCTGGTCTCAGGAGGTTTGGCATGAGATTTGGTGATGTCAAAACTGTTTATCTGACTGTTCTGCATGCTGGAGGCTTTGACATGAGGAAGCAAAACCCTGCCTCTACCAAGATGGCCTCCTTCTCAAAGATAAAGTGTGGAAAAGGGCATAGTAAGTTATTAATGGTGAAATATCAGTTGTGAGGAAACCACAGGCAATACCAGTGACTAGTCCTTTGCCCCCTGTCTTTTTTATTGTTGGCCCAACTTCCAGAGTTCAGTTCCTCTTTTACAATCCAATCATCCATTGATGCCATGATAATGTACAAACAACATGGGGGGGGGCACATAGGACAAGAATATGCTTGACGGTGACACCAACAACAAAGCACAACCTTCAACATGGGATGAGCCAAGAAATGTGTGGACCATCCTTCCTTCCTGTCCTCTTCCATAGGTCAGCAGCTACAGCTAGCCACACATTGCCCACTGGTACAGTTGTTGGGGCACAAGCTAAAATCAATATTTTTTTACATGTATTCATTTGCCAATTATTTCTGCAGAAATCCTCAAGAAGTTAAAATCTTCGACTTTCAGGGCAGAATATTTTAATTTTTTTTATTGAACGTAGGAAAATGTTACTCTTTGTCATACTGTACTTATTTTTTGAATAGCGAAGAGTTACTTCAACACACTATCAACCACTTCAGCTACCGAAGATATACCCCCCCTTCATGACCAAGCCATTGTTTTGCGATACGGCACTGTGCTACATTAACTGACAATTGTGCTGTCATGCGACGCTGTACCCAATTAAAATCGATGTCCTTTTTTTCCCACAAATAGAGCTTTCTTTTGCAATTTTTTTGCACTATAAACAAAAAAAGATGGACGATTTTGATTAAAAAAAAAAAATAATAATTATATATCTATATATATATACACACACACACACACTTTATTTTCTGCTATAAAACATATTCAATAAAAAAAATAAAAATCACATTTCTTCTTCAATTTAGGCCAATGTGCTACATATTTTTGGTAAAAAAAAAAAAAAAAATCCCAAGCGTAAAATGATTGGTTTGCACAAAAGTTATGGTGTTCTTTAAACTATGGGATATATTTATGGAAATGTACTTTTTTTTTACTAGTAATGGCGGCGATCAGCAACTTATAGCAGGACTGCGATACAGCGGTGGACAAATCAGACACTAATTGACACTCTGTTGGAACCAGTGACACCAATACAGTGATCAGTGCTAGAAATATGCACTGTCACTGTACTAAGGACACTGGGAAGGGGTTAACATCAGGGGTGAATAAAGGGTTAACTGTGTGCCTAGGCAGCATTTTTGTACTGTGCGGGAGATGCTTTTACTAGGGGAAGAAATGGATCTTAGTCCCTGCTTTCTAGGAACACAGGATTAATGCCTTCCCTACTGACAGAACGGCAATCTGCCTTGTTTACATAGGCAGACTGCCGTTCTGCCTCTACCCAATGATCGGCGGGTGCCGGCAGACATCGAGTCTGCGGTACCGGCTGATCGGCTCCTGCTGTGTATAATCACAGCGGGAGCAAGCCAGCAGCGGCACGCATTCGCACCCGCCACTCAGAAGATTACGTACTCTATACGTGATCCAGCGCACAGCTGCCGCCCTGTAGCAGTCAAACTAGGGCTATCAACAAGTGGTGAAGCTGGGTATACACTTGTAGATTTTCAAACAAAAATTTGTATCAAATGTTGTAAAAAAGATCCGTACAAAGATTTCCTGTACATTCGACGGTTTGGCGAATAGACATGTGCATGAAGAAAAACTGTGTTTAGTTTCATTTTGATGCGTTAATCTAGTTATTTTGTTTAGTTCGATTCGGTTGATTTGTTCAATTCGTATACGGAATTCGTATTCAGAATTTTCGAATTTTCTTTGAATTTACAGATTTTTTCAATTCAAAACGTTCAAATTGAAACATTTTCGTATCGGTCAAAATGAAAATGTTATAATGTTTTTCGATCTGAATGCAGCAAAGTGAACAAACAAAAGAAAAATATTCAGCAAATGATCACAATGACTCTTTAAATCACCTTTGGCTGAACAAAAACAGCATTATTTTGAAATGGTACTCTAAGCCCCCATACATTCCGACAACAAAATCCGGATTTTTTCCCACAGATTTTGTCCGAAACTGGTGTTGCATACACACGGTCGGACAAAGTTGTCGGAAAATCCGATCGTTCGGAACGTGATGACGCTATTTAGTTACGATGGGACTACGTTCAGGCTAGTAGCCAATAGCTTTGGTCTAGGAATTTGATCTGAGCATGCGTGGCACTTTGTCCGATCGGAATTCTCTACAAACGATCGGCCAAAGTCCGATCGGATCATGTTGTAGGAAAATTTTTATATCCAGCTCTCAAACTTTGTTGGTCGGACATTCCAACGGAAAAAGTCAGATGAAGCCCACACACGGTCAGATCATCCAACAACACGGTCCGATCGGACATTTTCCGTCGGAATGTCCGACCGTGTGTACAAGGGCTTATAACACACACAGTCTTTGATTTCAACAATATATGTAGTTAGGATTTCGACTGGAGTTCAATGTAAAATGCGATTCGAATTTAATTTTGAATTTCCGGAATTCGGACAAATTTGGTTATGTTATGTGGAGCATTTGGTAACATTTTTATTTGGCTATTCGGATATATTGGAATCTCTGAATGACGAAAAAATCATATTAAAAATATATTCAAATTAAAATATTAATTCGGAACGCAACAAAATGCACATGTCTATTGGCGAATGTTGTTTAAAACTTCCTTTGCTATTGCAGAATGAATGTCATTTCCAAGAAAGAAAATCACATTTGCTGCTAGAAAAATGTTTGTTCGAGAAAATATTTCCACGCGAGGCGCCTTTTCACATCACGGCGGTTGAAAGCGAAATTTGATTTTCAACTCACTAACAATTAGAAAATTTAACGACTGTTCTTTAAAATGACACTACATTACATTTTTTGTCGAAAATCTACCATTGTATACCCAGCTTTATATTTGTCAATTATATTTGTCAGCAAAGAAATTACATTTAGTACAGGAACGTTGCCGTTTAGGGCATAATGTAGCTCGGTGAAGAAAAACATGAACACTTTAATAGACTTTCATGAAACCACAAACTAATTGAAAAAAAAACAAAACTATTTTACCCTTCAGGCATAAAAGTGGGGTTGAGCGGCTGATGCAAAAAGCGTTGCATTGCTGTGAAACTTGGACCACCCAGAATCTTGGTTTTAGAACCTCTTTTTATGATAATGGACAAGGGTTTGGTAGTGTTATGTTATAGTGCATTATGGTTATATAATGCTTATTCTTTAAGGATTATTGCGGTTGCTGCAATAAACTCTGAAATATGTTACTTTCTAAAAACAAAAAAATAATAAAATAAAAAAAGGGACCTAGCGTTTCCATAGATGTGTGCAGTATGTACGTTGCACCACCTGTACATAAAATGTGATATTTTCTGTTTTTTATGTGATTGTTCCTTGACATCAGCCAACATGTTTCTTATGGTCACAAGTACACAGCGTCTACTGTGCTCTGGACTCTCTACAACAGTGATTCTCAACCTTTCTAGTGCCGTGACCCCTTGATAAAATTTCCCAAGTTATGGGGACCCCTAACAGTAAAATAATTTTCTTAGCGTGGGTTACATAGATAGTAAGGTTGAATAAAGACACCAGTCCATCCAGTTCAACCTGAATGAGTGTCTACAATTGTCCCTATCAGTGTATATTGTACATCGCACACTCACATTGGTCCCTGCCCTCAAGGAGCCCAAGGCAAGACAAGTCATTTGCGCCCCTAACCCACGGACAATTAGCGTTCCCTGAGTCCCTTCCACTCGTACAGTATTAAAACCCATTATGGTACATTTTAGGATGTGCCCCATGATTAAGTCTTTTTATGACGAAACGTACGTCGGGAGGCAGATGTGCTGACGTCATTGAGATACAGCGTAGGTGTGTACGGTGTGTTTGCAAGCCGGCCAGCATTTTTTTTAATGAGCTTTCTTATTATCCCATACATGTAAGTGCAACTTTATTTTTTTAATAAACCAATGTTATAGGGAATTACGCTATGGTGAGTCTTCTTCTCATGTTCCTGGGACACTGACTGTTGGCTGTTGGTTTACCTGCTGAGGTTCGACCTCCCGGCCTGTCTCCAGCATAGAGAGAGCGATTTGCTACTACTGTTGATGTCCCGATGTTGAGTATCCCTACAGGGCCTGATATTGCTTGCCCTCTGGTAAGCGCATAGTCTGTGTGGCGGAGGTCGCAATTATCGGTGTTGTTGTCTGCACAGAAGATTGCATTCTATTTATTTATTTATATACTTTATCACCTCACTGGACTATTAATTAATATATCACTTCACTGGATTATATTTTTACTCAATATTCTTTGATGAATTGTTGGTTATTTATAATTACTATTATATAATCAATTGATTTTTAGTTGGTGTTATACATTATTAGGATTGGTATCACACACATTCAATTTATTTGCGCAGCTTTTCTTTTGTTTATTCTCTGTATTGTCTTTGTATATATATATTGCGAATTTGAGCTACAGCTATTCATTTTACTTTATTTTCATTTATTAATTTTCTTTGGTTCTAGCGCGGTATTTATTTTCTTTTTTTACTTACATTTTAGGATGTACCACTCTTTCTCTTTGTTCTCCTTTCTTTCCCTTTTATCTCTCTCTATCCTAATTTCCTGTTTTTTTCCCCCCCATCCCTCTCTCTAGCCTTCTTTCTTGTTCTTTCTCTTATTCTTTCTCTCCCTTTTTCTTTGTTCCTCCCCCTCTTTTCCGCTCCGTTCCATGTATTCTCTATTTTTATTCCTTCTCTTACTCCTTGGTGGTGGTGGGGAGTTGGGATGAGCGGCAGTGCTGGGGGGAGTTCTGATCAGCCAACTTAGGTGCTCCTGATCAAGGTCATCTGCTGACCTGAGAACTGTAGTTGGGGCTTTTAATGGCAACTATAATCGCAGGTAGTGTTATGCCGCGTACACATGATCGGACTATCTGGCGGACTTAGTCCGGCGGACCAGAGTCGGGCAGACAATTCGATCGCGTGTGGGCTCCAGCGGACTTTTTCTTCCAAAAAGTCCGGCGGACTTAGAAAGAAGACTGGCTTCAAAATTGGACTCGGCTTTCAGCGGACAATCCGTTTGTCTGTTTGCTAGCCCGGCGGACTAAAACCGACGCTAGGGCAGCTATTGGCTACTGGCTATGAACTTCCTTATTCTACGTCATCATGTTCAAACTTTTGGAGTGATCGTGTGTGGCCAAGTCTGTTCGCTTGAAAGTCCGGCGGACCTCAGCTGCAAAGTCCGGCGGATTGTCCGCCTGACTAAGTCCACCGGATAGTCCAATCATGTGTACTCGGAATTACTCGTAGCAGTGACACCGATGCCGAAATCAGGAGCTAGGGCCCCTCCCACTTCACATTTCCCACCAGTCAGCTGACCTCTAATCTCTGCCCCCCCCAGCTATGCCGTGAACTAAATGGATGGTTGTGAAGAGGCTGAGTGGGCGGCCAGGAACAACCCTGCTGGGCGGCTGCAAAAAGGATGGGAGAGTGGGGCAGGCTTCAGAAACAGCCCAGGATTCGGTGACCCCTGGCAAATCATCATTTGACCCCCAGGTTGAGAACCACTGCTCTACAACTTGATCTAGGAGGGGATGTAAAGTCCCAGCCATGCATGGCCAACTTTGGAAGAATTAGCTTCAAGCCTCTACAAGCATAGGAGTAAAGCTTGTCTTGGTTCTCTTTAAAGTAGAACTAAACGCAACACTTTTTTTTTTTCATTTTGGATAGAGTAAGGGCGAGTTTTAGCCCCTATCAGATTTTTTTTTTTCACCATCTGTGTCCTATTGGGGAGATTTACCTTTATTTCCTGTCCTATAGCTAAACGGGAAGTGAGAGAAAAACCCTGCAAATTAAGGGAATCCATTGGAGCCTCCAGGTCACCAGAACTACTTTGCCCATTGGAAGATTTCCCCTTTACTTTTCTGGGGACTACCCAAAATGTGGGATGTTCTTTTACTCTCACTTCCAATGCTAATGGTAAACAGGACAAATAGAGAGAGTAAATCTCCCTAACGGGGGAACATACGGCAATAAAAATGTCTCTGCTCTCTATCCAAAACTAAAAAAACAAAACAAAAAAAGTTTTGCTTTTAGTCATACTTGAACTACTTGTGTATTCTTGGGTGTGCTATGTTCAACAAATAAAAACTTCAGACACACAGGGCATATATGTAGCACGGCCTGTTCCTCTTCCCCTGCTGCAGCCACTATTGCTGGTAAAGCCTGGCTGTAAAAATAACAGCCAGGACTTGGTGAATTTTACAGAAGCTGCCGCTATCATATTTGGAACTTTTAAACAGTAGTTGTTAAAGAGGAAGTAAACCCTGATGGGTTTACTTCCTCTTTCATTCCCTGCAAACGTAAAGCATAATGGACTACTATGCATACTATGAGTCTGGCTCGGGGTGCAAATTTTGTACCATTAGCGGTAACCCCCGAGCCAGACTCGGGATAGCATCGCTGAATCCAGGGAGAGGTTACTCACCTTGTCCCCTGGATCCAGCGATGCGCCCCCCGCTGTACGAGCGAGCCGTCCTCCGCTCAATCTATCACGGAGCCAAGCTCCATTCCCTGTGAGCTTTGCGACGCATGGGGATGGAGAACGGCGCCAAATTCAAAAAGTGAAACACTCACATTACATACAGTATAATGTAATCTTACAGATTAGATTGCTGTATGTAATAATTTCACATCCCCTTTGTCCCTAGTGGTCTGTCCAGTGTCCTGCATGTCGTTTTATAACATAAAAACTGTTCTTTATGCATGGAAACTGGAGATTGTCCATAGCAACCAAAACTGTCCCTTTACATCAAAAATGGTTTTAGACCAGCTAGAAAACAGCGATAATAAATTGGAATCACTCGCAGAATTGAGCGATAGCGATTGGTGCGGAGATCCGTCATCAAATACTGAAAAGTAATGACAGTGACAATTCTGCAACTGAGCAAATTTCTGTGTTTTTGATTTGATTACATTATTGAATATTTTTTATTATTGTTATATTATTATTTGCTATAATTATTTATAGTTATTTATTATACAATAATTTATGATTTCATATTTCAAAATTTTATCATACCCGGGATGTCTACTAGACTCTGGTTTGGACAGATTTAAGTGAGTTATTCCTAAGGCCGCGTACACACGCGCGGACTGTTCGCCCAACCTTGTCCGCTGAACAGTGTTTGGGCGGACAGTCCGCTCGTGTGTGGGGCTTCAGCGGACAGTTTCAGCGGACAGTTGGCCGAACAAGGTCTTACGGAAATTCCGAAAAACTGTCCGCTGAAACAAGGTTTCAGCGGACTGTTCGCTCGTGTGTAGGCTTGTTCGGCCAACTAAGTCTCGCGCATGCTCAGAAAGGATTTCCACGTCGGAAGGTTGCATTGCAGTGTATAGGACGTCGTATTTTTCGTCCCGTCGTACGTGCCGTTCACGTCATCGCGCACGGTTTCAGCAAACTGTTCGTCCGTCGTGTGTGGCCATGTCCGTCCATGCTAAGTTTGAGCGGACTGTTCGCTCAAACTGTTGGACGGACAAAGTTGGGCCAACAGTCCGCGCGTGTGTACGCGGCCTAAGAATTACAGGACTACAATATAAAACGCCAAATTTCCATGCAAAATAATTGTACCGCCTTCAGCACCTAAAATCTGAAATAATCATAAATCATAAATCAATATCAATGACCTAGTATTGCTTTTTTTTTATTTTTGTTTATAGCACAACAAATAAAAATTGCAGAGGTGATCAGATACCACCAAAAGAAAGCTCTATTTGTGGGGGGAAAAAAGGGACGTCGATTTTGTTGCATGGCCGCGCAATTGTCAGTTAAAGCGACGCAGTGCCGAAACGCAAAAAATGCTCTGGTCAGGAAGGGGGTAAAATCTTCCGGGGCTGTTAATTTTTTACATTTTTATTTTATAAGGATTGGTAAGCTGCAATATATGATTTTTTTTTTTTTATCTATTTGGGTTTAGAAAACAATAGGCCAGCACAGCAAATGGCAAATATTTTAGTTGATTTAAAATAATTCCCTTTCTGGACCTACAGATCTGTAAATACAAATCTGTAAATCAAACTTTCTCTGTTTTTTCAAACCTATTGCCTTGAAGTTCTAATGTAATTAATGTTGATTTCAGGCTGTGAAGTGCAGGCGTAAATAAGAGCAGGTGACATTGCAGGGGAGAGAGCGCTTGTCTCTGCACTTTCAATCTTTACAAGTCCCCAGAATCTAGTCTTACAGTAACACGTATTAAATAACAGCACAGCACAATCCCCCCCCCCCGACCATTACAGCTCTCCAGTTATTTTAAACTTCAGCCGGTGTAACTTCTCCAGCAGACGCCCGAGCTTCGTGTCTGCCTGAAGTCCATGAGTTTTTTTTTTTTTTTTTATGAATTTATATCCAATATTCGATGCCCAAAATTATGGCAAAATTCCCACCAAATGTTTGCATGTTGTGAACAGGGCTGCCGTTAGAAATCATGGGGCCCCGAACAGCCTACCTGATACGGCCCCCCTTCCCTGATTTATAAAAGCTATCATTTTATGAGTTATTTTTCCAGTTTATATATAAAAAAAAAAATTTTTAACTTAAAAAATATTTTTTTTAAACTTAAAAAACTATTTTTTTTTAACCTAAAAAATGATTTTTCAAATATTGTAAAAAATAAAAAAATAAAAATGATTTTTTTTTAACACTAATGGGGGGGGATAAAGCATCTGGGGTCTGAACAGGCCCTTGACATCTCACCTTTGAGACAGAGAAAGAAATTGAGGACACTGATTCTTCCTATCTCTGCAGCCTCAGCTGTGCTGAAGATGAATGAACAGGAGACAGAGGCTCCTCTCCATTCATAAACTGAAGCATTGTAAGCACAGTTTACTATGCTCAGTTATCAATGGACACAGGAGCGATAACTGTGTCCAATTCAGAAAAGGAAAGGGCCGGTAAATTACTTATCTACCAACCCCTTCCCCCCCACTCTCCATCTAACTGTGTACCCACAGCAGCTGGCGGGAAAAGAAAGCTGACATCGCTGCAGAGGAGGCGAGGGGTGCCCGGGCACACAGGGGGAAATCAGATGTGGGCAGTAGAGGGAGGGGGATCGGTGTGGTGGGACGGGAGGACAATTACAGAACAATGCACTGTGTCTGTGTCTCTCCCTCCAGCAGCTGAAAGCCGGCAGGAGGGAGAGGGGGAGAAAATGGCTTTGAGCTGCTGGAGGGAGAGACACAGACACAGTGCATTGTTCAGTATTTGTCCTCCTGTTCCAACGCACTGATCCCCCCACTGTCCGGGCTACCCTGTGGGCCCAGGCCCCCTACAGGAGGCCCGTGGGTACCCCCCCCTTCAGTGGCCCTGGTTGTCAAGCGGTTGTGATGTGAAGCTCTAAACCTGCGTTTCCCAATCTTTGTTAAGTGTCGGCACCCTTTAAAAGTATGCAAAATATGGAGGTACCCCAATCTAAAACATAATAAAACGTTATTGTTACTTGTCAATGGGAAACCTGAGCCTGGAATTATGTACATGTATGCAGGTGCTTGGGGTGTATTTTTGCTGCTGTATTCATTGCACTGGGTAGTTATACAGTACAGGCAGTTACAAGCTGCTCAGGATGAGAAGGGGTTAACTGTGTCTAGACTCTTTCCGGGGCTTTCTGAGTCCTGCCCTCTGCTGTAAGCCACATAAATACAGGGGAGGGCTCAGAGCTTTCTCTCTTCCACATGAGATTTATAGAGGAAGGTCTGCTGCACCATGTAGGATAACTGCTCATTTTCTCTAGGGATGAACGCTGCGCCTATACTCTCCAGATCCTTTGACCCCCTGAAAAAAGGCGCACCCCCAAGTCCAGCAGTGGTCTGTTCCTGACGTCTTCATGTCCAGAGCCAGTCTATGGGTGTGATGATGTCAGGAAAAGTCCACAGCACAAGTACACAGGGGAGCAGAAGCCGAAGGGACCAGTCTCGTGCTGGGTGAGTATATCTCTACAAACCCCTAGACCCTACTGTGTTGTAATAAAATTATAATAATTATCCAGGAGTTATGCTTTAAGCCTGGTCTGAAGTCATTCAAAAGTGTGCATGGTGGAAAATGGCGTATGGAAGGATCAGGGCCTGTAAAGCACACACGGAGTACAAAAGCAAGGCCACTACAAAGTGCGTGTTTAGCAGTCACAATGGAAAAGAAGAGTGGTTGCCACAGGTAACCAAGTGCTGGTGGTGAGTGACTAGCAGCCGGTCATGAAGCATGGTACCTGACGCAGGTGACAGGTCCTCCAGTAGGTCCTCCAGTTCACCTTATCTCATGGGGTCTCCCTTCAGGGGAGTCCCACCGAGTACTTTGGTGGGTCTGTTTCGGCAGACCCTCCAGAGAAAGGAGTCCGTCTGCTTTGGGGCCAGATGGACCAGTGTAAATACCCTTGTCCCCGCCAGGAGCCTAACGCTGGGGATAAGCCCGTCTGATTTTAGAGGGCTTGTGTACACCCGTTGCATGTTCTTGTGTCACCTCTTTATGTTGTGCACATTTTTTGGGCACCAGGTGAAGTTTTTGAGTGTGTTTTGCATGCCATTGGCTCCATAGCGGTCAGTTCCCCAAAGTGACTGGGACCAAACCTGCGGTACGAAGACCTAGCCTAGAGGTCGGTTCCCCAAAGTGACTGGGACCAAACCTGAGGTACGAAGACCTGGCCTAGAGGTCAGTTCCCCAAAGTGACTGGGACCAAACCTGCGGTACGAAGACCTAGCCTAAAGGTCGGTTCCCCAAAGTGACTGGGACCAAACCTGCGGTACGAAGACCTAGCCTAGAGGTCGATTCCCCAAAGTGACTGGGACCAAACCTGAGGTAGGAAGACCTAGCCTAGAGGTCGATTCCCCAAAGTGACTGGGACCAAACCTGAGGTAGGAAGACCTAGCCTAGAGGTCGGTTCCCCAAAGTGACTGGGACCAAACCTGTGGTACAAAGATCTAGCCCCCTTGTATGTGGGAGAGAAGCAGTTAACTGCTTAAATTCCACGCATGAGGTCCACACATGAGGTCCACGGTAGGTGCTCAGCAGGACTCCATTCTGTCACTGGGAGCTAGTTGGAAGAGGTACACTGGACTGGTGGGAGGGCATAGGCTCAACGGTGTCCATCCTAAATGCAACATACATCAGGCACGGGTGTGTAGTAACACAGGACAGTATGTTTCATAGCCCCTGTACACACGGTCGGAGATTTCCACAACCAAATCCGTCGGATTTTGCCCGTCGGATTTTGTCCGTCGGATCTTGTCCGAAACTGTTGCATACACACGGTCGGACAAAGTTGGCGAAAAATCCGATCTTTCAGAACGTGATGGCGTAATTTTGTTACGATGGGACTACATTCAGGCTAGTAGCCAATAGCTTTGATGTAGGAATTTGATCTGAGCATGCGTGGCACTTGGTCCGATCAAAATTCTCTACACATGATCGGAGTATGTCCGATCGAACCAGTTGGTCGGGAAATATTTACGGATTCTCCGACCGTGTGTACAAGGGCATAGAGGAACTCTGTATGTTTTACTACCGAAAACAGTGTACGGCTCATCTCTAAGCTGGGATACCACCATAATGTTTAATTCTCAAAAGACCATGACCCCCCCCATTGATGAGCTCATACACGGAAAAAGGTACCCCTACATGCGGGGTTAGCAGGCCCTGTCCACAATTTGATGTAGTCGGCAGGATATGCCCACTCCATGCACTTGAAGACCACCACCAAAGAGACCAAGGACTTATCCTTTGACCTCCTTTGTCATCCAAGGTGTGAGAGAACCTGTCATCGGCTCATAAAGGAGTAGTTAGGCCGATCAAACTGGATAAAATGCAGTCACCTGGTACATTCGTGTGCCAGTAAACCTAGCAATAAAGTCACAAAGCCCCCATCCAAGATCTGATGGTTCTTAGATCAGCCTTTCTCAACTTTTACGTTGAATAACCCTTGAAAGAACTTTCAGATCTCAGGGAACCATGGTCACGAACGTACAAGTTCTCCGCTACAGTGCAGCATTTTTTCTCCCGTTCGGTCGGCCTGCCCTCCTTTGTGAGCTGATGACAGGTTCTCCCTCACTTATAAAACAAAATCAATAATTATTTGTGACGACGATTATGTCCCTAGGTGTAGAGACGGCGAGGTCGTGACACAATTAAAACGCCAATACCAATGTAGGTGATCTGGTTAGTTTTAGTAAAACAGGCAGCCGAGCGTCAGCCACGGAAATAAAACACTAAATTATTACAGCGAGCCTCTGAAAAGCAACTGGAACTGAAAACACCACTTAATTTCCTTCATAAAAAACACTATAATTTGCATTTCAGCATAGATTTACTCAGTGTTTTCCTGCAATATATAACGCTACCGAGCGTACAGGAGTCTGCTGGAGCTAATGAAACACATCTTGGCCTGGCACTCAGCTGTTTCTGTGTAACCGCAGCTTAAAATGTTTATGACATGTGGTGAGAGCCACAGGCCGGGCACAGAGCTCACTCTCTTTATATCCAGTTTAAAACTTAATGAAACAAAGCAATGCGACAAATGCATTCCTCACCCGTACAGCATGGGGTTTTTTTGGGGGGGGGGTTTTCCGGTTCTGACTCTCATGCAGCAACCAGGGGTTACTTGTTTAACTTCAAATAAAAAATAAAAAAAACAGTAAGTTGTTTGAAATATTGAAAGTTCCAGAACTATATAAACTCTGTACCTACAATAAATGTTTAATACAGACTTCCGCAGCCGGGGCCCCGTGGAATTCTAAGGTTCCTCCAGCGGGTTCTAGGAGATCCTTGTGCAAGGAGCAGTTTCTGACTCGCATAAATAATCATGGGTATCAGTGATGTTTTTTTTAGCTATCTGTAAGGGGGAGTATTCTTCCCAGTGACCGCCAATGTAAGGAGTATTCTTCCCAACCGCCAATGTAAGGAGTATTCTTCCCAATGACCGCCAATGTAAGGAGTATTCTTCCCAATGACCGCCAATGTAAGGAGTATTCTTCCCAATGATCGCCAATGTATGAATGAATGAATGAAATACTTATATAGCGCACAATGCGAACTGAGTATTCTTCCCAATGACCGCCAATGTAAGGAGAATTCTTCCCAATGACCGCCAATGTAAGGAGTATTCTTCCCAATGACCGCCAATGTAAGGAGTATTCTTCCCAATGACCGCCAATGTAAGGAGTATTCTTCCCAATGATCGCCAATGTAAGGAGTATTCTTCCCAATGACCGCCAATGTAAGGAGTATTCTTCCCAACCGCCAATGTAAGGAGTATTCTTCCCAATGACCGCCAATGTAAGGAGTATTCTTCCCAATGACCGCCAATGTAAGGAGTATTCTTCCCAATGATCGCCAATGTATGAATGAATGAATGAAATACTTATATAGCGCACAATGCGAACTGAGTATTCTTCCCAATGACCGCCAATGTAAGGAGTATTCTTCCCAATGACCGCCAATGTAAGGAGTATTCTTCCCAATGATCGCCAATGTAAGGAGTATTCTTCCCAATGACCGCCAATGTAAGGAGTATTCTTCCCAATGACCGCCAATGTAAGGAGTATTCTTCCCAATGATCGCCAATGTAAGGAGTATTCTTCCCAATGACCGCCAATGTAAGGAGTATTCTTCCCAATGATCGCCAATGTAAGGAGTATTCTTCCCAATGATCGCCAATGTAAGGAGTATTCTTCCCAATGATTGCCAATGTAAGGAGTATTCTTCCCAATGACCGCCAATGTAAGGAGTATTCTTCCCAATGACCGCCAATGTAAGGAGTATTCTTCCCAATGACCGCCAATGTAAGGAGTATTCTTCCCAATGACCGCCAATGTAAGGAGTATTCTTCCCAATGACCGCCAATGTAAGGAGTATTCTTCCCAATGATCGCCAATGTAAGGAGTATTCTTCCCAATGACCGCCAATGTAAGGCGTATTCTTCCCAATGATCGCCAATGTAAGGAGTATTCTTCCCAGTGACCGCCAATGTAAGGAGTATTATTCCAAAATGACCGCCAGTGTAAGGAGTATTCTTCCCAATGACCGCCAGTGTAAGGAGTATTCTTCCCAATGACCACCAATGTAAGGAGTATTCTTCCCAATGACCACTAATGTAAGGAGTATTCTTCCAAATGACTGCCAGTGTAAGGAGTATTCTTCCAAATGACTGCCAGTGTAAGGAGTATTCTTCCCAATGACCACCAATGTAAGGAGCATTCTTCTATCTGACCACCAATGTAATGAACATTTTTCCCACTGACCTTCAATGCAAGGGGCATTCTTCCCATTAAACACCAATGTAAGGGGTATTCTTCTCACTGATCATTATTGTAAGGGGCATTCTTCCCACTGACCACAAATGTAAGGAGAAATCTTCTCACGGATCATCAATGTAAGGGACATTATTTCTACTGACCACGTATGTAAGGGATATTCTTCCCACTGACCTCCAATGTAAGGAGCATTCTTCCCACTGACCACCAATGTAAGGTGAAATCTTCTCACGGATCATCAATGTAAGGAGCATTCTTCCCACTGACCACAAATGTAAGGAACATTCTTCCCACTGATCACGAATGGAAGGAGCATTCTTCCCACTGACCACAAAAGTAAGGAAAATTCCTCCCACTGATCACCAATGTAAGGATCATACTTCCCACTGACCACATAAATAAATACAAGCTGATCATTGTAAGCATCCATGTAAACTGATACATTCTGCTAGAGAGCTTGAGCTTTTAAAAAGACAACAGACTTGCTGGCTGGCTCACCAGATGAAAAGAAAAGAAAGAAAGTCTAAAAAAGTAAAACTAATGCAGCCATCACATCTAAGAATTAGAAAGCTGCAATATAATAAAAGTTTGCTCTTGTGTTTTAGTACCGCTTTAACCCAGTTGATCGTTTACTTTTTGTTTGTCTTGAATGATAGTTTTTAAGAAACAAATTGTTACAAGCTTGCGAATAGGCCCCCCAGCTACATGTAGCTGCTGGGACCCTTGTGGCTTCCTAATGGCTTCTTCTAGATCTCTGCTTCAGGGGCAGAGCCCCCTGCACAGAGAACTCTTCCAGCAGGACCGGACCCAGGACCCCAGCTGCTCAGGCCTTAGACTATTGATGAGCTCTCCAGCTACCTTCTGGGCACACCTCCCCAGGGATTGGCCGGAGTCCGATAAATATTCAGGCTGCTTGTTCTGTCCTTCCTCTTCCTCTCTTCCTCTAGAATCCTTTAGAATAGGGGTCTCCAAACTTTCTAAACAAAGGCCCAGTTTACTGTCCTGCAGTAAACTCTAAGAGGCCAGACTGTGGCCATAGGGAGTAGAAAAGGTCCCGGGAGTAGTGGGAAAAAACAATTCCCCATTGGGTGTCAGTGGGAGAATTCGTGCCCCATCATTAGTGTCACTTGGGTCCTATTGTTGGTGTCATTGGGAGAGAATGCGTCCCATCATTGGTGTCATTAGGAGGAATTGTGCCCCATCAATAGTGTTATTGGGAGAAATTCTGCACCATCATTGGTGTCATTGGGAGGAAATGTTCCCATCATTGGAGTCATAGGGCCCCATTGTTGTTGTCATTGGGAGGAATTCTGTCCCCACCATTGTAGTCATTGGGCCCCATTGTTGGTGTCATTGGGAGAAATTGTGTCCCATCATTGTAGTCATAGGGGCCCATTGTTGGTGTCATTGGGAGGAATTATGTCCCATCATTGGAGACATAGGGCCCCATTATTGGTGTCATTGAGAGGAATTGTGTCCCATCATTGGAGTCATTGGACCCCACTGTTGGTGACATTGTGAGAAATTGTGCCCCATCATTGGTGTCATTGGGATGAATTGTTTCCCATCATTGGAGTCATTGGGATGAATTGTTTCCCATCATTGGAGTCATTGTGCCCATCATTTGTGTCATTGGGCCCTATTGTTTGTGTCATTGGGAGAAATTGTGTCCCATCATTGGAGTCATAGGGGCCCATTGTTGGTGTCATTGGGAGGAATTGTGTCCCATCATTGGAGTCATTGGGGCCCCATTGTTGGTGTCATTGGGAGAAATTGTGTCCCATCATTGGAGTCATTGGGCCCCATTGTTGGTGTCATTGGGAGAAATTGTGCCCCATCATTGATGTCATTGGGCCCCATTGTTTGTGTCATTGGGAGGAATTGTGCCCCATCATTGGAGTTATAGGGCCTAATTGTTTGTGTCATTGGGAAAAATTGTGCCCCATCATTGGTGTCATTGGGATGAATTGTTTCCCATCATTGGTGTCATTGGGCCCGATTGTTTGTGTCATTGAGACAAATTGTGTCCCGTCATTGGTGTCATTGGGGAATTGTACCCCATTATTGGGGTCATTGGGCCCCATCGTTGGTGTCATTGGGAGGAATTGTGCCCCATCATTGGTGTCAGTGAGGGGAATTATACTATATATTATATTTGTTGGCATCAGTGGATGAAATAGTGCCAATGAGGGCCAGATAAATGCAAGCAAAGGGCCAAATCTGGGGATGGATGATATGGATGATTGGTACGTGTATGGCCAACCGGAGAGGGGTTTTAAAGGGAACCTGTCAAACAACAGGCCATTAAAACATGCAGCAGTTCTCTCAGAACTAATTGAAGGTTTCTGCTGTCAGTGTCGTTGGCTGAAGCCACTTTTCAGAAACGATCTGCCGTGTGTTCCCAGCCTCATGCTGCCTTCTGCTATAGCGTTGGGCGGGATAGAAAAGCGAGTATTTTCCACTGCTGATTCCTCCAGTACGAATGTAGAGAGTAAAGACGATTTCTGCATTGCTTCTCCTATTCTATGGTGTTGTGGTCTTTCCTTCACATGGGACACATTCACTATCAATCCATAGAAATCGATTGAACGGTTGATTTCATCAGCCTTTTAAAAACATATTTCCTGCTAAAACGTTATTATCGTTTTATTGTACAGCTTTATACTGGAAGGAAGGAAATCCTTAATGAGAAGCCGCATTTCCCCGAGATTGGAAGTGTCCAACCCGCGATCACAAAGAGCTGTAATACTGACCGCCAACCTGGAGACTTCCAGTTAACCCCTTCTCAACCGCTCTCGCCTCCCCTTAAGCCGATCGGAACACTTAAAGGGGAAGGAGGAGAAGGAGCAGCGATCATGTGACCGCGATCGCTACTCCTTCCTAGACATGTGCACTGCCCAACACCGTTTTCGTTTCCTTCGTTTTTTGGGGGGGGGGGGGGGTTCATTTTTCGGGTCATTCATTATGATTACAATTCGTAAAATTAAAAAATTTGTAAATGCAAAAATTCGTAAGTGCAAAAATTTGGAAATTCGAAAATCCGAAAAATTTGAAAGAAAATCATAAAATTCGAAAGAATAACTAACTAATAACTAATAATAACTGTTAAATTTTAGGTATTGGAATTTTCTTTCAAATTTGGCCTCCCCTTAAGCAGTTCAGAACGCTTAAAGGGGAAGGAGGAGAAGGAGTAGCAATCATGTGACCCCGATCGCTACTCCTTCCTAGACATGTGCACTGCCCAAAAATCTGTTCGTTTTCGTATCCTTCGTTTTTTTGGGGAGGGATGGGGGGGGGGGGTTCATTTTTCGGGTCATTCATTATGATTGCAATTTGTAAAATTTTTAAATTTGCAAATGCAAAAATTCGTAAATGCAAAAATTTGGAAGTTCGGAAATTCAAAAAATTTGAAAGAAAATCAAAAAATTCTAAAGAATAACTAACTAATAACTAATAATAACTGTTAAATTTTAGGTATTGGAATTTTCTTTCAAATTTGGCCTCCCCTTAAGCAGTTCAAAACGCTTAAAGGGGGAGGAGAAGGAGCAGCGATCATGTGACCGCGATCACTACTCCTTCCTAGACATGTGCACTGCCCAAAAATCTGTTTGTTTTTTCGTTTCCTTGTTTTTTTTTTTTTTTTTTTCGGGTCATTCATTATGATTGCAATTCGTAAAATTAGGAAATTAGTAAATGCAAAAATTCGTAAATGCAAAAATTAGTAAATTAGAAAAATTCGGAAATTCGAAAATCCGAAAAATTCGGAAATTCGAAAATCCGAAAAATTAGAAAGAAAATCATAAAATTCGAAAGAATAACTAATTACTAATAATAACTGTTAAATTATAGGTATTGGAATTTTCTTTCAAATTATGGCCTCCCCTTAAGCAGTTCAGAACATTTAAAGGGGAAGGAGGAGAAGGAGCAGCGATCATGTGACCGCGATCGCTACTCCTTCCTAGACATGTGCACATGTGCACTGCCCAGAAATTTGTTCGTTTTAGTTTCTTCCCTTTTTTTTGGCTCATTCATTATGATTGCAATTCGTGAAGTCGTAAAATTTGAAAATTTGTAAATGCAAAAATTTGGAAATTCGGAAATTCGAAAATCCGAAAAATTAGAAAGTTATTCTTTTGCATTTTATGATTTTCTTTCTAATTTTTCAGATTTTCGAATTTCTGAATTTCCAAATTTTTGCATTTCCAAATTTTTTCATTTCCAAATTTTTGCATTTACAAATTTTCAAATTTTACAAATTGCAATCATAATGAATGACCCAAAAAAAAAAAAGGAAGGAAACTAAAACGAACAAATTTCTGAGCAGTGCACATGTCTAGGAAGGAGTAGCGATCGCGGTCACATGATCGCTGCACCTTCTCCTCCTTCCCCTTTAAGTGTTCTGAACTGCTTAAGGGGATGCCAAATTTGAAAGAAAATTCCAATACCTATAATTTAACAGTTGTTATTAGTTATTAGTTAGTTATTCTTCTGAATTTTATGATTTTCTAACTAATGACTAATAATAACTGTTAAATTATAGGTATTGAAATTTTCTTTCAAATTTGGCCTCCCCTTAAGCAGTTCAGAACACTTAAAGGGGAAGGAGGAGAAGGAGTAGCGATCATGTGACCGCGATCGCTACTCCTTCCTAGACATGTGCACTGCCCAAAAATCTGTTTGTTTTCGTTTCCTTCGTTTTTTGGGGGGTTTTTTTATTTTTTCGGGTCATTCATTATGTTTGCAATTCGTAAAATTTGTAAATTTGTAAATGAAAAAATTCGTACATGCAAAAATTTGGAAATTCGGAAATTCGAAAATCCGAAAATTAGAAAGAAAATCATAAAATTCGAAAGACTAACTAATAACTAATAATAACTGTTAAATTATAGGTATTGGAATTTTCTTTCAAATTTGGCCTCCCCTTAAGCAGTTCAGAACGCTTAAAGGGGAATGAGGAGAAGGAGGAGAAGGAGTAGCGATCATGTGACCGCGATCGCTACTCCTTCCTAAATATTTGCACTGCCCAAAAATCTGTTCGTTTTAGTTTCCTTCGTTTTTTGGGGGTTTTTTTTATTTTTTCGGGTCATTCATTATGATTGCAATTCGTGAACTCGTAAATTACAAAATTTGTAGAAAATTTGTAAATGCAAAAATTTGGAAATTCGAAAATCCGAAAAATTTGAAAATCACGAAAATTTTAAAGAATTACTAACTAATAACAACTGTTAAATTTATAGGTATTGGAATTTTCTTTCAAATTTGGCAGTTAGTGAACGTAACGAATACGAATTTATCCGAAGTTACGAATTGTCTGAAATAACGATTCTGCCGCGGAGACCACTTTTATCTTAAAGCGGATAGCCCGCTGTCTAAAAAAAATAAAAAATACCGGGGGGTTATGGCACCTATATTCAATGTCAAAGTATAATGACGGCGGGCGGTCGGGAAGTGGTTAAGTCGCATAGATTTGAATGGGTTCCATTAAAATCAATAGGCTTTGACTTGTCATGTGACTTTGTGGGGTTGATTTACTAAAGGAAAATAGACTTTGCAGTTGCTCCAGTGCTTAGTAAATGAGCAGAAGCTCTGCTGACTTCCATCATCCAATCACGTGCAAGCAAAAAAAAATAAAAAATTTATTTTCCTTTGCACGTGATTGGGAATTCTTTGCAAAAGTGAAGTTTTACCTCATTTGCTAAGCTCTGAAGCAACTGCATATTCCGCAGCCTATTTGCCTTTAGTAAAGCAACCCCTATGTGTCCAAAGTCGCATGACAAGTCGCACAAGTGTGACGGAGCCTTACAGCTTTTCATATCCCGTGTTTGATTTTTTGGCTTTTTTTTGTACTATTTTGCAGACAGAAGTCACCAAGTCAGACAATTAAAAAGTTGCAATTTTATTTTGTTTCATTGGTTACAAAATGAGTTTAAAAAGTAACAAAAAATAATGAATACATGAAAAAAAAAAATGTAAATAATATAATATAGACTATGAAGACAAGGACTCATTATTGTCCTCAGTCTACAGTTGTGCCAAAAAAAAACAAAAAAAAAACAAAAACGAAATGAAGAAAATACTTGCAAAAACTCCACACATCAATCAATTTCCACTTCCCACATCACTAAAAAATATTCTCCTATGTATGTCCTGAAGAAGCAGATCAGCGAAATGCGTTGACGCATAGGGGCTCACTCGCTTAATACCGTGGAATATTACTTTGTAAATCTCGCCCGCTATGGGCTTGATTTTTGCACAGATGTGTACACTTTTTTAATTGTGTCTTGATGTTAGTTTTATGCTTTTTCTAGGTGTAAAGAAAATATTGTTGTTGTTTTTTTTTTTTACTGATCCTGTGTCCAAATTTGCATTTAAAGTCTCTGTGGTTTATAGTTACGTTTATAGTTATGTTTTTTTTTTATAGTTTTATAGCATAGTTACGGATGTGGCAATGGAGTGATTTCTATATTTCTAACACTTTTTTTTTTTGAACCAGTGACACTAATACAGTGATCAGTGCTAAAAAAAATGCACTGTCACTGTACTATTTTACAGACAGAAGTCACCAAGTCAGACAATTAAAAAGTTGCAATTTTATTTCATTTCATTGGTTACAAAATTAGTTTAAAAAGTACCAAAAAATAATGAGTACACGATAAAAAGAAATGTAAATAATATAGTATAGAATACGAAGACAAAGACTTATTACTGTCCTCAGTCTACAGTTGTGGCAAAAAAATAAATAAAAAAAAAAAACGAAATGAAGAAAATGCTTGTAAAAACTCCACACATTAATCAATTTCCACTTCTCACATCACTAAAAAAATATTCTATGTGTGTCCTGAAGAAGTAGATCAGTGAAATGCGTTGTTCAAATTTGCCTCTAAAGTCCGAACCAGGGAGGGGGGGGTTGTTTGTCTCTGTGTTTTATAGCATAGTTACGAATATGGCAATGGAGTGGTTTGTATATTTCTAACTTTTTTTTGGTACCAGTGACACTAATACAGTGATCAGTGGTAAAAAAAATGCACTGTCACTGTACTATTTTACAGACAGAAGTCACCAAGTCAGACAATTAAAAAGTTGCAATTTTATTTAGATTCATCGGTTACAAAATTAGTTTAAAAAGGAACAAAAATAATGAATACATGAAAAAAAATGTAAATAATATAGTATAGAATACGAAGACAAGGACTTATTACTGTCCTCAGTCTACAGTTATACCAGCAAAAAAAATAAAAATAAAAAACGAAATGAAAAAAAAAATACTCGGAAAAACTCCACACATCAATCAATTTCCACTTTCCACATCGCTATAAATATTCTCACGCCGGAGCCAACGCCATATAAGGAGTTTCG